>NW_016690180.1:18432204-19045108 GCF_001604755.1 Lepidothrix coronata
TGCAGAGGAGACAGATGGTATCATCAGGTGGAAAAGATGCTTGGAGAAATTCCAACAAGGCCAAGGCAGATGCTAAACACAGAGACAGGGATGAACCTCTGAGATCCCTAATTGAAAGACAGCATCTGCTGAGAGAGCAGAGGAGGAATGAGCTGCAGGCAGTGGCCAGCCTGATGTGCTCACCTGTGCTCAGAGCAGAGTCTCTGATGTGGCTGCAGACAGGCTGATCAGGCAGTCTGACCCAGCAGGACATGTCCTGTGCTTTTGTGTTAGACTGGGTGTAAGGGAGGTTTCTCCTGGCTATTCTTTGAGGTTTTGCTGTGGTTACAATCTAGACAACACATATGATAGTCTTGTCATAGTTCTCTAGCTGAAAGCACAGGGGATGTAGTACTTCTGAGGTTATAGAATGACTGTATTTGATTAGACTCTGAGCAGGAAGGAATGCCTTTAGCATTGCAAAGACCAGGATGATTTTGGTTGTAAAATGGCAGGTAAACAGTTCCAATGAGTGCTTTAAACTCAGTAGGTTTTAAAGTTCAAAGCAAAAAGTTTTCCCTTGTTTATATGGGTTATATACATATTTCTGTCTCTCATGTATCCACTGACACTGTCACGTTTTTATTCAGAAAGTTATTTACTATCTTTCGTGGTTTGAGCTGCATGGATGTATTTGTTTTCCTGAATATTTTCAGGTCTGTATTTTGTTGTTTTGAATGTGTACTTTGTTACTGTGGCTTTCAGTAACTAAATGACACCATATAAAGTGGCTCAAAATGAGAGTGTTTTATAAATTAAAAATATAAAATTTAGTTTGGAATTTTATTTATCCCAGTCCCCAAAGTAGTCATGCCTTGCTACAGTCCTAATGTTCCTTTCTATTCTTGATATTTTTGCCTTTCAGATAGTTTGTTTTGCTGTATGAAACATTCTCTTTAGTGCTACACTTGATGTGCTACTGCTGGGCCAAAAAAAGGTATTTTCACATCTTCTACATTTGCAGATGACTCGGTGACAAAGAATTTCACTATTTTATAGCTGTGCAGATCCCAGTGGTTGCCACAGTGTTGCATAAAAGTGTATTTTAGTTTATTAACATTTACATTTGATTCAAGATATTGATGATTTGGTTAGTCACTAAGGAACTCCTACCTTGAAAGGTAAAGACAGATCATGCTTCAGTTTTTTTACTTTGTTTACGTGCAACTTGCAGCATATCAGTTCCATTGTTAATTGAGTTGTAACTATCTAAGAAATGTTCTAGATTGGTTGAGTGCATGTTTATCTGGTGGACTTTCACTGGCATAGCTCTGATAACCAGTTAAATTGTGTTCTGCTGGCTGATCCCACTCCAGCTCTCTGAAATGAGACAAGATGCTACTGGCCTTAATGTTTTACATTACCCCATTGCTATTGGTGAGCAGAGGGAGATTAAAGGAACATGGATCCTTGTTATGGGTGTTCCAGTTCACATTCTGCTATATTTGCTTAAATTGCTAGTAGGACAGGCTTGTGAACTAGAGTTTGCTTTTGTTGTCTCTGCTGTGGGACCACTTCCCTCTGTCAGGTGGGTGAGATAAAGAACTGCAGGCAATGATGTTTTAAATCATTGCAGCAGCTTTGTTTGCCTGAGCATCAGTCTGTGATACCTAAAAGAAAAAGATATTTTTATTAATGCTACTTGTTTAACTCTTGTGAGAATGAGGCTGTGCTAGATTTGGTCTGTCAATGTAGCAACATGCATTTTAGAAGCGTTACAGCGGTATAGAGCAGGTTATACTTTATAGTATGCAGGTACACATAACCTGTTTATATAACATTAATGTGATACTATGTGGTGGGTCTAGCTGAGCCGGAATTTATTTCACCATAGTAGCTCTGCGTTGGTAGCTAGAGGAGTGTTGATAGCACACCCATGTTTTGGCTGCTGATGAGCACAGCACTGCAACGTTCAATCAAGGGTAAGATCCTGGGAGGGGACACAAGTAGGCCAGCTGACCCCCACTGACCAAGGGGATATTCCATACCATATGATGTCAACCCAGATACAAGAGCTGGAGCAGGAGCAGGAGCAGGACAGCAGGCACTCATTGTCTCTGATGGCTGCCTGTTGACAATGTTGCGTGTGCTGGAGCCCTGCTTCTCAGAGAAGTGGCCGACCATCGCTGCTGATGGGAAGTAGAGATTAACCTCTGGCTTTTGCTTTGTGCGTGTGCAGCTGCTTTTGCTTTCTTTTTTTTTTGCATAAATATAAACTGCCTTATTGCAACCCACGATTTGTGTTGTTTTCTTTTCCCCCCTTGCTGTCTCCCCTGTCCGGCTGGGAAGGGGAGGGATAGAGTGGCTGGGTGGGCACCTGGTCTGTCCAATGTAGCAATATCTGCTTTAGAAGCGTTACAGTGGTATAGAGCAGGTTATACTTTATATAGTATGCAGGCACACATAACCTGTTTATATAACACTAATAATGACCTTTCCCAAATCTTCGCTCGTAATACTAATATAGATAAGGTCTAATTGAGGTGTAGATATACTCTAATTGAATTAGCTGCATCCAGGATAGGAGAGCAGGGATTATTGACTGGATTATTTCTCACTTTAGTTATTCTTACTTTTAGGAATTGCAAGATGCTAATACTACCTTAAAATCTCAGGATTGTATTTGACATAATTCTCCTTCATCTAGCAGCCAGAAGAAGTGGAATCCCCTTCAAAAGGTGTTTATCAAGTGCTCCTATACACTAAAAAGTCTTGGAGAAAATGTCAAAATATTGGGCAGAAGCAAAACCTCGTTGCATCCTTTTCTGATTCTTGTGAAAGTTTTCTGTGTCATGTAGTGTGAACGGAAGAACCAGACTGCTATTGTCATATTATGTCTCCACCTTCAAAGGTTACGTGCCTGCACTACCTTTCTGTAGAAAGGCATAATCATGGCAGCTCACATCAAGGCTCACCTTTTTAGATGCTGGCTACGTAAGTAGGTAGGTGGTGTCACACTGTGTTGCTGCACTAGCTAGTTTTGATCTAGCTTATGGTTGCTTATGAAAGCTATTAAGCAATCAGACCTTGAGTCAGATTCAGTTAGAGGTCTAAGAGTCTGGGGAACTGTTTGTTTTTGCAGCATTCCTCTACAAATGAAACCAGAAAGGTGTTTGCATAAATTTTGCCTGTAAATGTCCTTAAATTCCTAGATCTTTAGATGTTTTGGCACTAATCCTGGATATGCACCCTTCCAGCCTCTGGAATATGGTTTTACCCTTGGGGAAGTACCTAACAGAAAAGAGACGGTGACAAAAAATGGCAACGGGCATCCTATGAGTTCTTTGTAGGAACATGGTGTAGCTGCTAAAGCAAAGCACATATAACTAGACTGACTATGCAGACTTATAGTGTACTGTACAGGGTTAAACTTCTAGTTCAATATGGTTTGTCTGCTTTCCCTCTATGCTTTCTGTAGAGCTGTACAGTGCAATGATAAACCAGAGAAAGCTGTTGTTTCTTTTTGATTGGCCTTATTTTTATTCTTTATGGTGCTGTTCAGTAACGCCTGTTTTAAAAAGACTACCATTAATACAACACGGAGTCACTGCAGTTTTCCATCTCTGTGCCCTGCCTCTGCACTGATCGTTTTTTCTCCCATCCATAGAAGAGACATTTCTGTTTGTCCTTTATTGCTGCTTTAGTACATAGGTATCAGTGAAGAAATTAATTACTAACCATGAATCAGAGTACTTGTCTTATTTCAGGTTTGTCTCTTATCTGGTTATTTATGATGAGTGTTTAATTTTCTTTCTTAATTGATGCACTTGTAATACCAAGAAAATTCATGTGGACCCCTTTCCCTTTTGATAAACCAGGAACAAAGAAGTAAAGTTACTAAATATGTACAGGGTCACAGTTATAAGGCATGTGGTTTTAATTAAGATTTAACTAATTCCCTTTATCTTGTCATAGTAATTATGACTGTACAAGTCATGTCACATTAATATGTGAAAGCAGCATAACTGGTCAAGAAACAAAGCCTTTATGACCTCCCTTGTTAAATCAAACCAGAGAGACTGATCAACTTGCATTTTGCTTCCTCCTTTGATAAATTATGGTAAAGATGAAGAAAAATGCCAAAGGGCCAGCACAAGTTGCTGCTAAATATTGCTGAACTACAGCAGCAAACAAATTGAGAGAAGAGTTCTTGTAGACCTTTTAATGGCCCTGGGCTTTGATAATGAAAAATGAAAGGATATGTAACACTGAAGTAGCTCAAGCGAATTGATAATGCTTGAACAAATCTAAACTTCATCCTTTCTTTTATGATACACTTGGGGACCCTGGAGTTCCAACTAATATTGCTACCTTCTGTTTAAGCAGAGGATGTCTTATACTGAATATAACTCTGAAGTTAGCTAGGGGGTGGCTCCACAATACATTTGCTACTCTCTACTACCAAACCATCCAGATACTTATTGAGGAGAACAAGTGCAATGTAGTCTTCTCAGACTTTAGTAGGGCATAAGGTCTGGTCCTTTTGGAGAAAGCTACTTTTCACAATTGCAGGAAAATTGTTTGAAAGGAATAACTTAATATAAATTTGTGTTCTAGCTCACTTTGCAGTAAATTTCCTGTATAGGCAAGCTCTACCAGCAACCTTGTAGCTTAGCTAAGTCAGTTTTGGCTTCTGTACTGACTTATGCATGTTTGAACTATAGCAGTTCATTTCTTTATTACAATGTGAAGTCGTGTTCATAAAAACTAGAAAAAGAATGAATACCTTGTGTCAAATTTTTCATGGTGATAGTCTGCTTCATCCCCTTACCTCCCCACCCCCCACCTCCCATGCACACTTTGAAGGAGAAAAAGAGAAGTGCCATTTTTTTCATGCTATGCCAGTAACTACTGGAGGGGTACCTCACAACCTTTCTGACTGCCGTGTCAGTCTTTATCTTTTTGAGTCATTTTTCATTATAAATAACTGTAGTGTCTGCTTCTGCTGTTTATGCATTAAGCTGCTGCAGGGACAATTTTTGAAGACTCCTGGCTGGATTCTTAGCTGGGGTCTCTGGCCTTTTCATAGCAGAGACTTTAATCGGTTTTGAAATTCAGCCCCTTGTTCCACAAGAATATGCTGAGTAACAGCAGCATATCATTGTCACAACAGCTTGCAGGCAGATTCAGAAAGACAGCCCTGTTTTCGCATATCTGCATTTATTTCTTTCCAATATGTTGGGACCAAAAGGTACCAAAACAAATTTATTTTCCTTTTTCAGACAAAGATATCTAGGAAGAGAGTATGTCTTAGGTCCTTCTATCTGTATGAACAGTCACTGTTGGATGGTGTTCTTCAAAAAAGAGAAGATAGATTGTGTAGGAAATTACAACATTACTCCATTTTGCTACATATAAATTTTAACACTGTGTTTACTTAAGTTTTACACACTTATAGAAAAGCATTGCAGGCAAAGAAGGACTGAATTTGGAAAATAAGTAACCAGGAAAATGACAAATAAGAATCAGAGGCCTATTTATTACTCTGGAAAAGAAGTTTGATGTGGTCATCTGTTTGTCCACACCGAGACTGGGAAGTTGCCTCTAATTGCTATGACACTGAAAGGAAACACAGCAGTAAGATGTTTTGAGGTCCCCAAGAGTATTCAAGACTTGTAAGATTATTTTTTTAAAAACCAGCAAATACCATAGAATTCAAATAAAGGAAAATATAGTAATTTAGAGGCACTTGGATTAAACTTCTCAAACACCCTGAGAAACCAAGTAGCTTCCAAAAAGTTCCATTTTACCATCATTTCAGTCAGCATTTCCTAAATCATAAGACATATCTTTTGGTTGCAAAAAAAGACAGCAAGATCTGATCTAGAAAATCTGTTTTACTAAATTAATTATACAGTAAAATATGCATACACTTACTTTGACAAGAGACCTATTTTACAGGCATGTGTATGTTGGGCTTTTAAAAAACTGTCTGCTCAAGAAACATTTAATCAGGATCTGCTATATTTTCTCTGTACTTCGACTAGAAGTTAAGTGGCCCAAGGGCAACTTTTGCTGTAGTCAACAGAATGACTGTTTTTTGAGAATTAGCTCAGGAGTATTTACAAATCTCCATGAAAGAAGTGTCTGTAAAGGCATTTTCTACTGAATTCAAATATAATTGTAGCTCTTTACTAAGTTTTTGGAACAATGTGCAAAAACATCATCCTCCTTCTCTCAGACCTGTTCTCTACTTCCAGATTCACGACTAGCAAGACACAGCAAACCTGAATACTTACTGATGTTGCTGTTTATTGCTGCACAATCTGCAAACAGGAAGCACCTGGGAGATTAAATCCCAGAGTGGGTTGTTAAAAGGGCAAGAAACCTGAGACCATGGCAACTTAGAACTCAGAAAGTGACTGCTGATACGCTGAGACCGTACAAAGTATCAGAATTATGAATCAAGTTAGTGATTGGCAGATTTCTTTCTTGACTAGAGGATTGTGATGAATATTAGTGGGAAGTAGGGATTCAGAAAATGTGAAAGTTCTGTTTCTCCCTGTGAAAAGGGAAAGCCTGACTACACCCAGAATGTGTCCTAGAATGCATCCTCTAGACTTTCATAAATCAAAGTTTTAATGTTTTTATACTTGCTTATTGTTAATTGCTAGGGAAAAGTACGGAAGCTGCTTTTTGATCTCCAGATAATTATCTTCCATTAATTATTGAAATGTGAAGGTTTGTGGTTATAATATGGACACCTTTTTGCTGTTGGGGGAAAAAAATACATTTTAGGACAGTTTTCAAAAGCATCCATATAATTGTTAGGATTTCTTTTCTTTTTTTTTCCCCTTGTTCTTGAGTTTTAAGTGCATAGGGGTTTTAGGTTTGTTTCAGCTTGCTTTCTATTAAAGAAAGAATTTTCACCATCTGACCCTGCATTAATCTCAGCAATGAAGGACTATAATCAGATGCTGCAGTGTGCCCATTTCCTGCAGGCTTCTAACATGAATTGGAACCTGCTGGAAACACAAGCTGACTTTCTCGGTAAGTCGTTGTTCAAAGTGAGCAGGAGATCTCAGGAGGAGCACCTTTTATTCCCCAGCAGGAGCTGAACCCCTACTTTACTGGAGCAAAAAAAAACCGATGTAGAAACACTAAGAGTGAAATCAAAGGTTAAGGAAATAAGGCCTGAAAGTGAGAAGGGGGGTAGGGAGGGGTATTAATGCAGGTCTGATGGAGCCTGCTCTTCACGATCATGCCTTTTACTTCAGACACTCCTACTTGCTTGCAGAGCTTGTCAATGTAGAGGGTCTGCAGTGAAAGGTGCTCCAGTATTCCCGTGCTTCCACCTTGACAGCCAAAATAGGTTTTTTGCCATAATGTTAATCTTGTTTCCATCTGCTCAGTCTTACCTATTCCCAAGTAAATGATTAAATTCATCATCTAAGTCAATATAAGAACCCAAATTCATCTCTGGAAGTTAAAAAATCTGAATATTGAATAATCTACATTCCTATCAGTATTATTTCCTGATATTTAACATTTTCTGCCCATCCCCCATAAAATCAGTGAACATTTTTCTCTGTAATGTATTCCAAGGAAAAAAAGCCTGCATTTTGGAGAGTTTCCTGAGCTGGTGACTTTACAAGAATTTTTTTTCTTTGGAAGAAGAAGAAAAACAATATGCAGTTGCCTAATGTTAGCTTTATTCCAGTGCATTTCACTCATCCTCAACAGGGAAAAGATTTGTATTTCCAGTCCCCTAGTTAAAGCAATATTTGCTCAATAACACTGCACCATCCCTCCAAAACAAAAACTAACACAAAACAAACCCAACAAGAAAGAAATCACAGATTTTACAGCTTGGAGAATAGGAAATATAAAATTCACATTGCAGAGCCTAACCAGTATGAGACAAAAACAATGGAACCAAGAGTAAGACATACAAAAAGAACACTTGTTTCTGTACATTCAGTGGAAAGGAAATAGCAATAACAATATTCTAATTGTAAGATGTTCCTTCTAATTTCTAAGTGTTAGCAGGGATGCTGGTCAAAGACTAGCCTAGAAACAGCCCCTCCCTA
The DNA here is from genome assembly GCF_001604755.1 of Lepidothrix coronata. Classification (NCBI taxonomy): domain Eukaryota; kingdom Metazoa; phylum Chordata; class Aves; order Passeriformes; family Pipridae; genus Lepidothrix; species Lepidothrix coronata. The sequence continues at coordinate 18,440,274 of NW_016690180.1, forward strand.
CATGTCCTGCTTACTCAGCTCAGTGCAGCAGCTGTTCCAATAAGCAATTTGATGTTTAGCACCTGAGAATTTGCTCTCTCCTTCAGCCAGGATTGCAAGCTCAACAAAATTTATAAAAGCATGAAGTTTCATAACTCTTTCTCCCTAATGCAATAGCCATAGAAAATCTGGGTTATGGTGCATTCATTAACTTTCTAGTAAAATTATTTTTTATATTTTAAAGCTTTACCTTCTTTCTCAACACAATGGAAATCTCTCCTAAGTGTCCAGAAGGAAGGATTTAAAAGAAAAAGAAGGTATGGGAGGAGAGTACCAAAAAAAAGATGGTGCTGGTTCTTCCCTTCAAATAATTTGATAAACATTCTTCGCTTGTAGCCCGCAACTAGCAGTTGACTATTATTTATGGATAAAAATGATGAAATCGAAAATTCATCTTGATTATCTTTTTCAGATTTATTTAAAAAATAAAAAGTATTTATTTCTCACATTCTTAGAATTTAAGTTCACATAGGTTATACCTATTCTCGAGTGGACTTTTCTCCAAACTGCTGGGTTTATTCTTCTACTTTTGTCAGCCTCAGCAGTTTTCATATGAATCTTGCTATATTTATCTCAAATTCCTTGAGTCATGGGTCTTATTGTTACTGCTTTCTCATAATTGCATCAGAAAAGTTGGCTTAAACATACCCAAAGATTTCAGAAACAAGAATAAAAAAAAAAATCCTTATACTTATTTGTATTAAAATCAAACCCACATAACTTTAAACCCATTTAGGAAAAGACTTACTTCTGTTCTAAAGAGATATTTATATGTTTTTCCATATTGCATTGATTCTTCCCGAAGAGTGACATTGCTTCCTTGGGTCTGAAAAACTGTTTACCAATCTTTCCCTGGTTTTGGTTCTAGGTCAGTTCTTGGCTGCTTCTATTTAGGCTTCTCAGTAATTATAATAGCTCAGCATGGCTCTTGGGAGCTGAGATCTGTGGGAGCTGGGTACATGGAGGATGTAGTCTGAGAAACAAGAAAGGTTTTGTGAAAGCAAGAGATGTCAGAGCAGTTTCACCTAAGAGCCCCTCAAAGTGTAGTTAGATCCTTCTTTTCAAGTGGATGTCCTGCTAAGTCTGAGCACAAAAGAGAACTCCGTGTTTGTTGCCAAGCATTAAACTTCTGTGGGATGGGCAGGGGCTGGAGGAGGAAAACGGAAATGGGGAGGGAAAGGAGTGTGTTAGAATATTCTTTCCTTGGATGCAGCAATTCTTTCTCAAATGTTGCACTGCTTTTTTTTTTTTAAGTGTTTAGCAGTCACCAAAAGTGCAAAGTTACATGGTGAAAAAAATCTGATGGGTATAAGAGCATAAAAAAAAAAGTAGAAATGTATCATCAGTTTCTTTTATGATTTTCTGTTAGAAAGGAATATTTCATCAGCTGTATGAGCAAGAAGATACAGGTGACAGCTCTGTAGCTGTTGCTCTCAGAAAAATCTTAGTGCGCACCAGAACAGATCAAAGCAAACCCATCCTGTATTGGAATAAAAAGGTGGATTTGTAGCTTGCTAACTGGTTTACCAGGATTAGTAAGATTTTCTGGGCCTGTTTCTTGTGACACTAATGCACTGAGGAGAAAGAATTTGGAAGCTGAAGGCGAGCTTATCAGTGATTGTTGGGTGGATGCAGGTGGATAATGGAAACCAAGGAGAAGGTGGAAAGGGACCTGACTATGCAGGGTCTCCTCTCTGAAGACAGATGAAACACTCTATTCTCATCAGGCACAGCATGGTATGAAGATAATTTTACAAGATTATGAACTTTCCTAATATTCATGAGGAAATTTATATTCATTTCCTCAAGACAAAGACAACTTGGCTACTTTTTCAACAGAAATAAATTGCAAAATGCATATAGAGCTCTTTCTGCATTGTTCCTATTGTAAGATACCAAAAATCTGTAATTTGCTTAAAATTACAGAGGAAAGACAAAGTATACTTCAGTGAGAGTTTGCTTTTATAATTGTTTTGGTCATAGCAGACACTTTATGTCATGTCTCATATAGCAAAAGACTGAAAAGTGGGCAATTCTGAGAGAGAACTTGAAAGCCTAGATTTTTTGTGTTTGGCATTCTATTAGAACAAAAGGGTTGAAGTTACAGTGAAAATTATTGTCTTTGGTATTTGTGCACTTTTAAGCATGATATTCCTAAATGTGGTTGCTTGGATGGAGGAAGATGATCCTTAAACAAGAAACAGTAACAATATGTGTTAGTACACTGCTTATATGTGTAGTAGTGTTGTCTGAGTATTGATGACTATGGTGTTAGAATAGAATCTGACAGGCCCCCTCCTATCTAAATCTGGACATTTAATTTTTCTTTCGTGACTTGTTTCTTTCTTCCCCTTTTTGTCTTGTCTATTCAGACTATAATTTTCTTGGAGTAAGGGGACTATCTTTTATTATAGTGATTGCACAGTGATGAAGCTATCACAAATCTATTTCTTCAGAGGGTTTTCTAGACAGTGCTATTATATATGAAGTCGTCTAGCATTCAGGGACAGTCTGGTTTCACTTCTTCAGTGTCTTTGGAGACAAAACCATTTTGTATCTATATGCAGATAATAGTCTTTAAAATTTTTTGGATCTTGTTATTAATTCTGTGGGCATGTCTGCTGTCTGTATGTTCAGTGTTTTGTGATCATGCTACAATATTGAAAATACAGACTGTTGTAGAGAGGGCTGTTAGTTGAGGCAGGCAACGCAAACAACACAAGCAGTGCATTTACCAAGCTTGGCATGATCATTATTCAGGGTGGGATTTTAGTTAAATTAGTTGAAGTGACAACATGTTTGGAATGAAATGAGATTCAATGGCAAATTGAGATTAATCAAATGAGTACGACATACCTTCAACTGATAATGAGGTTTATGCAAACTTGCACTGTTTTCTCTCTTCCAGTGATCCCAAGAACACAAAACCAGCTGAAATGTCTGAAGTGTCATGTTAAAATTAGCTGTAACTTCAGTGATCTGTTGTAACAAGAGGTTTATTTGTCTGAAACTCAGCAACTACTCAAATTTCAGCTAAGAATTGCTATTTAGCTTAGGAATCTCCTTTCATTTTCTGTCTCTTCCAGTTCTAAACTTGAAGTTCTCTATGTGTGCACATGGTGCCACCTGACACAGGTTAAATGTCATCACTGTGGCCTCTAGCTTCCTTTAAAGGACCTCTACTAATGGTAGCTATTGATCCAGTGGTCAGCATAGCTCAAAGGCAAGATCACCTTTATTACTTTTCCCTTCTCCTGCCCTCTCATTTACAGTGAAGTTGCCCTCAGATGTGGCTTGTATGCTTGGGGATGAAACCTACTTATTGGTGAAGTACCCTGTGCATTAATTTATCAGATTTAGCTGCTACATTATTGTTACATGTTCACAGCTAGAACTTTCCACAAGAAGAAATCTTTATTATGGCATGAAAATATCTACAGGCATCATTCATATCACTTCACGTGTGAAGATCTTGCCCATCAGTACAATGTTGTGTAGAGCTAAGGTTCTTCTGTGCCCAGCATGAGGTAAAGAAGTTTTAGAGTGTTAGGACAGAATAATGACTATCTAGTTACTCTGTATAGCCTCTCAGTATTTCTGTTGATTATCATACTATAAGGATACTAAAAAAATTGTAACTTCAAATAATAGTTTTCTAAGGGGAATTTGCAATTTGGTGAATTTGTATTTTTGAATATGATTATGAATAAACTCAAATTGATATTTGGCTTTTAAGGAATTCAGAGTAATCCTAAATAAACCTTTATGCTTTGATTTTTCATTTTATGGGGTAGATTAATACTGAAGTAAAAGCAATGCATAGTATCTGTGAAATGCCTTGCCTTGAATTTTCATATCTGTATGCTTGTGTATGTATACATTATGTATTATGCATATATAAAAAATGTGCACTTAATGGGTTTAAATAATGACTGGAGAAATTAATGGGAAAACCAACCCAAATCCACCATCAATTCAAGGTGCCCTGTCTCTTGGTAGCAAAACCATGGAGTCTTGAGAGTATCCCAGGAAAGTAACGGTGTTTTCATGCTACAGTCAGAATATGGTAGGACTAGATGGACCTCTGCTGTAAGTGCTTGTCACCATTATTCTGTAAGGCGAGATACAACCCCCTCATCCAGTGGATGGAAATTAGATCCAACTAACATAGTTTCAATGAACACCAACTCTTTCCTAATGAATGGAGAAATGGAAAATTCTACAACATATTGGAGTTTCAAGACATTTGCTTGTTAGACTAAGGAAAAAAATCTGAGAAAACATAACTCCTGTTTCTTTTTTTCTGCCTTTTAAAACTGAAAGTAAACAAGACATATGAAAATCTGAGTCAATCTAAGTCAATATTTTTATTTTCTACCTCTAAAATAATTTCCATCATGGAGAGAAATCTGCATGTGGTACTACAGAGACAGAAACTAGTCACTGCTGAATGATTTTAATCTTGAATGCTTATTATTCAGTTTGAAATTTAAAACATTTGAACCGCATTTTTGCTGATAAGTCCTGCTGAATAACAAATGTTGTATATAAAATCGTTGTGCTAAATAGTTTGTTGGAAAAAACCCCAAGAATATCCATCAAACAGTAATAAAATGTAACCTGTTAATTTCAAAAGGTTCCCACACAGAACTGCCTGGAATGTTGTGTGACATCTGTAAATGCTTCAGATGCCTGGGACTATGTTCTTCTTAGCACAGGCATGGGCTTCATCCTGAAAGAGCCTTTTTTATTTAAAATGTGACACAGAGAGATAAACCAAGGGAGAGAGAGGGAGATGACTGGTGATTTTGAACGATTAATATGTTAGGCATGTCAAAATGCCCCATGGAGCCACACAGTGCCTTAACCAGGGATTAATTTAGACTGAACCATAAACTAAAGATAAAAAAAAATTGCTGTGAAATGCTAATAAAAAATTTTCTTCCAAAGCTACTCTATCAAGCAAATCTTTAAAGAAGAAAATGTTCCACAGCTGAAGACTGATTAAAAAGCTAAAACCAAATGAAAGAAAGAAAATACTAAAAATCCAAAATAATGCAGAAAACAGAACTGTCAGGCAAGGTATGCTAATAACCTTACTGCTAAGTCATGAGCTTGCAGATCGCTTGTACTTCATAAGTTTTGCGTTTCTGTGAAGATGGAGACACTGAATTAAATGAGATTGAGTCGAGGTGAGGGTGGGGTTAATAATCTGATCAAGAACAAGAGATAAACCTCAGTTTAACTAAGATTCAAATGAATAAATGTAGGGATTGACATTATGGAGGTTAACACCAGGAAATGGTCTCCTTTTGGGACACAAGTAGAGTAGCTCTGGCTGGAAAGGGTATGCTAGCATTTAACCAGGTTGAAAAAAATCTCCAAGAAATAGAACTGGAGGGATAAAGCTTCATTTATTAGGGAAGTCCCAGTGTCCCCAATAAAAAAACCTCTCACTACTCTGTCAAGAATTGACTGTTAGCTGTAAAACACCAGAAACAGATTCAGTGAACAATTGTTGTTGTGATTGCCAATATGTTTAAAATAGAGCAAGAAAAGGCACTGTAAAAAAAGCCCAAAGTACCAGAGTACACAGGGATTGGTTTTTTTGTTTGTTTGTTTTCCTAAAAAAAGATGACAAGCTAAAGAGAAATGCTTTTGTGCTTGACCCTATAATGTATTGCACAAAAAAAAAACCCCAAACTACATTTTGCACCAGAGAACTGTGTTAGAAAACTACTAAAATTAACCCAAGCCTTGACTTGATATACTGTGGTCTCAAAGGACATATGTGTCACCTGGTGAGCTGAAGCTGAAGCACTCATCCTTTGGCTACTGACCTTCTGAAATGCAGCATGATTATTCTCCAAAAGGTTATTTACTTTCAAAGAAGGAAGCAGGTTTGGTTTTGTTTTTTTTTGTTTTGTAATTTTCCTAAGAGTTCTAAAAATCAGGACTTTCATAAAGAAGACTGCTGTGAGACCAGTCTCTCTAAATGAATGTGGGCATTCTGGCCCTGAAGCATCAGACAGCTATAGCTGAGGGGGGAGGGGGGCGACAGTTTTAGTTGGTAGAACACAGATTGGCGAGTTCTGAGAGGCAAAGCAAGGAGAAGAAAGACCACCAGCAGAGCACTCTGTCAGGAAATTATTCACTTCCCTACAGTCATCTGCTTCCATGTCTTTGTACAACATATTAGGGTACTTAATTTTCAGGAACATCTCTGGGACCGAATGTATTTCTTTGTGGCCTTTTTCAGATGGATAGCTGACTCATGCTCTCTTCTTCATGGAAACCAATAGCAAGCTCTTGTTCTATTAAGTTCAACTGCTAGATATGCTGACTTCTCCATCTATTCCTGGAAGGGAGGTATTACTGGTGGCATCAAGAGATGAGTGATCTCAGGATTTTTTGGCTCCTGTTCACACTGTAAAGATGGTGGGATTTGGCCTAGGAGCCTCTTCAAATATCTTTCTTCTTCCCTGTTTATATCAGTCATCCGGTAGTTTCACTGACTTCCACAAAACAGACTGAGCAGAACAGGCTCTGCTTCAGCCACCCCATGGAAAATCAATGACTCTCCTTGTCAATGCAACGAAAAACCTCCCAGACAAACAAATACAAGCAACCCATACCCCACCTATGACTTACATTAAGTTTCACAGACTTTGCTACTGTATGGTAGAATTTGTAGTACCAGTTCTGGGAAAGGCCCAAGCATTGTGACTGCTACTGAAGGAAATACTTCCTTATTTGGGGCACCTTCCGCAGCTGCATATTCAGGAGAGCAGCATTAAAGATCAGCATTATGATGGACATAATTTGGTTGCTCGCCATATATATCTTTTACATTTCAAAAATGCCAGACTCAAAAGAAGCATCTAATGTGTCTAACGGCTCAGGATGCATCTATTATGAAAGCTATTTAGGCCAAAACATAAGTTATATAAAACTTGGATTATATAAAACCTTTCTTTAAAAAGTCAAATGAAATAGTTCCATAAATGAAATACATTCTAGTGATTAACAATTTCCTGAACTATAAAACTTACAATGATTTGTTCTTAGCTAAACCATTTTTTACTTTGTAGGGATTCAGAATTATGGTGTCTTTTTCTCTATCCTCTCCGAACCTCTCCTCTCCTCTCCTCTCTGAACCTCTCCTCTCTCTCCGAACCTCTCCTCTCCGAACCTCTCCGAACCTCTCCTCCCTACCTGATAAAGTCCTTCCATTAAAACTAGAATGTCACTCACAACGCTAAGCACTCGCACTTCTTAAATAATAACAATTCTCTAAATCTTACCAAGAGCAGAGTTTTTCCACAGCCTCAACAGACAGAAGGGTCAGAAATTCCACATGGTTTACTACAGACTTCATTAGTGTTAATCTGTTTTATGTGGAAACACTCTCATTCACCAATGGCTGGTGACAGTACAAACACTAAGATAAGAGGAAGAGAATTTTTAATGCAGTAAGAAGTTATATTTTTTTCATTGGCTTGCCTCAATATAAATTTTGTAGGCTTTCACAAGTACTGATCTCTTACAGCATAAGGGAGACTGAAGCCTTGTGCTCGATAAAATAATTTTGAAATGTCTGACTGTGATACATATAAAAGACAAGTATGTGATGACTTTTTTATAGGATTATTTTAAGGAGAATTATGTTATCTTAAATATTTTATACCAGGAAAGTGAAACTGAATATGAAAACACTTGGTTTAGAGACGAGTCCTTTTCCAAGGGTCATGGCTTTAGAACTAAACTTAATGCAGAATTATTTCATGGATGCTGGTAAAAAGAATCCTTCAATTTGCTGAAGAGCAGCAAAGTTATTCTTTACTTATCTCAGCTCTTTGCTATAGCTCTGCAGAAGGTAACATGCATTGGACCTGCTCTTAACTCTTGCTGTCCTCTCCACCCCACCTCAGCCCAAGATCTGATGCAAAGAAAGTTCAAAGGAGGATAATGAGGCAATTTTGCAGATGCTTAAGGGCACTGCTCCAAGTGTGGGCAGTAGCATGGAAAAAATGCAAAGGTGTTTTTTTGATAAGATGTGAAAAGGGTAGGATAGGCTGATCTATTGGATCAAGTCCAGCTGTCCTCTCAGCTGTGAACAGAAGGATTTTTAAGTGATGATGGGTGGTATGCATCAGATGGTGTATCAGATAGAGACAGAAAAAATATTACAGAATGATACAACACCTGAAAGGAGGTTGTAGCATGGAGGGAGCCAGTCTCTTCTTCCAAGTAGCAAGTGACAGAATAAGAGGAAATGGGCTCATGTTGTGCCAGGGAAGATTTAGATTAGGTATTAGGAAACATTTCTTCACCAAAAAGATGGTCAGGCATTGAAATAGGCTGTCCAGGGAAGTAGTGGAATTATCGCTGGTAGTGTTCAAAAGCTGTGTGGATGTTTCACTTGGGGACATGGTTTAGTGGTGAACAAAGTGGAGCTAGGTTGGCAGTTGGACTTGATGATCTTGGAGGTCTTTTCTTCTATTGTTCTAAGAACTATATGAAGATTGGAAAAGGGCATTAAAATGGCTGAGCTGTTTTTGCAGTCTTGTAGAGTCTCCGCTTCAATGTGAAAAGTGTCAGCCTTGGAAGCTTGGTTTGGGACCTGGGGCGCCAGACCTGCATCTCTGCTTGCCTTGTCATAAATTCCCTTCCATCCCTCAAGTCAGCATGAAAATCTTGCTTGGTTTGGAGATTTTCTTCTTGCTGTTAAATTAGCTCGTCTCTACCTGAGCTTGCACAGGAATCATCACGGTGTTTTGGAGCCTTTATATGGTATGAGATTTGCTTGCTCAAAGTGGTCTCTGTAAAGTTCTCAGTTTTATGGGGAATGGTAGAGCTCTTAAAAAATTGATGCAGCTCAGGAGGACTTTAGGATCTTTCTATGAGGTATTTTGCAGTGATGATGCTTTTGGGTGTACAAACTAGAACAACCCAACACACTTGTTAGAGAGAAGAGCCAAAAACTGGCAGTCAATCTCCTCAGTGCATTTTTCCAGTATGTAAGAACAGCAATGTTATCACTGGAAGGACAGAAATCCTTTGCTTTGCTGATAAACAAAAAAGCATAAGCAAAAGGAAAGTCATTAGATGGTCCAACATGTGTAATGTTAGACTTCTACACACAGTATACTTCAGATGTACACTGCAGGGTTATAATGGGGTGTATTTAAGCAGAAAGCATTGACGTGAGACTGCCCACACTAAAGAACTTCAAAGAGTTAAGAGACCCAGTAATATGAAATTAGATTAATAGCTCAGTGGTTACACATATAGAATAAAAAGTGATTGTAAGCAGGGCTATTTCAATTTAGGTAAAGTATTAAATGGGGTCCCTGGGGATCAATACTTGAATTTGTACTGTTTCTAATCTATAAAAATGCCCTAGGTGAAAAACCTAACAGAAAACCCATACAGCTTTCTGGTGAAATAAACATGGGAGAAGGTAGAGTATAGAACAGTCACTGAGCAAATGTAACTTTGAACTAGGTCAGCATATAGCAAACAGAATCTGTTAAAGAATATATAGCCAAGCAGATGGGATCTCAGAACTGGGTAAATCTGACAGGAATAGAACTGTACTTGGTTCAGAAAAATTTAGAATGGAACACAAATGAATTGTGGTAGAAAATAAGAAAGATCTGGTCCTGTAGGTAGGCTGAAATGTTGGAGACTCTGACACTGAAAAGCATAATAGCAGAAAATAATATTTCATCTCCAGCAAAGGAAAGCAGAAAAACTTGCAAACTCCAGTCACTTTTGGAAAAAGTAATTCCAAATTAATTTAAACATGAAACCTGATCCAGCTGACTCTGCACCCTGGAGAAAGCTAGGGAAGTTTGAGATGAGTGCTGGCAAAATCTACTGCCGACCAATTTAGAAAACCTCCAGTGATCTATCCCAAAAACCTGAGCCAGAATCAGCTGCACTCCACAATGCCTTCCAGAAAACCCTAGCAAGGGGACTTGGAAGAAATAAAAGGAAGTGTTAGACATTTTATCCCAACACTTAAAACTATTACATAAAAAAGTTTTCCCTATTGGTTATTCACCTTACCCTAACTTGCTTAAAAGCTTTGCTAAGTTAATGATTTTCTTATTCATTATTTTTGTTATATGGGATTTATATTTCTGTCATTTTGATGTGGGATTTATATTTCTGTCATTTTACTTTGTCTTAGCTGTAGCTCTGCCAAAAATTGCCTAGAGTTTCCAGTCATACTCTTCTATTGTTTTGCCCCAGTTTGAAAGATAATCTAAATAAACCTAAGTATATTTTATATGATCAAACTTCTGTGTTTTCAGATATAGCTGGGTATCGACTGGAGTTCCCACATGAGTATGAAAAAATGGTTGATTTTTTTTGTTGTTGTACATGGTTATGATCTTTTTTTACAAACATTGCTTATTATGACAACCTCTCACATCATACGTGAAAAATATTTGAAATACATTATATTCCTTCACTTCTACCAGTATTTCTTGTTCATTAGGTGCAAAAATGCTTGCTTTTTACATACCTGCTCCTTGCTGTGTAACTTAGCTGTAAATAAAGCATGATCTTGATCTCTCTATCTCTTTTATTTCTTCTATTTTTAAAACGATACACAGTGTGTGTACTCAGTCCCTTATCTGTTTCTCTCTTTACACCCAGAACAATGTGTCTCTTGGGCTCTTTGGCTTTTGTCATAAGGTAAGGGCAACATTACTACAGGTGGCAGAATTAGCTATATTTTGTTTTCTGGGGTGAACTTTGTCCCCAGATGACTGATTCAAACTCTTCTTTAATAATTTTAGCCTATCTGCTTGATGAGACTGAATCTAGGGTTAGTTTTTAACATGATAATTTTTTATTTTTCACTGTTGTTATTGCAGTTTCTTTCTCACCCATGTTCTTAGTGCTTAGTTCCCTCTCCAGAGGTAACAGTCATTACTGTAAGTTGCATTTTTCACCCATTTACATTCCATTACCTGTTCCTAACTACTCCCTGATGCATGGACCGGGTTGAAGTACAGGAAAGCAATGTCCTTCTTGATTAAAATCAAGTTATAGACCATTCACCTATATTGGAGCAGTGAGCTGGTAGAGGTGGTGTTTTCTTGTCAGAAGCCCATGTAGCTAGGGCTTGCAAACTACTGTGAAGTGATAAAATACACTTAATTTATTTCATTTAATTTCTTACCTTTTTCTGTTGTGGGAGTTTACATTAGTTGTCATAAATGGGTATGGCTTTTGAAACTCACCCCTAACCTCATGATAGTGTTCTTCTGTGTGGCTTCAGTGTCAGAGAATTGCTTACCTTTCATAATCCCATAGTCTTTATTGTGCATTGTACAACTATGGTTGTGTTGTAAATTATAAGTCGTAAATTATAATTGCATAGTTCAGGGTTAATTCTGCATTTTTTGGTGAACACTCTATTTTTCTTCTAGATCTCTATTACAATCTTATCTCATATCTGGTCCTAGTTAGACATGTACAATTGGCTTAAATTGATCACAACCCCCTCTGTAATTTCACATTCTTCTGTGCCCTGATTAAAAGCACATACTTCATGTGTTTCATTTTTACATGGAATGCATTGCTCCTCGAATTTCTGGTGCAGTTTCATAGTTACGCTTCTATGTCTAAGATAGCTGAAAACTATTAAACATTGTGCTCTGAATTAGCCAGTGCTACATGAAAAATCAGATCACCTCCCATACATCTTCCAATTTTTTTGGCTCCTATTCTTTGCAAGTACATCTGAAATGCTGTGTGAATGTCCTTATATTTTTCCTTTCTGTAGATTTTTCCAGCTTTCATTGTGCTTTTAGTTCCTTCATTCATCCACTGTGTGCATAATTTAAAGAACAAAAATGTCATTACTGCATCAGTTGCTAACCTGAAACCAGTCAAGTTTCTGTGCATAGTGCAGGTTATCCCAGCAATCTGAGCAGATGTTGCCACCTTCAGAGAAGTCTTTGTCCTTATCGCCGATGCTCAGCTGTACAGTCTTGCAGCCATTCTGCTGTACTACAGTGTGCAGCGACACAGTCAGCCAGACCTGCAGCCAATGCGACTGGAAGATGAGATTGTCTGTGGGAACAGCCAGAAGGAAGAGGTGGCAGTATATACATGGGGAGGAGCAAACGGGATAAAACTATACCTTTCCACACTGGTTTGCAGTTAGATCAGCTTAGGCAAACCATGAAATCACACTTACACACCTTCATCATCCAGTTTTGGTTGTATCTGCTTCTGTGTTGGACAGGGTGGGACTGTATGTATCACACACTCACTGACTGCAATTTGCCTGTCTGTGGCTCTTGCTCCAGCATCACCTCTTCATTGACTCTGGACTATTACAAGCATAAGCATGTTTAAACATTGGCAAATCTCTGAGAAGCTTTAGTTTTCTTGGGTTTGAGGTTGTTCCCTCCCCCGCCCCCCAAAGTCTGGACAGTGTTTTTGTACTTAGTCAAGTAGAAAAATGTCCTCCATAACGAGAATAGGGCAAATTATATTTATCTGTATTACCTCTTGGGTTGGAGATATTTATCTGATACAGCATACTTAGAAGTAAAAGACTCACAGATAAATAAAGTCTTCCTCTTTGTTGTGCCTGGTCCTTTCAACACAGCTGAAGGTATACATGATCCAGTACTGAGGTGATGTTTTCCCGAGTAAAGAAAAATAAATGAAATTGCAACCTCTTTTCTTCTAGCATTGACATTTCTACTGAAACATGGCTGAATTTATCCATGAAATGCACAGATTAAAGAATTCCACTACTCAATACAATGCTAAATTTTGAATTTTAAAAAGTAACTCTTTTTTTTTTTTTATTCTCTTCATGAAACTAAATGCAAGTCAGGAAAAAAAAAGAACAAACATGGTGTGTTTATTTGGGCATTGGAACTGAAGCAAGGAAAAGCAAAACAATGAAAATTGTTTTTGTCCTGAACTGCTTTTAAAATTTATTATGAAATATACTAGTGGTAAGGGTGCAGGACTCTCACCGCTGCGACCCGGGTTCGATTCCCAGCCCCCCGGGCAGATGGAGCTCGTCAGCCCTGTAAGGCAATCCATCTAAGAGAAGGTCACTCTAAACAAACCTACGTCCTGAGACCCTCACTGCCACTGTCCAAGCTCGCTCGGCCCCGGCAGATGAACCTCAGGATTAAAGGGTGGGCTCAGTTCAGTGCACGTTGTGTCTCACCTAAAAAATCCACTGCACAGGCTCAAAGGGTTAATGACCTTTCCCAAATCTTCGCTCGCGAAGACTGGCCATTATTATACTCCTTTCAGCATTGTGAATCCTTTTCTCCATAATCTTAAATAGCAGATCTCTCAACTTTGTTGATACCCAGAGCATGGTGGGAAGAGCTGTAATCTACAGTCACAGTTGCAGCATGGGGAAAAGCAGCATTTCTCATGAGACTCCTTTGAACACAGCACCCCATCTGCTTCATAACATTGCAGCCTGTTTCTAAGGCCACATGTGAGACGTAGCTGATTGGAGGTCTAAGTGGTAGTAACTGGCACAGAGGGTTCCTGGAGCTGGAGAAAGAACCCTCTGTGTTGAAAGGGAAATGCAGAAGTTGCCAGCGTCACCACAGGGGACAAGAGGATGGGCTCTGGAGAAGGAATCCTCCTGCACAGAAACTTAACAGACGCCACTGGAGGGGGGGTTCTAACCAGTAAATCAGTGGGATTCCAGGACAACCTCCCACTAGGACTAGTGTGACAAGAAAGCTAACTATTTCAGCATCAAGCTTCATGAATATATGAAAGTGATTATATACTGTTATTATATAGAAACAGGGAGTAGGAGTCAGTAATTGAAGATGTTTCTGCTAGATTTAAATTCTAAAGAAAATAAGAAAGATATTTTCTCAATTGAAGTATACCGGTAGAATGGTGAGAAGGGAAGAAACTAACCAGAGAAACTCTCAGCACATCTGAGTAGGTTGTCTCACAGAAACCTTAACTGAAATCTAACCCTGGAACATAAAAATGCTTGTTCTATATTGATGACTTCAGTACTGATGGATACATCAATAACGGTTACAGAATGCTCATATCCTGTCATCTTGAATCTATTACGTCCTCCTAGGACCTAGAAATGTCATCTGCAAACTGCTGGATGACCAGGTTGCTTTTATTTTTCCAGCAACATGTGCTGATGTAATGTAAATGGTCCATCAGTCCGGCCATTGCAAACTGGAAGGGAGTGTAAAATAAAATAAACTGTATGTAGAAGAAGAAACTCCATGGTAAATAGTCAGCTTTCATGTTTAATTAAAAATCATCTGGTTTACATGCGGTTGCTACAGAATTTTTCATTCACTGTACAAGAATTACCTAAAAAAATCAGCCAAATCTGATATAACTGATATTTTTTTGGTGCAGGCTTTAGGCTTTGACTATTAGATCTGACATCTCTCCTGTGAAGGGAGGATTTCCTGTATTCTTTTTTGCTCTCTGGTGAGAAAATCTGCAAGTAAGCCTTAAGTATTTACAAAAAGGGGGACTTAATAGATACAGTTTGAACAATTCTGAAGTTAGAACTTGATTAGAAAGATGCAACATTCTTATCTTTAATTAAATATAATTAAAAAATATAAATGTAGTAAAAATGTAGTAAAATTAATATGCATAGTACAACTTAAAATTATTATAACCCCACTTTAAACACTATTTCCATTTGGACAGATATAGTTTAAGCTTTCTTTTAAAAAATACTGCTATACCATGAGCATCTCAGAATAATCCTTTATATTAACTGCAGAAAGCTTCTAAGAATGCTCTGATAGCAAGACTGTGAAGTGCAAGTTTACATGCGGTGCTGAAGATATTCATTAAAATTGTAATTAGGCTCACGATTAAATTCAGCCGCAGTAGAAACTTTGTGTGTAAGTGTTGCTACAGGAAGAAACCTCCAGTCTGAAAATTAGTTCAACAGTCTGAGCTATTTTAATTATGCAGAGTTGATTATCATTGGAGAAAGAAACCTTTATTACCACTCCAGAATACTGATTCCTTCCACCCCCCAGCCCACTGCCTGTTTTTCTAGGTTACAGTGTGGTCTGTTTTGATAGCCTAACGATGTTCATTGTAAATAACAGGAAAGTTAATCTGAGTAAGTTCAGGATCCTACTATTAACATTTTATTAAATGACCATCCATATGGTAGCACCTATCTTTCTTATCATGTTACAGTGGAAGCTTCTAGTTGTATATAAAAATTTATAGTGAGGTGTTTTTTAATCTGCAGAATTTTACAAAGCTGCATTCCAAGGCAACATCTTGTTTCCATTTTTACAATCCCAAAGCTAGCGACAGAGATGCTGATGGATGGCTCTAACTGTCTAAAATGTCACAAATATACCTAAATTTGGCAAATCTGGGTATAGCAGAAGGAAATGTCCCTCCCCCTATTCATGTCTTATTTGACTATCGACAGAGTCCCCTATCTCAGCAGCAGATTTTATACATCAGTTGAGAAGAGCTTGATTCTCCGAAATGGAACTTGACTTTATTTCAAGTGAAAAAGCAGAGGGTACAGCACGCACTCTCCTTGCCAACCCCTTCATGCACATATCCTAGTATGCTTTGGAGGTGATGAGTAGCTGTGCAAAGATTTTTGAGCAGGATAATCCAACTGCAGCACTCTGCCTCGTGCCCTTGCTTAGACTGCAGTGGCCAGAGAGTCAAAGGTAGTTGTTCTAGTCTGAAAGGATTCTTCCACCCATCCCCTAGTTTTCATCTTCCTGGAATTTAATTTCCGGGCTTCACACACTGATTAGTCACTGCTATTTGTTTTCAGGTATGTGAGTTTTAACACTACCTTTGAGATTCCTTTATTTCTCTGTGGTTTTTTCTTCGTGTCTGCTGCTTTTCAGACACGTGTACATTCCCCAAATGTGCCAGCTTTCTCCAAACTGGTCCTTCTTTGTATGTGTATCTGTGATTCTGGGAGTCTTGGAGATGTCTAAATATTGAAATGCAAGCCATGTAAGGTATGAACTGTTTCTTTCTTTTGTCATAATGGAATGGATATGTCAAAATAAATTGCCACATTTAGTCAGATTTGCAAACTTACATCCCAACTACCTATTTAGGTACTCTGATTTGATAAATTCTACTTTCCCCCTATTCTCTATATTTCAATGCTTAGAAATATTTGAAAATAAAGCATTTAAGGTGGAGTTAGGTAAATACAGGTGGGCTAATTCACGTGGCGAGATGTCACCAGACAAAAAGAAGACTAGGCAATTCATTGAAAGATGTGGCAATCTTGTTCTGTGGTAAACCTGCAGTTCTTCATCCACTTGCTGTTGTTACTGTTGCTAAAAATAGAGAAAACCTTCAGCTAAGACTTCAGACCAAATAGATCTCACACTTGTCACCTCTCAGTTGTAGGGGCAGGCAGCAGCTATCATAAACCCAGAATATACTACCCTTCTCTCTCTTTTTTTTTTTTTAATTAACTGCTTTTTGTGTCTGCCTGAAAATGTTTGGGTTTTTGGATGCAAAAGTTTCAGATTAATTCCTGATTTCTGTAGGTGTTACTACATGCCTATTTTTTGTATTCATAATTATTTTCAATAATGCACTGTAAGAGGTGCTATTCACACATTGGTGACAGCCCTAGCCTGTTATTAATGATGTTCCACATTATTCTTTTGGGAGGGAAGAGAACAGAACTACAACTCTGTGATCTGACTGAATTCTGTGCTGCTGGCAAATGTATTTTGAAAGGATAAGGAAGTTGCTGGTAAAGAGCCAACTATGGTGAATATCTGGGCTTTTGAAGCCTGGAAAATGACATTAATGTTTTTTGGTGGTAGTTGAATAGTGCTTTTAATTGTTTTTTCATTAGTAATAATGTTGCAAGGAAGTGCTCTGGAGCAACCCAATTGCTGAAATATCAAAGGTTGGTTCATTTATTTGTTAGGTTTTTTAACAGTAACAATGTTATGTTAGATACTTAAGAGTACCAGAGTGGTTTCACCTTTCTGGGAAGACTGCTTAGATCCACATTTATTTTGCAGGAAAGCAGAGGTTATATGTCCTCTTGTTAATTTTGTCAAGTGTAAGCATTCAGTGTAGGCAAACATAGTTCTTAATCTTTGCTGGCAGTTTTTTTCCAGGATGTGTTGTACCTACTAGGTTGTTCCAGATTTAGTAAGACAGGACTGGAACTGTCCAATGGGTATTCCATAAAGTTCTTTAATGTCTCTTTACTTGGAGAGGATTTTAAAGAATGGAGGAAAAAAGGAGGAGAAGGACAGAAGGCAGTAGGTATGGGTGGTTTTGGTTTTTTTTTAATTGATTTACAGAATATATTTTTTCTTTCATGTTATTTTCTACCTTGCTGTCTGTATTAGAGAAATCAGGGGTAATCATATATTGTTATGCTTCTTGTTGACAATTGGTGCTGCTATATCCTTTTACTATAATAGAGGCTCTTAGTCATGTGTTGCCTCCTTAACATGCTTTTTTTTAAATACATAATTTTTTTCTTTTTTTCTGGCCAATAAAAAATCCTCTGTGTTTATAATAATGTATCTGTTTCTCCATTGAAATACCAAATGCAGCAAAAATACGAATTTTAAGAAATATTAATATGACGTGACAAACATGAACCCTACTGGGTTTGACAGTAACACAAGAGAAGATATTCCTTCGTCTGTCTCTGTCTTCTCAAATAACTCTCTGCAGATCATGGTGGATGGATTGACATAAGAATAATTTAAATAGTCATTTTTATTACTGATTTAAAGCCTGAAGCAGGAAAAAATTGTCTTAAGTAATAGACTTTTAAAAGGCTTCTTCCCCTCACCATTTTCTGAAGGAAGAGTTAGTTTCTGTCAGTTGATAGCCAATGCATTTGTATTTTGAAAGTTGAAGTTGTCATTGAGTGTTGATTTGCTACAAAATGTTGCCTTTACAATAAAAGAAACCCTTCCTGGTTACTCCTATGCACATTATTTAAGGTATTCATACAGAAAGAAGCATATATTCAGATTACTATCTAAAGTAGATTCAAGCTTTGAATCACTACTGTTCTAGTGATTTATATTCTGGACATCTTTTGGAAGCAATTGCAATTTAGTTAATTTACATAAAAAAGACAATTATTTAACAAAATAAGTATTTTCTGCCATGAAGGAACTGATGGAATACCTTCTGGGGGACTAACTCTGCCAGGATTCAGAAATAGTAGATCTCATTTGCTAGTGCCTAGTTCTAGCCCTAACCATGGAGGGAGAAAATAGGCTGGCTTTTTTCAGGTTGTAAGAGGTTGCTTTGTTTCTCATTATCTAATCACTGAGTTTTCTAGCTGGATAAGTAGTAGTGAAGAGAATATCCCCTCTCCCTGGTCTTCAGAGGCTACTGCGGCAAATTCAGATTGAGAAAAAAGCTGTAGTATGTAGGTTTTAATGAGACCCTTTAATGCTGCTCTGGAACATTTCACAAAGATTATCATATCTTGAAACATAACTTTAAGTTGATTTATTTTTAAATGAAAACATTATTTATTTTTTAAATATGATTTTCACATAAACTAATTAAACTTAGCTTAATTACTCCTGTTGGATTAATTTAATTTAATTTTTTTATGTCTCTATATAGACAAGGACAGTACTGGTATTTACTGGAGTTAACGACAAATTAATGCAAAGAGCTAATAGAAATATCATGTGAGAAACATTTATATCCACCTCAACTCCAACAGGGAAAAATGAACCAAGATCAGGCTATGGGCATTTGTTTTCTGTCATTTTTTACCTGGGTTGTACTTCTTTATGTCAAGATGCTGAGGGACATGCTTGTACTGAAAAGAGCAGGAGATTTAAAATGTGCGCACAGAGTCTTCATCCTCTCCTGTGTTCTGCCAACTGAGGAGTGTCTTCTCTCCCTATCAGTTTCAGGGGACATGGGGTGTTTAACATCCTAAAGAACTGAGTCCCTGGCTTTCAGTTTGTATGTGTAGTGGAATAACTATATATAGGTTTTACAAATATCAATGATGTGCTTCTTGCTCAAGGATCCTTCCAGCCTGGGTCCATGATATTTAAGTGAAAATATGGCTTGAACTACCTGTTGGTAACAGCTCTGAATTTGCATGTTGGGCAAAAATGCCCTGTAGCAAGGAAATGGTGGTGGGGGATAGGGTTAAGTGGTAACAGGCTAAAGTCACTTCCTCATCAAATTTGTGTACAATTTGTGAGTATTGTTGAGAAGTCATTTAGAGAACTTTTGCTTAAACCACCATGTTTTAAAAAAAAATGACATTGTAAAAATTCATTCTTCAGGTTTAGCATCTTTTTGTTGCTGAAAAGTCTTGAGTAGGTGTTATGGAAGGATAAAAAAAAGGCATCTAAGATTAAGGCCTAACAGCTGTTTGACAGCATATATTAAAAGATCCCTTTGCCTTTTTAATTTTTGATTTTCCTTTCAAGTTTCTCTTGGTATCTCAGTGGAATTGGGGAAAAATTATTAACACAATATTATGGTTTGCAGTTGCAAGGAATTGTATTTGTGCACTAGACAGGTAGGCTAAAAATGGCTTAAGGGAGTAGCAAATATTTTTTGTATGAGTTTTAAGTGCTTGAGAGTGAAGATGTCTGAAAAGCATCGGGGGAAATAAAGAAGCAGCCAAACCTGTCTGAATATTTATTTTTCTTCAGTCCTGTTTATATACTAGCTAGTCAATTTATTTTTTTTTTGTTTTAAAAGTACCTCATACCTGCATACCCAAAATAATCTCCTGGGTTGCATCCCTTGCAGTTTTTTCCCCTGTGGGCAGAATTTTACTCCCTTTTTTCATGTTCTAAAGTGTGCTGTCTGCCACAAAACCTATGTAATTTTTTTTTTTTTAGACCAAGAACTAGCTTTGGGGTGGCAGAGTAGAAATTTAACTCTCTATGTACAGCATGATGGCATATTGTTGTGAAGAAAATGATTTAGAAATGGTGATCTCCCAGAGGAGACTGTTCCAGTGGCCTGTTGCTGGCAGTGATAGAAGATTGGCTTTGCAGGCTGGCAACAAGGGGTGCTGAGAAAAAAAACAACCCTTTCTCAATTTCCTTGCTAAATACCTCTCTGCCAAACTCATTGTGTGAGGGGGGGGGAAGACTGAAGGGTTAGCTATGGAAAAGAATAGAAGTTATCTATAAAATATATTTCTGGTATATGTTCAGCTGCTAGTGTAAACAAGGTAGTGGTGTAAATTTTATGTGTTAGCTAAGGGGAAGAAATACCAGAAGCAAACAATAGCTTGCTATCAGAACTTTAGCTCAGGTTAGAGAAGTAGAGTTAAAAAAACCCATCGCCCACTCAGCCCCTGCCCAAAATTTACTGAGCTTGAGCATTTACAGATCACCAAGAATATAGGTGATGACAGACATGGTATTGCCTGTCTGATTCTTTTCAGTTTAAGAGGAGGAGAAAGAGACTCTGTAAATGATGGCAGAAGAGAGTCTGGTTCTCCAAACCAATGTCTCTGTATCTCATGGGAGACTCACATGCCAATTCAGCTGTCTCATCTGACACACCTTTTCCTTGCTTCAATTACTTACTACTATTATTTCATGTGCCAGGTTGCTATCTTCAGTGACAACTCTGAACTTAGTACCTATTTGCCTGTTGTCTCTCAAGTGTCCCATAATACCTCATACTTTACCTCAGGTTCCGATGGAAACTAGTCATCTAAAGGAAAAAAACCACACAACCTGTGTGCCTTCCCAGTTCCTTCTAAGATTGTTCTCACTGAAGAGAAAAATTTAAAGCAGGTATCTGGAGCCAATACACTCCCACTAACACCTGTGGGAATGCTTAACTTGCTGCAAATACTATTTGACATTTCTTCACCTGTGTTGAAGGGGCAGTGGCAACTTGACTGATAGATGGAAGGGCCTCATGGCCCTCTGGCTGTCATTGGTCCTTCTTTATTTACAGATCAAGCCCTGCTTTGCTACCCTCTTAGATGAACTCTCAGAGAAATCAGATTAAAAAAATACTGTATATCTCTGAGCATATGTACTTTGTTAGTGAATATTCTTTTTGTGTGCCTGTATAAATGGAAGCATGTCACTTCCCTTGCATTATAAAGGGAAATAACATTCACTGCTCAAGGATCCTGCATGTAGGGCACAATGTACCTTGTTCTTCTGGAGCTGTTTGCAAACAAAATTTGTTCCTTTTTAAATTCAAATGTAAAAAAATGAAGTCTTCTTGCTATCAAGAATTTCCTTTGCACTTGCTTCTTTGCCAGCTCTCCAAATATACAGGTGTCTTTTCTGACTAAGAATTTAATGATTAATGTGCTTGCTGGATGGGTAACTGAAAGGATTCTTCAGTGCTGAAACAATGATTTTGCCAGGCTGCCTCTGCATACCTTAAAGCCAAATTAATAGAAGCAAGTAAAACAGCACTTGTAGACAATCAGCATAATGTAATGAACCTTTGGAAGTTTTACTATCCTCTTTCCCTATAATTCAGGCAGTTTCAGAAGACTGGAAAGAACAGACAGGTTTTATTTGGCTGCTTTCATACTCAAGGTGTCACAAAGCAGTCTGGAAGAAGAAAAGAAATATAAGCAAGAAAAGACTGAGTTCTAGCATTGTAATGGGAGACAGTCAAAATCCTCTATTTGTTGATTGATGTGATTGTATTAGGCAGCTCAACTTTCCACCTTTTCAAAGAAAAAAAATTCAGAAGAAATAAATATGACAATATAAGACTTTTTAAAGCTTGGAATTTCTCTACTTCTCATTGTTTAAAAAGGATTTACCAGTTTGATTAGCAGCATTGTTAGTATGTAGTCTATGACATTTGTCAGCTTGTGAAAAGAAGATTTACTAGAATATTGTAATTTTAACCCCTTAAATGCACTGTTCCTTTCTAAACAACCTACACTTGCACAGGTTCTCTGAATTTATGCAACTGTGGAGAAAAAGGTAAAATGGAAACATAATTATGTGCTGTTTAAGGGGAACAGTTCACTGAACTGTGCTACCACAACTTGAACTAATACTTGAACCTTTATGTCACTGGCAATCTCCAAGGTTTTATTAGCTCTGATAATCTTCAGTTATACCTTCTCCTGCAAGCACAGAAATCAGGAAGAGGAGTGAGGATGTCTCAGAAAGAGAAGATGGTTTATAAAATTCCAGAAAGGAGCCCAAAAGCCTCTGACATGATGGTCACCACAAATGTCCTCAATAAGTGGATTCACGGTGACGTTGGGCCTTTGTAAAGTGTGCGTAATTATTGTAGTTGTGCTGAGGAGAAAGGTGCACTTCAAATGTTTAATTTTTTTTGTTTATTTGTTTAATCTTGGGGATGTCAGTGAAGTATAATGACCTGTAATGGAGGAAGGAGTGAATTACAAGACCAGGGATGGCTATAATATTTGTTTTCAATATTTGTCTGAGCTTGCACCCTAATTCCTTTCCAAAGTGCTTTTGAAGATGCTTTTCAGCTTGCCCAACAAAACCCATACCTTATTAGTAGTCACAAGATGAAGCTGCACTTGCTAGTAAACGGGCTATCTGGGCAAAAGCATTTCATGCCAGAACCCATTTCAATAAACTTCAGTAGAACATACTAGGATGAGAAATTTTTGCATTGCTGTAACATGGGAGAAACATTGCAGACAATTTCTCTGTACTCCACTGAACATGACACAGTTTCACTTCAGCTGAATTCCTGAATGAAAGTTCTAGGTCTTTCCATGGGATAGGGCGAAGTTGTGTTGAGCTGTTCAGGATTTATGTATTTTATTAATGTTAATAACCTTGTCCAGGGGAAGGTGTCCCTGCCAGTGGCAGTTGGGTTGGAACTAGAGAATCTTTAAGGTCCCTGCCAACCCAAAATATTCAATGTTTCTATGATTTAAATATCAATAGGAGTAGCACTGGCAAAATCTGAGGTGTGAAGGGGATGATGTAGAATTGATATATTTTATCAGCTTTATGACAGAGCTGATAAGCAGTTTGTCTTGATGATTCTGTAATACAAGGTGAAAATAATCATTATAAAGAAGTATGCAAAAGTAGAGTAAATGGATGCTTGGCTGCTCTGGAAGTGGTTCCTCCAAAAGTTAGAATCACCACTGTTACAGTTA
The DNA here is from genome assembly GCF_001604755.1 of Lepidothrix coronata. Classification (NCBI taxonomy): domain Eukaryota; kingdom Metazoa; phylum Chordata; class Aves; order Passeriformes; family Pipridae; genus Lepidothrix; species Lepidothrix coronata. The sequence goes on from NW_016690180.1 coordinate 18,463,453, forward strand.
TAGCAACTTCCCTGCATTCCTTGAAAGTGCAGTGCTGCCTGCAATCACGGCAAAACTTTTCCTGACAGATCTCTCTGTCTGTCTTCACACAACTGCTCCTTCATCACAACTTGCAAAGGGACCCTAAGGAAGTAATTCCTTCTCTGGGGAAATCTTTTCTAGAGCTTTTATGTCACTCCATCCCCCTTATGTGTATATGGACCTCACCAGTAGAAAGAAATTTTTCCCTTGAAGATTTGTCGTTGTCCTAGATACGATTAAAATTTTCACTCTTATAATCCCAGTGGAAAACTGGCAGGGACAATACCAGTTTAGGTTGTTGCCAGATGTCATGTTTTTCAGCTTCATTGCCTGAAACCAGAAGTACAAGACTAGAGTAAACCGTAGCTCTTAACTATCAACACGTTGTTTAACTATTTAGAGAAGTTTCAGAAGCTGGCAGACAGGAAGTGGTTTGTTATAACCCGCAAACTAGCCATGATATAAAGAATCCTCAGTGTTATTTTTTGACAAAAGCTGCATTTTAAAAATCAAACTTGAAACACTTGTGGAGCTGATGTTAAATCATTCTGTGGAGAACTCACCTTCCTAGCGTCACTAAATTAATGACTTAAAAGATCTGCAAATATATAAATCTACTGGAAAAACAACTAAGAAGTGCTTTTAACCCCTAGCTTTAAATAATTTATGATATCAGTAAATGTTTTGACCAGCAAGAACAAATGTCATAATGCCATTTAGATAGATTAAGACATTTTCTTATTTATTTCAGTTATATTAACTAAGTATTCTGGGATCAGCTGCCAGTACAGAATATTTTTATAAATACACACTTTTGATATTGGTCTAAATAATTCTTACTTGCTTTATCAAAAAGATTGCTATCAGCATATATAGCTTTCTGTAAAATATCTATACAGAATTGTCAGAATAGAATCTCTATTATTGGTCAAATGTTAAAAATATTTTTTTTAATTTCATGGCACTAATATTTTGTCCTCATAATGTTTGTGTTATTTCTAAAAGATTAGTAAAAACACTGCAGTAGTAACTTAATTAATATTCATAGGAAATAATTGTCAAGGGAGTTTGTGGCTCTTTCAATCTAAATGAAAGACAAAGTAGATTTCTGTTGGAATTTTCTACATGCAAATTACATGCTTCTTTTTTTTCTCTTGAAATAATACAAAACCAAACAAAACCCCCACAAACTAAACAAGTAAAAAAAAAAAAACAAACCAAAACCAAGAAAGATACTGTCGTACCAATAATGCTACCAGGTGTCTAGACACATAAGTAATGTGAGGTGATGCTGCGATGGAGCACTTTCCATTCTCCTATTCCTCCTTGCTGTTAGACTCTTTCTTATTAAGGAAAAATGTCTATTTCCTGCTTAAAAATTTGCAGCCTGAAATAAAAAGGAGAATACATTTCTGAGAAGGAGTAGGATACTGTCATTATCATTGCACCCACATTCTTTGCATAATCTTTATGATAAATGAATGTAAAGCAAACAAAGCTGAGGAAGGCTTGTGCAGCTTTGTGTTACTGTGTCTGTAAAACCTTTTCCTCTCTCGTTTCTTTCTCTCTAGAATGTTAAATAGAGGCCCTAGCCTGTGAATCGATAGTTCAATTAGATTATATGGTAGGGTTTTGGATGGCTGTTAGCATAGCCAGGAGATTACTTTCCTTGGATATTGGGGGGAAGCTGCTCTGGAGCGGAAGGCTGTAACTGCACTTTGAGCTAACCTGCACTGGGACAAAACTGCAGTATGAAACAGCCAGAAGCTTGTGGTTTTATATTATATTTGCTGGATGCCCAGGGACTGAAACATAATTAGCTACCCTGCACCCAGAAGGAAACAGAAGCCATTTGCAATACATACAAACAATGAAAGGAAGTATTAGGCCCAGGTCCCAGAAAGTAACTACTTAACTTTAAGTTTGCGAATTGGTGCACTGGAGTTAACGGCACTAAGTGCTTTAGAGTGTTGGAACATGAGTGCCGTAAAATGACACTGCACAGGCATTATGGGATACCTGACAAGAAGACTTCATTCTGAAAGTAAAAAACAAATGTGTGCCATGGTGGGGTAAAATTCAGACTAAAGTTTGCTTTTTAAAATCTTTAATAAGCATAGATGCATGCAAATAACTCTCCCGAATAGCATCACAAATAGCTTGGGCAACAGAGAGAATGCACTATTGACCTGCTAAAATAAATATTTGTAAATTCTCTTTTCCAAAATACCTCAAGCAGAGTGTCTGCTGTTCCATAACATCAACATCCATGTGTATTGTGCAAATGTAATTTTGAATATTTGTTGGATACCTAACACAGAAATGTTTGAAAATGGCCTTATTTTGTGGCTATGAGATCATTCATATAAATTGTGCTAGATTAAAGGGGCTTTGGTTTGCAGTTTTCCACACAGACGCCTCACTTGTAGACCAGTGTATTTCATTTTGGGAAGCTTAATTTTTTGTAAGACATGCCTGTAAAAATGTTACATGGATTGAAGTACAAATAAGCATCTATTCTCCATGTTAAATAATAGTGTATCATTTCTAAGGCAATGTTGGTATCTAGATGGTCTTCTGGTAATATCTTAAAATAAGAAAAAAGTCTGAATTATTAATTTAAAGAGAGTTAAACACTTCCTTAAAGGTCTCTTGTCTGGAAGCAACCTTTTTGTTTTATAAATGATCTGTCAGTGAAGCTTAGGAATTGCTCATTTTCATAATATTTTCAGATGAGAAGTTTCAAAAGGTTAGTCTTTATTCTTAGAGTTATCAATTTAGAGAAGCTATAATGAATCACAATTAGAAAAATCACAGATTTTATATTGATCAAACTCCAATTGCTCTCTCAAAGAATTAATTAGATGGGAGCAAGAACAGCAACAGGTGCTGGAGAATTCTGAAGTTCAGAGTGCATAAGAGAGCCCTGATTCCTATGGAATCCTCACTGCTCCTCTGGGTAGTATTTTCTTCTTTTGTTGTTGTTTGTTTCCACATGTATCTGCAGCTGTCCTAACTTCTTTATAAGGAGCATTAAGGTTTGTAAAAGAAGGAACAAACTTACCAGTGTTTATTCATGGTTTCTCTTGCATGAAGAAAAACAAAACAGCATCTGATTCCTGAAAGCAGAGCCACCAAGGAAGAAGCAAGGAACAAGCAGTGGAACAAGCAGGAAGTCTAAAAGAACCCCTTTACTAGAGAAAATTGAATATGGGGACATAATAGAAAGGAGTTGGAAGAGAGGAAGATGCAAGTAGAAAAAGAATAATATGAACAGTAAATGTCAAAGCGAATATCACAATCCTTTTCCTGAACTCATCTAAGCTAACCATTACTGCAGAGATACACTTGTATTTTCCCATTGCACACTGTTTGGAGAGAGTTCTTTTGCTGTCTCATTCTCATCAAAAAACATTGCATTATATGAGATAGAAATACATTATCTAAAATCTAGTTACCATTCATAGGTGCCTAGAATGGAGAGCTACCTGACATGCAGTGACAATTGCCAATGTGTCCATGAATGATTTCTGGACTTTGCTTGGTGTTACCATCTCCAGAACAGAAACTATCCAGAAACTAGCAGTATCTGTTTTGGTTGCACGTCTATCTACTTTCATCTAGTCATCTTTACACTGGACCAGAAATCAAAGACTGACAATGACAGTTTACATGGCAACAACCCTGTAAATGCAAACAGAAAATAATTGATGAGGTCACTACTTTAAAAAGTACCTCATCTGCTGAGGTATGCCCTCTGTTCCTGATCAAGTCTGGTCAAAGAAAATGGAAAGCACCTTCCCAAGCATTGAAGGGGGAAATGGGCAGAGATAAGCTTCGATGGATTGACCAGAACCAAAGCAGATTTACATGATTTAGAAGAGATATGCCAAGGGAGGAAATCTTGGAATTATATATTTATATTTGTAGCTAACCCTGGACACAAAAACTATAAACCAAAGAAATAAAGTTTTGTTTAAACTAGAAAATGCACAGGCAAAATGTGCTGAAGAGACAAAGAAACTGAACCCTGGACAGAAAGATAAATTTTGTGAGTGCAGCACTGTGGGACTCAGACAGCACACACATCTGACTGTGAGAACGATGGTGGACCTGTGACACATGAATTTCGCTGCCTGGGTTGACAGAACATAGAAGGTTCCTCAGTTTCCCCCAAAATTAGAGAGAAAAGTAACCATGGTGTATAAGGATTCTGGTTCACCCTTTAGTCTACTTCTAACTTGTCTGAAGTTAACAAAGAAAAGGAGTGTCTGTTTATTTGGGAAGTGTTGTCATTTCACATTACATTCACAACAAGGTAGAGATGTCCCCCAGCAACAGAGCTCCAGATCTGAACCTCCCCAGAGACTGGGAGGTATCTTCATTCTATGCCTACACACCCATGTGCTGAACCAGTAAGTGGTTAGATAGAAATTGTTCCATGTCTTTATACAATAGATAAGGAAAGTCAAATCTTGGTTAGCCATTCCCCTAAGAATCAAAGCTTAGCCTTGAAAAAATGTTGAGGAAAATAAAATTATAAAAAGCCCAAGAATTAATTGGCCAATGAATCTTTTAAGGGTCACAATCTTAAGGGGTGTACAGGCAGTTCTTCTGGTTCACCAAGCATGCCTATGCAAGAGGGATGGGCTACCACCACTTCTACAGTGACTTGTGCTCTGTCCAGTGTCACTGGGTTATTCTCCCTCAAGAAAACACCATGTGTAAAAGAAGCTATTGTCAGTGCAGCTGTCACTGTGTGAGTGACAACCTGTCATGATGTTGAAAAATGCCATTGATGACAATGGAGGGGTGCCCCTTTCTTCTTGCTCCCTCCACTGAACACTGTTAAAAGGTGAAGACCAATAGCTGATGCTGTGTTAACAGCAGCAATGGATATACCAGTACTTTCAGCATGAATTTTTTTTGGAGTTGGATATAAAAATTAGACATAGAAGATACTTAAGAGAAGATTAGTCACTTTGTGTGATTATAGCCAAACCAAACTCTGCAGCCTCAGTTCTGTAAAGTTTCTTTGGGATGGTGCTGCTGTGGGAGGGAGGGGCTGTGTCTCACTCCTGCTTATGAAGTGTCTTCCCTTCCTCATCTTCCTACACATTCCTGGACATCTTGGCCATGCCACCTCTTCCAGTAGCCACAATTCAACACCAATGGTGGTCTTCTGGAGATACTTCTTTCCTTCACTATCCCCCAACAAAAGGCAATAGCTCTTTTGTTGGAGTGCCCCTGCCTTCTTTCCCTCTTCAAAAATGGCAGTAGCTACAAGTTTGCAGACTGTTTAAAGGAAGGAGGTGCTGCTTCTCTTTTCCCACCTTCTGTTTTTGTGGAAATGTGTAATCTTCAGGAGTCCTGAAGTAGGTAGTTGCTGTATTGCTGTCCAAGTAGCAGTCCAGTGCTGTGGCCTGGATGGATGTGTGTTGTGATTTGAACATAACCTGAAGCCTGCCTATTGAGTCACACTGATCTGAAAATATTTCTGTGAAAGTAAGATACACACACACCCTCCCTTCATTTTCTAAATTTCATTTCAAGTCTACTGTAAAGAAATATGCAGACAGCCCATGAGACCCTATTGCTTTACTAGAGTTGTGAACTATGAGTTTGGCAAAAACATGTTCGGTGGTAGAGATTCACTGAAGATCCACCATTCAAAAGCTTTGGAAATCAATGAAGATGCTCACTGATGTCTGACCAAACTGAAAATTTGACATACTTTTATAGAAGTCAGGATAGATGTTCGTTATTAGGCAGGACTGAATATTTAAAGAACTTTCAAATATCATCAGCATCTTGAAAGAAAGTATGAAATAACTTCTCCTTCTGGTGAGAGGCTGTTGTAGACCACCCAACCAGGATGAAGAGGCAGATGAAGTAAGTATTCTTTAAGTGGGGGCTGATATCTCATGATCACTAGCCCTTGTTCTTGTGGGAAACACTAACTTGCCAGATGTCTGCTGGAAACTCAACACAACAGAGAGGAGGCAGTCTAACAGGATTCTGGAGTATGTGGAAGAGAACTTCCTGACACAGCTGGTAAGCAAGACTACCAGGGGCAGTGCCCTGCTAGACCTGCTGTTTACAAACAGAGAAGGGCTGATGGGACATGGTCAAAGGCCATCTTGGATACAGTCAGTGTGATATCCGTCTAGAAGAAGGGTCAGAAGGAGGATACTGAGAACTACAGGCCTGTCAGTAAGACCTCGGTGCTGGGGAAGACTGTGGAACAGATTGTCTGGAGTGCAATCACACGACATATACAGGACAATGAGGGGACCAGACCCAGCCAGCGTGGGTTTAGGAAATGCAGTTCCTGCTTGACCTACCTGATCTCATTTTATGACCAGGTGGACCAGCCTCCTGCATGAGGGAAAGGCAGTGGATGTTGTCTGCTTGGAACTTCAGTAAAGCCTTTGATACTGTCTCCCATTTTCCTGGAGAAGCTGGAAGTTCATGGCTTGGACAGATGCACTCCTCACTGGGTTAAAAACTATCTTGATGGCCAGGCCCAGAAAGTGGTGGTGAATGGATTTACATCCAGTCAGTGTCCGGTCACTAGCGGTGTTCCCCAGGGCTCAGTATTGGGGTTAGTCCTGTTTAATATCTTCACTGATGATCTGGACAAGGAGATTAAGTGCACCCTCCGTAAATTCACAGACAAGCTGGACAGCATAGTTGATCTGCTGGAGGGTAGGAGGGCTCTGCAGAGGGACTGGGTAGGCTGGATCGATGGGCCGAAGCCCATGTATGAGGTTCAGTAAGACAAAGTGCTGGGTCCTGCACTTCGGTCACAACATCCCCATCCATCCCTACAGGTTTGTGAAAGAGTGGCTGGAAAACTGCCTAACAGAAAAAGACTTGGAGGTGCTGGTCCGCAGTGACTAATGTGAGCCAGCAGCGTGCCCCCAGGTGGCCAAGAAGGCCAAAGGAATCGTAGCCTGTATCAAAAATAGTCTGGTCAGTGGATTTATGCTCTGTATTTGACACTAGGGAGGCCACACCTCGAGTACTGTGTCCAGTTCTGGGCCCCTCACTTCAAAAAAGACATTGAGGTGCTGGAGGGAGTCCGGACAAGGGAAACAGAGCTGGTGAAGGGCCTGAAGCACAAATTTGATGAGGAGTGGTGAAGGGAGCTGAGGTTGTTTAGCCTGGAGAAATGAAGGCTCACTACACCTACCTGAAAGGAGGTTGTAGCTGGGTGGGGTCTCTTGTCCCAGGCAACTAGCAACAGGACAAGAGGAAATGGCCTCAAGCTGCACCAGGGGAGGTTCAAGTTGGACACCAGGAAGAATTTCTTCACTGAAAGAGTGATCAGGCACTGGAATGGGCTGCTCAAGAAGGTAGTGGAGTCACCATTCCTGAAAGTGTTCAAAAAATGACTGGACATGGCACTTAGTGTTGTGGTCCAGTTGACAAGGTCGTGTTCGGTCAAAGGTTGGACTCAATGATCTTGCAGGTTTTTTTCCAACCTTAATGATTCAATGTTTCTATGATTCTAAATTGTCAATGAGGAAAATGAAGCCTGAATATGAGACTGGTGTTGTAGCCATGACAACCAAAACAGAGATGTGAATGAGGCAGGCACTTGGAAGCAGAGTGGTGCAGGGCCTTGAAGAAAAGGCCAGACACTAGGAAAAAAGGTGGAGCTGGTTGCTGGTATATAGGAGTTCAATCAGTAAAAGCACAGATGTGTTTTACAACATGCTGTGCTTGAGACTGGTATATGGAGAATTTTAAGAAATGAGAGGAGGGTGTTGACTCTAAAAGAAATTTAAAACAACCATAGAAATAATTTGGAGGAAGAAGATTGGCAGGTGATAGGATTCAGGGCAAGGAGAGGTATCTATCATGTCTGCAGAGAACACTGACTTGTGACACTGTAGGATGTGAATGACAGTTGGGAACAGAAATTAGTGGTGTCCATGTTTTAATTATGAGTTATACCATTTGGAAATGCCAGATTTAGTTTTGAAGGGACAGAAATCAGATGTGAGTGTAGATACACCACTGAGCTGTCAGCAAAATGTTGGCAATTAAAGTAGGTACATGGCTATTACCTACTCAGGAAGGGATATAAGGAAGGGGAAGCAAAGTTGTAAATAGTTTGCTACATGGGCATATGTCTGGATTACCTCTAAACTCTGTCCCTGTCTTGCTGTGTGATATTGGACAAGTAATTTAATCTTTTCCTATCCTGTGACTTCATATAATTTGCAAAAATCTATGAGAAGTATGTTTGGGATTTTTGTTTTAACTATCTCTATGTGCAAAATTTACTCCAATTGGCCTCCCTGTCAGTTTGGTCTTTTAAATGCTACACTGAAGTATTTACAAATGAAAAATAAGGAGATGTAAAAAACTCTAAGGAGCACTGCAGAATATCCCAAAGTCGCAGTCAGTCCCTGTCTGTTGTGTATCTCTCACTGCTTATACTCATTACATCGGAAAGACTTTTCCTTCTGCCCAAGTGTTTGGATTACCAGTTTCCCAACAGGCTTTTAGTGCTTTATAGAGCAGCCCAAAGAGTGTTACTGTTGTTGAGGTTGCCTGCTTCTAAAACATTTGACTCCAAGTCTCTGTTTGTTTGCTCTGTGAGGGTAAAAGCATTCTAGATTTATTGTACTTCACAATTAAGTGTTATTGTTTGAAAAAGAAAATGATTCTGTTTGTTCTAGAATAAATATACATTTATATGTATATATATATGTATGTAAATATACATCTATTCTAGGTGATCTAAGAGTTTAACTTTCCTGATTATAAAATAGGAAATAAAGCTACTAATGAATAAAAACCAATAAATGACAATTCTGTTGTTTAGTTAACCAGTGACTTCTTGATCTGCTCCTTGGCTAATACTGGGGAGACTGACAACTTGGTCTCCTTCCTACCAGTCCAGGCTAGTAGGTCTTTGAGAATTTTTCTGAGGTTACACATGCTCTAAATTTTTTTATCCAGCTTTAAAGTAAGATGTAGTTGTTGGCATGTTTCAAAGCCTGTACTGCTTATGGCTGGTTACATTTTTGGTAAATGGATGTAACCATTCTTTTTTTTTCATTGTCTACTCTTAAAAGCAATAAGCAAGAGTGCTCTTTAGGCAGATATGTAACTATACAGAAATTTAGGATGAATTTAACTGAGTAAAAGAGAGATTAAGGCTACATAATTTATACCTTATGCTTGCACTGTGTGCCAGCTGTGCTCTCCGAGTGTTCCCTGCTTTCTTTCCAGTTCCGTGTTTTGCTGGAGAGACAGATCCTGTGGATCTGGCTACTTCACATCATTTGCTAGGCTACTGGAGTCCCATACAGCTTTGTATGCTACTGGCACACTAGTAACTGTGGAATCATAAATTGGGCTTGTAGTCTTTTTGTTTTCCTGTAAAGAGAAGGTGTATTTGTTTGGTTCCCCACAAAATATGCTGTTGCTCAGAGCACTTATATGGATACTGTGCTGGCCTGGCCACCAGGCTCCATATCGGGTGACAAAATAATATGGGAAATCAGTTGTAGTGCCTCCAGAAGATTTTGCCTTTCACTCCCAGGCAACACAAGAAATAGTAATGTGAATTTATTTTTAAAGACAGCATCGCAAATTAAAAATAATCTTTCTATCTTTTTGCCTGTTTAAATGCAAGCATGATCTTTCTGGTATTTTGAAAAAGCTCTTTTATATCCATAATTTTTGATGATAAAGTTACTACCTAAAGAGTTAATTTCTGGGAACGTATATCCAGAGCCAGAATTCTCCTCAACCAGTAAAAAACCAGATTGAGTTACTATTTTATTGCTTAATAACCTGGTAGGTTTCACTTTGATATTCCTTCTTTTAGTTACTAAGAAAGTCACAGATGCTTTTCCGACAATTGTGAAGTGCAGAGTAGGTGTTTCTTATTATTTCTTCAGATGTTTATGTTTTTAGCACTGGAGTTTCAGCCTAGAGACAGAGCAAACTTATGGCTTCAGTCTTGTGTCAATTATTTTAAATACTTTTGACTATCATTACTACATGAACAGAACTTTATGCACCATCAATATTTCAAATGTAAATAAAATAGTTCTTTAAAAATGAAGATCACTTAAAACATAGTGCTGCTTGAATGTTGAAGAGCCATTACGTTTAATAGCATTTTTAAACTATTAAAGTTGAGTGGTTACTTTTTATTTTGCATTTAGTCACTCATGGGAGACATTTATTTTGTCTCATACTCTGCAAATAGTGATGCTGTTAGTAGAGAAGGTTCTCATTTTGAATAATGGTCTCATTTATATAATATCCTTTAGTATAATATATTCATATCTTAGAGAGAAATGAAAATTCACAAACTGTTAAGGGGTGTACAGAAAATCAAATTAAATGTAAGTCTATAAAAAAATCTTGGGGGAGGGGAAGCAAAGGGTGAATGCCCTACTCTGGTAATTATTTGGTTTAAAGCAAATGCTGTTTTTAGCAATGATGACATCAATAGGAAATACTGATAATAAAAAAAAAAATTTCATATTATGAATTAGATAAAGTTTTTTTCAATATCCTTGGACAGTGAGCTCCAGGACAATTTGGAATGGCTGACTGCATGAAAACGCAGAAAGAAATTATGAAATTAGATGCAGCAGTTTTTATAGCCCTGACTTAGCTTTATGTAGGCATTTGAGAGCCATTCTTTCTATTTTTTATTCACTTTTTATGGCTATTCCAACATGTTCCAGTGATTCTCTTTTTATGCTGTGGTAGCACCAAAAAGAAAGGCTCATTTATTTGCTACAAACCTTGCAGAAAAATGAATAAAAGACTGATTCATCGTTTGTTCCACACAACGTATTTTTTTCTATTACTTTTGGGTGCCTTGCCAAACGCCTGAGTTTATATTTCCTGATCCTGAGTCCTTTGAAATTTGAACCAGAGAAATGGACAAATTGTAAGTGTAGGTGTACAAGCCTCTTTGGACACTCTTGATTAAGACAAAGAAGTGGGAACCAGAAACCAATACACATTTAGTAGTACTTGAATCATTGGTGGGTGATGGAGGTTGGGTAGATAAATGTGCATATGTATGTGCAAATGCTAGAAGCTCTTGCTCTCTCTATATATGCAGCCACCTTCTGGAATATACAGCTGTTATTGCTATCAACAGGAATTTGACCAGAATAGAATATATCTCTACTTTTTAAAGTAAATATTGCTCTTAAAACAGCTATTTATAGCATAAAATTAGCATTGCCTTTGCAATTACCAGAGCTGCAAGCGGAAAGTCGGCAACAAATTTTGGAGGTTTTAATGTGGTGCTGCTCTCTGTGATCATGTCAGAGGGGATAAATCAATGCATTGCAGCTTAAATCGTACTGGTCTGCTAAAGATTCTTTAGAAGCAAGTGAGATAGTAAAAAAAATCTCCACTACAGGACTACCTTTCACTTTGTTATGCTATTGTGAATTTTAAAATACACTTTAGTTTTAAAGAAGCAAACCTTGCAAATTCCTCTTTTTCCTAAAGCAATCAAAATCTGTATGGATTCGAGCAATACCTTTTTCAGTAACGACGTATCATTTAGCTACCCATTTGTGCTTTGTAACCTTGACTTGATAAAGCTGTTTAAAAAGTTTTAAGAAATCTTTTGTATGAAGGATTGTTAATACATGGAAAAGATCCTATTACTTTATCTGAAGACTAATGCACTACAGTAGCCTTTTCAGTGAATATAAGCTATCTTCTCCAACATGTCTGTAATTCTGTTAAATATCTATTTAAAAGATGTCTAACAGTGTTACTAAAGTGATAGATGTTATTTTTACTTTTAAAACCAAAAAGTACAGCACCTTCTGAAATATTTTAAGATCGTTTATGTGCAAAATGAATGCATGATATATTTTAAAGAATAGATTTTTCAACTTGGTAATTTTTGCAGTCTTTGAGATTGTTTCAATTGCTACAATAAGTGAATTTGAACTCCAAATAATTGGCGGCGCATTGTGAGTTTTATGTGGAATCTGTGGTCTTTTGAGCATGAAGCATAATTGCTCTTTGCTTTTAGAAAGGTTTTCTTCCAATAGCATATTTTCTCATTCTCGCTAATGGAAATTAAATAACTTCAGGGTTTTTTTAACTTGCAAAGTTTGGGCAAATTCCTGTCTAAATTTATGTCTCTGTTATCTGCCTAATTCATGCATTTACAGGTATTTTTGTAGTCGAACTATTAGTGTAGCATACAAATGCCATAGCTAATTGATGCATTTTGTATTGGGCTGTATGTCTTGGTGTAAAATTTTAATGTAACCAGGAAATTGTAAGGAAATTTTCAAAAGCAGTAATCTGATAGTAATAATCAAATAAACTTTTGTATCTTATGCTATAAAGAGGCATAGATATACATGCTTGCTACCTATTTTTCCCTATTAAAATTAACTTATAGGGAAATAGGGTTGTCTTGGAGGAATTGCTAGCCAACCTTCTTATTTCCTTTGCCTTCCACTATCTTCTAAAGAGCTTTAAAGCCAGTAGATTCAAGGTGAATCTCACTTTTATAATGCAAATAAAACAAATGTTTTCCCTATGATTATAGTTATTTGATCCCTGAGGCTGTTCTCTGTTATGTGCAACATGCGCACCTCACTGCCAAGACATAGCTCTCGTCCAGTGTATACAGTCTATAGAGGAGTTTAGGCTCTACATTCGAGGTTACTCTTTCAAATCAATACACTTTTGTCACCTATACTATGTGTGCACAGTAACCAATGAACAGTGGATTTTCTTGCACACTAGGACAGTGTTTGGAAATCAACATATCTTCTGGTCCAAGATCTCTATGTATCTTCATATATAGCAATGTCTAATGAGGTTACTGTACTCTTTATTTTGGGACCTTTACCTGAAGCTGTGACAGGTGTGACATCTGGTGTCAGGCAAAGTAACTTCTATGTTTCTTCTCCATGTGCAAGCTGTTTTAGCACTAGAGAAAAGCCTATGGTCGTTTGCTCTTCACAAGGTTGCTATCACATATTCTTATTTACTGTGGTGTTATTGAAAAGAGAAACCATAGATACACACAGTGGAATAACGGTGCTGTACACTAATTTCCAAGAAGATGCCGTGTATTCCCCTTCCCAAACACTGTCCCTGTTCTCACTCACAGACATAATTTTAAAATCACTGATACTTCTTTAAAAATGAAAAAAAAAAAAAAGAAAAAGAGGCAAGTTATTCTAAGCACAAAAGGAAATTTTAACGTCTAGGGCAAAAGTAGATTTATTGGAAATGTTTTGCTGAATACAGTGCCTCAACTCCCAAGAAGTGCATGAATTCCAACAAATGCCTTTGCCAAGCATTCCTTGTTCCTTAAACTATGTGTATACCTGCCCATTTAGCACACAAGCTTTCTGGCTTACTAAGAGACACCTATTTCTCCCCTAACAGAATGGGGCATAAGAGTCATATCATTAGTACAGACACCTTTGTTTTTGAAGTTGCAACACTTGTTTGCCTAAAGTTATTGATCTGGTTCTTGCACTGTGTGTGCGGCCTCTGTGCCTGGCACTGGCCATTTGACAGAAAAGGGGAAACTTCCACTGGTGACATTAGTTGTCATAGGTTCATGTTTTTTATATAAGATAGTCTAGGAAGGTCCATGCTACCTGAATTTTTGTAAGATAAGGAATATTTTATGTGTTGGCAGAACATCTATTTATAGACCTTAATAGTCGGAGCATTGTTCCAGGTTAACCTTTTCTTGCTAACTTAAGAAACCTTTTACTGGGTGTGTGAATATAAGAATGGAATTGTTTAAATTGATCATAAGTAGCTGTAGAATCTCTATGGAGTGTGATTTTTGGAAGACTGGAATGCAAAAATCTTGAGATTGAGCATAAATACCAATAGGTTACATCTTCTCTGTGTTTTAGTTTTGTAATGAATTTTGCACAGCTTTCACAAGAAGAAAAGAAGGCTTTTCAGAATATTTTGAGGATCAGGAGGTGAATATTTCCAGTAGCCAGAGTGAAAGTTTCAAAAATAAGACCACCACCCTCAGGCACAAATAACAGAAATATACATGGACACCAGGTAAAAGGGCCAGTTGTGAGGGGCTTGTGCTTTGTGATTTTATAACTTGAAGTAGAGCATGACATCATGAGGAATTCAAACCATGCAAAGGTAGATTGCCTCTGCATCAAAACACAGAGGAGTAGTGTAAATGAGAGAAGACCGTGTCTTCCTGGAAACTAACCATAAAAAAAATGGCTTTTTAAAAGTAATCTTCTTCATTATTAACCTATGTCTTGTTGCTATTTTGTGGTAAATGTGGAACACAGTGAGCAGAGAGAACAAAGTGAATAAGTGCTGCACTAATCTTATGGACATAAAGTAGTCATAGTGTCTATCTTTTTGCATATCATATCATATGAAAGAATGCAGAGTAGTTTATGTTTGTGTTTTGTTGACTAAGTGATTGGCATTGTACATGCTCCTGAGGCAGAGAAACATTAGACCACCAGTTCCCAAGAATGCTTAAATTCTCCCCCATCCCTCATTAAATCTAATCATGATGCATCAGGTAATACTTACTGGAATTGATCCCATCCAGTCAAAAGAGTCTCCACCTGTGATTCAGGCTAATCCTCCAGCTGTGATTCTTCTTCATCATCTCATGCTTCTGCCAGGTACTGGGTTTACTTGTGAATCAGACCACAGCAGACTGGAATAGTATTCGTGCATCTCAGAACAATGGCAGAGATAGTACCTCGACTTTCTGTAGTTTATTTGAAGTACTTTTGCTTCATTACAGCAGGTAGATGTCTTGAATGTGCATCATATTAATTGTTTACTATGATTCCTATTTTTGTGTTTGCATTATTGTATAGCTGGACACTTGGACAAGATGAAACACTTTCCCCGGGCTAGGTAGTATATCACTACAGACAGGAGAATAAAGTGATATGCTGCTAATGAATAGTCAGAAATGTGATGTAAATATGAGAAGTCCTTAGGAACTAGAATTAGAAAACAGAATCATGAGTTCAAAGAATGGGGTTTGGATTGAAGTGCCAGGTATCCTACAGGAGCTGAGATATACGTGTGTCCCAAGAGCTTGTTTCTCCAAAATAAAAACTTTTTAGCAGAAATCTAAGTTTCTTAGAACAAAAATGAATTAAAAATTCCTACTTTTTATCTGAACAAGTAGTTCTTCTAATCTTTAAATTTATCAGAAATGTAGTTTAAACTCTTATATCCAGGACACAGAATATCACTGATTATCTCATCAATTATCCTCTTTACTTTTGTTTGGCTAGTGCTGCTTTTCTAGTTGATTTTGATTCAAATTTATCAAGACAAAGGGAATCCACACTTCTGTAGGTACTTCCAAGAATCTATTGCTGTCATTGCTACAATTGTGCTTTCCTTTCCATATTTATTCTATCTGGACATAAATTCCAATCATGATTCCCTGTTCCATCTGTTTCTGTGGAATTTAGAAGTCATTTACATCTTGGTGGTTTTTTCTTTTAAGGTGCTTAAATATTATAACCACATCTCAATCTTCTTTTCTTAATCTACACACACAAAATTTGAACCTTCATTGTTAAGTTCTTTTTCTCTCATATAATTTTTGTAACTCCTGGATCCACTTGCAATATATTTTAAAAAACATGGTCACTAGAATGTATGTAGTGTCCCAGTACTGCTGCAGAGAGGGCTAAAACAATCTCCCTACTATCACAGGAAGTGAAGGGAGAAAATAAAGTTTCCAGTATTATATCTTATTTAGGGATGCTCGTTTGTTTAAGATTAAATGAGAGATGTGTTCCCTCTCCTAAAGATGTTGTCATATAAAAGTTTAGTTCCGTGAAGTCCCTATTCACCTGGCCGACTTCACTGATTCATCAGGTCTGATCGTGTCAGCATTGCCTAATGTGCAACTGTGGGATATGTCATCTGCAAACTCACTTAACAACTGAAACCTCTGAAGGAAGAGACCGTCATTTAATAAGGAATTTCTAAATAGTACCTGGCATACTGGATTTTACCCTAGTTGCAACTTTTAGATACTATGAAAATATAAAAGTTAAATTTATTATGATAATAAAAGATTGTGGGAGCTGTGCTGCTGAAATCGATCAGGGTAAGATTAAACAATAAAAAGCTGTTTCAATTCACAATGAAGTAAGGGGGAGAATTCATCGGACTTTGGATCAGGCCCAAAATTAAAGGTTTCTTTCTTAAAAGAGATTTTAAATTCACTATTCTCATACAATTTTCCAGGGGTCTTTAAGAAAAAACAACTTAAAAATTATCACCTTTCTTATGTTCTATGTTAGTTGGATATGTTTTCTTATTAAATCAGTGACACAAACATAAGTAGTAAAAAGAAATGGGTTTTATTTTGCAAATACCACCTGCATATCTTAAAGTCAGTAAGATTCTGCCTGTGTGTGAAAGGGGGAGAGCTGGTGTATCGATCAGCTGAAGTGCTGCAGAGACTATAAACTGATAGTCAGAAGGAAGAAAGAAAAACAAAAAGAAATCACAGGAGAACACAGCAGCAGAAAAATCTGTGCAAAATGATCCACTGCTGTCTTCTTTTCAGTTTCTATCCCCAGATGGGACTATGTCTCAGTCTGTTTCTGGTCAAGACCAAGTATAACGAACCTTAAACATTTGGTTTATATTTTTTCTCCCTAAAACTTTGAAGGAATTATAGAAAAAATCAAGGCAAGTCTTTAAAAATTCTGATCAGGTTTCCTCTGGAGTCTTGCTGCTGGAAGAATGTCTTATGGGTAAATTTCTACTCTCTCAGCAGGGCAGCGTTTTGCATGAACCAACTCCCAGGAGAAAATGTTGTGTGCTTATTCTGTACAAGAAGACTCAGGCAGCATCTCCATATTAAACTGACCAGAGGGAGGGAAGAGAAGCAGTTGACCTGAGGGGAAAGGGGGAGGGATGTGCAGAGGAAAGTGTTTATTTCCAAAGCTAGGCAGTGCTGTTCATAAAACTAAAAAAAAAAACCACACACACACACAAAACCACAAGAAAAAAAAAAAACCCAAACCAACAACAACAATTTAAAAAAAAACCAAAAAACCAACAAAACACAAAAAAGCCCTCTGAAATATTTCTACACATTTCTAGTGGGCTATATTACAACAGTTAAAGAGTGTGAATATCACCTTACCACAAATACGCTCACTAAAGCTATGAGATAAAGCTCCTCAAACAAGAAATCCGTGTGCCATGTAATTTTTTAGTCTGTTTTAGAGAAAGTTGGAAAAATACTCACATTCTTTATTCTTTTACTGTCTGGACTTTAGGCTTTTTTTTATTCTTCCTTAAAAATTAAATTAACTTTTCAGTCTTTTTTGAACTTGGTCGGCAGTACACAGTGTTTCACTAATGGAGCTTGTTGTTACTGGGTTATTTCTTGGTATGGTTCTGTGATTCAATACTTTTAATTATCTTTTTATTACAACATGTACCAAGTTCTAACATACAGTAGATTCACTGATAAAGCAATATACCACTTGTATTGTATCCATTTATAGTCATTTTTATAATGGTATCTTGCTAATAAAATGTTATCTTATTCATTCAATTTGTGTGTAATAAATCAACAGACTGTTCGCTTTCTTCTCATGCAGATATCAGTATAAGTATGTACGACTCTGTGGATGTACTAAACCTGATGATGTTGCTTGCATGCAAATGGAAATTAGCCTAAGAGCATTTCATTACGGAAAGTGTTGCTGTTTTCCCGTGACCCAAGTAAAATTAATACCCTAAATAACATAAAATAGCATGGGACTTTATTTTATGTCACACAAGTCATTTGAAAAAATGCATCCAGCCCATTTTTTCCATGCAATTATTCCTATATTACAGATTTCAAAACCTAAATAATTGTAAATGGTATATGAAGCTCTCTTTCAGTGTTTTTTTCCTGCTGGACAAAATAAATCAAGGATTCCCCAATTTACATTTTCTGTGTAATACCACTAAGATGTGGCAATAACTAGCTGTGGATGTAGCAGCAAATCTCATTCTACATGTATGCAAATGAAGATGTGTTTAGCAGCTTACACTACATTGATATCACATTTAGAAATGCGTGATACATAACGGAAGATGAAGTAATGCTCTATGCCCTTGTTTTAAAGGTGGCCTATGGAAAGCAGCACTTACATTGTGCCTCCTTTCAGAGGAAGTTGAATCACACTAAAAATATCTAAAAGGATGTGATGACAAACACAAAAATACCTTGGATTTAGTCTGGATGCTTTAGGAGTATAATTACTCCCGTATAGATAGTAAAAGTTTGAAAAAAGTTTTAAAATATTTGGAGAAAGTGCAGAATAAGGTATTTGAATTTTCTGTAAAAACAAGAAAACAAAAACCTCCCACAGTTCTGTTTGTTCTTTATGCAGCCATTCCTCTCTGTAGAAGAATAATCCTAATGGCCATACTACTTAGATTTTAGACTACTTTAGACTTGACATTAGGAAGCATTCCTTTACTGAGAAGGTAGTCAGGCACTGTAATAGGCTTCCCAATGATGCCACAAGCCAGTCTTTGTTTAAGAATTTGGACAATACCCTAGATAACTTTTGCTCAGCCCTGAATTGGTCAGGGAGTTGGACTAGGTGGCCATGGTACATCCCTTCCAAATGTAATATTCCATTCTGTTCTGTTCTGTTCTGTTTTTTTCTATTCTGTTCTGTCCTATCCAACTTCAAAAAGACAATTGAAGAGTAAAATACACACAGTAACAACATTTTTAGGAAAATATAAATCGGATTTCTTAGAAAGAAAATATATTACTGTAACTGAACAACTTACATCCTAAGCATGAGCCCTGTCAACAAATGAGAGTAAGAGTAAGTCAAGGTGGTCTTCTGATAACTTTTTTCTCTGATCCACATTTTTAAGTGTTCCTCTTCTTCTGTTGAATACTTGATAAAACCAATGTCTAGTTGGGGAGATCAGTTCATGCAGCTTCTCTGACTGGTTTGGAATCATTTGGTGACCAAATAAAAATGGAAACTAGAGGACTCGATTAGTGATCAAATTTAATATAAAGATTTCTAGCACGGTTATTTTGAATGTAAGGTCCTAGGAATAAAATAAGATCTAGAGCTGATTATCCATTTCCATATATATCCATTGTTCTAAAGAGAAAAAAAAAACTTGATCTTGCATGAAAGAAGTGCATGGACTTTGTTTCTTGATCAGAAGAAAGATATTTGCATTTTTTGTCTCTGAGAACAGGGTGGCAAGTGTCTTCATTTGCTCCCAAGAACTGCCTACTAATTTTCTCATTGGATACTGCAAACAGCATTCAGTGGTAACTCAATGTTTCTCAAAAACAAGAACCCCTTTAAGAAGAAACTCAAGGATTTTGAGCACAAAATGAGGTGTTTCTCCTTGGGGCAGAGAAACGTAGGAGCCTGTTGTGGTAATGGATCTTTCTGCTATCCTATTTCTCAATTTCGAGTGGACATTTACAATATTTTCAACTCCTGTGAGAAAACCAGTTGGAACAGCTAATCAGTGAACATGGTTCATCCAATTCTGGTTAAATTCCTGTCTGGATCTAGTCTTATCTGATCAGACCTCTCAGAGATACAGGTCAGGCTCATATTGGTAGCAATCTCTGTCTAGGGAGAAATTTTAACTTCATTTTATAAGGTCCAGACAAATGCAATTTGATTATATGTTTATATGTGCAATTGAGTGCACTCTCAGTAAGTTTGCAGAGGACACAAAGCTGAGCCATCCAACTGAGACAACAGAAGGACAGGATGCCATTCAGAAGGACCTGGACAAGCTTGAAAAGTGAGCCCATGGGAATCTCATGAAGTTCAACAAGTCCAAGTGCAAGGTGCTGTACCTGGGTAGGGACAATCTCAGAGATGAATACAGACCTAAACCATTCTATGATTCTATGATTTTTGATTCTATTGGGTATGGCATGTTAAAAGATAATCTGCAAAGCTTGGCTAAAGGATCAGCTCCTTAACAGCCTCCACCCCAAAAAAACCCTAGGAATATCTTCCTTCCTTCGTTTGCAAAATAATATCTGAAAACCCTTAAATTTTTTCCTAGTTCACATTTCTATTATTAGCCTCAGTAATTAAATCCTGAGGAGTTCAAACTGTTGAA
Organism: Lepidothrix coronata; assembly: GCF_001604755.1. Lineage (NCBI taxonomy): Eukaryota > Metazoa > Chordata > Aves > Passeriformes > Pipridae > Lepidothrix > Lepidothrix coronata. Next base: position 18,483,631 of record NW_016690180.1, read on the forward strand.
TCTCTATCTGTGAACTGCAATTCTTAATTCAGAGTACAGTGTGAGCCAATCAATATCCCTACAGTACTCTGCTTCTCATTATAAAGGTCTGATCCTTCCCTACTGAACTCAGGGATTGGTTTTCCCCTCAGCACAGTCAGGATCAGAATTCAGTCATAGCTTTACCAATGCCACAGACTCTCAAAAAATGACAGAAAATTCTATTGATATGTGTATACAATATATGTATATATTTGATGGTTTATATGGTTTATATACATATATACATATATATACATATATCTAACAATGCTCTCTTCTAAGCTAAAACTCTATCATCAAATACAAATTCAGACAGAGAGATTAATGCCCCCAAGCATCATACAAGCACAGTGGCTGTGACCTTTTTCATGTAAGTAGAGTGAATTTTAAAAAAATTGTCCAAAGTGAGAAGTATTTTATTGTCTAAACCCCAGCTTTTCCATGTACACAAGCATTTTACAAAATACCTCTAGAAGACAAAGGTATCCTAACACTTTCTATTGGAAGGATTCCCTGTTTCAGTGAATTGTTCCTCAGTCTGAGCTCAGCCTTTTCTGTTTGTACACAACATTACTGCCTACTACCCTTAAATCTCTGAATGAGATGCCAGACCTGAAACCCTGGGTACACAGATCAATTGTGTTTGTGTATTTTATATCCTTTCTATAGTCCTAGGTGTGCATGCAAAAGGTACTTAATAACAGTGTGAGCAAAGTGCTTAAGGTTTAAGCATGTGCCGAGGAGCTTTACTGGGCCTCTTTCATAGTTAACTGGCAGACTTTGATATTATCAGAAAATTAACTTTTTATTTAATGACCCTCTTTTGGAAAGAAAATTTGTATTACTCGTAAGTATTACAGATGGGGGATATGACTGATGAGGAACATGTTGATACACAGTGATCTCAGATTGCTTGTTAAGTGAAAGTGGGCGATGCATGTTGTAGGATGGTCAAATGGAGTTGAATAAGGGGCAAAGCTTGTGTTTGGAGAACACAGGCTCTGTCATGGGAAACTGTGGCTTTAAAATGCTTTCGAGTTCTGGTAAATAATCTGCTAAAGGTGAGCTGCCAGCTACACAGTAGGGAAAAAAATGTGATGCTTGGATATATCAAAAAGGGAAATCTCAAGTAAGGGATAGGAAAACAATTATATTTTGGGGATCTGACAAAAATCTAATGGGACCTTAAGTTCAGTTTCAGCACACACTTTTCAAGAAAGATAATACTTTGGAGAGTGTAGGAAGGAAAAAAAAGAATGGTTAAAATATTCTTTTAATATGCTTTGCAATGAAAGAATATGAGATCTCCATCTGTTTTCTTACCAGAGGAGGTTACTTAGTCCTAGTGTACAAGAACTAAAATAGAGAAGAAAATTCTAGGTTACAGACAAAAACAAATCAACACTGTGAAGCTGGAAATTGAGGGCACTTTCTTAAATTAACCATTGTAATACACTTTGCAAAATCAATGGAACATCTTTCCTAGGATTTTTAACCCTGCAGTTCTCTACTGTAGAAAACACATAAATAGGTGTTTTTTGTTAAAGTCTGTGCTCCTGGTCAAAACAGATTTATTTAAAAAAAAAAAAAAATCCACAGCCTGAGTTACTCATAAGGGTCAGTTTTCGTGACAGCAATGCCTCTTCAGCCTTATCTTTTTTCTGATAAGAATCTGTAAAAAGGAGTTCAGTTCTCTCTTTCAAGAGAAAAAAATCAAACTAGTTTTCTATTTGGAGAAATGAAAAACGTCTCCATAAAAACTAAGTACCCTCCTTTCTCGAAGTCTGTGCTACGTTTACAATAAAGTGGCTCTGAAGACTATAATTCCCTTGATAAACATGAGGAAAAAATACAGAGAATTATGGAAGAACAGACACTTTGGCTTGAAACCAAAAGAGTGTAGGTTTAGGTTGGCTATTAGGAGGAAATTCTTTACTTGAGGTGGTGAGGCACTTGAACGGGTTGCCCAGATAAATTGTGTATGCCTCATCCCTGGAAGTGATTGAGGCCAAGGTGGATGAGGCTTTGAGTATTTTGCTCTAGTGGAAGGTGCCCCCGCCCACGGCAGAGAGATTGGAACTAGATGAACTTTAAGGTCCCTTCCAACCCAAACCATTCCATAATTTGATAATTCTTTGTCTCCAGGAGTTGAAACAACACAGCAAAGGAGTGCAGTCCTAAAGCCACCTCATATTAACCAAACAGATGGCTGAGTTAGCTGAAAATACTGTGACCTGTAGTACTGTGGGGTATGGGGATGATCTTCACTGATGAGGGTTGTGGATGGAGCTGCCCCCTTCCCTGGGACTGATGCACTGGGAGGTAAGCACTGAGCACCCAGCTCACAGTGCCGCAAGTGGTGCTGGTCAGGAGGGACAGCGGGTCAGCTTCATGGAGTAGCAATGCTCCAGCACTATATAGCAAAAATATGGCTAGTAACTCCTGTTTTTCAGACAGGATAAATCCTTTGGGAACCGCACCACGAAGGCACAGCTGTAGGGAACTTTGATCGGTGCGAATTTGGGTTCTAGTGCTCAGTGAATTGTGCTTTGAGGATGTGGATGCTGAGCTCTGCTGCCTGGTGTAAATGTGCCCTCAGTGCAAGAGCAGTGTGCCCTGAGCTGGCTGCTCTGAGCAAAGAGATCCAGAGCAACAGAGATTCTCTGATGAGTGTAATTGCATGAGCGGGGTTGTTTATGACTCCGTTGAATCTTTACACGAAATATACCTGGTCATATGGAGTATAAGCATTTACTGGATGGTGGTTTTAATTTGCCTTGCTTTTCCAGACAGCATAAATGGCATAACCCTATGATGGCTTGTTGGGTTTGACAATAGTATGGCTAATGCTTCAATTACTTTCTTAAAGGTTTTGCTTTTTGTAATGTTTTCTTTCTCATCTTTTCCCTTGTTTTTTCCTCCAAGTATTTTATACAAAACAAAAAGTCTGTTCAAAACCAAAAGTAGAAAGCTTCTACCTGTTTTTAGAAAGTCTGTTTGATATTTATGTTTATTTATGTCTTTGAATTTGTGTGAATTTCTTGTAATTACAATGCCAACTTGGTCTCTTATGGCATTGTCTAAATTAAGGGCTAAGTTGCACTGAGATCAAAGAATCAGTGTGCTTCGTTGTCATGTTTTGTACCCAATGCTCCTACTTTAGGCTAAGACAATGCTTACCTTTCCCCTCTTCTAAAATTACAGAAAACTTGCTGGGATTTAATTTTTCCCTAAAAAGGGGAAAGGTTAGAATGAAGGTTATTATGAAAGGTTAATACAGGTGAACGTAAGTCCAGTCAGGTTTTAATGTCATCAGATTTTCATATGCCTCTATCTTAAATTATAGAAGGAAGAAGCTTCAGAAATAAAAGTCTTTTAAAGAGATTGATGGTATTTAGGCTTGATCCTGAATGGTACTAAGCATTCTTTCCCTGGTCCTGTAAATTCTTAACTTTTAAGTTCTCTGCAGCTGTCTCTGTGTTTTAGGTCAAGCATGTGTTTAAGTGTTTTATTGGATTTGGGCCAGAATGCTCAGCACTATAACTGAAGAGGTTTAACCTGTGGAATTTGAGTCCCTTAAACGTGAAATAAGACATCTAACATTTCCAAGACCAGCAATTCAAATAACTTTCAGTCTCTCTGGGCTAAAATATTGATTAAGAAACAAATCATCATCAGTTGTGTATAGACTCTTATCTTGCAAACAGCTGCACATATTCTGAACTTCACTAACCCATACATTTCTGTGTTAACATATAAAGACTTTAAGTGATTTGGAGAGAAAAATAATCTTTACTATTACCATGACTTCTCACTGCAGGTTTTTCACAAAGAGTATGGTGGGGTCTTCTTGTGAATGGTAAAATGTTTGGGTCTGACTTTTGAGATATTTCCTGCCTTCTCTGACAAAGTTTTTCTTCAGTTAAGATCAGCAAGGAGGAATTTGCTTGCTGTAGTTTGTAATTTGGCAAGAGGATATTTTACTGGTTGTTAGGAGAGAAGTGAGTTCTGCTTCCTAGTTGGGACTTTGTTTTTGTTGGATGAGAATGAGAGCAAATATTTGGACATAAATGTTTTATGGCAGCACCATATGGTCCTTGGTATTTTATTTTTAATTTTTGCAGTTGAGTTAAAATTCCTTTAATATTACCAATGCATTTCATTTAAAAGATAACTGCTGCATGTAACCTGAACAGCTGTTTTTCCTAAATTTGCCATAGCATCAAGACTTTGGTTCTTTGAAACTCAGTGGTTTATCTAAATAGACAGTTATATCTCTGGATTGTTTGGGGAGAAAATTTGTTTCGATTTTAACTAACAAATACTGTTTCAGTTACATTGCATTGTCACAGCTTTGATCTAAACTGTAGTTGGTGATTAATTTCTAATTCCAATTAGTGAAATCAAATAGTTGATTATTAAATGTTGCCAGGATTTTCTTCCCTTTGAGAGAAATAGCACTAAAAGAAATGCAAAAAATTGAACTATCAAACATTCTTGCTTTTTCCTTTTCCTTAACTGGCACAGAAGACTCAAAACTGAAGATTTACCTTATTTTCTTCTCCCAGGATACTACTACAGGGGAAATGAGCTTCAAAATCTGAAGACCCTTGCAGCACCTGGGGACTTGCTGGGACAAATGAAACACACAGGGGTTTAATCTTACAAATATCTTCACTGAAAAAAAATGTAAGATTGGGGTAAAATAACTATAAAGTTATCACTCAGTATTTTTCAGTGCCCAACAGTGTACCTGCTATTTAACAGAAGCAAAAAGAGCAAAAGCTGTACCCAAATAGCTCATGTGTGCACTAAATCATACCCTAATAAATTGAGAAGAAGGGCAAAGAGGGTACTGGAAAGTCTCTTTACGTTTTTAACTGTATCTTCCTCACACTCATCTTTCTTCTCTTTTAAAAATTCTGCAATTTTCTAGAGAGGAAAAGGGAGGAGAAGAGTAAGATTTCATATCAAAGTCTTAATTTTATACTTATATTCTAAAAACTTATTTTCTGTGAGAAGTTAATTCAGTAATAGTCACCAGATGGTGTGCAAATACTAATGAGGGGATGTTATGACTCTTGGGTTCCTTGTGGAGGTTGTAGGAGTCGGCATCTTGCCATCAGAAAATAGATGCTTGGGGGAGTAGAAGTGCTCCCTGGGGAGGATGTGACTGGACTGGCAGGGCTTCATTTTTGTTTCTGCTTTGTTGGTGGGAGTTCTACCAGTTGTAAGCAACTTTTTTTTCATTAGTTTTAATGAAAGATAAAATGGTGGGACATGGTGCTCTGTATCCCCACTTCGAAGACTGTGATTAATGTTTGTTTTCATTGAACCTGAGCAAATACCTAATACAGCTTTTTAAGTGAAGTAAAGCACTGCTCTAGCCCAGATAGATTTTGAGTTTGGGACACAGATTGGGATAGTCATTTATGGGATAAAGAAACATTTATTTTCAGGGAAATGTTCTCATTTTTTCTAGAGCAATACTTATTGCTACCTCTTTAGAATGATAATGCTGTGTGTTCTCTGTCATATGATTTATTGCTAGTTAATCCATCACATCTGTTCTCTGTCCCAGTGGCAGCATATAAACATTGTAAGGCAAGCAAGATGAATCAGAGCTCTGGGATGTCTTTTACAGCAGATCTATGTAAGTGTGAAAGTAGAAATGTCTGTTGATTCATAGCAGCATGCTAAGGAGCTTCTATTCAACAATGGGCACTGACATGTCAATTCCCTTGTGTGACTTGGGCTCTTTTCCCATCCACTCACTCACTCATCATCAGAATTTACACTGCCAAACTGAAAAGGAAAAGAAAATGTTGACAAATACATAACACTGTCTTTTTCAGATGCAATGCATTTGTATTTGCCAACAGAAGAGCTACTGACTTCAACTCTTGAAAACCCCTGAAACTAGCACTGAGGGCTTAGTAATGAAATGCAGAGTACTGTGCTGCTGTGAAGTCTGGTGCAAGATGGTCTTGTCCAGTCTGAAAAAGTCCATTGGTCTTATTCAGGTTTATGAAATGTGCACCCATATTATATAATCTGAGATGACATTCTTTTACATCCTCCATGGTGAAAATTGTTAGAGATTTCTACGCAGCCCTAACATTTAGGATTGAGACATACCTGTGAAGTACCTTGCAGGACTGCATTTCTTCTGTTTTCAATGATGGATAGAGTTAAATGTCTGCTGCCATAACCTTTTTGAGAACACTAACCTTACTTGGGAAAACAGAATAACCACAGCAGGTTTTTATGTAGTAGGTTGCTTGAGAGTGCTAAGAAGTATATCTGATTATATATGCACATAAAGAGAACAAAAAAATCCACTACGATTTGTACTGATGTCAGCTTCATTAAGAAGCAATGAAAATATTGCAGGAGTAATATTGCCTGTATTGATGCCATCAGTAAAGCATGTAAGATGACACATAAAACATTATGAATTTAGGGAACTAAAAAAATGAACCACTTGACCAAAGTACAAATAAGCAAAGTCCAAGTGCACCCCAGCCTTTACTCCCTTAGTTCAAGCTCAGCAATATTTTAGTCTTAAATCATTTGAGTGAAGCATACTGTGATGGATTCTGGTTCTAGGTTCAGAAAACCAAAGTAAGCTATTTTTTGAATTTGATTCACTGGCTCTTGGGATTTAACAGACATCTTTTGGGAATACACAGAGATTTTCAGAAATCTTTTTCTAAACCCAAATTCTGTTCTGTTTCTATTTTGCTTCAGGCCTACATGAATTTAAGACATGTTAGCTTGCGTAATCCATGACTTTTTTTCCTTTTCATTCAATTAATTTTTTTGTATTTGTAAGTTACGTATAATAATATAGAATATATATTCATATTATTTCATTGAAATTTTTATATTCTCCATTATCCAGGTTATTTAAATTGTGACTGAGGTTCTGAATCTTAGAACTTAAAACATTTTGCTATCTTTAATAGTGTGCTGCTATGTCACATATTCCCATTACAGCTGCCTGAAGAAATCCTGCATGTGTAACTGGCATGTTAGGACACGGATCTGGATGCTGCTTCTATTACCATTATGATGGTATTTATCCCCCTCCAAAACAAAAAAAAAAACCAAATAAAACCAACCAACCAACCAAACCCCAATGAAAAAAAGAATTGACAGCCTGTACTATATGGAGATAAGGTCTTGATTACTTGTGTCAGCAGCTGGTGAATAATTTTCCCTAATAGCATTCTGCTGAACTTCATTTGAAGTTTCAAATGTGTTTGGATGGGAAATTTGATAATCGCAGCATTGCAAATGGCTGAAGTTGGAAGAGACCTCTGAAGGTCACCTTGTCCAACACTTCTGTTCAAGCAGAGCTACCTAAGGCAGGTTGCTCAGGACCTTTTCCAGATGACAGACATCTGAAAGAATTGGAGATTTCACAACCTCTCTGGGTAATCTATACCAATGTTCAGTCACTCCCAGAGCAAAAAAAGCATTTCCTGAAGTTCAGAGGGAACCTTCTGTGTTTCAGTTTGTGCCCATTGCCTCTTGTCCTGTCACTGGGGACCACTGAAAAAAGCCTGGCTCTGTCCTCTATGAACCCTCCCTTCAGATATTGATAAAAGTAGAAGAGATCCCCCGAGCCTTCTCTTCTCCAGGCTGAACAGTCACAGCTCTCTCGTACGTGAGGTGCTTGCGTCCCTTCATCGTTCATGGCCCTTTTTTGGACTCCCTCTGGTATATCCATGCCTCTCTTCTGCTGGGGACCCTAGAACTGGACACAGTACTGCAGATGTGGTCTTACCAGTGCCGAACAGAGGGGAAGGATCACCTCCCTCCACCTGCTGGAACCACTCACTCAAATTAAATCAAATTGAATCAAATAGTACCTCTCATGATTTGTACTCCATTGTACCAGATGAGATAAGTCACATCTAACCTTCATATACCTTCAGTTTTCAAGCACTTGAAATCAGCTTCAGTCTCTGATCTCTTATCAGCTCCTGATGAGACTGATTTTTTTCAGCTCCTGCTAAACTTTTCATGTGGCCATGAGAATAAGACATTGCACTCTATAGGATTGCATTGTTTTCAGTTTGGGAAGTTACACAAAACAACTGTAGAAAAGCAGGTTCTACACAGTTTTATTTGTTATGTATTGTGGAAATGTCTGGGACCTAATTAAACACCTGTACTAGTATGGGCGTAACCTGTGTCTCTGGGTCCTATGATGCCTCCAGTATGTGTGCCAGGATATAAACAAAGAAATGAGGTTACAGTGGGGGAAAAGCTAAATGAACACAGTGGAATAATAAAGTAGATCTTATAATTCCTAATCAATACCAGATGGAAGAGATCTGTACATACCATTGCAGAAGTAAAGTTAAGAAAGAGTTAAAGGATAAAGTAATGGTGTTTTAAAAGTTTGGTGGAGTTACTCTCTCTGCGTGCCAAGGCAGTCTGAGCTAAATCATCACTGCTTGCAGGGCAGCAGCAAGAATTTGATATTCATGTTGTTGTCACAATGAAATGGGGGACAGGGGCTCAGTAAAGTAAGAGATCTATGTAATGGTTTGTTTTGAAGTTTTAATAAGTCATATTGTTTACTGAAGTGGAAGCTGTCGACCAGCAAGCCATCAGGCCTATGCAGTTTGAAAACTGTAAAACCTTGGAATTTTCCAACAAAGAAGACATAAGCCATATCAAAGTACCAGAAAGTGGCTTAGTCTTGTAATTTGTGACTCTCTGAGGGTTAGCAAACAGAGATGCAGATTATGTGTAGTTGCGTATATTTATCAAAACACACACACACACATATTTATATAATCTATTAATACACTAGATTAGATATTTAACCTACCAAAGGTTAGGTAACTTTTCTTGTTTGGTGTATCAGTCTGCACAGCTTGTATATTTGTAAATGCATGAAGATGGGAGAAGTTAGCAGAAATTTGTTTTCCTTACAGAATTCTGGGAATATCACTCTGAGGACACTGGAGATATTAAAGGCACATTAGTGCAAGACAGTATTTCAGGGTGTTGGTAGATAAAAGCAACCAAGCGACTCACTGCTGCTGTTGGATTTCACATGCCCCCAATGGATTATGTAGATGATACAGATCCTGATAGTTTCATTTGCTTCTCACCTTTTTGTTAGACCAATCTATGGTGGTTTTGCTTAGCTTTGAAGCAGAAGTTACTCATAAAAACATATAACCAAAAGTGCTGTTTGCCATGGTTCAGTCCAGTGGCAAACTCTACAGCAGCAGCTAATCTAGAGGCTCAGCTCAGTCAGATAACCAGAAACTGATTTCCAGTGAGTGGTTTACTGTATTTAATTCAAGGGCAGATCATACCACTTTCCCACTGACACACTCAAGAAGCAAAGGACAAAAGTAGGACCATGAAAAAGGGAAACTCAAAGCTAAGTAATAAAGGAGTTTGTTGAAGTAGTGAACACTTAAAAGTCAAAGAGAATGAAGATGGAATTGAAGTCCTAGGAACTGCCAAGAGGTATGTTTTCAATTCTGAAATCTTTTTTTACACTGTGATGGAGCTTTACTTTTTTTTTAAGTGCAATTTATTTCTTTTTCATCTTAATCTAGATTTATTAGGCAGCAGAAAAAAAATAATAGTTATTCAGCTGTATTTCAGATAAGCTTTTAAACCACTTGTGGAAATGGTAGAATAACTGCACTGCACAGACCTTGAATCTTTTTCAGGTGCATAGATATCTAAATTATTTAAAAGTTTTTTTTCCCTTTGGAGGTGACTTGGAGAGGTTGTAACAAGGGCTTAATATAAGAATAGGAATGACTTTTTACAATATGTAAGGAACATAATATAAATAATCATTATATAAATATAGCTCTCCAGTGACCTGCTAGTAAAAAAGACAGAGAATTTCTTAAGGTCGACATTGTTATATGTGACAACAACATTGACTTTTTATGAAAGCAGGGATAGAACCCAGGGCTGCTGTGCTGTTTCCCTTTGACACTGAATAACTATGGTAGGTGAAATGGTAAATCTGTTTTCATTTCACCTTCTAGTGGAAGGTGTTCCTTCCTCATGGCAGGGGGGTTGGAAAGAGATGATCTTTAAAGTTCCTTCCAACCCAAATCATTCTATGATTCTATGATTTTCCCAAATGCTCTTAGGGCGGATGTCTAGGAAAACAAGCTGAACTGGAAATGTGCACTTGGTGCGTTCCGTCTTTCTTCAGAAATCCATGTAAAATAGGATTGTCTTCCCTGAATACATAAATTACTTAGTGCTGAGTGCGGAGTGTTGCAGTTTCTTGACAATCCACAGTATTTCTGAGCAGGTACAGGTATTTACTTTCTATGTATATGTTCAAAATATTTTTGAAAGTCCATTATAATAGTTTTATGCTAGTAGATCACTGACCTTGTGCTGAAACAATTTTTCAATTCACTTGAATTAGGTAAATGATTATATGCTTTACCTAGTTTAGCCTTTACCAGTGCTAAGATTAATGTTGCTTTCTTGTTTTTTCTTTGGGCTCTTTCTTTATTGAGGAATTGCCTTGGGATGTAAACTGGGACTTGATGTGAACAGCCTACTCTGTAAGACAGGACCTTAGAGTATCTAAATGCTTTTTCTGTGGCAATAGTTGCTCCTAAAAAAGGCACTAGGACTTTTGTGATCTTCTGACTGGTTACCAGGGCTGTGGTAAGCTAAGATGCTCAATGATGCTTTCCTGCAGAACTGTGGGAGATATGATCTTAATTTTTGGGGGTATAAAGGAGGGATTATGAAAAGGCTTTGAGAGGACCACCCGAGCCCAGGTGGTTTAGTCTGCATTTGTGCTGTCAAGTGGATGCTTTGCCTCTCAAAGAGAGTGGTCTGTCTGACTTTTTTTACAGAAAGAGATTCATGTATGCATGAGGGGACATGGCTGTGTATAAACTCTAGCATTACTCCACTGAATTAACATATGTAAGACTATAAAACATCTTTCACAAATGAGATTTTTCAGGGGACAGGGTGTTTATGTTTACATACTGATTTATAACCATTCTGAGAGTAAATGTTCCTTAAACCTTTGTGATTAGGAAACTTTTCTATTCACTTGTGATGGTGACTCTAAATACAGTCTGATAAGTGTCGCAGTCAATGTCACACTTGTCAAACAGTAACTTGAAATGTGATATTTTTTCCTGAATACTGTTGAAAATCATTATTAATTTATTAAGTGCCAAAAGTGCATTACTGCAATACAAAGAACAGAATAGGACTCTGTTTGGCTCCAAGTAGATTACAAGATAGAAGATATTTAAAGGAATAAATATACTGGGCTATTCAGATGTTCTGATTGGCAGTAATGTCATTATTTTGTCTTCATCTGTCCTCCCTTGTAGCTCACATGAAAGACAACGACTGACCACTTTTATCTAGGCTGGTGAATGCTGCAAAAGAGATTTGGCTTGGGAAACACATTGTCTACGTATGAGAACAAAAGGGAGGCCTATGTACATAATTCCAAAAACTGAGTTTTCCTTCGTTACAGTGCCACCCATACAGTAAGAGGGCTACAGTGCTCTCATCGTTTAGTGGCTGGAGAAACAAGTTTGGTATGAGGATTATAATTTTATTTCTGACAAGCTGTATAACCTTAGGCAAGTTATCTTATTTATCAGGGCTTCAATTCATCCAGCTATAAAAATTGGAAAGTAATTATTTCACACCTTTCCAAAGAGCTTTGAAAGCATTATAGGTAACAGAATATGCAAAATATTAGTGATATAGTGATATTAGTGATATTCAAACTGATTAGAGGGAAACTCCTTATCTTCTTACTGATCTCTTGGGATATCCAGCTGTTTTAGATTTTTGGCACATCTCCAAATATTGATATTCATAAATCAGGTTCAGAAAAGTTTTCAAAGCTGTATTTCATGTTTACATTTGCAACAAGGCTTGACAAAAATGAAACCCCAAGTTATTTCTTTATAATGACATCAACTATTCCTCTATAGAGTTTAGCTAATGAATTTTAAAAGCTGATGGACCTTCAAATGGTCATTGTGTAGGGTGAACCTCTGTTTAGAACTTAGCTTGAGTCCAGTGGCTCTGCTTGAATGATAGATTATGTTTCAGGGGAAAAAAAAACAGACAGAAAAAAACAAAGCCTTGTTCTAGTCTTGGTTTAGGCATTTCTAATAACAGAAAATCCACTACAAGCCTCGGTAAATTGCTCTTGGGTTAATTGTGTTCACTGAAGAAATCTTTTCTCTGGCTTGAATTTGTTTAGCTCCAGATGAGGTTTCAGTGTTAATTCTTGTATTGATTTTAAAATGTGAAAATTCATTTTTCTTTTTAACAGGAAATGGGTCTGAGTTTCAGTACACTGTGAAATAGAAACAATGTTGAAATTATTTTTCTGTGAAATAATTTTCCTGTTATATTCAGTCAGCTCTACTATTATACTGAAATAGTTTTGCAATTTTTTAACTCCATGTCATTTCTTGGGAATAGAAGTCAAACTTATGCAAGAGTAAGTTTTATAACTCTTCTTCTTTCTTTTTCATGAATATTTTGTTACTTCATTTGCTTTTCTTCAATCCAGTACATCCACAATTCTATTATTTTCATTAAAACACCATCACCGGTATACATGTAATTTCTTTTTAATTCCATAGAACGAATATCAAGAGGTCTTAGCAGAGCTGATGGGGTTATGTGGTGAAAATTAGAGACTGGATAATAGCAGCTTTTCTGGAGAGTAGCAGAGGACTCCTGCCTTTGTTGTGTTTTGCATTAAAAATACATTGGTATACATACACATTAATTTTTAAAAGAAATTTTTGCAAAAAATGACCACTGAATCATGTTATACAGAAGAATGAAATAGTTTATAAATAGTAGATAAAACACTTGCAAATTTAATTGCCCAGTTAAGAGATGTATTGGGACTGATACATCTCTTACATACAGAGGACTGAAAGCTTGGTTTGTTTGCATTTACTCATGCTCACATAAACAACAAATTTTTCTGAACTGAGCCTAAACTAGGATATAAGCAGACTGTCCTCACTGTAAACTGTTTTGAAAAACCATAAACACATGTTAATCTTTAATATTACAGTTCCACATGTAATAACAGGAAATAATTCTGAATATATACTGATAAATACATATTGAATATATATATGAATATATCACAGAATCATAAAATGGTTTGTGTTGGAAGGGGCCTTAAAGATCATCTAGTTCCAACCCCTCTGCCATGGGCAGGGACACCTTTCAGTAGACAAGATTGCTCAGAGCCCCATCCAACCTGGCCTTGAACTTGGCCATCCACAATTTCTCTGGTCACCCTGTTCCAGTGTCTCACCACCTTCACCGTAAAGAATTTTTTCCTAATATCTAAATGTATTTACTTTTTATTTTAATCCATTCCCTCTGTCCTGTTACTACATGCTCCTGTAAAAAGTCTCTTTCTATCTTTCTTGTAGACCCCCTTCAGGTACTGGAAGGCCACAATAAGGTCACCCTGAAGCCGTCTCTTTTCCGGGCTGAACAAAGCCAATTCCCTCAGCTTTTTGTAGGAAAGGTGTTCCATTCCCCTAATTGTCTTAGTGGCTCTCCTCTGGACTTGCTCCACATCTTTCCTGCGCTGAGGACTCCAGACCTGGATGCAGCACTCCAGGTGGGGTCTCACCAGAGCAGAGAAGAGGGGCAGAATCATTTCCCTCAACCTGCTGTCCACACTGCTTTGGATGCAGCCCAGGATGTGGTTGTCTTTCTGGGCTGCAAGTGCACATTGCCAGGTCATGTCCAGCCTCTCATCCACCTGCAACCCCAATTCCTTCTCAGCATATCTGCTCTTGATCTGTTCATTCCCCAGCCTGTGTTGATACCTTGGGTTGCCCAGATTCAGGTGCAGCACCTTGCACTTGGTCATATTACACTTCATAAGACTCCCATGGGCCCATTTCTCAAGCTTTTCGAGGTTCCCCTGGATGGCATCCTGCCCTTCAAGTGGGCCAACATCACCACTCATCTTGGTGTCACCTGCAAATTTTCTGAGGGTGCATTTAATCCCTTCATCTGTGTCATTAATGAAGATATTAAATAACACTGGTCCTAAAATGGACCCTCAAGGGACACCACTTGTCACTGATGTCCATTTGGGACTCTGAGCCATTGACCACCACCCTCTAGATGTGACCGTCCAACCATTTTCTTATCCATCTAACAGTCCACTCATCAAATCCACCTCTCTCCAACGGAGAGAGAAGGATGTTGCGGGGAACCGTGTCAAAGGCTTTATAGAATTCCAGATAAATGACATCTGTAGCCCTTACCTTGTCCACTGCTGTAGTGTGCTATCCATAGAAAGCTACTGGGTAGGTCAGGCAGGACTTTTCCCCTGGTGAAGCTGTGCTGGCTGACCCGAATCACCTCCCTGTCCTCCATGTGCCTTAGCATAGCTTCTAGGAGGATCTGTTCCATGATCTTCCCAGGCATAGGGAGAGGCTGACAGGTTGGTAGTTCCCAGGGTACTCCTTCCTACCCTTTCTAAAGCTGGGTACAATGTTTTCAGTCACCTGGGACTTTCCCTGACTGCCATGACTTTTCAAATTATCATGGAGAGTGGCTTGGCAACTTCAGCAGCCAGTTCTCTCAGGACTCTGGAATGAACCTCATTGGGTCCCATAGACTTATGTATATTCAGCTTCATCAGGTGGTCTTCTTTTACAGTGGGAGAGACTCTGCTCCCCCACTCCCCATCCTGCTGCCCATTCACTTGAGTGGTGTGGGAAAGAGAGGTTGTCATTGTAGACTGAAGCAAAAAAGTTGCTGAGTATCCCAGCCATTGCTACCAGTTTTCCAGCACTGTTTATCGGGAGGGGGTACACCTTTTATGACTTTTCTGTTTCGGTTAACATACCTGTAGAAGCCCTTCTTATTATTCTTTGTGTCCTTTGACAGATTCTGTTCCGGCTTCACTTTGGTCTTCCTCTCCCCATCCCTACACAAGTGAACTTTGTCTCTATGCTCTTCCTGGGTCACCTGTCCTAGCTTCGGCTGTCTGTGGATTTGCTTCTTTCTCTTTAATCTGACCAGCAGGTTCCTACTCAGCCATGCTGGTCTCCTGCCTTCCTTGTCCAATACATATATACGTATATAATATATAAAGAATATATACTGATATAATTCAGAATATATACTGATAGTAATGTAGAGATACATAAAACTAGAATGACTAATTTTCTAGGTGATCCCCAGTAATGTTATTTGCATATAAATTAGGGTAACACTGTTTTGAGTGGGGAGCGTATGTGCAATTGTTGGTAAGAAAAATGTCAGCAATTTGGTGAAAGGAAGGTTAAGGAGTACTGACTGAATAGCAGGTGGGCTGTTCACTGGTAGAAGTGTCTTCCCATTTGTGTTGGCGAAGTGCCCCTAGACTTGATGGCTCCAGTCCCAGCAGGAATGGAATCTGCTCTCTGAGATAGCTCTGGAGAATCAGTCCTGAAAGAGTAGTTTCAGACCATCTGGAGCCAGATGGCCAACTTCAGACTTCTAAAATTTAAAGGGCAATTTATTGGGCTTATTGAAATCTAAGTGAGCCTTGTCATTGATTTCAGGAAGGGACATGAATTTACACAGGGTTTTGAGTTCAGAAGTGTTACCAGGTTAGAAATCTTTTAGGATGGAAGATGAAGCCTCTAAGAGAAAATGTGTGGGAGCTTTACTGGGAATGAGAGTCTGGATTTTCCAAAAGCAGATGGTGAAAAATATCTTTCCTGCTAGTTGGTGCCTGAGCTTGAATTGCATTACTTTGCTGTTAAAATTCAGCCTATTCAAAGTCTGTCTGCATGAATTTTACATTTCTAAATAAAAGTGTAATAGGATAATTTAGTAATTTTGTCTCTGCTGTCTACTTACTTTCTCTTCTTAAAGAAATTACCAAGATCCAAATACACGAACCAGTGAGTGTCACAATTACAGGTATTCCTGAATGATTCTTATATATTCATTGGTAAACTATTGTCTCTCTCAATCTACTATTCTTTTGCAAATTGAATTGTCTTCTGTTCATGATTCATCCATTTAAAAGTCCTGCAAAAATAAACCCTAAAATATTAGAATTACAGATATTAAGTCCTTCATTTGAAAGAAGCTGGGGGGGGAACACAGACGAAAAGAAGAATTGAGAAAGGAAGCCCATATATTGGAAAGAGTGCTGAATTACGTAGCAAAAAAGGTGAGATCCTTTTAACAGACAGCTTATTCAGTGCACAAAGTAGCTTATTTTGGGCAAAAGTAGTAGTTACTACCAGATGAATTTTTATGACTTCCATTGCAATTGTGCAAATCCTTTGTCTCATTTTCTCTCTCTGTGTAAATAAGGACTGTTTGCATTCTGTCGAAGAAAAACTATGACAGTCCATGTTCTTCAATATACGTGAGGCTGTACTCAATCAGCTTATGGTTGCTTGTGGTCCCAAGCTCTGAGACTCTATGGGTGTGCCTCTGATACACAGGGGAGTACGACAGAGAATTTCCCTAATGAGTAAGATGATCAGATACCCAGCACTGTACTAGTGCAGTCGTGGCATACACGGGCTAGTTCAGCCTTGCTGACGGGTTGTAAACAGCGTCAGCTCTTTTGAGCCCAACATGTGCTCATTCATCTCTGATCTTCACTACTCTGTGTGGACACACTGCACAAGTATCTACAGCTCTCTTATACTAAACAAGAATGGAAAAGAGGATTGTACACTGGCATACCTGGAGCCTGTCAATAGACACTGGAGTGCAGACACTAGTTACAGGGTGCAGGTAATTAAATGTGAGATGTCTGCTACCTAAAAGATCTTAGTGTTTGCCTCCCAGGATGGTCGTCATTCTGCTTTATTCTGTATCTTTGCCTTCAGTTTCAGTTTTAACTTGAAATCTGACAAGCAGTGATCTTACTACTATTTCCAAATGAGCACTGAAAGAAAAAAAAGTTGAGTAGTTCAAAGCCAGTGTGTGGGACTGCCACTATAAATATCCCCAATTAGGGATTCCCTGCAAACTCCTTGTGCTAGCAACTGGACAGTTGGTCAGGACTTCCTTTATGTAATATGGGCTATTTTGATATTGTAGAGTGCTCCTGTTTCAATTGGATTGTTACACATTATAAGTTAGTGCCTTATGAAAAAGTTAAGTATATTGCATTCAATTCAATTATATTTATCAATTTTTCATTTTTTGCCAGACTCGTAATCTATTAAAATAAGTCAGATTTGATTAAATTTATTATCAGTAGAACTGATTTACTGGAATTATTGAGACTTCTTTATGTTAATTTTTATTCAGGTTAGTAGCATATGTGATATCCCATTGGTTTAATCACTGGATTAAACCTAGGCCAATAGTTATCTGATTTTATCACTTGGTACTTTTTGAGTATTTGCACAGTGGCACTCTGCAAATCATCTAAAATTTCCTTAATGCAACAAGATTTATTATGGATTAATATCAGTAAGACAAACATTTTCTCAGCCATTCCTCTAATGTATAATATAATATTGGGTGCAGATTACTGAGATCCATTGACTTCAGAATATTTATTCCAACTCACTTTTTTTGTAATACCCAGCTATGTCACTAATGCATTAAAAAATATCATCTCAGTGTCAGTGTACATCACTTTTTGTCATAGCTAAAGAATTTGTCAGTTTATTCTATATGTCTTAGCAATTCATCCCCTTGAAATAGTCAAGACATTGCTAAAAATCCCTTTTGTTTGTAATATCCTCACCAAAAAAAAATTACCAGGAGTCCTGCAAGCCCTGGATTTTTCTGAATGCCTTTAACTTTCTCCCCAGTGCTTCCTTGGGTTTTAATTGCAGAGTCATGCACTTTTTTTTTTTCCCTGCCAGCTAATAAACTCTTCCTTAAAAATCTCTTATTTCAGTTTATTTGTTGTCTTTAACTTTTCTGCCCAGTCAGTCTTGTTTAGAACTTTCTGCAGCTTTAGGAAATCAGCTGTTTGGAAATCTTTAATGCATGTATGTTATTGGTGGTTTCAAACTCTGCCTATATTAAATGTCAACAGGTCATACTTATACATCCTATCTATAGTTTATAGCTTGACCTTAATTAATATTAAGAACCATCTAAAATAGTTATCTCATGTTGAGTTTAACTTCTTTTAAGTTGTTTTACTGTTTTACTGGTTGAACTGCAAGAAACAAGTTTGTTATTATTTGTTAGGTGAGAGTTTCCACATCTGCCTTCCAAATGGAAGTACCCCATAATATATTTTTCCTCCACACATTTCAAAGTTAAAGTGTACTTTATCCTAGTTTTGGTTTAGTTTATTGTTTTGTATTCTGTGTGTGTGTTTATTTTTTTAAAATCAGAGCCTTGCCATGGGCTTTGTCACACAGCAGATTGGTCCGCTTCCATTCAAGATCCTTTGCCTCCAAGCAATAGCTCTAAAATTATTATTGTCTTCAGCAAAGTGTCACCCTGTGGTTTTAGTTGCAGTGGGATAAGTGTCCCTTCAGCCACCCGTGCACCTAGTGTATAATCATACTTTCAATACTGTAATCATTATTAGTAATCAGACTATCCCAAGTTTCAATGACTGTCGACCATTTTCTTAATATGCAAGTGGGAGCAATATAATTTTGAAGAAAGTATTTGTATATAAAGAACTTAAATTCATTAGCAAAAGCCTTCTAAATACTTCTTTTTTTCTTTGACATCTATAATGCATATTTCTAACATTCATTTATTTATTATGTGTCAGAAGAAACTGAAATACAAAATATATTTCTCCTTATATCAGGAAAAAGGTGTCCCCCTAAGTCAAGAAGCAGAACCAAGTCCTCTGTAGCTAGGGGTTCATGGGCTGATGAAATAGAATAAAATCTTGTCCCAACTCTATGGCACAGCAAGTCATAAAGAGTTTGAACCAACCTAAAGAATGCAAAAAGTTTCAGTTACTTATAAATTACAAGGATCAAACATCAAACAGTTTGTTCTGTCAGTTCTTCGAGTGCATTCACCCCTTCAACACTGAAATAATGTTAGGATCTAGAGGACTTTTAAAGTCTGGGGACCTTTGCTACATCTTCCTACCATTTGCATAATGATTTCTACCTCGAGATGCAATAATATTCCCTGTAGTCTTCTCATTCCAAATGGTTTCCTTATTTAGTGATTATTACAGTTTTCAAGACTGATTGTTTTATCAATCAGCATCAACATAAAGGATGTGGCTAAAATGACTTTCAAATACTATTTATTTAAATGCTTAAACAGTGTTTATGATTTTGGTCTCAATTTCCAATCGCTAAATTCCCAAAAGTTTGTGAAGCTGAACATTTAAAGATTTTTTAATGTATATAACAATGCACTAATTTTATAATCATGCCAATTACTATTGGCATGATTATAAAATACATACAATTTATTAAACATTTTGTAAAAATATCTTTCAGATTTATTTTCAAACCAATCAATCCATCATATATTTTGGAAACAAGCCAGTCAATTCTTAGATATAAAGTCTGTAAGGTATACATTCCTCAGATATGTACATAATTTTTCTCATCTGAGAATAACTTTGAGCATTTTAGCTTCTGAAAGTTGATTTCAGAAGTAAAAATTTGTTACTAAGATTATAAATCTTCAGCAAGACACACCTGCTCAGCATTTCAGGATGTGATTCACAGGGCTGTGAGGCACACAAAGAAATATTGAAGTCAACTGGAACTGTAATCAGTTCCCACTTCTCAAAGCCTGAAGGGTTATTTGCTTTCATCTTGTTAGTGATCATGTAATGCTAGTTCAGATCCAAAGTGCAGGGATAAAGTCTGCATTATATAGGCAAGAATGAAAGATCTTCATAAGATTTTCCCATGTAACTACTATGCAAAGACATTTCAAAGAAACATGGGGCCCTCTAGTCAGTCATTTCTACTGGGAATACATTTTTAGGACCTAAGACTGGCTTTACTATTTATTATGTAGTAATGTAATGTTACCTTTGTTGTGGGACTAAAGGAAAAGTTGAAAGCTGGGTTGTAAAGTCTAAAGTAAGCCTCATACTTGCCAGAAGTAGCCCGTAATTACCACAGTGATAAGTTTGAGGACTCAGGTCCCAAGCAAAATCAAGAAATAAGAATTCAAAGAGGGAATTTTTTTCCATCCCAGTTTCCTCTATTCCAGGAAATTCATGTGGTCAAAGGTTTCCTTTAACAGAAAATTATTTACAGGTGCTGTTATTGGCTCTGTCACAAAGTTGTGTCTTACACCTCCGTCTAAGTGCGGTCAGTCTTTGGATCAATGTGACTTCTTCCTGTAGGGATCTTTCTGTTAAATCACCGTCTGCAAGAGAGCCAATGTCCAAGGCCTTCCCGAGCTTTGGATGATTCAAAAGGGCAATGACTATTTCAGCTGAATGTAGCAACAGTATTTCTAGATGAGGTTATAAATTTGAAGATAGGTTACTATGTTTCAGAAACACTTCATAGCAGAACCTGAACACTAAATAAAAAACCAAAACTTCAGTCCATATCTTTTCCTATGCAATATAGCAACCCTGGGGTATGAGAATTAATGCATGTTTGACCAATAGGGCATGACACTGTTTCCAATGAGGTTTGTTATTTACTATTGTTTAATCTTTTTGCGTTCCAATTAAGCATCAGAAATCACCATTAGTTCAACTAGAAGTTAACTCAATATAAAGCTTCTATTACCTAACACTCCAGAGGATATGTGTAATATGCTGTTGAAGATCTGCCTCTTTTCAACTTTTTCTAGTTTCTGAACTGAGTTTTTACTGTTCACTGGCTTTCAAACAATTTCCTTATTAGACATTTTTTCCTACAATCATGAAGTGTGGAAATGCAGTTCTTACAAATGATGAAAATGAAAAATAAAAGAAAGAAAGTTGAGATTCAGACACAACCATGTGAATCCTGAAGCTGGGGCTAGAAGATACAAACCCTTAAAGTCCTGCAAGTTGGCACTGCCTGAAGGCATAATGAATTTCATCTTATTTTGGTTTTGCAATACAATTGTCACATGGTCCTCCTTTTCTTAGCTCTAATCAGCTTTGAATCAGACTGGTGTGCCCTCTACAGAGCTGAATCACATTTTGAATGAGGTTGGAGCCAGGTAAGAGAGGTGCTCCCCATAATGTTACATGAACTTCATGTTCTAATTCACCATAACAGTGTAAAAAGGTGCAGAAATACTACGGCTTCAGTCATTTTTCAACATGAAAGAGATTTTCTTCAGTTACAGGTACATAAAACAAGTCACTGTGAACTGTCTATAACCATTTCGAACTTACCTCAAAAGGTTTCATCATGTAAGACACCTGTTATTTGAATTTTGTCTAATTTTAAAATTGCAAAACTGACCTAGCCTAAAATTTCTAAAGAAAAAGTCATTTGTCTAAGGAAAAAAGTAGAGAAAAATCTCAGCGTACGTGGGATTTATTTGAAAGTATTTTAATTCAGTCTTCATTATTTGTCACCTTTTAGTAAAAGTAATATAAGTACATTTTATCCACGACTGAATTTAAGTAGGAATATTTTTTTATATTTAAAAAATATTGATAAATGCATACCTGTAACCCTGAGGAACTTCTAGTTTTTGAACCTACTGAGTTTAATAGAACAAATGGTGACAATTCTGGTATATTTTCCCTTTGTTTCATTAGATCCAAGAGGTTTGTGTCTTTCCTCAGTCAAGCTAAACTTTAAATGTGAGTCTTTCAGGATTCACCCAGAAATGAGAGATTTTTACTTACGTGCTGTAGAAGTCATATCTCCTGTGCACACAAAAGTAAAGCTTGCCAACTTCAGCTCAGTGTGGTTTCAAACAGCTGAGTTATTGAACACTCAAAATGAGTTTTGTAATGGAAACAATTCAGCATTAACCGTGACACTTTTAAATGTATGCATACTATATTAAGAACATAAAGCACTATTTGCAGCATTTTATTCTTGCTGTCAGGTAGCTGATCTGTTAGGGTTTTTTTGTGACAAATTCAGAGATCTTATGCTTAGGGCTTAGAAGAGGAACACTGCACAAAATCAGTTGAACAGTGAAAATAATTAGTTACTAAATATTTTTTGGTCACTAAAATATTGAAATTTCTGTAGCAGACTTAGCTGAAAGTTGTGCTTTTTTTTGTAACTGAGTCTTTTCCATTATCCAGCAGTGGTTTTCCCATTTCAACTTTCTCCTTAGTTTCTTTTTTTTTTTCCATAGACTTTTTGAGGTTTCCCTGCTTGGGCCTCTTTTCTATCCTTCAGTAAGGTTGAATTCCCTGATGGTAATCATAATTATAAACATATGTTGTTACTGTGGGCTACCAATTTACTTGCAGTCCTTGGTATTAAATAAAATGTAGGTTTTGGAATATATTTTACATCATCAGGGCATATCTCATGAATAATTAAAGGAAACTCAAGTCTGTAGTAAAGAAGTCTATGGAATGCGAGGACTAAAGATATACTAAAATTGGTTTGAGTCAAGTAACCACTCAAAACAATTAATATCATGACACAAAAATATTTTTTAATTTCTTTATCGCTCATATGTTTTTAAAATTAATTTCTTTGAGAATGGATGACTATTAGGAAAAGTGAAACATACAGAAATAAGTAGACTTAGAATATTTAATTAATCACAGATACTTAAAAAACCCCTTTTCAATTAAAAAAATTAAGAAAGGAAAATAAATTTTATGTTTGTTTTACTGGCTTCTTTCACAATCTGTCTTTTATTCAGGGTTATTGCAAAGAAGTGCCTCTGTAATTAACATGTTAGATTTTTAGTGACTTATTTTACTATGTAGCATTTTACTGCTGAAGTGTCAGTCAGTGTAATGTTCGCAGTGCTGCAGGGAATAATCAGAGCATGCATTAGGCAATTCATATTGTATTTGGTATCCTGGTAAGACAAGATAAAATGTTTTGAAGATTAGTTTAGAATTAAAAAAAAAAGGCAACAAAACCAGTGCTACACAAACGCACACCAAGAAGAAATTACAGTAATTAATGAATGAATTTGAAAAGAATGTATGTCCAGTTTAATTGGGGTGGACCTAATGAAGTTTGCCACAGAGTCCTTCAAGAATAGGTGTCAGCAGTGTCACAGCTGTGAGCAATCAGTTCATTCGTGGATGTGGTAATAGGAAGAAGAAAAAGGCAGTACCTACCTGTAAAACCCAGCTACAGTGATGCTGAGGACTTACACACCACACAGCTTAGCAACAGTTCCAGGAAAATCACTGGAACAAATAATGAAGATTTGTTAACAATCATATAACAAGGAAAAGCATAAGAGCTAACATGGATTTATAAACTAAATGTGTCAAACGAGTCTAATTTCTTTGCTTAATAAGGTAACAAACAGCATAAATATGAAGGAAATAAATGTCAGACATCTTGATTGTATTCAGGCTTTTGTCACTGTCTTGTGGCACAGTCTGGATTAAATCACCATAGACTGAATAATGTACTGATTGGAAAGCACTGTGCATAGTAGAAACATGGAATCATTGAATATCCTGAGCTGAAAGGGACCCACAAGAATTATCAAGTCCAACTCCTGATCCTGCACAGGTCATCCCGAGCCACAGCATGTGCCTGAGAGCATTGTCCGAACGCTTCTTGAACTGTGTCAGGTTACGTGTTAAGCCAGGAGCAGATACTGAGTAGAGCTCTGCAAGAATCTCTGCCGTGTGTGGTGAATTGCATGTTGACAGTAATGAAGTGGATAGCAGAAAAAAGATCATACTTACACATAAATTCACAGTGTCTAGCTGGGAGAAAACAAAAGTTTCTGGGAAGGAGGAGATACAATTCAAACATCTTGAAAAATTGAAAAAAACATGGAGTTCAAGGAATAGAAGTACAGGGTTAGGTATGAACAACTGCACAAACAGGAACAAGGGGCTTAAATAGGGTCTTGGAGGTGTGGGAGGCACAGTACATTGCAAGCTGAACATTTATCAGTGCGTAGCACAGATCAGCAATGGCACACTGCTGGGGAAAGGTCAGCTGTTTTACTGGGATGGAGAGATTGCTATTGTCTGGTCCGTCTTTTCATCTACTCAGCTCAGATGTTGCCTCAGCTGGAGAACTGTGCCCATTTACAAGCGTAACACTCCAAGAAAGATGTGGATCAACTGAAGAAACTCTTTTCTTTCTCTGGGTAGAGAAAATACTGGTCATAAACTGCAGTGAGAAGGATTCAGA
Source organism: Lepidothrix coronata (assembly GCF_001604755.1). NCBI lineage: Eukaryota > Metazoa > Chordata > Aves > Passeriformes > Pipridae > Lepidothrix > Lepidothrix coronata. Next base: position 18,507,897 of record NW_016690180.1, read on the forward strand.
TTAGATATTAGGGGTTCTTATAGGAATATTTTAGTTTGGGAAGAAATTGCCTGACAGTATTGTGGAATTACTGTCATTGGGGGATTTCAAGAGCAGATTGGGTAAACAACTGTCAGGAATGTGGTAGTGATATTTGATACTCTGTTGAAGCAGAGAATAGACTAGATGACTTGTCACTTCTCCCACCCTGGTTTTTGATCATTTGTTGAAATGATCTCAAGGTATCAGTTTTGACTAAATGACCAACTGTTCTTATGCTGAAGTCAAGCGATGTCATTTTCTGTTGACTTCACTAGGCTTGGAGCAGGAACAGGGTGAAGGCACATAAATGTCAATTGCAGTATAGGTGTATTAAAGGCCTGAGCCCCCCTCCCATTAATTTCAGAAGAGACTTGATCTCTTCTGATGGAGGTTTAGATGAATTCTAAATGTATGCCATGCATACATTTAGATATATATATGTATACATAAATATATAAGTATATATAAATAGATAATGTTAATACAGTTCTGTTAGTTAAGCAATATCACTGAAAAATTGCTGTTTGAGCAAGTGTGAGAAAGGTAAAACTTTACCTACAGTGTCTTTGTTTACAGTTTAGCTTCAGAGTTCCCCAATGATGTACATTCCAAGAAATCCTCATAGACTTGTTGATAGCATCTGGTTGGATGAGGTACCAAAGCATTTAAACATATGGCTATAATGAGTGAATGAAGATGCCAGGCAGAAAGGGATACTTGGGTTCCACTCCCAGTATCCTCTTGGTCATCTGCATGTTTCTTTTTTATTTTAGAAGCTTATACTGCATTCTATGAGTGATAAAAGTGGGATTTTGTGATCTTGCTTCCTGGAACCGGAAGAAAACTAGCAGTAGAAATAATCAAAATGTGCAAAAGACTCTTTTCAGCTTTTTTGGGACCTAGCCAAACTCGTAGATGGCAGCACAGTAAGAAAATCCTCTTCCAAACTATTTTAATGTTAGAGTAGAACCAGTCTTGTAACTTGCCCGTGTCTTTTACATTAAGAAAAGTTCATTTCCATTGTCTGGAATTTATGCTCATCCTCTTAGCACACAATTTTTTCATAAGCCTTGCCTTAGGAGTTTTACAGCTTCCAGAACCAGAGAAGCTTGGCCAGGTTTAAATAAACATCCACGCTAACCAGTTACCACCAAGCATTATGATGTTTGCTAGCCCCATGGAATGCATGCTCTAAGCATCAGCTGATAAACTGCTATTTTTATTAAGGTTTAATCAGAATTCTCTAGCAGAAAGAACAGAGAAACTCAGAAACCAGCTGTGTGCTCTGTATTACAGAGAGGTAGCAATATGTAATAGTATTCAAGAAAAGTAAATTCACCATATAGGTAGACATGATGAACAGTGCATTTACCCTGCTGTGCATAGTCAATAATTAATATTTCAATTCTTGAAGGAAGCAACATGACTCGATAGGTAAAACAACAGATAAGAACTGTTGCATTGCATTACTGCATGGGTCTGTAGTATATCTCTAATTTTGTAAGTGACATGATTTTCTTCTCTTTGTCTAATTTTCCCTATTAGAAAACAAGATGAACATTCATGTGCAATTCATTAAGCCATGAGGATAAGAATGGTGTTAAAAAAGAACAGTTGTTCTGTAGCTAACCAGAAATGAATTACAAATGTCTTCATGTTATCTCTACTTAATGTTTATTGAGAACGTGAAATTGTTTAAATACTTCAGTCTACATTTGGTTCCGACTTTGAGACCCTAAAAAAGGGTAAGCTTTACCTGAGATAAGATGGACATTATAAATGACATACTAGACAGCAGGAAAGATGACTTTCTTTTTTAGTACGGGGAATATTGGTTTATATCTTATCTTAGATTTTGCTTGAGGTTATCCAGTGGAGGAATGATTCACAAGAAATGGTTCCTAACTGTTCTTCCAGGTTTTAGTATTAGTTTGTTAGCTAAGGTAGCTTTTTGCACCACTAGGGTTGCAAGTTCTTCATTTCACTCTTAGAAACTCATGTGAAGAAGCAGCAAAGTGTTTGAAGGCCTCCCAGGTCGCCACAGTCCACACAAAGGTGGGCTTATGCCTTGTTTGTAACATTCCTCTGAGGGACCTAATAGGCTTTCAGAGCTGAGGTTCTGTGTGTCAGCGCTGAAGGAACAATATCATTTAGTAGACTTACCATGAAATGCCTGGAGGAATTTGAACAGGAATGTGTATATGTGCATGATGCATTCTAGTCTACTGTCAGCCAAATCCAGCAGAGACTAGAAAGGTTTCAGGAGCAAGAGGAGAAAAACGTGTAAAGGTTAAATTTAGTGCTAAAATCACTGACATTTGAACAACATAGATGTAAAAGAAAAGTGAAAGCATCAGACATTAACTAGGATTATTGTACTGGAAACTTTATCTTTGTAATGATTGCAAAGTCCAAAAAAACCCCAACATAAACTCCAAGAAACCTCAACAGAAAAAAAAAACAACAACCAAACAAACCTACTAGGAAGGCTGTGACTTGACATAAGCTTTTTTTTTTAAATGCTGTTAATTGAAAAATACCTTTACAGGCATATGATCAATGTAAAATTTTGCCTGTCACACAGGTATAAATTTACTCTTTCTTAATTAACACTAGAACTAATTTAGAAGTTAATGCCATAAGAGCATAAACATTGTAGAACAGACTTATAAAAATTATGCCAGAACAGTATTTTTATGAATTATGTATTTCCTCAACGTCACTTAATATGTTTAACTCTATCTAAATACCACGGATGGATTAACTGACTGTTAAACTACTGCTAACCTAATGTATAGGCATGAATATTTCTCTTGGTTTTTTTCTGATTGAGAGGACATGAACTTTTTTATGAAGAACAAACCAAAGAAAAATTTTTGCTAAGCATACAATCAGAAATTTTGTGTTTGATTTTTAAAGTAATACCTTGATATGCTTATATTTAGGAATAGTAATGCTTCTAAAAAAGCCCGAAAATCCTGAAAGAGCAAGTGAGGCTGCTAGTGCCATGTAGCTCTAACTGATGTATTTTCAATTTTTTTAACAAGTATTTGCATTCTTGTATATTAAAAAAATATCCATAATTATGAGGAAGGACTTCTCAATACCAGATATAATTTAAAAACAATTTGTACAAAAAATGTAAAATGCCATAAATTCAGTGAAGGATTAGTAGTATTTATACAGGTGTCTCTACTTTTTTGTTTGCCCAGTTCCTGATTAAGAAAGAACAGACATAGGTATATAATAAATTCCTTTAATTTAATCTCAACTAGCAATAAATACGTTGAAGATAATAGTTGTTCTTCAGCTAGCCTGCCCTTGCCATTGGCATTATTAGCTCTTGGGATACTGGCTAGGAACATGGATTCAAATCTCTCCTGAAATCTAGCTGCTTTTGAGAGACCCAAAGCAATAAACATCAATACAAAGCCATCAACATCCCTCCTCTGAGCATATGTGCATGTACTCATAAGTCTGGATCGTTTTTTTGTAGAGGCAGGAGCAAGTGTGGGCTTCCTGGATCTCATTTCTTTGAGACCTTATTAACTTCAATCTGTTTGTACCTTTCACTTAGCTGACCACATTGCCAAATAACAATCCTAATTATACTAAAATCAAGTTGGAGCACACAGCTCCAATTTGTCTTTCGTTCTGCTTCTAAAAACTCATCCTTGCTGAGACTGCTGCCTTTCAAGCAGCAGTATTCTTGGCCTGTAGACTGACTGATATTTGAAGTACAGTAAATTTAATTTTCAAAACCAAGCACTTGTTCATATTTAGATCTTGGCCAGAAATTGTAAGTTGCATCCACTTTGTGTGTTTTGCTTTCCACAGAGTTGGTCGGGGGTAAAGTTGCACCAGACTAGGGGAGGTCTAACTAGAGTTATTGGTATGAGTGAAGTCAGGCTGAGAGAAGGTATCTCAAAGATCAGATCAGGGGCTGATGCTTGAGGGTGTAGCCTGTAATCAAGCTGCAATCACAGGAAGCTGGGATGAGAGTGTGCAGTTCTGACTGCAGTTGGGTCAGTTCTTTGCACCTTTGCAAAATCAGCAAAGGTCTTCCAAAGTGGTCCTGAGCAGAGAGGAAGAAGAGATGCCAAGGGAAGGATACAGACAGTGAATAATAAAGAGAGATGGCAGCACTACTCAAAAGGGTCTGTAATAACATTTAAAACCATGTCTTGAATTTCTCTTATACACAGAATAGTTAGTTTTTCCTTTTTATTTGCCTGGAAATGTATTTCTATTGTTCAGCATGTTGGTTTCCTCTATCACTCTTATCAGGCAGTATGAACCTTGGTATATTGGAGCTATGTAGTCGCTTTTCATGTTACCTTAGCAACTGAATAACTAACACTTGAAGAGGAAGCAATAAAGAAGTGTGTTTTAATTCTTTTACAGTTTGATAAAGCTTGAGAGATGGAGAAAACCATGTGTTAACTTGATGAGAAGGGAGAAAGTAAACTGCTTTTTATTTATATCTTTTAACTGCTCTGAAAACACCTGCATTGTTGCTTTTACTCAAAAAGCACACTATGTTGCTAATCTGAATTGATGTATTTATGTTAAATGGTATACTAGCTATAGGTTATTTGTAATACAGATTCATATGTTTAGTATAGTACAGCGAGAGTGAAGAGAAAAGAGAGAGAAAGGAAAAAGCCATGTCACATCTTAGCCCCTTCCTAAACCCTTTGCTTTCAGGGACATTTCTAGTTATACAGGTTGGTCAATTTTAACTTTTTTTTTCACTCAGCCTCAGAAACTGCTTTAGCAGAACAATTCAAGAAGGTGGAAGAATAAACTGGCAGTTTGACTTTTTGAGGAGAGAGGTGGATTAGTTTTTGGAGGTCCCATTAGGTGGCTGGATAAAATTGACCTACTGATTTTTTCAGGAAATAGTATGCCTTTAGATAAGGCACATAAATATATCTACAGATAGACTGATATTAAAAAAAACTCCACATTTTCCTTAAGGGAATCATTCCTTCTGTTCAATGTAAGTTTTTTTTGCTAAGGAGTCAGTTATTTATCCCACTTGGTGCAGAGTTGTGGGGGATGGCACAGAGGGAACTAGTCTGCATAGGTGAGACTCAGAACATAGTCAAAGTACTGTGGTCTAGGAACAGTTCAGAGAACATCAAATTTATTTGAAGCTTCTTCAGAAATGGCAGATGTACAAGGCCTAGGATAACACTTATCAGAAAAGAATAGAAAGCTGCAATATCCCTCTAAGTATAACACATGTCCTGTAAGAGAGATGTTAAATCTCTTTGTTGCCTCTTTACTTTCCTTTTCCCTTTTGTCTGCCTTCTTCTGTCTCATATTTTACCTTTCTCCTTGTATTGCCCCAGCTATTTGTTTTAATCAGCTCTTCTTCCATAACCTGCGGCGTTAGTATTCTGCATCTTTCTGCATGCTAAAATTGTTCTCCAGAGCATTGCTCCACCCACACTTTGATGGATTGCTGTTTATATGTTGCCGCTCCCTGCTCTCTGAAAAGCGCTGCGTGCACGCAGGCACACAGCACAGACGCTTCCACACTTAGGTACAACACTGAACGTGGATCTGACTAGACCTACAGTGATGCTTCTGCATTTCTATGGTTGTGCTTTAACACCTTTTGCTATTGAAACCAGTTTTGGAGAGATGCCCTTTCCTCATCAGATAGATGTCTTGTCCGACTCTCTCTTCTCTTCTTTTTTGAATTGCATTTCTCCAATCCTTCAGAAAAGCATATCTTCTGCTATTAATGATGTTTGACAGGTACTGTCAGTGTCCTATTAAATTAGGTAATTTGGCTCAAATGACAGTAAACATGCTCAATATTTTTGGTACTTTTGATTTGGAAAGTTTTCTGATGCATGGGAATATCCCTTTCTTCCCCTCAGACAGGCATTGCAGCAAATCCTAATTTCGAGAAATCAAGTCTATCCTAACTCTTTTACCAGGACATCCACCATAGGGATCCCTTTTCACTAGTGGTGAGTTGGTGATACTGTAAAGATGATCACTGAAAGTACTGTTGGTAAGGTTCCATTTCTGAATTCGTAAGATGACAAATAATTTCCACCTGAACATCTGTGACATTTGGATTCTGAAACAGTCTCAAATACCAGGCTGTTCATTAGTGGGGATTCAATTTCCTGTACCTTTCTGCTTCAGTTTTGCTTCAATGCATAGACTGTGCATATTCATTAAAAGCAACAATAATGAAGTTTTGCCGAAAAAGAGGGGTGTGTAAATAGAAGATGCCTGGGGCAAAGCTGTGTTTTGTGTTCTGGACATTTATATAGCTATTTACAGTGCTATTCAGTTAAATAATAATAATAAAAAAAACCCAAACCCCACAGAATTACCATAGCAACTGAAGCAAGTATGTGTTACATTTTTAATCTCTGAGATACACAAACCCTTACTAAGAAAACAAGCAGAAGAAAAATGTGAACTTGTGTGCCTTCCCTATGGTTAAAGGGAATATTTTGTTTCTTATTTCCTTGCCAGTATTTAATGCTGCCTTTGTTAGAGGAGTAGCTTTTTCTCCTTGCATTGTTACGCTTGCATCTCAGGCGGAGGATGAATGCAGGAGACAGCTGGAATGCATTCTCTTTTGAGACATTTTGGAAACTGCCAGGAGTGTGCAGCAAATGGTGGCTATGAGGCCACTACAGTAATCTTCCTGGTACACTGGAATGAATTCCACAGGTGAACACATGGGGAACACATCTATAAATAAAACATGCTTGTATTTCATATCTGCACAAAACTACTTGCTATGCTTTTCTGAATCTGATGTACAGGGAAAAAATACTTGTTCAAGCTTATTTCCCCTCCATTCCTACCTCAATTCCTCAGTTTTACTTGGTTTCCTTAAATCCCTTTTGAATTAGAGTGCGCAACACTTCCACTACATAAAAGTTCCATAACAATTCTGTTTAAAAATATATAAACCCACATCATTGCATGTTGTGTCTAAAAACAGTGAGATGAAAGAGGCATTGGTTAGTCCATCAGTAATCTTTCCATTACTCTCTCTTATGGTGGTAAATTGGGATTTATTTCTCCTGTTGATGGTAAACATTTTTTCCTCTATTCTATCCACCCCTGTTATTGGCACAATAATTACTAATCCTCTTATCAAGACAATCGAGGGACTAAACTAGCTGCTTTCCCCATATTACTGCAGCACTTTGTTTTGAATCTCTTGCGAAAAATGGGGCTTTTGCAGTAACATGCCTGGACACTTTACTGTTTCCAAGACAAACAGCCCTTGAGCCAAGACCGATTTGGACAGCACGCAATAGCTTACATCCTCTTTTTTTTTCCAGGAGATTCAGAGTCCTTTAGAAGAGCTAAATGAGCCTTACAGCAGCCCTAGAAGGAACAGCTGTGGGTAGCTTGAGGTACAGAAAGACTGTGCCTGTCCAAAGCTGTATGAGTCAATGTATTGGTGCAGGGGATCACAGTTCTCTGAACAATTAATCTCAAGCCTGAGACTGTTGATGCAGGCCCCTGACTCAAGCAAGTATGTCTTCATGATCCTTAGGGAAAAATCTGTCCTTCTCATTTCCCTGTCAAATATCTCCAAATTACTGTATTGCAAAATCAAATGAGGCTCCAGATTTTTGAGAAAATCCTTAAGATGCTGATGTTACATATTCTTCATGTTCCTTACAGACATAAAATTTTATGTAGAACCTTAGTGTGTTTTGTCAGCATAGCTGCATGGCATCCTTTCTAGATCTGGCCAAGAGTGTTTCTCTTGGAAACTAATGTTTTCTCAGAATGCAACTTTGCATGGGAAATCAGCTGTTTCTGATGAATTTTCATTTTAAAAGTTTTTGATGGAATCACAGCAGAATGTTTATAACTTCTTGGGTTAGAACATCGTAATTTGCCTGGATGCTAAGCATCATGCACAAGTCAAACTGAACTAAATAGCTGGAGCTTAACAGTAAAGAATATTTTTTTAACTACAAGCAGATGTAAAAACCCGTTTATTAAAAATTTCTTAAAAATGGAAATTCTCAGTTTCATTTAGCTCTAATTTTTATCTCAGAATGGTGAAATAATAGCAACATAACTCAGATTTTTTTTTATTCATTTCTGCTACCTACCCTTGAAGTAGCACTTCAAGCTTCTGTGAATGTTGAGTAAAATCCACAAATGAAATATGAATTTTCAATAGCTTATGTTCAGCTTGAATTAAAAACAAGAATTTTTTTCCTCTCTTTCTCATCTTGGAGTTCATCATGAAGTGACAATTTGAAATTTACAACCCAGACATTTAACATCCTTCACAAGAACATATAATTTGAAAAACTTGTGAAGAGAAATGTCTCTGCTAAAAAATTGCACTATCTCTTTGTAGAAAGACCCCTGTCATTTAAATTTCTGTTCAGCTTCCCATCTCAAGCTAAATAACACTGACTTTTTTTTTCAGATGCATTTTTTTGAAAGTTACACAGATTAAATATTCACTTAAAAGAGTTTTAACGTGACATTGCTGGCTTTCTTCTATATCCCTTTGCATAAATTTGCAGCTAATGCAGCATATAGATTTTATTGAATTCCACTGCTGAAAATAGCGACAATGCCATTTAGTAGGTGGTCATAATCCTACAAACTACTAAGGGAAAATTCACCCTGAATTTGGAAAATGAACCCCAAAGATTTTCTTTCAAAAATATACGGTGATGTATGTCTTGATAAAACCTAGCAAAGAGGGTTTAGGATGAGATTAATAAAACTAGGCTTGATGTTGAACTCTTTGACTCCACTGGTTATTGGACACAATCTCTTCTGGCCCATCCCACAAAATGCATTTCTTTATTTTCTGTTAATTAACCATTTTTGAAAATCTATTCTTTACACACTAATAAGTATCTTTCAATTATGTCTGGCATACATGATCCAAGTGAATACTTCCTTCTGTCAAGACCCCAAAAAGCAGGAATTTTTTTCCCCAAATTTTGTAGAAACGTTCTTTTCCCCACTAAGCTATAGGAAATGCATTTAGAACACAAGTCTTGTGGGAAATGGCTGCCTTGGGAAACTTAGAGTTCATTCATATTTTAATTGGCATTAAAATATTTTAATTCTTCAGTATTTCTAATGTATTTTAGACAGCCCTCCCCCCCTCCTCCCACTCCCTTCTCATATATAGACAGTAGAAAGAAGAGGAAGGGAAAAATTCAAAACTGAACCTCTACAAAGTTTTCTCTTTGATTCGAAAGTTTCATGTGATAACCAATTGGACAAGGGTGAAAATGACAAGCATGAGACACAAGAAACCATATTTTCTTTGTGAAGCAGTGGAGCAGATTTCATATTTTGATTAATGAGATGCTTAGTCCAAAAAAGTTAACAATGAGAATCCAGAGGAATGCCCATAATGGGTTGTCTTACATTGTAAGCTACATTGCTCCACAATGTTTTCTTTTCTCATCCTCTTTAAACAGGCTTATGACTATTATTAGAATTGCAGACCACAAAACCAGTATGATAGCAAGCCAGATTTTATGCTAGGAAATGCTCCCTTTAATGTGTTTAAAATACTGTACAGAATCTTTTTTTAATTCAAATACTGGTATCAAATTGAGGGAGAAATATTTCTGTAGGGTAACTTTGATGATGATCAAGAGACACAGAGCTAAATTTGCAAAGCATGCAATGTAAGTGCTTAATTCCCAGTTTCAAGAGTATCTTTGAAGTTGAGGAGTCCTTAATATGAAGCATGTTGCACAAGTTACAAGCAATCTTTCTATGCCAAGTAGTTATTCAGGGGTGGGGGTTGCTTAACATTTCCTACAGCCAACCAGTGCTGGATACTTGCCAAGAGGGAAAGGCAACAACTAATACATACATAAATGTAGTTTAAAAATGAACTTATGGAGACAGGTACATAAAGCTTCTGTATTTTGAGTTTATTAGTGATCTACCTTGTTTTAGATTAATCTTTCATTCACCTCGTATTTCCATGATGAAAGTGATTCAAGTCGGCACTATATGAGCTGCATACAGTCTTGGGTTGACACATTTCTCCAATTAGTATGGGTTTATTAAAAGTGTCTATAGCTGAGTTTGTGATCATCCATGTCTTGTGCTCTATGTATGAGCATACTAAGAAACAGAACATTTTCCTTGTCTGACCTGAAGCATGAGATCTGTTTGCATATCTGGTAATGGTCATGGAAACAAAGTAGAGAAATGCTTTTTGGGTTTTTCTGGTTTGTTTTCTTTTGTTGGGTGGGTGTATTTTTGTTTGTTTGTTTGTTTGTTTGTTTGTGGTTTTTTTTGGTTGGTTGTATTTTGGGTTTTTTTGTTTTGTTTTGTAATTTTTTAATGGGTGATTCGAGGTACAATTAAATCTCAGAAATGACTATGCTTTCAGATTAGATTATCCTCTTCCCATTTCAGGATTCACATTGGGAATAAAAGCATACACCCGGACACAAAGGGGTGAAAGAAGAAATCATTCTCATGGCAGAGCGCTGTACTGATGGTCCGTTTAGTGAAATGAGCTGTATGTTATGGGTTGGGACCACGATTTTAGTTATAAAAAGAAAAGCTGTCTAAAATTGCCTAGAAAGTCAGTTCTAAACTTTGTTACATTTTGGAACTGGGCATGAACTTCTCAGTTCCCTTGGAGTTTTTCTATACCCACTCATTTTATCTCTTGTCCCCATGCTGTGCTGCAGTTTCTTTAATCTCTGAACCAGTTGCAGAAGTTCAGAGGCCTCTCTGTTTTGTAGTCTGGTAGATTTTCTGATACAACTAATTGGTTTTGACTCCCCTGGAATGGTCCATTGTGGTTTTACATAGTTTGACATTGTAATGAGATACGTTTGTTCACAATGTTAATTTTGTTAGCACTGAGATTCTTTATTTCTATGAAATATTAAGAAACACATAATGTGTTCTGGATCTTCAGACTTGTGCCATGAGCAGCAACGTAGGTTACAGAAAAGTCACAATGTTTTAATTCATTCTGCTCTGCTTTCATTCCTGGGTTGTAAGCCCAAATACATTTGCCTTTAAATGCTTTAGAGGTAGACAGGTTGGGTTTTCATTGCTTCTAAATATGTGGCTGCCTTGGGGCTTCTAATTTATTTATTTTTTTTAATGGAGTGAGAGGCTATAAAACCTATGTGCTGTAAAGCAGGCAGACAAAGTTTCCTACCAGCCTACCAGGCTCAGTTGAAAGAGCAGGTATCTTCAAGCTTATTTAACTCTTGTTCCTAGGCTTCTAATTAAAATCACTGAAATGCTCCCTATTTTGAAAAGGTCACATCTCAGATTTCATCTGAGAAATTCCTTTTGTCTCATTTTATCTGTCTCTCATTTATATACTTATAAAAAAAAAAAAAGCAATTATAGTCAACTGTCCATTACCAGCAGGAAGATTATCTGGTTTGTGGGTGAGCTTTGGCAGAGGTGTGGACACAGATTCCTTGCCTCTACATATACCCTACCAGAGTTTACCCCAGGAGTGCAAGGTAGAGACTCCTAAATAGTTCTGCACAAATGAGGAGCACCAGGGAATATTGCAGCTATGAATGGGTTTATTTGTTCAGCCCTAATGCTTGGAATAAAAGAAATTTGATTCTTCTGCTTGTTATTGCATTAATTGATTCAGTTCCAATCTAGGGTTATCATCTCAATAACCTAAAATACCAGAATTTTTTGTGCTATTCTATAAGGTTAACTTTTTGATATATTTTTAAAATACCGTAATACCATAATTTTGTTTATGTTCAGGAGATTCATGGAGTGCGCTCTTCAAATGTGGTTATTTATCTTCATCTATTTTCATGGTTCCCATTACCATAAGATATGAATTTCATATCCTTTAATGTGTGAATCTGCCCAAGGCCTCTCTGAATAAGTGAGTGTATTAGCTACATTTTGAAAACTGAATGTAATTCATACCATCCAGTCTAAGTTAAGACTCATTTTGTTGCCTTCGATCCCAGTATGGGCTATAAAAAAGGTCAAGCTGTTAACTTAGCCATGCTGGCTTGTACTTCAGTTTCTGAAATGACTGTTAGGAATCTCAGCACCTAAATTAGGTAGTATCACTATCCCTCTAGGAGACTAGGTAAGAGGTTTTCAGAGATGTCTAGACACTTGAGAAAGCAGAGGAATATCAAATGGGATTAAAAAAAATAAAGCTGAAATGCTTAGGCATGTTGAAGACTTACTGATGACATTTATCTCCATCTGCATGTCTTGCCAGAGCAGAGCAGGGTCTGGAGTTCAGGTCTACAAAGTCCTGTACCTCTGCTTAGTCAGTGGGTCAGTCATCTTTTTCACTGCTTTATTTTTTTGTAATTCATGTCTTAGAACAGATAATAGACGTTCTGCCCGGTGACCTTTGAGAAGTCTTTTTAATCACATTTGTGCCTGGGGAATACCAGTAAGAAATAATGCTAACAATGACAGGGTCAGAAGCTGTCCCCTGTTGAATGGGTAAGAGGAACTGTAAACTTTATCCTTCATAACTATTTCTTTTTAATATGTGACATAAGAGGAAAGACAAATATCACTTCCTTTATTTGTATAGTTTATGATATTATTCTTTCTGGAAATAATAGTCTATAGGACTTTTTCATTAGAAAGCATTCAAGTCCTGACTCAACCAATGGCATTTGCTTTAACTGGCTGTACCAAAAAGTCTGTGCTCCTATGTACCTGGTGTTGCTGTATGGCTTTATTGTCTTCCCTCAACCTTCCTTCCCTTAATCTGAAACCTTAAAACAAAGTACCGAAATTTGCTGGAAGGAAATTAACGATCCTCCAAAAGAAATTCAGTGCAACTGGAGAGAACCATTTTAATTAGCTGACAGAATTGCACTGTTTAGGTTTCTTTTAAAAATCAATGAAGTGACTGCAAATGTTACTAATGTCTTCATGTCTTTAAAACTCTCACTGGGGAGCCCTCATTCTTACCAGAAAAGAAATTTTTATTTTTTGGAAATTATTATAAAGGTAACTGGTGCTTGGAGGGGGCTAAAATGCACTTCTTCATTTCCCCGGTGTTTTTCCGAGTTTGCTTGGTGACAGAAAATAAAATAAAAATCCTTGCCTTATTCCTGCTTTCTTCCGGGTTTTGTGGTTAGGTTTTTTTTCTGACTTTATGTGTATCAGATATACATGCTATAGATTTTTATGCTCATAGAATATTGTGCTATCAAAGCCCAAGCTCGAAGTGAGCAATTCTTCTGAAAACATCTCTATCCAGTAAGGATACCACAGACTTCTGTACCTAGGACTGTGCTTATCTAAGATTACCTGGAACTGTTTTCTAACACCCAGGTCCGGATCAATTTTCCCTTCCATTCACAAGCAGAATATATAGAATTATGCATAGTGATCTTGTAACACTTTTCAAGTGGCCACCACTGACTGGGACTGGCCTTGCAACAACATCATCCAGCTCTATAACACCCTTGGGTGAATATTGTCAGGGACCATCAAATTCTAGGTGTCAGGCCCCTGTAATAGCTCACATACCAAGCTTTCCTTCACTGACTATGGGTCTATGTATCAACCTGGATTTTCGTTCCCAGGGTCTGAGGCTCAACAGTACTGGTAAAGACAGGTGAAGAAAGTGTTGAGAACCTCTGCCATTTGAGCATGGTTGGTGGCTAATTCATCTCTCCTGTTTAACAGTAAGCCAATAGTTTCCTTCCGTGTCTGCTTGTTGTTTAAGTACCTGAAGAACCCTTTCTTGTGGTTTTTGACATCTCTGACCAATTTAAATTCAAGCTGAGCCTTTGCTTTTCTAACTGCATCTCTGAACACCCTGGCAATGCCCTTGTGGTTCTCAGCGGGTATTAAAAAATGTCTGCTTTTCCATGCATGGTTTTGGTTTTGAGCACATGTGAGCTGCTGCACTGTTCTTCCAACAAAAGTCTGAGTAGTTGAAGTCACCCATAAGAACAAAGTTCTGCTGACTCGAAGATTGCTTGAGTGATCCAAATATTGCTTTGTTTGGAGGTCAGTAGTAAATGTCTACTGTAAGAACCCCCTTGGCAACAACCCACCCCATTTTGACTTAAGGGCATTCAATAGGGCTTCCACAATCACCACAGTTGACTTCTGCACATTACATTCAAGTCTGTATTTAACATAAGGCAAGACTCCTCCTCCTCTTCTTCCCTGCCTGTCTTTATGAAACAGCCTATAGCCATCCACCATGATCCCAGAGTCATGTGAGTTGTCCCATGTTTAAGTTATTCCTATTATACCATAAATTTCTGACTGGGTATGGAGTTCCAATTCCTCAAGTCTGTTCCCCAGGCTTCATGCATTGGTGTACATACATTTGAGGTGGTTTGTCTTTTGGTTTTCATCTTGAGGGACAGCTAAGGAATGCTTGTTACTGCTCTGGTTAGCCTTTCTTATTCCCCAGCTGGTTGCAGTGGAGCGAGCGTTGTCACTTTGGACCTCACACACCAAGTCCTTAACTTTGTCTCTTGCTCTGAAAATAACTGATTTAATCTAAGTTGCTGTATAATTGACAAAGAAACATTGCAAAAGTACTCCTTTCTTCATTTTTCCATTGTCTTCTCCTTAGGGAAGAGCTAATGATAGCATTAAGCCATGTTCTGAAAATATTTACACATGCAACTCTCAAATAAGTTGTGTTCTGCTTGACATAATTACAGAGGATGCAAAGATCACAGCTGGTAAACCTAAACTGCCTTTTGTCAGGGTTTTTTCAAACAGATAGATCATGAGTCCAGTCCTTCATTCCTTACTTCAAGGAAACTTATTTGAATTCTCTTTAATGAATATCAGTACTGTTAATCTCTAGTGATTAGAATGTCACAGGCAAGCATAATACTGTGAAATCCTTGAGACTTCTTTATATGAGAAAAATTCTTCTTGAGACCTTTCCTAACTGCCTATCCAACATAAACAATAAAGAAAAATATACTCAATATTTTACTTTCCAGTTCTCTCATTCCATCAGTATGCAACAGATAATATTGTTGGTGTTCTATTTCTATCACTTCTTTTGAACTCTATTAGATATTTATGGGTTATTTGTCATGTACACTACAACACTACTACAACAGCTAAATCATGGTTGGTTAGAAGTTGTTTTTATTATTCTTATACAGTGTGTCTTTATTTTTTCTGATTTAGACTCCTCAATTACAATCTTCTGTTCATTCTCTCTGGACTTTTTCTAGCTGAGCACTTGTAAATGTGTCAGTGATAGTGAAAGAGAAAATAGAATCTAACTTAGATTCTTAATTCTTCCCTAGCCTCCCTTTTGAAAAACAACACAATTGATTTGAAACTGCTTGCCTTAAAGGTTAGGAGATTCTTAATATAGTCATTAGGTGGAAGAAAAAAATAAAATTCTGTTACAAGAGTTCTAACTCTGAACTTAGAAAGACAAAATGCAAACATTTTTGTTAATATAGAAAATATGTTTCACAGCCATAGAAACAATCAATAAAAACATTCCTTTGGAGGAAAACTTAACAAACTGTTTCAGAGATTAAATGATAGAGAGTAAGAAATGTCCAATCTACGTATTAAAAAGGTGCCAGGAAGGTTCACTCTAGGGGATTTAGTGTTTATGTTCTCATGACAACAAAAATGAGAGCATTAGCAAAGGGAGAGAAAAGAAAGGACAAGAAATTCAGATGTTATTTTCTATCTTTGAAAGATTTTGGTTTAGAGAACTACAAAAAAATCAGACAACTACAATGTACAATGTACAATGTACAATGACAATTCCTGAGGAAAAAAGTAGTGACATAGCTCTGATGTCAGTGTTAGGAGTAGGAAGAGAATTTTGAAATTCATTAAATAGAAATATTTTTTACCCTTCAAATACATAAATTACAAACAAATTTAGAAAGAGCTTACATTTCATATGTTGTACAACTACTCTTGAAGAAACACTGTCCAGATTAACAGAAAACTCTTTTTGAGGCAAAAGGAATGTAATTGTCCTAGGAGTTTACCCAAGAATTGGATAGGAACTCACTTCAGCAAAGAAGGCGTTTCCTTTTATTTGGAGACCCTCATCTCTAGCTACACCTCCACAGCTGTCAGTAACATCTATGACTTAGATCAACTCCTTCATAGCTGATGATCAGTGACATAAATGTTGTGCTCGTATTTGGTCCATGTAGCCATATTTCAGCAATAGTTAAATTTTTTTCTGAATTTAATTCTTGTGTTTCATTCATTACCCAATAAATGAAATGGGAAAAAAAAAAAAAGAAAGTTCAAGTGCAGAGTCAGAAGTTCCTCCATGAAGCTGACACTGTTATGTGCTTGAAGTGTCAGTAACACATACAATCACACACTGGCCTTGTTGAACTGCTGTTGTTAGCTGTATCGCTTTCTGAACTTCTGAAATCATCAATGGAATCAAATGCTGGGTCATTTGATACAATTACTGTGATGCTCAGCACCATTTATTCAAAAGCTCCATGTGTGCATGTGAGAACAAGAGGCACGCTTTAGTAGCCAAGTTCCCTTGGTACACACTAGGATGTGAAGAGACATTTTTGTTTCTTTATTAGGTGTGAGGTAAGTGGTCTAGGCGGTCACTTTGGAGTGACCATAGAGTGTGGAGGCTTTGCCTTGGCCTTGCTAACAACTACTTAACTTGTGTCCACTTTGCTGCACGCTTTGCTGAAGTCGTATGGTGGTGTAGGAATAACTGAAAAATACCTCTTTTGCAGTCACAATTTATTTCCATTTAATGCTTTCTCAGTCTGTACCTCCAACTTTTCCCAGGCTGTTTTTCATCTTCTAAAACTTTCACATTTCTGGTGTTCACAGAGTTTTAGAGCTCAGAGAGAGCTGTGAGAGTATGCAATTAGTGACAAGGATGAGAAATGGCAGAACCTTGTCATTTCATTACATTTATACTGTGGTGCTCACAGAGCTTCCCAGTAGCCAGCTGCCTCTTAGGCGAGCTATTGCACAGAGCTGGGAGAAGACTGCTGTTGTCCTTTTCGTGGTCTGTCAGAGGGGAAACTGGAGTACTTATATTTCAAAAGTGGTAGCAACATTTGAATGGGGTTGACAGGAGTTTAGCATAGAAAAGCACAAGCTTGGGGTACATCTATTGCAGACTTCACTGCAATATAAAGCTATTAAATTGGTTTTAGGTGAGTTTGCTCAGAGAGATGAGTTTGAGGACTCACAGCAGCGTGGAGTATCCATATGGATGAGCAGCTAAGCTGCATGATGTTATAATTAAAGACTATGTGCTACCAGAGTGAGCTGCCCTTTTTTTTTTTTTTCAGCTGCTTAGTGTGTATCTACGTTGCAGTGCCATTTGTGGTGTGGATGCAAACTTCTTTAGCAAGATCCAGATTTCAGTTTCTCAAACACTTGCTTAAGCAGAAAGGAAGCTAAAATTCTCTTATCTCTATTTTTATGTCTGTGGCTTTCCAGGGTTTCTGTTTTCTTCCAGATTGCATCACCATGTCACATGTAAAATTCTGCATCCAAGAAAGGAGTGGAGGGCTATGCCTCTTCTGAGCTCTTCTGAGCTGAAGAAAAAAGTCTGAAATCGTTTGTGCAGTAAATGAAATAGGCTCAAACCTCCTCTATGGTATGCAACTAATTAGCTGATGTTCATTTTCAAGTGCATTGTTCACAGTCAAGCTGAGACAATGCATAATATGCATTATAATGTCCCAGGAATGTGTCCTGGTTCTAACTGCTTCCTTTTAGCACTGCTGCTCCCAACCATGAATAAACCCTGCTTGAAATGTGATGGGTGTATACTGGAGACATACATTTTCAACATCTTCTGAATCTGAGCTTTCTGTGATGTAAAGCCTGTGAAGGAATGACTCTGGCACTACAGCCTGTAAAATGTCTTCCTTTTGGCTTTTTCTCTCTCTTTGTTTCTTCCTCTCTCTTCTTGATGATTATCAAAAATTTCAGTTCTTTTATTTAAAAAAACTCTGTTGCTCAGAGACTTTTGACTATTTGCATCCCTTTAATTTTAATAATGCATGTACTAGATTTTAGTGCTAGCAATGAAACATGATTTATTCTCTATTATTTATTGCTATTTATTTAGGATTTAGTTAACAGTCTCCGTAGTTACAAGGAGCTAGCTATAAGCCAGCCTAGTGAGTCATTTCCTTTACACTGACACCCATTGAAACAGCTCCCTTGCTGAAAATTCACTGATGTAACCAGACAAGCAGTATCGCGAGAGGTCATAGCTCATTATTTCACATTTGCTCAAGTATGTGAATGTTGCTTGGACAGAATAAAATCAAAAGGATCTAGGCCTAGGGAGGTCAAGGGCACAAGGGAGAATGGATTTTATTCACATGAATTGATGCAAAATTTATTTTGGTTAGAATTATGTTTAGTTACCATCAGAGACAGAAATGGGGCAATGAAAATATTTTTATTAATGCTCCCATCTACACAGGCACCGGTGCCAGGCTTTCCTATGTGTCTGGAGATAAAGTATTAAAATTGTGATAATGCACTAACTTACAGAAAAAGTAGAATTATAATTGACTTAATATTTAGAAGCAGTGAAACTAAATAGACATTATTAGTTCTTGGCATTTGTATGATAACTTGTTCATTTACTCATCGTGGTCATCTGAGGCTTCAGTTTTCTCCCTTACTGCTTAGAAAGCATATAACTGGATCAAGGAGAATTTTATTTCTGGAACATTCAAGAGGAGTTTGTAGCTATATTTTGTTGGTAAGAAATCAAATGCTTACAATGTACAAAGTGTAAAGGCATGCATGTAAATGCTGGAGATCAAAGAGTTAGTCTTCTATGGGGATTATCTAATGCTACTGCTTTCTTCCTCACTTATTATTATGGCATCACTCAGAATATAGTGGGATTTTTGTCATATTTGTTGATATACTGGAAAACACTTGAACTTCCTCCAAGTCTGCAGATCTGTCTGCCAGGATGGATTCCTGCAGAATCCAGAGGGGCAGCTTTGGGAACATCACGGTGGTTTTTCACTAGACTAAGATACATTCAATAAATATACATGCAAGCAAACAAACCTACCTTAGGATAAATGAGGTTCCAGATACCAACCTATAAAAAGAAAATCCTGCCCCTTCATGCTTCCTCTCCTCCATGGCACCCTGCTGCCAAGTGTTGCCTGTCCCTGCAGACCAGCCCTGTCTCATCTTCCTTTGTCACATACTCAGCTTAGTAACTTTTCAGGCCAACACACAAACGGGCATAATAAGAACAGAGGAAAAAAAATTACTGTAGGTATTAAATGGTCTGTGTAGTAATTCATGATTTTTTTATCTTTTTAAGAAACCCCTACGGCTACAAAAACAAACAAACAAACAAACAAACAAACAAAAACAAAAACCAGAAAAACAAACAACCAAATCAACCAAACAAACAAAACCCCAAAAACAAAACCAAACAAAACAGAAAAACAAACAAACAAAACAAACAAAACCCAAAACAAAAAACAAACAAACAAAACAGAAAACAAACAAAACAAACAAACAAAAACACAAAAACAAACAAAAAAAACCCACAAAAAACAAAAATCCAACCCAAAACAAAACCAGGCAAATTTGCATTTTAAAAACAGATATTGCACATTCTTTACCAATACTAGGGGGAGGAAGGAAAGTGAGATTTGGCTGCTTTAGTGTGTTTGCTGCTCAGCATCCAAAGGGAAGTACGTGAATGCCTCCCTGCCTGCAGCGGCCGAGTGACCACGAGCCCTCGAGGCTGCTCCAGAGTCGGCGGTAGGTACTTTGGCGTGTCTGTAGCGATCGATTTGCCTGCAAAACCTCCTGTCACAGGGCTCCCACGTCCTGTCACAGCTTCACTTCTGAAATAAAAGGGAACTGACAGCAATAAAGAATTAAAAAGAGCTCTATTGGAAGAAAGAAATGCATGCAACTGTCCAGGAAGTTTAAGGAGTTCAGGAGAGAATTTAAAACTTCTCTTGCTTTATAAATACCTGAGTAAGTTTATTTGTTTTGCTGAAGCTAATTTTATGATTAAACAAGCGCTTATCTCCCATTCACTTTCTCTAGAAAAGGTAGGTGGAAAGGAAGCTTTGTGGATTTCCAGTCTGTTGAGTAGAGGCATTTTGTGCCCTGGTACATTCTTCACGGGGGCCTCTGGTGGTCTAGTGGTTAGGGTGCAGGACTCTCACCGCTGCGACCCGGGTTCGATTCCCAGCCCCCCGGGCAGATGGAGCTCATTAGCCCTGTGAGGCAATCCATCTAAGAGAAGGTCACTCCCAGCCCCCCGGGCAGATGGAGCTCATTAGCCCTGTGAGGCAATCCATCTAAGAGAAGGTCACTCTAAACAAACCTACGTTCTGAGACCCTCACTGCCACTGTCCAAGCTTGCTCGGCCCCGGCAGATGAACCTCAGGATTAAAGGGTGGGCTCAGTTCAGCGCACGCTGTGTCTCACCTAAAAAATCCACTGCGCAGGCTCGAAGGGTCAATGACCTTTCCCAAATCTTCGCTCGCGAAGACTGGCCATTATTTATTACATTCTTCACGATGGGGTAAATAATCCCCGGTAAGAGCTGGTAAAGCTTCAGTTTCTGATTGTTTTCCCATAAACACAGAACAGTATTGCTGCTTGGCTGAAGTGGAGTCTGTTATTTACTGCTTCTATCACCAATACCACAGCATTTCTCATGTTCTACAGAACTCCTGAGCAGCAGAGCTCTGTAGTCATCTTCTTTTCAGGCATCAGTCTTCACATGGGAGGCCTGAAACTACTTGCTTCCAAAGAAACCACCATGTCATCCTTCTTTACAGAACTTTTTCAGAAGGTAGTTATGGGCTTCCTACCCCACTGACAGTTTTAAGAGTGTATATGAAGTGTTCTGGTTCATGCCACTGTGCTTTGCAGTATTTTGTGGAAGTTTGTTGAGAAATAGTCTGGTCATGATAATTTTCTAGCATCACACTATTTAGGGGAAGCAGAATAGACTATGCTTGACTAACTACAGTCTCATTCATTTTGGGGCAGATGGGCAGGTTCTACATCATTGTGCAGCTTTTTTTTCTTTAATATACTGATCTACTGGGGGGAAAAATGAAATAATTAATACTTAATTGCATCAAATGAGCCCAAAATTTGCTCTGAATTGCATGCATGTACCTCACTGGTGATTGTACTTGCATTACCTGAAGACATTTATATTGCTCCATGAGATTCCCTTTCCTTTCCCCAAATACATAGTACTTCTCCTCTGAGATCTGAACTGTTTTATTTAGTAATTAAGGTGGTTTGTGCAACATCTTAAAGATGCGAAGGGCAGATACATCAATTCCAAATTCAAGGACTAACTCAACAGCTCTTAAAGCTTTCCCATTAGCAAATTCCCTGAAGACAGACAATTCTCTAGAAGGCATATGCCTCTACATTTGGATTTGGCCCACTTTAAACCAGTGTCAGAGACATAAGAAAAGTAAACACTCCTAAATCTAATGGACGTTTAACAACATCCTTTCCTTATATAGTTTTACTACTTTCATTTTCATTTCCGTCACATATTTTAGAGCAGATTCGCTCAAGTTACTCACAGCCTTTGGTCACTGCAGGTTTGATTTTGTCCTACAGAAGATGTGTGTACAAATTTGAAATTAAGTTACCTTTGTGTTGATGCTTGACAGTGAGAATCCTCAAAAGATATACAATGAAGTTTTTGACAAAATCTAAGATTTTGGAAATCTTACAGCAATCTTGAGCTGTTATAGCTTGACAATGATAATTTAGTCATAAAGTTCCCAAAACACAATTGGGCAGATAAACTAAAGCAATACAAATAGAATTTCAAGTTCACACCTTCTGCATTTAATATTATTTTTGACCTAGGTTCTATACATATCAGTGAAAGAGGCCTGATATACATATAAAATAAAACTAGACAGCAAACTAAGAATGACATGTTGGCAATTTAGTAGAGAATGAGTGTCACTTCTTTTACAACAGAATATAGTTTGCTGTCTTTCTAGAAATCTTCCCATTCATATCTCTGAATGTTCAGTTTTGGTTGGTCTTTTATGCCAGGGATGAGTAGGGGGACATCTTTCCTCAGTATGGTGCTGTGCTATGTTTGATATTCTAGTGGCAATACAGAGCATTGGGAATACATACAATTATTTGTCTGCATCCTCTTTTGCAGCCTGGTTATAGATTTTCTTTGCACTTTTAGCTGGAAGTTCTTTGCACTCTTTGCACTGGAAATGACTGTAAAGTTATAAATGGGCTAGGAAAATAACTGAGGTCCGTTCCGGAATTCAAACAAAAATTTGTCTGCTTTTGAGGGAAACAAATAACTAAAACTGCTACATGATCCTGAGATAAAATATTTAATTTCATTTTGGCTTATGTAACTCCTTTCAAAAGACATGTCAAAGCAAAAGAGCTATTTTGAAAATGAATAATCAACAGTTTTAGACACAAATATTTCTTTCTGATCTTTGTGAGAAAACCTGTATGTTTCCCTACCGCATTCTGCAGCATGTTGGCTATTCACTGAGAACACTTTTTCCACCATTTCACCTGGCCAGGAACAATCCCAGCAACGACAAGTGATAGCAAAGACATGGAGCTAGAATTAAAAAAGCTCGCTCTGCAATTAAACTTCTCATGAGTTATACAAAGTAAGTAAACTTCACCAGTTAAGGTACAGGAAGAAAAGCAGTTTCCACCTTGTTCCTGCTTTCTAGGCTTGTCAAATACAAACCAGGGCCAAGAACTTGGGCTTAAGACAATTTATCAGTCTTTTCTGATATCCAGGCTTCTTAATCTAGATGTTCCAAAACAGTTTTCACTGGCTGTGTAAGCACAGAGGCTTTACAGTTCTCTTTTGAAGCTAGAACACAAGAATGGCAAAATCCTTTTGGTATGAGCAAAGATGACTATCTTTTATAGGTTTAAACTTATTTTAGTTCTGGTCTTAGCCTTCATGTTTACTGCTTTTATCAAATTGTACAGCAAGATCTTGTTTAAAAAATTCTCCTATTATGGTTCAGATTAAAAAGTTGGTTGAAGACTGTGAAACTTCTGTGTGCCCTTGCTCTGGGGACACCAACTACTGAGAGAGGTGGGACACAGAGTACAGAGCAAGAATTCCTGTAACAGTTCCAGCTTAATCCGCTTCCCCACATGAATTGGCACCCATCTTCTTGTTTGTTCCAACACAGTGGACTGCTCAGTAAGGGCATATATACCATGTATGCCTGTGGCACTAATATGCTGCTCCCTAGCGAGGAGTCGTAGTATTGGGTTTGTGTGCGTAGCGACTGTGTGCATGTAAGATGCTATTTCCTGTCTTCCAGTCTCTGTTCCTCTTCCCACAATCCCCATACCTACAAAAAACTGGATATTTTCGATTGTTTTTAATTAGTATAAACTTTCCTGCAACTTCTTCTTAAAAAGAATAACATTATTTTGGCTCTATTTTCTACTGTAGAAGAATTTTATGATTTTTATGACAGTGCCTCAACTTTGGATATTTAATTGAAGCTTGCAAAATCAACCAAAAAGAGTCTGCCTCTTTCCAGCTGTCCAGTTGTTTAAGCCTATTTGGTACCATATCAGGAGTATTAAAATTTTAACTATACTGAACAGTAAATGAAACTGTTTAGTAGCTTCATCTGTGAGATCATAAGGATCCCTTCCCTAATTAGCCAGTAATACATTATTTGGATCAGCTAAAAGAAATAGACAGTTGTTGCTACTGCCATAAAACACACTTCTAAAACCAACAGGAAAAGAGGGCAACTGCTGGCAGCTTGTTTGTCTGGGTTGTTTGTGACTATTCATGCTGTAACATTGTCAAATTGCACCATTGCAAGGCATTTGCTCTACCTACAAGGGTAGCCATGAAGCTATGTTTAATACAAATTATACTCTATGAGTGAAATGCAGTTGAGTTTATTTGCCCAGATATGGGGATGAGTAATAAATAGGTTGTGTGTAACTGGCTTTTAGCACTATTTTACATATTACAGATGAACTCTTTCCTCTGGGTTAGTTTCCAGGATCCAGGTGAATTATCAGCTTCAACTGTTCAGAAGAAATGTTCTCTTAAAAATCTGAAAATAGTGGTTTTTGATGAGATTTTTACTAGGATGCAATGATAGACAGTTCATACACTGTTTATTCCCGCTGGACACTGAGAAAATGAAAATTAAATATTTAATATTTAAATTCTAAAATATATGTATGTAAAGTAAAATAAATTATTTAAACTTGGTTAAAATTAGATTTTTACACTTAAAACACTACAAAAAGAGATTTACAGTGTGCACCATGAGTATGAAATAGGATGGATGTCTAATAATGGCTGAAGTTTTTATATCTTAAAAGAAATAAACTTTAGTTCTTTTTCCTCAAGAAATATCTATGTAATTTTTTTGACAACTTTTAAACAAATAACAAGACTGCTAGAGATAATAATCTATTAAATATAAAGTCTTTGATTTAAAATGCACCAGGCATGGAATGTGAATTTGAAGGAAAGCTGAAAATTGAAGCATGAAAAAATGAGGAAATAGTTAATTTCAGAAAATGCTATATTCATTTTCATGGAATTTGAGTGGCCCTAACCAGGTTTTACTTACTTGATGAGAGATTATTTTTAGGAACAATTACATGGGAAAGAAGAACAAAAGCAGAATGTTAGCAGAAGTTAGCAACACTGGGGGCCTGCTGGGTGAGTGATTATTCTAAGTTATCAGTAACTTTTGCCAAGGAATAATAGCATCCTGAAGGCATCTATTCCACACTACTAAATTTGTAATTTTGAAAGAAAATGTCACGCATGCATTTTTGAAAGAAATGTAAATGTAGGTTTGATTTTGTGATATGGTCCCAAGGTGCTCTGCTTCATCTGCCTCTCAAAAAGGCAGAAAACAGCCCAGATCCCCAGGATGGACTAGGTAGGGTGTTGGACTGCTGTCACGCCAACTGGCCACCCGTCATCTAAACGTGTGCCCTCTCTACCTTTCTGTGTACATCATGGACCTGCTGAACTTGGGCTGCAGGTTGACATTACAATTGAATCCCTTGCAGTTGCTAAATTCCCAGAATGCAGTTTATGCATTAAATACTTACTGTCATCTCCAGCTAAGGATCTACACTTAGATACTCGTACATTTGTTACTCTTGTATGAACCTTGAACATGCAGGAAACCCATTATGTTGTCTTCAATAACAGCCTTGGAGAACAGAGACTTCTTAAAAAACATGTATTTTCAACAAAGCAACCTACTGTGAGCACATCAGATCTGTCCTCTGATGCTTCCTCTCAGATTTTAAATAAGATGCAGGGAGCTGTTACTTATATTCTGCTATACGCTGCATTGCCTTGTATGCCAAAGAAGGCATACTTCATTGCCTTGCCCAGGATATATAAAAAGTTGTGGAAGGGATTTGTTGCTTGCTACACTTCTACGAAAAATGGAGGGCTTTGTATTAGGAGGGAATCTCATCCCTACGGAGAGGATAACTTTCTGCAGGGCTGACCTCACACTGGACTGAATTCCAGAAATTTAAAAAAATCCCCACAGACCTTACTGCCTTCTGCTCCAGTTGTGAAGCACTCTTTTGACCCCATTCTCTCTAATGTAAATACTTAACAATATACAAAAGCAACAGTGACTACAACTCTAAAAGTCTACCAAGCAAAGCACAAGCTTTTTCTGTTGGAAGCAAATGAGAGGACATACAGTATTAGTGATGGTGCTTCCTTGTGACTATGCTTTCCTCTACATACTCAGTGTGCCACAGGAACCTCTGTAGAACAGATGGAGCATCTCTAGACTACTTCTGGGAGAAGAAGTTTCAGCCCTGAAGTCAGCTTCCAGCCCAGACTCCTTTCAATTTGAATGAGCAGGTACAGGGAGAATGGAGATACAGGCAATCTGAACCTTGTATTAATATTTCCTTGTATTTTGTAATATATTTACTTCACCTTTATACTTGAGGTTGTAAGACTTGTGCTTTACTCTAGTACGCCATGCCACTCCAGGCTCGTGGCAAAATTTCAGGTATCTGAGTGCAGTACTCATGGGATCTCACATTTTTTACTCTTGCTACCTCATCAGGGACTAGTGGTCAAGCTGATAGCCTGACCTAGGCTTTTTCCAGCTGTATTTCAAGACTGAGATGAACAGGTTTAAGTATTTGCTCAAATAAATACAAAAAAGTACTAAATCCTGGTAATAAGAATTTGACAACAAAAGCTTTTTATTTCTGCCTTGGAATACAACACCATTACTTCTTTCTCTCCTTCCCACTCCTTTGATTTTCCAGGTACCACTCAAATTGCCCATAAATCTTGGACTCTTAATTTAGAAAACAATTTCTCAATCTCTACCACCTCCTAAAAAAATACTCCTGAAAAATGGTAACTGTTTTAAAAATCACATTATGGGTTTTGTTCAGCTTTCAGTGCTCATACACTGAACATTGGAAAAAAAGGGAAAATTAAAGTAATAAAATAAAAATCTTAACTGTGTTTAGATTTTTCACAACACATTAAATAGAAAAGACATATCATGTTACACCATTAGATTATCTGAAATCTGACAATTCCACTGAAGTGCTACCACCTACATACACACATTTGTCCGGTGTTTGTGAAAGGTGTAGGAAAAATCCTTCCTTTAAATTTAAAAATGGAAGAAATATACCTGTAGGACAAGGAAAGTGTGGTTGGAAGTTCTTTATTTCAGTGTGCTGGGTGCACTCCAAGCCAGGTGGACCTAAAGGCACCTCAACCATTTGAAAATCATGCCTTTTGTATTCTCTTGGTTACGTAAGCTGTTAAATATTCAGTGACTACTGTTTTTTTACCCTAAAAGGTAATTTCTAGGACTCAGGAGGGGGTGTTACCTTCCCTCTTGGCTGATTTGTGACGTACCTCTCTGTACGGTACAGAGGGGTCTCTCTGTACACAATGGATGGCCACGTGGCAAAGGATACATTTTTATTTTTATACTTTTCCCTATTCCCGACCGCAAAGGTTCCCTGGCGTCAGGCCCAGACAGGACCCTCCACCTTACAGCTTTCACGATACGCCTAAAAAAAACAACCCTTGGAATTAAATGAAAAAGAAAAGCCCACCCTCTTCTGTTTTTCCACTAAATTCATTTGCTTATAACAAAACCAGGTTATTTATTTCTCATAAAGGTTATACCTGGAAAGGTTATACCTGGAAATAAAACTCCTGGAGCTTTTGAAATGGCATGTATGCACATGCAGTTCTTGAGATATATGCCATAACCCTGGGATCATGCTTTTAGTTGTATTTACAGGAACACAGAAGCCTTTACTAGTGATATACTTCCTAATGGCCCCTGTTAAATTAAGTATATCAGAGAATCACAGAATTGCTAGAGTTGGAAGAAACCTCTAGAGATCATATATATATACACACACATAACCAAGACAATCTCAATACCTAAGAGTTTATCTAATTAATGTTTGACTTGTGTTCCACATTTGTGATAGATATTTCAGGGGGAAAACAAAAGCCCCATTCCCCTTATTGTCATGTGTGTGTGTGTGTCCCTCTTTGTCCTATCTCTTCTGTTCTCTATTTCCTATCATTACAGGAGAATTTTGGATGCCAGTAATTATCTCCTTCCATCCATGATTCGTGTCCCTACTTGAGAGGGAAAATACACATGTCTAGGTCTCAGTCAGTTTGATAAAAAGTTAAATGGAGCAGTCTTTGCCTGTCTGAAGCTGGCTGTTTGAAACACACTTTCAGCCCCAGCATCCCTGGCTGTAGGCAGAAAGCAGAAGTGGCTCTAGCTCCAGTGGATTATAGAGGTGCAGAAATACTCTTCTATAGTGCTACTACAGAAGAAAAAAACTGTTTTTCTTGTTGACAGCTACATTCTTAGCATGCTGCAATTCTTTTAAGCGGCAATAATTATGCTAATATTGGGTTGTTTGTTTTTTTTTTTCCTCTTGCAAGTATTTGAGGTAAGAATTGAGTGAGGCAAGCTATTAATGATTCTATGATTCTATATTTTTAGGAATGACCACCCTACCTGTGCTCAATATGGCTGAAGAGAACAGCTTCTGCTCTGGTTACATTATTATGCTTTAAAAATTCAAAGGCAGATCCCATCAGAAGCACTACTCCTTATTCACTTGTGCTCCCTAATGGCAACTTTAAATCCTGTATTCTCTATTGTCTTTGCTAAAGACGCATGACTTTGTGCCTTTGCTGTCAGAGTGCTGTGTATTGTGCCAGCAAAATGCAGTCAGTGCCTAATGTGCATTTACAGAACTTTCAAAGACTATTATATATACATTTCTCTTCTCTCTTTTGTAGAGGATACGTGATTTCTTCTATCAGTTCAGCAGCTTGTGATGTGATAGTACAATGAAACATGAGGCCAGTGCAGCCAGATACCTTTTTTCTTCATATTGTGTTAAGGGTATGAGCCTTCTTTCATGTCAGTAAAGTTAATAACGTTTAGAGATATAAAAATCAAGTCAGTACTCACTGACTAAGAAAGTACTACTAGACTCCCTTGCTAGCCTTGGTTTTTACCAACTTTTCTATTTCTATAAATGAAAAAGCTTTTAGAAATTGAGACATGAGTCCTCTTTACAAATTCTTAAACCATACGTAGAAAAGGCCATATGTTCACTCCAAACTTACACCATCATTTGGTCATTTTATAGCATGCTGAAAGGTGTCTTGCAAGGAAAAGCACTGCAGCTGGAATCCCTTTAATCTCTCCCACAGTACTCACGGCAAATTCAAATTGAAAATTAATTGAGATTGGGGAAGAAAAGCTAATACCTCCTCTTTTCTCAGTGGGCATTTTTTTTACTTTGACATATATCTGCATTTTTTCAGTCTGAGGAGCACAAGGAGAACTCTTAAGAAAAGAGGATGTTCACTGAACATTCCCACAAAGTTCAGCCTATAGGCTAGCAAATAAATAACAGTGTAGGAATTTTGCCTTATTTACACCTGTCCATTCATTGTTTCAAATATGCATTTAGTGGCCTAAGTATACACACTGCTCAAAATCTGGCAACAAAATAGATCTTTGGCTGTTCAGTTTTAGACCATATGTAACAGAATTTATTTTTTGTTTTGATTACAGGTAGACTACATGATCTTTTTCTCTGTTCTTTTATTTTAGGACTAACTCCTCGAATAAATTGACACATAATTTCGAAGTCGGCTTTCACTGAATATTTGCTAGTATTTCTTGTTATGTTCTATATCATTTGGTTAGTGATAATGATTACTATTATGCAGCATGTAATTTATAATGCATCATACAATCTATTTGCTGCCTTACTCACAGAGATTGAAAACAGAGGGGCACAAAAATGCCTCACTGTTGCTGTAACACACTGAGTTC
Source organism: Lepidothrix coronata (assembly GCF_001604755.1). Taxonomy (NCBI): domain Eukaryota; kingdom Metazoa; phylum Chordata; class Aves; order Passeriformes; family Pipridae; genus Lepidothrix; species Lepidothrix coronata. The sequence goes on from NW_016690180.1 coordinate 18,537,314, forward strand.
TGTTGTCTATTTCCCAAACATAATATGATTCAGTGGCCAAATATGCAACAAACTACTTAAAAAAACTACTCACGAACTGAAATACACCGAAGTGTGTATTGAAGAGGTTCTTGATTAATTAAAGACTCCTCCTCGTGTTCTGAGCATGAGTCTCAGCCTTGAAACCCACTTTGCCTCTTATTCCTACTTTATAAATGAGGGGTTCTGCTTAGTTTCAAGTTTCAAGTTTCAAGCTGAGCCTGAGCCAACTTCAGAGAAATGCCCATCCTTTAGGTCAGTCTCCAGTATCTAAAAGATACTGTAGTAAAAAGATACAGTATCTAAAAGATACTGTAGTAAAGCGAAGACATAAAGCTGGGCAAGGGAACTTGCTGGATTCTTTCACTGGGCTCTTTTACCTGGTATCTTAAATTCAATACCAAGTAGATCTGAGGAAGTGCCACTAAAATGTGGAAAAGAAACTTCTGAACTTATCTTACCTTTTGCTTTCATAGTTCTCTATGATTTTCCAGAATAACTGTGGCATGAGCCTTCACAGAATCTGATGAGTTTTTTTAAAGTACAGCCCTATCCAGAATAGGACCACACCTGCTGATATCACACCTTAATTTAAGTATTGTGTTTAATAAGGAGATGAGAAAGTCAATGACTGAAATGCAACCCCTATTTTACAACCCCTATTTTAATGTCTGTACCTCTTTTCTAAAGGCCAACTCTACTAATGTAAATGTCCCATGATCTGAATTGCATGCAGTAATCTTGAGGGGAGAATATGTATTTGGCAACATTTTCAATGAGTATAATAACATACCCTAACACCTTTGAGCTGACTGTCTCATGATCATTTAAGTGGCTGAGGATTATAACAATGGGAATAAGATAAAACAGGCCTGTTCATAACATGTAACAACAGAGCTAAGTGGGGGCTAACATACCATGTATTTACTATATTGTGTAAAAGTTTTCCTTCAAAAAGTCAGCATTGCCGTGTATTTCTCCATCTTTTATCCAGAGGGCAACATAACTCTCTGAAACTGGGAAATGCTAAGCTTTTAAAACACCTAAGAATGAGGAGACATATTACCACGATATCATATAATGAATGGAAGATGTGACACACCCCGTTCCTGCATCTTACTGGTAATACTTTAGATTTACATATATTAGCAAATTAGATGATAGTCTTAAATGATGGCATTCTGAGCACTTCTGGTGTATCCCGGACATTTATATGAAGTATGTCTAGTATATAAATACCAATTTGCTCTGGCAAATACAAATGTTAAACTGCTAAAGAAACTGTAATTTAGATGGTTATATTGGCTAAGTAACTGAGAAACAGGCCAATTCAGATTACAACCCCTATTTTAATGTCTGTACCTCTTTTCTAAAGGCCAACTCTACTAATGTAAATGTCCCATGATCTGAATTGCATGCAGTAATCTTGAGGGGAGAATATGTATTTGGCAACATTTTCAATGATCAAGACACTTTACATGACATTCTTGTTTAAATGGCATGAAAATCAGAGTTAAATACTGTGCAAATGAGGGCAGAATAGAGCCCTTTGTATCTCATTTTCCAACTGCCCTGGGATCATCTGGAGGTATAACCACATAAATCCCCTGAGGATATGTCTCCAGCTCTCTTCCTTAACATGCTGTTCCCTGATCACATTGGAAATCCACTCAATTTAGATTTAATCTCGGCAAAGTCTACCCAGGACTTTCTAAATTTGCCATACTATCTTTTTGGTGCTTTTTTTACTTGAGTTATTATGTTTAACTGCAGTTTTGCTTAGCCATTCTCAAATCTGCTTCTCTGTGGGGGCACCACTGTGTGCCAGGAGGGTAAGGGTCTAAAAAATTTGAGATGAAACTGTTGGCTCAGCCTCAAGCATGGGGACATATTGCTTCCCCTGTCACTGACTGCTGCATGATGTTAGGATTGTACCTTCTCCCTGCCTTACTTTGCTTATAAAAGTAGGACTGTAATGTTTTCCAAACAATTTTAACTTTCTAATCTTTCCAAGTTAAGGCTCTGCATTGCATGGAGCAAAAGCATGACCATCATCTCCACCCAAAAGGGAAGCTCTGAGCTTGTAATGAATGAGTATAACAAATTCACAAGTAAAAAATAAATAGCAAGTCGTATGTGGAGAAAGAGAAAGAGACACAGAGACAGATGGATTTATATAAATTCAGATTTTAAAGTGGTGGTTGATTGTTTTTTTTAAAATTAAATAATTGTAAGCAGTAACCAGCTGTAGTATTATTCTTCACTGTGTAATCTGCACAGTGAAATGTAAACAGGGGGTCAGGCTCTCCTGTGGCCATATGACCCTCTCAGCAGGAAAAGGGGGCACAGAGAGAGGCTGTGCACAGAGAAGCATACAAGGATATTCATGAGCTGGGAAATTTTGCAGCAAAAAATAGATTTCCTGCATAGTCAATGGTGCATAGCGTTTGGTTTAAAAACGCTTATTAAATTAAGAGGAGCTTTCTGCCTCCACCAGCCTTTGCCGCTGCTGTTGTGTGTACTTCCATAATGTTGTTCAGAATACTGGGGCTTAATAGCAACTTGAAGGTTTAGAAAAATGCAATAACATTCAGATACAACTTGATTACAGACCAAGCAGAGATACAGAACACAAAAACTGATATGTCTGGGGAATCTAGCTCTTCTGAATCTCTTTGTTTCTTAAAAAAAGAAATATTTCTTAAAAGCTAAACATCTATCTACATATATAGACGCATTCCTTTGTCAACACAGGAAGATGGAGGGATTGGCAGCCAGACATGCTTCAATATGTTAATTATCTAATGTTTTCTCTTCTTTAAAATTCTCTTATTTTTCTTCCTTTTTTTCCCCTCAAATTTAAAAGCTGAGCCCATCTCTTGCACTCTGATCAGTTCTCACATTGCATATTTAATACAGCATATTTTTTAATTCACAAACATACTCTTTCTATCATTGCTATAGCCACTACAGCCCTGACTACCTTTTTGTTGTGGTACAAGCATCTTTTCCCTGCACTATTTTTATGACATAACAAACCTTTGTTTATTTCTTCATTCATTATTTTAAAAACCAATATAGTTTTCCACCCGAAATACCCATTTTTACATAACCTTGAGATGCCTATCCATTCTTTCTCAGGAGGAGTTCAGGGGAAAGGTGCAGCGCCCCTCTAAATCACAAATGAAATGAGTTTGTTGGCTTGAATAGTATTTCTCCTTTCAACCCTCCGCACATTTCAGTGCATTCCATTAGTCATTGTTCAAATGAGGCTGTTCTCCGACCCCAGAGGCAGGGGAGGAGGGAGTTTGGGGTTTAAATGAGTTTGCCAATCAGTACATAGAGGCACATTGTTTCTCATCTTATATTTTGCATGTTCTGTTTATAGAATATAACCCTGGTTCTCAGTACCAAAATGTTTCAGGTTTTAAGCATAGTGTATGTTTGATGCAGCTAATTTAAATAAATGACTTTCACATTTAAGCAATTAAACCTATAATTAGCACTGTTTGAATGAACTAATCAGCTAATACCCTATGACACACAGTTCTTTTTTCCCTTCCAAATATTTTTAAAGGGAAAGGAGACAGATTTATAAGATATTATGGGTGATGCAGTAAAAAAATAAGCCTTGATTCATGAAATTTGCAAAACAACACCACAAAGTATTTAGACCAATGTTTCCCTTTTGTCTTCCAGGGAATATGGAATTATGCATGCTCATTTCCTCTGAATTCAGGGAAAAAGACTGCAATAAACAAAGTAGTGAATCTTTTTTAAAACAAGGCAAACTTCTACCACTGTTGTGTGTTTTTAATACTCAAACACACTTTCAGAGGTACTCTGGGCTCACTGTGTTTGAAAACGTGTGCATACATCTAATCCAGTGGTAGGAGAGCTGCGTAAGACATACCCTTGGGAGATTCCCTCTGACTGGCAGAACTTTAGCTGCTCTCAACAATATGGAAATTTATTAGGAGGAAATTATCCTGGTGTCCTCTGAAAAACAGCATTTCTGATAAAAATCTTGTTCTCTTACAGAAGTCTAACAAGATACATTTGTTAGATGGTTATACTCCTTGGATGTATCTGTTAATTTTAATACTTCTGTTGTACTGCTGTGTATTTATGTTCTGGGCAGACATGATCTATGTGTGCCCATGGAGATTGAGATGTTGCAATAAGACAGCACAGAAGTATAGGAGAGAGGTAGCCTTATTCTTTTTTTTTTCCCCTTTAGAGTGGGAAAAAAGCCCTTGCATTTTTATTAAACACTGAATTTGTTAATAAATGTTGTGCTACCTTGAATCTATGTTACTATAGATTTCTATTACTACAGAAATATGTCTAATTTATCGTATATTTTTCTTTTCTTTAACACTGTTGTCCCTAAATGTCATAGTGCCACATGTAGGCCATACAAATCACACTACATACTAGCATTTCACATTTTCCCCCCCTAGAACACCATTAAATGTCTTCAAATGCTGAAAACAGCTCAAACACCCTCCAGTTGTTAAACACTGCCTGTTCTCACTGCAGCTCCACTAAGGATGGGATTCAGGATCCTCTGCAGCCCAGTTTTTACTTGAGTCTCTACCTCATGTGAGGCTCAGGCTGGAAGATTTTCAAAGAAGGAATGAATGAAGTTGGCATTAGGATTTTTAATGAATGAAGTTGCCATTAGGAATCCTCCACCCAACACTAGTAGGTACACAATGCTCTGCTCTTGCAGAGCAAAGGACAGCAGGAAGATGGCTGATGGTCTTCTGTGGTTTTATGTGAAACTTAAGTGAACTGGCTTGAACTGACTAGTGTGATAACTATCTTCTGAAAGTGATTTTTCATCTCTCAAGCTTAAGATAAGAACTAGTTTAGATATTGATTATTTTTGTCAAACATTTTGTGGAATGTAGGAGAGAAGAAAGGGGTTACAGGAAAGTGCTGTCTTATCAAAACTTTAAAAAATAGGATTGGATTCACCCTGGCTTCTGATGGAAAGTCTCAATGTAATAGGGAATTTCTTTTCTAAATGAGAGAAAGAGGTGCTACCACCCTATGCAACCAATACTGTGCTACAGGGAACATTCAGAGTAGATGTGGCTTTGAACCATTTGGTTCAGAGCAGGAACTTGCACCTCAGGTGCTTACACTTTCAGGCAAAGGATTTGATCACCCAATCATTTCCCATGGTCTTTCTGCCTAATATTTCCAAATATTTCCTCCCACCTGGACTATGGAAAGACATTATTTATTGAAGCTTTAATAGATAGGAAAATAATTTCTTGGCTTTACTTCTGACAGTCAGGGTAAGGATATCTGAAGCACTGATAGTACTCTCTGTAGATGAAATCTAAAGGAGCAGCAGATGATCAACAGCTCAGGGAAATCAAAGCCTAGGTATTTAAAGCTTGGCAACCAATCACTGAGACACTCCAAACCTGAGGGATTCACAAATTTTAGCCTTAATCTTGCTATGTTTTGGAGCTCATGTGCAGAAACAGAAGCGCTTATGCCTTATTCTATAGCAGAGGAATTCATCAGTATAGAAAAAGGTACCTCTATTTGTGAGGTATATTATACTGGTGACATTTCTAGAAGAGCTCATGAGAAAATTGATAATTTCTTATTCAAGCAGCTTTGGAATAAAGTGTAGTGAATATTGTATGACAGGGCTGGCAAAGTTCTCACATGGGCTGAAAGATACCCAGTTATGAATATGGTCTTTTGAGAACCTTGCCCTATGATAAGAAAACCCTGAGTACTGACACTCATCATCAGTAGAAAGGAGGTGGCTCCACAGGCCACTCAACAGAATCGTGGTCAGTCTTGCAGAGGTTCTTTGGAAATCTGAATTATGGTCACAGCAGGATGCATATCAACTTGACCTTCTGCTAGTGCACATCTGCCACAACTTTCAAGGCCTGCTAGGGAAAGTCTGTAAAGTTACTCTGGTCATAATTTCACAGACTTCATTTGGAAAAAAGTGTTTTTGCTACTAGGAAGCTCATAATTTCTAGAGCAGAATGAAAATGGAAAAGACTTCAAAATTATTTAAATATTTTTTTAATGTATTCATGTCTGTATGATATAAAATAATGGTTGTTCTGATTAAGCATTGACAGCCATTACCTCTAAATGCAATTCTTTAAATACCAGGAAATATCCAGTTAAAGCAGTTCTGTGACATGCCTAACTCCTACACAGCATGCTAACCTATCACTTTGTTAGGGTCTACGCCTCTCCAGTGCTGTTAGCACAGTTGACCTCATACAGCAAAAATTATATCTGCAAAAAGATTCTAAATAGTATCCTGGTTGGTTCAAAGTTTAAGACTCTACTTTGAAACATAGAAGTGCTATTTTCAAAACTATTCTGCTTGTTGTTTCTATTCATTGTTTCCATGGCAGAGCTGAAAAACTGTTACAGCTGTGTTTTGGGTGGTCTATTGTATACCACTGTTGGTTTTGATTATTACGTTCAACACTCCTTTGGTATGTGTTTCACTGTCCAACAGTCTCCACACAAATATGGAGTGGTGCTGCCTCCACCCGTTGTTTATTCAATTGCTCTGGGGTTACAAAGTGGGAAAGCTAACTTTTTTGTGTTCTCTTGCTTAAGGGGTTTACAGTTCTTGGGAGTGTGCCACAAACACTAGGTTATATCTTAGTATTTAAGAAGATATCATTCTGCCCTTCCCTCAGGAAAAGTCCTGGAGTAAAATATAGAACATATTAGAAGCAGCAGGATTCAATGTCCAAATGATAATGACAACAGCCTGAGGTAGGGACACCAGGATTCTCATGGTCAAACCAAAAAACCCCAAAACCAAAAGAAACAAAAAAAAACCCCAAACCCAAAACAAAACAAAACAAAAAAAACCACGAAACCCCCACAAACTAAGTAAGATAAAAAGATAAAAAGACAGATACAGGCTAAGGTATTGCTGATCTGAGTTTTAAACCTGCTCTTACAAAGACCTGCTAAAGTCAATCAGGCAATACACAGTGCATTTAACTGGAATATAATGCACAGTGTAATGGAGAGTAACTTGAGTAACTTTCAATAACATGGGTTTAAATGTCTGAATCTGAACACTGATCCAGAAGATGTAATTTATTAAAGGTTCATAACCCTCAAAACTGAATTATGAGTAGTTAAAATACCGACTACTGCCTGTCAGATACACAACTTGTTTGCTGCAGAAGAAGGAAAAATAAAAGTGCTTCTTTGGACCCAGAATTGTGAAAAGGGGTGATTGTTGGTGTAAAATTAGTCACTACCTGTAAAAAATGACAGTTGCAAATACAGTGTGTCCAAGCTGATCAGAACACATCCTGTTCTGTGCAGCAGATAGCCTGGATCAGAGTAAAGTAAAACTGCATTGCGGCCTGTCTTCTCCCACTTTGGAAATACCCAGCATTTGATCTTCTGTGGCTGAAGCAGCACCTTGCAGCCTAGCCATAAAAAACATCCTTTAGAAACCTGCACCTTGAAGTGGTTTTAGGACAGCTGAGACATGTGTACCTGGAATCAGAAGTAACTGATGACTTGCAACAGTCAACAGAAAACTTTCTGATGCCACATATTTTTAACTATGCAATCTCATGTGGTTTTAATTACTTGACATAAGTGTTCCCATTTTATTTTGGTTTTTCTTTGTCCAGTTTTCATCAAGAATAGGAAATCTGTAAAGGCAGGATTTTAAACTCAAATCACTATTCAAAACTTCAGATGTTTGTCTGAAACTCATCTGAGCTGTCTCCATGTGTGTCTTTTTGAATGTAAGATCTTCAATCCTTGATTTAAGATGAAGTTATGGTAAGAGTAAAAACAAAATAAAAATCCAGGACATCCACCAAGCATTTTTAAAGGGACCTAAACTAAGATCAATTTTCATGTAGGAACAATATACAAGAGAGGGCATATCAGCCTTTTATTTTCCCCTAAAAATCACCAGGCTTTTGTATTCATGAGAAATAGAAGTCTGTAACCTACTACTTGGCTTAACAGTAAAGCAGGAGTTGGTCAAACCCCCAAATGCACATAACTCTGGGTTAAATGGGTAGGACTACAAGCCATGTAGATCATGTCATGAACACCATTGCTTCCTCTCTTTCCTCTGACAATATCCAAGTCTGGAATACATATTTCAAGGAACTGTGACCTGAATGCAGATGATTGATCTCAATAGCAGTAGAGTAAACTTTCAGTATATCTTCACATTGACAGTGAACACGATATCAAACTTTAACCTGCACCACTTTGCTTTCCTATAAAATAATACTCTGTCCTAAGTCACTGCCTTTTCAAAAACATAAACAAAACCAAAAAAGCCAACTCTTTTTCCATTTCTACTGATTTCCATATAATTCCAAGTTTCTTATCTCTTTGATTTCCTAGGTACTCCCCTCACTTTTCCTGATCTCCCACAAAACCCTGGCACAATATCAGCAGATCTGATAGCTTCTTCTGGGCTGGCTGCCATTACCATATTTATGTCCTTCAGGGTTTCTGTGGGACTGATGACGCACAATACATCACTGGGCTGCTGTGACCAAACAAGGTTTGTGTGCTGCAGCTTCCCCCAGCATCTTGCCAGAAGTGCTGAGAACTGTCAAGGGGATGAAGAAAGATGAGTAAATGTTGGTGAGGGATGGAGGAATAGTGTTGAAACAGAATAGATGTTGGGTAGGAGGAGAGGTCTAAAAACAGTGGCAGCGGAAGAGTTAGTAGGTGTTTCAGAAATATCTGAAATTGAAGGGAAGATAGAAGTATTCTGGTTCAGGATAAGATGTAAGTAATGGGCTATTAGGGGGAAATGAAAATTGGGGATCAAACAGAATAGATGGAAAAGGAAAAGGTGAGTTCGGATTGGAAAAATGGTAACCGAAGGGCAGGATGATAGTGAAGAGGAAGCTTCATTAGGATTTTTGTGTCTATGCTCTTGGCTGAAGTGAACTATACTTTCCAGCCTTTGTGAAATAGCCTGTCACTAACTGTGGTCCATCACTTTATGAGTATTAACCAATGTATGATGTCTACACTTCAGGACAGGTGCCTTTCAGGATCCCTTGGGTGAGCCTTCCATTGAGGTTCTAATCCTGTGTTGGGAGAACTTGACTACACATACTGGTCATGTACTTATCCTGACACTCCCCTTCCACTGTGCTTTTTTATTACTTCACTAGAAAACCCTAAGTGAGCTTAGATATGTCTGTCAACACTTTGGTCAGGCCCATAATGCAAAGAAGTTCTGAAAATCTAAACTCAGTACATCAATATGTGAAATGATTTAAAGGTTTGGTTGGGTTTTTTTTTTAATGGCATATTTCAGAGTAGACAACTGCAGGAATCTAAACTCACCCTTTGTTTTGATCTCTACATAACACATATTACGAACTAGGGGGCAATTATAATGTATGTATATACATGAAATACAAATGTTGTATGAAGACTTAAAAAAATTTTCAGTGCTCGTGCTGTTAATGTAAAATAGCCCCGTAATTGTCCTTATTATGTTCATAATTCTTTAGCTGACTAAATGTCCCTTCTCACACACTTATGTTTATACTTCCTCTCAAATCTTAAGATTTCAGTTTTAAAAATGCAAAAACCTAGAATGTTGTCACTTAGAATTGTAATGCCTGAATGCAGCCCAGAATTCATATCACACTAAGGATGAGATGGTTTTAAAATAATGGGCATTGTTTTGCTACCTTTTCCAGCTAAGACACACAGGTCCTGTGGAAATTGTACTTGCTTTTTTTCTTTTGCAAATTAACATAAATATCTTGCTGGTTAATTTAAAGCCTTTTAACTTCCCTCCAAAATTTCTATCTTTATTGGATTCACATCTGTAGTTTTATTTAACGTGAACCAGATGTTGAAATCAAGGCAATATTTATTACGACAATTGCACAGAAGGCTTGCTACAGACAGAGTGTTGTGCCAGTTCTCTGGGTACGGTGTCAGGAAGAAATAAAGTATGCTGGAGGTTTTTGCTGTTTGTCTAATTAGAAACAAAGCTTACTAATCAATAAACTTCAAACTTCAAACTTCACAAGCGAAGAGATAGGGACAAATGTACTAGAATTCCACAAGCTGTCGTTCTTCATGCACAAAACATTGCACTATTGTTAAAATTGCAGGTTGTTAATGCACCAGTAAAAATGGGCAGGCGTGGCTGCAGAATCCATGCAATGGGATGATGCTGGAAAGACAGCAGACAGCAGGGAGCAGAATGCACTCTTAGAATCAGAAATCAAAGCTAGCTATGAAAGTGGAAGCTGGGAGATGCAGCTGCTGCCATTGAGCAGCTGGTTGGTGGTGTCCTGTCTCCATGAGAGAGAGCAGATCCTGATGTGGGCCAAGTTTCAAGTCAGAGGGAGCTCAGATCTGCTTGCTTCTCCAGAGATGTCAGAATCTTTCCATGCTCTCTGCAATATGTGCACATCAGACTTGTTTAAGATGAGTCTAATGTGTTTTAAATACTGAATTACATACATGGTCACTTTTTTGGTCACTGTTTGGATGTAGGTTACTGAGTAGCATACTTGGAAGGTATAAGATGTAGAAGGAACAGAATCTATGATACAGAATAGATAAAGATTTATTCAGTATATATTTTGCTTAGTCTCTATTTTTTGGTGCAAAGTCATTATTCACTAAAAAGAGAGGCACAGCCAGTCTTTTGCCCTCATGAGCTGGAACATTTTGCTCTTGCAGCATAATCAGATTTTTCCAAACAAAACTCCTGGTTATTTCAGTCACATTTATGCAGCCATACAAGGCCTTGACAAAATTCAAGCACTGCAGAGCATGGTAACATTTCAAATTACAAAATTTAGAATGATAACATGTACTTAAATTTTAAAGGCCAAACTAAAAAACATATTGTGTCTACAAAATATGCATACAGGTAATTGATTGCATTTTTCATGTATTGAGCATACAGTCTACAACAGTGATATCCAGAATCGCAGTGGATCATATTCTGAATGCTTTCATTTCCTGGCAAGTTCTGGCTTGTGTTTTGCAAGTGCAAAGGTTTAAGATCAAATTACAATCAAAACACTTAAGATCAAATCTTTATAAAAAATGGAGAATGAATTAGAAACATGAAACAGAAGACTAAAAAAAAAAAAATCTATGTAGGAAATAACATTTTCCAACATACATTTCTTTACATAATTTGGTGGGACTTTGTGATAAAATAACTGAATAAATAAAACTGAGTGGCACTGTATGTTTTGTGGTAAGGTATAACCCTTGGTTCAAAATAACAAGGTGAATGCAGTCTAGGCTTTGGTGCAACCTTCATCCAGTTATATGGTAAAGGCACAATTACAATCTAAATTGCTCTCAAATTAATCCCACCTTGGTACCAGGCACAGAATTTCTCCATGCATCATTCCCTTTCACACCAGTTTTCCTGGCTGTCCATGACTTGTTCTGCTTAGTATGTACATCTGTGCTGTGCAAGATCCAAATATAGATCCATAAGTCGTAATTTCCTGAGGTAAAACTACATTTCTGCCATTGACTTTCTCAGTCATTCATTCTTCTCTTACCTTCCCCACCAGTAAAATAGGGAGAGAGACCCGTATGCAGGAAGTTGCACAGTTTTGTCATAGTGCTAATCACCATTGTGTCTATATGAATGTTTATAAAGTGCTTTGAAGATGAAAATTGCCAAAGAAGTGCTAGGGATGATTATTATAAGTTAATGAATAAATTTCAACATGTATTTGATTGCCAGGTAATTCAGAAGGGAATCACCAACCCTTCACTCTCTTCGAAGAAGAAAAGTTGACAGTCAGCTAGTTGCTAATTAGCACTCAACCGAAATGCCTCCAAAGCTGAGTGCTCCCAGTTGAGTCCTTTAAAAAGTAATCTTTCAACTAACTGAAATATGCTGAAAGTTGAGCAGTGGGTGAGGTGTGTAACAGGTAAATCAGTAGGGTGGGGTTGGTTATGTAGAAGGAATACTAAGTTTTCCTATATGGAAAAGCTAGCCAAAATAAACATTTTGTGTGAATTGCTAGCCAAAATGATTGTTTCTTTCATATTTACATATCTGTTCCCTTTTAAGGCCCAGTTTGTGATCTGTCACAGGCAGGATATACTGCCATATATTTGTTAGGGCAGATTAGGGAGGTAGGGTTGCTTAAAGACTGTATTGAAGTCTAGTGTTTCTTATTTCTTACTGTATTGAGGGGTAGTTATAATAATTCCTGCTTTGGACTGAGATAGACTAAAGAAATTTGGAATAACACATCGCATAATACATTAAAGCTGAATGACTCTTTCACCTACATGGAATTCATATTTAGCTTGTCTGTAAGGGAAACTAGCATATCAGAAAGGGGCTCAGACTCTTCAGGTCCTTACCTCTCTGCTGGCCTGTCTGATTTTTTGCTGGAGGGTCAGTCTCCCAGACCATAGTCTGTTCCTATAGCCTCCCCCACCACTTTGGAGATTTTTTTTTGGCTGTCTGCCAATGCTATAAACCACAGCACTGTCTCCTCTGCTGCTGAAGGCTGTTTTCCTCCTCAGCCACTGTGAGATGTCTGCAAAAGGCAAATTACAGGAATTTCATCACTATCATTCTCCTGCTTCACTGCTCTGGGTTCACCATCCTCAGCATCACCTCTTCATACTTTCTTCAGGGAAAACACACTCAGTAAAACCTGTTGAGCACTTTGAATGAAGAATCAAGTGCTTCAAATAGCACTTCCCAGCATCAGCCTCCAGTGATAATCCACCCCAAACTTCAGCAGCATGTATCCACATGCAGGGGGTGGGGGCAGGGAAACACAATATGTAGGGTGAGAAGCTACCAAGGCAGATACCTAGAAACAATTCCTGGAAAAGGAACTTCACTCCAAAAGGGACTATAGGCAGTTATGCGTAATATGAAGGAAAATGGGAAAAATGAACCCAGAAAGAAGTGGGAGAGGGAACAAAACAAGACAGAAATGTTCTTGAAGCTGCTGGATTCTGGAGAGTAGCCTTCATGGTGTCCTTGGAGATTCAGCAAAACCAAGGTATATAAAATCTCTTTGGTGTTTTGCTAGTCTGGAAGATGATCCAATTCTTCCAAAGGGCAGATGTCCCTTGGTATCCTGAAGTTATTGCAGCCCAGGGAAGCTCCTGTAGAGGTCAAGGACTGAATATGTCACACTTGAGACCTGATCCTCTTCCTCCCAGCACCTCATGGAGCTATTTCCCCTGACAGCAGTCACGATGTACTTTGTAGTTACAGTACCCAGGTGTGATGCAGCGTAGGTAGAGGCTGCCCAAGTGTACTGTCCACACAGGGTACCACACTGACAGCACAGTAGGAGTAAAATGAAGTCTCTAGTGCTTTAAGTGTCTCTTGTGAGCTGAGGAGCCACACTGCAGCTGAGAACTCCTACAGACCAGTATCCCCTCTGCATTGACACAAAGGGAGGATACTAAAACACACAGAGCCCTGGCTTACCACAGCTTAATTGAAGAGAGATAAGTTAGTTTTTCTGCTATATCTTGGTGAGTTTAGAAGGCCAATCAATGTAACATCAAGATATGATTTTCACAGCTTCGAGTTTGTTTTATGCTTATTCCCCCTGCTCTGTCTCCTGCAGGTGCTGTGTAGGTACTGGATGGGTAAAGCAGACACACTGCTTGGTCAGACATGGGCAGGTTTCTCAAAGACTACACTTGACATTCATAAAGTTTTCAGACAAAATTTAATATCCATTTTAACTGAGGACAAAGATGTTGCATATCTGCAGAATAAAAAATATTTAAAATCCCTTTTGTGTTTTCATCAATTCAGAGGTACTTCTAGCATCATTGGTGAGTGCTGGAGCTGTAACTCTAATTTACTAGAATTAAATAGGGGAAGAAAATTCTTAGAATTTTCATATGTATTGAATTATCATTATACGTAATTTATGCAAGGTAGGTTTGTGTTTGCAAAAAGCCTGAAGCATTTAAAAGATGTGAACACTTCTTGCTGCACTATAAACTCTGAAACACAGTAGTTTTGGTGGGCCCCACTTATGAATTTTATAAATCCTTCTGATAAAAATAATCAAATCATTTATTACTACAGAAAAGGACAATTATCACGGCCAAAAAAAAAAAAAAAGTAATCTACATGGAAAAAGCCTGGAAGTGTACATCGAGCTCAGTAAATACTTTAACAATGGATTGAACAGATTTATTTGGTTTCCTGTCCACAAATTATCTATGAAAGGACAATGTTTTCCGGAATATGTTTTTTATTTCAATATATTAATATTTAATGCAAACAAATTACAGCTTCTAGATTTCTTATAAATTGCAAGCATCTGGTACACTCTATTCTATAGCTATAGAAATTAATGGAAGCAACCTGAAACCTGTCAAAATCTTGTGCTTGAGCTCTGTAATTGAGTATATATTACAGATGGTGGGGTATTGCTGGTGGTTCTTCATTGTGCACCCCAGCTTTTGATAAGCACATTTCATTTAGTCACTCATGAGTATCCACAGGAAAACAGTTTTGTTCTTTTATCTAAGGTCACTTCATCAAAAGTCTCCAATACTATCTGGCTTTTGTATAAACAAAGGACAGCTTGAAAAGGTAGTTTTGCTATTTAAAAAAAAATAAAAATCATGTTTACTTGAGTATTCTCCAGAAACCTAATTTCAAGTATCTCTAGTTTTTAGCTCTTCGTATGTGATGCATCTTTAACTATGATCAGTCTCTCTTTTTCTGCATTTCAACAGCTACAAACCACCTTAAATGTATCCTTGTAAACCTGATTATTGACAGAGACTGAACAGTCAATGCATACCAGGGATAAATACAGAAATTACACATATTTACAGCTGTATCCCTTTTCTGCATTATTATTATTACTAAGTGGTTATTAAAAATAGTGCAGCCTTCAGAGCTGCTTTGATTGTCAGCTTGGCAAAGCAAAGACTGTGCCTTGGTTGCATGTGGTGCTTTTGGCAGTGCTGTGTTACAGGGCTGTCTGTGCTGCTCAGGGGCACGGAGTGGCAACGTGGGTGCCCTCGCAGCTCAAGTTGTACAGGACCCCATGAGCCAGGGGCTCCAGCATGGACAGATGAACAAACCACTTTGGTTCATCCCTTCTAGCTCCCTGCTTTTGTCCTGGAAGAAGTTTCTGCTGTTGGTTTGGGTCCTTCTATTGTAGTTTAACTCGGGGCATTACAAGTGTCACACAGGTGGGCACAGAGAAAAAGAACTGCACCCTTCTGCTCCAAGCCCATGCTTCCCTCTGAGATGAAGGGAAGTTGTCCTCCAGAACTGGTAGAGAAAGAGTCCTTGACTTCTGTGTGATCTGTTTCTGCCCAGGAGAGGGCAATCCGGCACCCAGATAGCAGCCAGATCATCCCATCCCTTCTTTGGGGTGCGAGGGCTTAGTACCCGGCCAGAGAGACACGAAACATAGCTCTGTCTCTGCTGGTGAGCTCTGATGGCACACTTCTGCCTAGCTCATTTTCCTTAGTTGGGAATCACGAGCTTGTGTCCCGGTCCCTCTCTGTTCTGATGTCTCCTTTCACGTCTGTGTGCAGCACTCAGGCGGGGTTGGGGTGAGCCAACGCAGTTTGCAGGTTTGGGGACTTAGTTAAGTGAGGAGGCATCACAATCCTTCCCTTCTGGCCTCTGAGTGCTGGGGTAAGGTTCACTGCTTTGAGGTGCAGCAGTATTTGCATGTGCACACACCCATGTAAATGCAACTCTGCAGATACTGTTTCCTCATCTCTTGGTAGCCACACATACGTGCAAGCACAGGAATAGATGCATTGTCAGATTTGGGAAGGCTAGTCTCTTCTTCTTTTTTCCTCCACCTCTTTTTTCCTCTGCTCACACTTAACTCATTTCCCAGATTAAGGAATTTATTGACTGTACTAAATCTTGGGCCAGATATTTGGTTTCGACACCTGAGCCACTTTGGGTAGCAGCTTGATGACAGCCGTATGGTGGTTTGGAGCAGCCCAGGCAATGGGGCTGGCTACATGCCCCCTAACCCACACCCCCACAGCACACACAAAACTTTATAGGTGGCAGATCCAAGTGGGGATCGAGCTGACACACTGTCAGGATCCCTGTAACTTTATGTTCCTTTGATTCTGCCTTCTGTTTTACTGTTCTGAGCATCACACCAGTCTAGATGACAACAGGCAACTGGAAGAGCTGCCAGAGCCTGTAATTAGCAGGCTCCTACCCTGGGACTTGGTTCTTGCTGGTGGGCTGTAGGTGTTGGATAATTTGCCAGTTAATCAATGGGAATTATTAAAATATCACTGCATATTTTTGCTTTGTGCTAGACCTGTACACAGAAGCTCTTATATGGGGGTTGAGGGGAGTATCTGCAGTTCTCAATCATGAAAGCAAATCCTACTGCTCATTCCTCCTCATTCACTTTCATTACTCCAAGTTTGTCCCTTTTTTTTTTTTTAATTTAAAGGAACTTCTTCCTTTCCCTCCACCAGCAGCCAAAATAAAAAATGTTAATATAATGACCATGTTTAACTTCTTGAAGCAGTGAATTTTAGCTTAATCTAAAAGTCCTTAAAACAGAAACACTTTTCAAGCTATGCAAAATTCTACCATTTTAATTCAAAAAAT
Source organism: Lepidothrix coronata (assembly GCF_001604755.1). Classification (NCBI taxonomy): domain Eukaryota; kingdom Metazoa; phylum Chordata; class Aves; order Passeriformes; family Pipridae; genus Lepidothrix; species Lepidothrix coronata. The sequence continues at coordinate 18,553,965 of NW_016690180.1, forward strand.
GTGTCTCTTCTTGGGCAAATATGTTTTGGTTTGGATTTGCTTTGAAAAGAAAGTAAAATCCATAACTTGGTGGATTCTTGGTTGGGGTTTTTTGACATTTATTTAAGAAGATGGTACTTCGGTTATAAAACTTGTGTATGTTAATGCTGTAACTGTAATTTTTCTGGCCTTAGGCTTTAAGGTATCTGCTGGGATCTGTTATAGTACAAGGTACACACAGGGAAGTCTTCTCCTAGGTGTGTAGCCATGATACAGGCTTCTTATAGAGCCAGTGAACCCTGGCAGAGCACTGTCACAGTCACCGCAGAACTACTGAGCCAAACATTGCACGAGTTATTTATTAAACTCAGCACCTCCAGTAATGGTAACCGAGTGGCAGTGTAGTATTGCTACCTAGCTGGGCTGCACTTAAAGAGAGAAGTGAAATTCCCCATGTATTATCTGTTGTCTCTGTGTTTAGTGACAGAAGCTGTGGGAAGTCTGTAAAAGCAGCTCAATACGTCACTTCTTATGGAAACTGTTATTCCATAAGAGCATACAGAAATAGTTTTGCTAAACAGCTACTGGTACAGTAAAGATAAACTGTGATCCAGATCAGTGGTCAGTAGAATATAACCTGTGAACTTCTGTATTTTATTCTGAAAAGAGAGGTCAGATTTTCCAGATAGCCAAATACCAGCGAAAACTGGGATTTTTCAAATATGTCTTACGACATTCCTGCATTCAGTCAGATTTGAATTACATTTTTGGCAGTGGGTAAAGTGGGTAAAGCCATATCATGATCAAATATTTTTTGAGATTATTAGAAAAATTTAGAAAAAGTAATGGCGCATGCCTTGATTTCCCCATCTGTGAAATGGGTGATCCTGCAGCGTTCATGCGGAGCACCCTGACTGAGAACCGTTGTGGCTGCAGCTGATTGTTATTCTCTTAATCATATTAGTTAACTAAATCTGTTCCTAGAGTGGTTCCATTTGCTTGAATGAATTTACATGAGAGATTAATTCAGCACTGTTTATTGTTGTTTTTACATTTATTCAGTACTGTAAATAATGCCTGATACTTTACAGCTGTGTATGAGGACACAGTCTGTGCTTCAAGGGCTTTTTCGTACAGGTAATTTGAAGGCTCCCCTCCTAAACCTTGCACTTTCCCATGGAGCAGATGAGACCCTTTTGTTTATTCTATATTTTGAGGACTTTTCTTTCACGTGGTATCCGCTCCCAGCACTTTCCTGCAAGTATGATTCAACAGATAAAGTTCATCCCTCACCTCCAAAGGGGGATCCACTCCCCTTACCCTCCTCTCCTCCCTCGGGACCCCCCCTCCCCAATGTTAAGATATCCTTCATTGGCAAAGCTCTCTAACCACTGCTGGATTTATGCCCAACAATGATCCTGAAAACAGGGGCCAGTCTCCCACCTAGCTGCCACCGCCTTTAAGCCGGACAGCCGCTTAAATGACCCATTTGTGCACTCCTGACCCCCGCAGAAGGGGACTGCTGGCAGTCCTCCGGGTGTCCCGCTCTCCCACCCGCCCCTTTGTGCTTTCCCATTTTCCGGGAGGTTTCTGCGGCTGGCATCTAAGTGCTCTCCATTGTGTGAAGTGTGGCGTGCGGGGTTATGTCTTTGTGCAGGCTCCTCGGCCATCCCGCCGTGCCCCCGAGGTGCAGCCCCCCCACCCCGCAGCCGCAGCCCCCGTATCGCGGCGCGGCCGCCCCGGGCGGGCAGAGCAGGCGCTGCGGGAGCCGTCGGGCGCGGGTGGAGCGCCGGCTGCCCGCGGCGGGATGGCCGTGGCCTGTGTTTATGTATTTTGTAGTAATCACATTTCTGACATTACCCGAGCGTGCTCCCGGCGCGGGGTGATTGGCTCAGGCAGCTTTTAAACCACCTATATGCTAAGGAGCCCGCTGCCGGCTACGGGGGAGAGGGGGGGCTACGGGGGCACGGCGAGCCCCAGCCCGCCCCAGCCCCGCACCTCTGCCCGCCGCGGGGGGAATGGTGTTTCTGAACTAGTCGGCGGCGCGGACAGGAAATGACCCCTCCAGAAACTGCTGCTTTAAAACCGAGCGGCGGTGCCTGAAGCTATCCAGCCTCCCTCTCCCTGTCTGGAGCCTGTGCGCTCCCGCTCCCCCCCCGCCCCCCCCCGCCCGTCTCCGCCGGAGCGGGCTCCCACAGCAGTCCCCAGCCAGTGCGTGCAGCCTGGATGTGTGTGTGTGTGTGCGCGCCGCTACTTTGTACTGTGAAGAACACACAGCCCATGTGCTCTGTATGGATGTTGATGATACTCTGTGTAGCTTGAATCTCTGCAAGCAGGCAAGATGTCCAGCACACCACATGACCCTTTCTATTCTTCTCCTTTTGGCCCATTTTATAGGAGACACACACCATACATGGTGCAACCAGAGTACCGAATATATGAAATGAACAAGAGGCTGCAGTCGCGGACGGAGGTAAGTCCCCCAGCCTTGTTTTCCTGTGCATGGACCGTGGTAGGTTTCAGCCCGAATTCCAGCTGAAGCGTCCCACTAGACAGTGCAGTATATGCAGGCATGAACCCTAATTAATTTAGTAGTTTAATTGGGTAATCCCTCATTATGTTTCCACGCAGAGCAACTCTTTGAGGAGATACCAGCTTAGGCTGAAATCGTGAAATTACAGTACAGCACTTCAGGGTTGATTGTAACGGTGGTCTCAGGAAATTTCTTTGCCTTAGTGTGTTGTTTGCTCAGGATCTGTCCTGCTGGCATTTGCAGCTATAATATTGCAAGGTATTGCTTCAGATTTTGCACAAAATTATTTCTGAACTGTTGCAGGTTTAGGGGGAGAGACAAACATTTGTCTGGTTTTGTTTTGTAAACTCATTAAAATTAAAAATTAATGATAACTGAAAACAGGAGCAGAGTTTTAAAAACTTATTCCTAGGGTGCTCTTAAAGAACACATGTTCGGGACAACCGGCAAGAGAAATTTGTGTTTACATTTAGAATGCTGTTTCTTTTAGCAAGAGAGATGGTCGGTTCTCTACTTTATCACATAGCTGTCAAAAGTATCCAATAATGTAAACTATATTCACTGTTGGTTATGCTTTCTATGATGTGCTAGTGGTTTATACACCCAGGCTTCAAAATCCAGATCAGCCACCACAAAGAATATACTGAATGGGAGGGGGAAATACTTCTGTCACTTAAAGAAAAAAAATAGTGGAGGCTATGTCTTGTTATTTACATGGTTAAATAAAGCACACTTTTAAATTCTGCTGAAGTAAAAAGTGTGTGGCTGAATCAGGCTGGATTTCTGTCCATGTGTCTGTGTTTGTGCAGCAAACATTCTTTCTGCTGCGATTTTTCATAGTAGTGTATTAGTAGTGCCCTGAAAAGACTTTTAAAAAGTATTAATCTGTTATAGTGAACGGCTTTATATAACGGCAAATATCTGCCAGATTCGTGCCATGAAGCATGGTAAAGGATCTCGTGTTGATCTGTTTGTTGTATTGTGATTCTTTAAGATAACACGAGGTTATAATAAAATAGAACACACATGCCTGAATTGTCAGCTTAGCCATGAAGAATCTGTGACGTTTAATGTATATGATACAGCTAACGAGATGTGACCTGCTTTCTGATTGGGTACCACCACGGGGTAACTGCTTTTCCAGCGGTTACCTCTGCCAGACTTAAAACATTGCTGGGGAGTAATTGGTAATACACTTCGTGCTGGCTAAAAACTCCTAGCGGCTCCTTGCTCCCAAAATCACGGCAGCTGTTTGTCAATTTTGCCCCAAGTTGTTGGTTGCGGAGGGTCACTGCCATTTAAATAGAAAGAGGGGGTTTGTGGGGGTTTGTTTATACTGTTCATTTGTCACTGTCTTGCAATTCTGTTCCTTGCATTCCTGTACATATTCATGTAATAATTTCTAGACTTTTTCAAGGGAAAACAGCAAATATGTATCATTGAGTGATTTCTTTGGGGTTTTATATACAAGCTGCTCTAAAAGCTGTCAGTGCTAATTTAGCCTTTTTACATGTTATTTTAGTGGTACTTTTAATAATTGACCAGTCTCTGATTGCAGCTCTTTTACAAATATTACACTAGAAAAAGTTTTTGAGGGACTTGTGAAACAACTTCCCCCTCCTTCGTTGCTGAGGTGTGCTGAGTTAGACTTTAGGACATTTAATTGCAGTTTTTGCTGCACACGTTCACACGGACCTTTGTGGGCAAAAAGCAGAAACTTACTCTTCCTTGCTAGGACTGCCATAGGTTTCAGCAGCATTTTACTTTGACAGACGATGTTTAGCCAATGAAGGCCTTATGCTCCAGCATTTCTTTTAGTTGCTCAGAGTAAAAATTTTTTTGCTGTGTGATTGTTCAGTGTTTACATTCCGGTTCTCTTTTTTTTTTTTTTTTAATTTCTGAGCTCTGTGCTGTAAGCATTGTTATTCATTGAAATGTGTTTTCTAGCTAACTTCAGTTCATCTCATTCATCCTCCAATTAAAACGTCTCCTTAATAAAAAAAAAAAAATTATTGAACTAGTTTCCTGGGACACTTAGAGTGACTAGGTGTGGACAGTCTGTAAGGACTCATGCTGGCTTCTAGGACAGGTCTGGAGTGGAAGTTTCATGTTAATTTTATACAGTTCCAGTAATTTTTGGGATTGGTAACTGAAGGCTTCTGGAGCATGTATAACCAGCTCTAAATTTTTTGAATCCAGAGCCCTGTATGTCATGGAAGGAATGTGCTTGTGCTGTGGGTGATACAGGCTCACTGCATGAACGTTTCTCTTCAGGAAGTCTTTGGAATAATGTAGGCACTGGTCTCTGAAGGAGGCTGCTTGTGCTCTGTGAGCCCCAGGGGGTAGGTGAGCACAGGCAAAGCAGCTTAAGGGGAATGGAATAACAAAGAAACTCTCCAAAAGACTGGGGGTAGCAAGCGGGCAGATTCCACGTGGACCCAACTTGTGCAGAGAGCCAGTGCCAAGTGGAGATGCATTAAAAAATGGGAAACTACAGCTGTTATCCCAAATATATCCGTGGAAAGCCTTTGGGATTTTCCTGGTTTCCTACAAAATAAAAACGTTCTTAATAATCCTTTAGAGTCAGATTCTCTACTGTCCCTTGCAGTGCTGGAAGTTCCAAGGCAGAGCAAAAAATACATAATTTAATAATGTTGTACAGAGAATGGATGGAGAGGCTGTGGAAGGAATATCTGTATGTCATGTCTATCTCTTTTCTCCCCTCCATCTGCTAGCCTTTGTAGTGAATTCCTGTAGCAACTCTCCTGAGCTTGCAGGTAGGTGAGAAATGATTCCAAAAAAGCAATGGGCTCATAGAAGCACCGTTGGGGAACACACCAGTAAATGCCATTTCTTCTCCTGCTCTCCCAGCAGCAGGGTCGATTGTATGTTGGGTGTTGTAGAAGTGTCCTCAAAACAACTCTATGCTTGGGGACCCTTCCTGAGAAATCCACTGCTTCCACTCTGGTTTCTTTCAGCATTGGGTGGAAGGGAATAACAGCAAGTGTGAAGGATGTGCTCAGTGTATTAAACAGACGAAGTACAGAGTGATAAAGAAAGGTCATTTAGATGCAGCATAACTATCTTTGTTGTTCTTGTTTTCTTTAGGAAGAAATGGAAGTCATCAAAGTAAAGAATTAGCAGCTTTAGCCTGTGCTAGATGTGCAAACTTTTGCTCTCCAAACTTCTTATAACTTTATGAGCTCCTCAGGCAGAACCTACAACTGCCTTTTTAAATTCAGGGTCAGTCTTAGGCAAAGAATTCCAATCACACCCAGGCAGGGGGTGGTTTTATGATGTAAGTACTGGCAAAACTCCACCATCTAGCTAATTCTTATGTGATCTAAAGTAAATTAGGGAGTCTGAGTTACTAAATAGTGTACAGGAACACCTTACCTTCCTTAAAAGTTCTTCAAAGAAATCTAATGTGGTAATACTTTTTTCTAAATCAATACATGCTTTCTTAATAATACTTTGGGAGCATCTAGTGCCATTTTGTAATGCATCAACAATCCTGATTTAAAGAAAAAAAAATTAATATTTAAATGCTTAATAATCTCTGGCAGATATAAAGATAAATCTTGCTTACTTCTCTCATAGTTGATTAACTTTCTGGTTAACCAAAATGCAGCTGTTTCCTTGCTCTGTGTGTGGTTTTAAGGATTTCATCACCATTCACTCAAACTCAGTTTATCTTAATATTTTTATGTCTGTGTTGGTTTACCATTTCAAGAAAGCAATCCTGTTGTAGCATAATCAGCAGTTTCTGAAGTTCTAGGTAGCAATACACAACATAGGTAAATTAGCGTAAATGTTTTCTCTGTTTTTCATAAAACTTGATGTTTAAAAAGGCATCTCTTTTCCTCTTTGATGTTGTAAATCCTTTTCTGTTCGAATTTTTAATCATTTGAAAATGCTCACACTTAAAAGAAAACAAAAGGTGATTATATCTTGTATATAATTATTCAGTAACATTACAGTGTGCCATGGAGAGATCACTTAGAGCCGCTGACAGTTTAAAGTTTGAGGCGTTGCTTTATTTTCAGTAATCAAAGAAATGTATCAAGCCTTTCACTTGTTTATTTAGTCCCCTGTATTGTTAGAACTTTTGTGCATCACAATATATTAAATTCACCTGTATCTTCCTCTGTAACTACAAGAGATTACGCTTTACATCACCACTATATGCAAAACACAGTTTTCCCTCTGGCTAACAGAAAAATGTTTTAAGGGTGACTGGAGAGCTTGATTAGTAGCATATTTGTTTTAAAGACAACCAGCTTAATCAAATGATATTAAACTCCTATGAAACTATATAGTGAATTTAACAAAGTAGAGATTTCATAATGGAAGAAAATGTAAAGAAAATGAAAAGGAAAATAAAGGAGGATGTTATGGTTATTTAAAAGCTACTAAATGAACTGGAAGCTTACATAGACATTCATATGCAACCAAATATTTAAAGCAAATCAAAGCAAAACAAATTTTCTGCACTTTGATGAAATTCGCTTATTTTACTTCTTCACATTGCTATCTGATGAAATAATCTTCTTCTTCCTGATACATTTTTAATAGATTAGTCATAAAAATCTATGTTATGACATCACATTTGTTCACATAGCAACTTAGTATGGCAAACAGATCTCTTATATTGTGTACATAAGTCTGAGTTTGTCCAATGGGTTTGTTTTGTTGAGGGGAAAACACATAAACTTCTGTCTCAAAATATTTTTGAGGAAATACTCTTTCACCCACGAATATACTAATACTTAGCAATTCTAGGAACATGAGTAAAGTATTTTGAGAGTACTTATGAACCATGCTTTGCTGAAACTAATAGGTCAGTTTAAAGAAAAAAACCCTTGAATGCCTTTAGGCATACACTGATTTCAGAATGGATTCAAGGCTCTTTTTACTGATTGTTTTTTATTTGATATACTTTTTTCATCCCTTAAAAAATTTCAGTTGCAGCTGTTTTCAATTAAAATTGTTACAAACTAACAATTCTTATGAGGCCGGGGAGAAAAAAAAAGACTCTACTTCCTTTACATGCTGATCCTTAGTTTACAATCAGGGATGTCTTGCTGCTTTTGCTTCCCCCTCCCCCGCCGAACTTATAATATAGAAGGGAAACTGCACACATAAGGAGCGGGGAGCTATTGGGGGTAGGGACTGGTGAGGACGGAGAAAGAATCAGTGCAAAAGTGTAAGAATGGGTCTTGTCTGCAATCACTCTGATGCTTACTAGATGATTTTCTATAAAGAAACCTTTTCAATCCTTCCTTTGCTCTTTTTCATTCTTTACTCTTTAAACCATTAATCCACTTAAAAAAACCCTTAAACCTAGTCTTTCCCTGATGTAAACAAGATTCACTACGCAGATCCAGTGTCAAAAATAGAAGCTGTTGGTTAGTGAGAAGGAACAAAACAGAGATCATAACAAGGACCCAGTCCTGGGTTCTTATTTAAGCTGGAGTTTTGCCTGCAGTAGGATTGCAAGGTCAGATAAAAGGGAAAATAATTTGATTTTGATATATACTCTTTCTTTGTTTAAAAAGAAAGGGTACGGGTAGATTGCTAAACTCCTTGCAATATTTTTTAGCTGGACTCCTTAATTCAAATGGTATTTTTTTGTATCTCTTTGCCAGAAGTTGCATATCTACTGTAAACAGACGTTCCAATCATGCTGGTACTTTGTTCGGTTGTTTCCTCCCCAAGGAGAGCCTTCTTTCCTGCACTGTACTGTGTAAACAGGCCAGGGTAGATCCTCAGTTTTGCTGGGTGCTCCTTTCCAAAAGTTGTTTCTGGGCTACTTGATGCCTCAGAGAGGTGATCCTGGCAGGAACAAGGTTGCCCCAAAGTGACTGATGATTGGTCTCCAAAAAAAGGCTGTGGTAGGGCAGGGTCAGGTCTTAATGGTCTTATTTGTTAGACAGAAATAGAAATGAAAGAAATATCCCCTAACCCCTGGCTGAAATATTCTCCCTAGGCTTGTGTCTTTCCTTTCACCGTGTGTTGTTTCTGTGTTTGGTTACTGTGAAAATTTCAGAGGGAAATAGTTTTATGATCAGAATACTGTTTCCATTCCTTTCACATTGTGGTGGACAGTCATACCCTACTAAACTAAAGCCTGTAAGTTACTGATCTAAGCTCAGTAGTCCACTTGTACTCCTGAGGTAACAGAGGATCAACTAGAACCACCTGTGGATCTTAAACCTCAGTATGGGAACAGTTGACGCTTCTGGAAACAACTCTGGCACTTTCATGCCTTAAGAGGTTAATGAAAAACCAACTGCTCTGGAAAAATGAGACCTTTGCAGAACTAAACATGAAGTAGGGCTTGGTGTGTTTCTAAGCCCATCACCTCTTCAGGATTCAAGAGTGTTGGTAGTGTAGAGTCTTTGCAAAGGCCATAAATTTTACAAGAACAGGTTGTTCTCTGCATGAGACTTAGGTTGCCTTGGTACTCCCTTGTTGTTTCTACACTGTGGTCAAAAAGGCATACCATGTGGAAACTCCTGGCCAAGGAGTGTTCCCATCCTTGTCATACAGACTTGAATCATAGACTCATAGATTGTTTTGGGTTGAAGCATGAGACTTGTGTGTACTTCTTTATGAATAACTCTGATAAATACAGTCAAAATATAAGTATCAAAGTAAAACTTTTCCCTCAGGTCTTTCTGTTGTCAATATTCACATTCAGATACTTGGCCAGAGGAGAGCTGCAAACTCCAAACTGATGCAGTAAAGCCATAATTTTATGTAGATTTCTAAATGTACTTGAAATCTAGTGTCTGGTCACCTGCAAACTAAATAGTTAGATATTTTCATTCTTTGGAGCAACTAATAACTTGGAACATTGCTGTAATATCTGTCACACATGATCTGCAATACCTGTTGATATTTGTCTTCCCTGATTCTAAGTTTGCCAAGCCCGGTTAGCTGAGCAGAAACATTGTTTGTACCTGGGTTTAAAAAGGGAAGGGAGAAATCTAACCTCTGGGTATAATTTTAACATCAGATTACTCACATAGAGCAGATTCAGTATCTGTCCAGATCCCAACCAGTTACTGCAGTTCCATTTACGGCAAGTGCTAGCTGCAGACTGGAGCATCCAAAAGAATTGCACGGTCTAGTTGGATGACCTTATCTGTTGCATTCAGAGGGCAAAGGAAACATTATGTGTATATAAAAGTGATCACATTTGGAAACCTATGTTAAGGTAGATTCAAGAATAGACTGAATCATAGATCCGCTCTGCTTATTCTTCAAAAATACCTGGGAAAGAAACAACTGTCCCTGTTTGAGTATTAGGTGCAGTCTCACATCATGTGTGCAGTGGACTATTTTTACTTTTCTTTTGGACTTTCAAACATTTGTTTTTTCACATGTTTTATTATGTTATTTTCTAAAGTAGTAAATTTAGAAAATTTTGACTTACAACACATTGTGCATTTGAAGTATTTAATATATCTTATTGTGATTTTTGTTCCAATTGTGTAGTTTTGCCTCAGCCATTAGCTGGAGATTTTATCACACAAAGAGCTGCCATCTGTACTAGAGTAGGTTACAAAGAGATTTCTGAGATATTAACAACCACATTATACAGAAGGAAATATTCTAAATCTTTAAATACAGTAGTTACATGGAGAGACAAAAATGCTCAGAAAACAGGAAAGTAAATAGAGCGAAACTGTTGAATCTTATTCCTGTTTAAACAGAAGCACCTTCAGCATACTTCATCCCTTAGAAAAGCAGTCAGCAGCACCAACATTCCTAACCATTGTCTATGAACTAGACATACTCCAAGCTGTGATGTGCAAGGCAGGCATGACATGTGCTTTGCTTCTAGGTTTGCAACTGGGATAGAATTTTACAGCTGGAAAAAGGGAATACGAAGCGCCTTGCACCTAGAATACTATGTTTTTTTCATGCAGTTTACAAAAGTGTCATGATGGATCATTTGGCAGTGGAGAAAGGCCTGCAACTGTCTGTTTTACTCTGTCCCCCATATCCTGATAGTAACTTGCCATTTCAGATCAATGTCACCATCTTCCATAATTCTTGTACCCATTTTAAATACCAAAAATGTTTTCATGTCACTCTATTTCACATCACAATAATGCGAAAGGAAAAGAACAGCTATAATATAGTTCCTTTAGAGCAAATGAAAATAATTTTTGTTGTTCAGCATCTTGCAAGAGGGACCTTCCTTCCTTTTCGTACTTGGCCAGGATTTCTCCAGCTTTCTTCTTCACCATACCAAGATGTTAAAAACATTGACAGATTACAGATTTTAGATGCGTGTTTGCAACCATACTTTTTGCTGTAGTGGATGAAAGCAATACCATAGCTCTGTCACTTCTACCTAGACTTAATCACTGGAGTATCAGTTAACCCTTAGGGTAATTAGGTAATAATGTTGTTGATGTGATTTGAAGTATCATTTTAAGCAATTAGAAGTTCAGATATAATGTGATGAAATTATGCATTATATAGTGCATCTATCTATTTTACACAGGAAAAATTACCATATGTTTTGTGGGAAGCTTGGTGTTTTGCACCGACTGGAGTTCTGCTTGCATTTATGAACAGTGTGCCTGTAAACTGTGGCAATAACTCTTTGAAGGCCACACCTATGCACGCTGCTGATTATGCTAAAAAGCATAGGCCCATTTTAATGAATCTGTTGGCATGAATAATGGGACATGAAAAGCCAACACACTGGATAAACATTCATTACCTGAGTGCAACAAATACTACATGCAAAATTTCTGTGGCACTTCACTTGAGTTTAACAGTGAATTTGCTGTGGCTATGTTTATGGGTTTTATGTGTTTCTGTGAATGTTTGATCAATGGAGTTTTATTCTTACATTGCAGGATGCAAATTTCAATGTGCTAAGCATTCTTGAAAGAATTTGCTTATTTTATATGGGCTAAGCTGAGAGACTGTGTTTCCTGTTTTGTGCTTCCAAAATCTCCCAGATAGAACCATGATACTTAGAAATTAAATACACTAGAGAAGAATCTCTGATTGCTTTGCGGTGAGGACTGACTGGTGTATGAATGTAAAGCAAATTAATAACAATGACTGGTTGCAATGGGAAAATTACAAGTCAGTAAATATGATTCACGTGCATAATTTTTTCATGGGATGGAACGCTGCTTAGCATGCAGTTATATTAGAAAAATGGTAAAAATTTTCTAAGCTTCCTGGCATTTTAAGCTCTAGCTCCATCTGTGCTCATCCAGTCAAGGATGCAAAACAATAATGCACAATATATGACCAATTACAGCGTGTAGTCTTATCAGAATATTGCATGCTTACATCATGCTGCTTGTTATGAAAGACAAGCAAAAATGTCTTAAATTCGAATAATTAATGCATTCGGATAAATTGTTATTAATTCCTAGCAACTCTGGGCAGAACACAGTGGAATTCATAAAATTTATTATTTGATGTGAATTATTAGCTCAGCTCCTTTCAGTACCTCTTAACACTGGCAGGGTTAATAAAGCAAAGAAAAAAGATTGGTCAAGGTGCCAGTGCACCAAGTACCTCTCTTCCTTGACAGTGCTGTGAGATTGTTTAACACCCACATCAAGAACATCCTGAAGCAACCAAGTTACACCTTGACTGATTGTTGCACCCAAAGGGTTGCACTTCTAAATACGCAGTGTAGCACAGGCAGAGCGGTGTTTAGCACTGGTATGTAACCTGAAGCCACAACCTGCGTGTCTAGACTGACAAGAATCCTACCAGTTGAGCCACTGTGACACCTTGTGGCTTATGAAGCAACACAAGCATCTTTTAGAAAACTAACAGGTAAAAGCCAGAGGTTAATGGATATTGACAAATGTCCCTTCATACAACTATCAACAGAAATGTCTTTGCTGGGTTACTTTACTGTGTTTTCAAGCTCCAGTTAAATTAAGCGCTAATGGGTTAATTTCTGTTTGGGTTCTTTATAGTATGTATTTTACTGCAAAGTGTAATAAGTTGGGACATCATTTTGGTCTATCTGACCTGCTGCTATTATCTGCAGTGCTTGGGTGTTTGCTCATCATTCAGATTACATAAAGAAACACTGGTTTTGGCTGCAGTACAGAGTAAATATTTTATTTGTTTGCAACCATTAATTTGGCTAATCAAAAAAGTGCCTGAAGGGTGCAATGTACTTTTTGGTGCTGTATCTAAATGGTAGTTGTACAGTAGCTTTAACTAAGATATAGTTAGCATTGGGCATGCAACTCAGTACATCCCTGAATCTGGGGTTAAATAGATCAGTGTTTGAGCTGTGGATTATTCATTAATTACAATAAAACTATATTTTGCTGGAAGTTACTGGTAAACTTAAAATTAGGCAAACAGTGCGTGGAGCTGAGAAGAAACACTGGATCTATAAATGCTCAGAACCTCACATTACCAGACACTAGTCTCTTGATTATCACTTGTTATGTCTTCAAACTAGCATTTCCATGTTTTCTTCCATGATGATCCTGAGCATTTGAGAGGAGTTGCTTGTAAACTCATGTGTTATGTTCCCTAACATTTTCTTTGGCTCTGATGCTTTCAAAAACTTAGGAACAATTGGGCTGAAATAGTTGTCTTCTGTTGCTAAATACCAACTTATTGCTGAATACACTGCCTTACGATATAAGGGGTCTGCATCCCTCTATTCTGTGTACTTAGGGTCTGTGTCCCTTATCTCTAGGTGTGGCCATAATGCTGTCACTTAAACATAATATATAGACATACATGCCCAAACCTGCATTTAATTGGGTGGTGTGGGAAGCAGTAGCAGCACAGGGCTCGGGTCATACAATCTGCCTTATTTCACACACAGGTATTTTGATCCTTTGCTGAGCTTTATGCTCTTAAAGTTAGGTGGTTACTGGTGGTCATACAGTACCCTGTCTTCAGGATGTGCACCTTTATATTTATTATAAGGTTTTTAGGGCTGGGACCCCCTTCTCTCTTCTTGTACAGTGGAGTTCTGGTCTGTATCTGTAGCACTTTGTGATTATTGTGCTATGTATTGTAATTAAATAAAGGCTAAAAGTAGATAGTAGTATTTAAAATACTTTCAAAACCAAATCTAAATATACCATTGTCATTTTGATTTCATAAATCAAAATGTTTTAATTGATATTACATGTATTTATGCACTACAAAGAATTATCTGACTAGAAAATACCATAATACTCTAAGTTCCCGGAAGACGACTGTTTAATGTTATTAACACATTTCGTTACTTCTCAAGTAATTCAGCACACCCGTGCAAACCTACTGGCTTTGCCAAGCAAGTACAAATATATTTTAGGGAAGCGTTCTGCTGGTTGATTTGTACATCTGATATTGTTATTAAATCTATTGCTTTTTTAGTGTGATTCTTCAATAATTCCATGTCAATCAAAGAAGCTCATTCCAAGTCTGTTTTTTCTTACTAGTGGAAAAAACATTTTATCTTTCCACAGGAAAAGCATATTCTTTCTGATGGGAACTGGTGCTATGGAATATGTATCTTATTTCACGACAGTTTGGGAAGGGAATATTGTAAAGTCTGGTGATAAATAAATTCTTGTAATAAGTACAGATGAACCAGAGAGGTTGTTCTAGGGAAGAAAGGCAACACTTATTTTTTTCTTTTATTGTTTGCACTCTACTGATTTAATTAGCCAGTGAGAACAGACCCACGTTGAATATTAAAAAGACAAAATCAACTTCCCCCTCCCCCGTCCCCACATCTGTTGCCTTTTGGAGGCTACTTACAGTACCAAAACTACCCAGAGTCTAAGTGATTTTGCTTTTTAACAGGCGTTACCTGTATGTGTTTGCAAATAAGTGAAGTAGTTATAAATATTTTATTCTGGTTATGAGGAAAAGGTACTGCTTAAATTATCATTTTGAAAGAAACTGGGCTACCTTAAGCAAAACCAATACATTTTTGGTGTTATAAAAATGGAGGTAGTCTCAGTCCTGATACATTTCTGAATGGTGATCTAATAGCAATATCTCAATGGTTACCACAGTACAGAAACTTAAATTGTTCCTAGGTCTGCTTGAAGTTGGAAAGAGTCCTGTCTGGGGTTATGCATTGGTCAGGAGCAGGAGAGCATAGATTGATAAAACTACTGAAATGATCTCTGCTCTGTTTCATTATGCTACTGCCTTCCGCAGTATCAATTAGATGGACTGAATTTCAATAAGGCAGTGAAGCAGTTCGCTGCACCTCTGCTGGGTTAGGCTCACCCTTGCACAGAGCTACAGCCTTCTAATCGCAGTCTAGAATATGAATATTAATGCCTTGTCTGGATCGCAGTGTTGCAGGACCAAGGGATCCTTGTCAGTGGATCCTGCTTTGTGTTCATGTTGTGTTGGCACTTTTCATCACCTGTGGACCCCAGAATTCCTTAGCATTGTTTAATGTCACATGTAAAGATAGCATCAAAAAAGGTGGATTTTTTCAACAGCTTTTTTTCTCACCATTTTTATAGGCATACAGTAGCTACTTTACTAAAATATTTTTCCTGTTGAGAGGAAAGAACTCTCCCAATTTTGCTGAAGGTGGTTTTTTAGAAACACAATTACCTATACAATTTTCAAGATTATTAGGAAGTATATGAAACTATTAGGACCATGGGAACTTGGATAAACCCACCTGGTGTGCAAATTTTGTTATCAGAATAGATGCACTAAGCTTGAGAACGCTGAGTGTGATTATAAGAGTCAACTGAGAAACATAAATTGAGAGCTCAGCCCAGCAGTCTTTCCCTTCCTTAGAGATTGATGGCACACAGATGCACAATTGCAAATAGCATAGTTTGTGGGCTAGTGATGCTGTGGTGATTAAAAAAAAAAAAGTTCTTGAAAATTCTTTTTCTCTATCACAAGCTTCCTAGGTTTTTTCCAGCCTGATCTTGTAACCGCAGCTCCCCATCCCATGCAAAGACTTCCTGTTTGCAGCAATGAGATGAGCATTTGGTCCTGTGCAGGAAGATACTCGATGAAGGTGCAGAAGCTTGTATAGCAAAATCTTGCTTTTGTGGGACCTACCTATTCTTATGGGTTTACCAATTTTAAGTAATTTAGTCTTTAGAGGTGACTTTGAGGCACCTTAAAAGGACTAGAACAGCATATTCAGCTTTTCAGTGTTGTCCATAGTTGGCTTTGTGATAAAACTGTGTGTTCAGGGACTTATACTATGTTCGCACTCACCATTTCACACAATGGCAAAGGTATAATAGAAAGCATGGTTAAGAGCAAGCAGCTCTCATATTAAGGAGTATTGTGTAGCAAAACAAATAACAGAAAGTGTATGAAGTTTTTCTCAATCAGAAATTTAGCTGGAGAGAAATGTATAGCCACTAAATTGGCAGAGTAGTAGGTAGATCTGGCAGACTGCATGAAATACATCCTTTAACTGAGCTTATCCATACTCCTCGAAAGTGGATTCCAACACCTACATTGTTAGCTGTATTAATAAATAACAAATTTTGCAAGATTTGTTATTAGATTCTAATAATGATCAAAAATCAAATCCTGGACATTCATAGTTAATATTTTTCAACAGTTTTCTGAAGCAGCTGCTAGCTTTTACTGCTTTACCAGGAAGGAGAAAGAAGATGATTAAATTAAATTCATAGCCTTTTAGTGTCTGCTCAGCCTGCAAATGGCAGCGTGTGGGGTTTGTGGCTGTGACCTGGCAGACTTACAGCATTTTTATGACGTCAAGTGCACACATCATGGGCAAGCTAAATATGAGCTTCAACCCCCCCTTCCCTGTTTGTTTTCATTTAGGAGACTAAGAACTTCTCCCAGTAAAAATGAGAGTGAGAGAATCGAGCCGCTCATTACACTTGCAAACTTGTGTGCTTGGCAGCATGATCTGAGTTACTGGGCCTAGCAGCTTGTTTTTGTAGACATGCTTTCTGTATAGTGCTTTATTTGCTTGGTATGGCAAATGATAACTTGCTGCTTTAATAAGTGAAAAATGAATGCAGCTAGAAAATCTTGAGTTCTGCTGAAATAAATAGCAAGTTCTTCATTAGCTTCAACAGCACCAGCACCATATAAAGTATGGATTCCTTCAGTTTGTTATTTGTATGAACCTTTGAGTTCTTTTGCTAAGAAAATGAGATTGAAATAATTGTGTCTACAAGGTTTTATATATCTTGACAAAATGTTACTGTCTGTTCACACTCAATTACATTTAAAACCTATGGGTGCATTTCAGGCCATAAAATAAGTTTACGAAATAACAGCTGCTTGCATTTATAGTTGTCTCCCTCATATCTACTTAATGATTTATTTGTTTCTAGGAATTGCATTTGAAATTCCCAGACATCTAAACCTTTTTCAGTATGAAACTGACCAATGATCTTAAGAAATCATCTATATCAGCACCAACTCAATCACTGACAAGGACTGGAGGAAATGAAACATCTGGGATCTATTAAGATTTTTATTTATACTTTTAAATATTGAAATGTGTATGGCTGCTTGGCTTTTACGCTTTGAGCATGAATCCGTTAAAGAAAGCTCTCGTAACACAAACAGTTGCATGGTAAAGTGATTTGGGCTGGAAAACTAGGACCCTACCATGTGATTGCAGGGGAATTGCAAGGAAGGTGATGACTGTGGTGAACATGGGCTTATCTATTTATTGTGGTGACAGAAAGACTTTACCAAGTTCTTCTCAAAGATAAGACTCTTCAATTCTCTCATAGCTTCTCGCAGGAAATGCTTCACTGTTGCATTTATCTCCTTTCTATACGCTGTGCATTTGAGATGTGACCTTGTTGCAGTCTTCAGTGTTAGGTGATGGCCTGAAGTTTTCTCACTACTGCACTTTCAAATACTCCCCTGCCCTCACCCTCATCAAAGGAAACTGTTTTTTGTTGTTAGCTTGCCTTTGTAATCATGTCATATTTTTGAAGGAGGAAGGAGACTGTTAGACCAGGGGCCCAGGCCTCATCAGAAGGCCACAAACTCTGCTAAATCTGTTCTGCTCCTCTGTGTTCCTCTGGAACCTGTGGAGAGAGAAGGGCATGGGATGGGGAGGTTACAGTTTCTGAGGTGCTCTGTCATCACAGTACCTGGCAGAGGGTAAACATATCGCTAAAGACTGACATAAGTGCAACAGTCACTGTGGCTACTGGGCTTTTTCAGAGGTCAAATAAGGAAAGGCCTGAGTGGGAATGCAGTCATGTTTTCCACAGAACTGCACCTTGAAGGCAGTACCCATGCCTGAAACGAGGCAACTCTTGTGTTGGGGCTGAAATGTTTGGGGCTGCAGGCTCTTGTTGATGCTTTGTAAATACACCTTTCTGCTTTCCTCCTCCTTCAGCCAATACATTTAATTCCTAAACCAAAGGATTGCGGAGACTGTTCTCGTTAATCAAGTGCTGACAGAGGGCAGCCCGCAGTATGGCAGTACTGCACACACAGTGTCTGGTCTCCTCAGCACCAACAGCAGGAGCTGAAGGAAGGGCTCCAGTTAGCCATCAGTAAGTAACTGAATCCTATTCTAACTGGGACCAGTCACTAGAGAGGGGGAGATCTCGCACATTAAACTGGGGTATTACAGGCATTTTGGAGGAAGATTGTAAATCCTACTTATAGTGACTGGTGGAAAGAGGTGCTCAGTACCAGGTAGCGGTCCCTCAGCTGAGGCTGAGCCTCTTCCATCCCACAGAAACCCTCTTTTACAATATATTTGGGATTTTGTCTGAGGCTTGCTGATTTCACTGAAGGCTCTCAATACAATATCTGGAAATAATTAATGGGAAACCACAGCATTGTGGGGAAGAGGAAGGAAAAAGGATGCACACTTTTAGAGAACAGGTGCATTCAAGGTATGCTTCTCTTAGTGAGTCTTACCAGAATTTTCCATTCTTTACTTTTGGATTCAGGGAAATAGGAGAATGATACAGTAAATAGTGAAAGTTAGCTTTAGGAAGGGAAAGGTTTTCAGAAGTGACTTTCCAGCAAATATACCAGTCTGACTGACCATGAACAGGCGAATGTTTAAATACCATTTTTATAGACATTACTAACCCAAAGGGAACAGTAAAAGCAGAAGGGTTTCCTGGTGTAGCACACAGTGTCTTAAAAGGACATTTTGAAATTTGTTGTGACTTGACATGCAAGTTCAAGATTGGATAATATCCTGTAGTGAAGATGATGTACTTATTGAACTTGTATTACCTTGATGAGCCACATTTAAAGCTTGCCTAGGAAGTATCTAAAAAACTATACTGATGTAGTAACTCAGTGAAAAGTTAATATATTATGTATCAACAAATGTTAACTATATTGCACAGATTTACATACCCTTCAGGATTTCGCTTTACGCCTTTTCACAATGTACACATGAAAATTTTAGCTATGTCAGAATAAAAACTTAAAGAAAAAGGAAATTTGTTAAAGTTTCACCCAGAATCTCCATTGCTTATGCCGGGAACTGCAGTGAATACAGATGATTCCACCACTGATTATCATTCCAAATGTCAATGCTGTGAGGCTTTCCTTTCAAGTGACGTTGAAAGAGAGATTTATTGTTTTACAGGTTTAGATTGATGTTTCTTGTTCATTTAGAGAGATGCACTATGTTGTAATAGCTGGCAACCTAAACTTGTAAATGTGCTCTTTCATTCATAGTATAAAATCTGAGAGCTAGATCATAGTGTGGCAATTCTGTGAAGGATTGTTCACTCAATGATTAGTTGCAGCACTCCTACTAAATGTATTTCAATTCAGTTTTTGTCACTGAGAAATCGAGAAATAGGTGGCTTATTAAAGGCGACCACATCCTTTTATGCAAATTTAATGCACTTGGCAGGTTTATCATGATAAATAGTCAGGATGAGATAGTTCATGATGTATCTCTAATCTCTTCTGTGAAGATGTTCATGTCTTGCAGGAAGTAGCCCCTTGAGAGTTGAAATCTTTAGAAGTATGTGGCAGATGGTGGTGTCTGCAGAGTCTCATGACTTCCTTTGAAGTCCCTCCAAATGATGCTCTCAGTTATTGTTCAGTTTTTGCAAGTTCATCTCTCTTGCTTCATCTCTCCTTGGTGTCCTCTTCTCTCCTCCATTACATTATGTCCCCAAGTTGTTTCTCATACTGGCAACATGCGCCACATCTTACAGAGTACATCACAACTCTCTCCCCAGTCCTGTCATATTTTTGCCTGTAAAGTTGTTCTTCCATTAGGCATCTTGCATATTTTAAGTGAAGTGGTTCACAACAGGAAAACAATAAAACAGAACAAATGTCTTAGAAAATCCTATCTATCATTCATATGTTGTGTTCAGTTTTTGAGTAAATCTTTGGAGCCAACGTCAGTGCCAGTGTCTTGTTAATTATGCTATATCGTGTTAATTATAATCAATTACCAATATTAATTAGGCCAACTTCTCTTGATTAATAACAAGAAATGGTTAAATTTTAATGCTGCTGCAGGGGATCTGAAGGAACTCACATAATCAAAATAACACTGCAAAGCTTTTTATGCAAACCTTAATTTACTGGAACACAGCTAATGAAATAGATACAATATAAAAGCATAAAAAATACAGTTACACATCTGGACAACTGTGTATTTTCAGAGCTTAATATTTTCACTTTTCATTAGTTTGCCTAGATTGATCTGAATTTGGATGAGATTTTTTTTTTCTGAAATCAAGTATCAAATTTCATGTAAATTTTTATACCTGTCATACTTCCTTTCTAAGTTCACATTTCAGAATCACTCTTTTTAAGTATTTCTGTTACTATTGTCACTATACATAACTTTGTGTGTAATAATTGGTAATATTTAGTTTGGTAGGGTATCTAGGGTTTTTTTTGGCATTATTTCTCTCTCAAATGCAATTCCCACAACTTCACAACTTGATCTCATTTAAATAGGAAAGGAAAGGCTGAGAAAAGTTTTTAAATGGGAAAAGAAAGGCCCAGGAAAGGCTGAGGGAGTTGGGGTTGTTCAGCCTGGAGAAGAGAAGGCTCTGATGTGACCTCACTGCAGACTTTCATTACCTAAAGGGGGGGCTGCAGGAGAGCTGGAGAGGAGTTTATAGACAAGGGGGAATGGCTTTAAACTGAAAGAGGGCAGATTTAGATTAGATATTAGGAAGAAATTCATTACTGTGAGGGTGATGAAGCACTGCAACAGGTTGTTCAGAGAGGTTGTGGATGCCCCATCCCTGGAAGTGTTTGAGGCCAGGTTGGATGGGGCTTTGAGCAACCTGGTCTAGTGGAAGGTGTCCCGGCCTGTGGCTTGGGGGTTGGAACTAGATGATCTTTGAGGTCACTTCCAACCCAAACCATTTTATGGTTCTATGAAATCTCTTTATTTGTTATGTTTTTTTCAATCATGGCTTAATAATTTCTACTAACATTGTAAAAAACCCAGGTATTAATATTTCACGTAATAGTTTCATATTTGTGGTGCTGTTCCTCAGCATACTGTATGATGTGTAACAAAACATAACTTCTGTTAAAACTGAGATCTATATATTTCTGTTTGTACCATACTTTTGCTGTCTAAACTGCCCTTAAAGTTTTTGAGTACTACTTCTTGCTTACTTTTTGAGTTTTTACTTACTTCTTGTACGTGTAGGAGCCATGGCTAACGTGTCAGATGCTAAAAGCATCTGGATGCTTCTAAAAGGGAAGGGGCCAATGAGCTGTGTATTCTTGAAATGTGATTCAAGGAAACTACAGGCAAATCATTACCTTCCATGACTAGTCTGGTTTAAAAATTCTTGGTTTTGAGATGGTACTAGCAACCATCAATCTATGCCATCGACTAACCTGTCTTTGGACTGTTGACATTTTTTAATGAAGTGTCAGTTATTAAGTGTTGAAGGCACATTAGTACATCTTCATCAAAATATGTTTTAGGTCCTTGTTATTATGTTTTGAAAATATTATAGTTTCATATCATAATGTAATTGTTTAAAAATAAAAATTAAAAAAACCCTAAAAAACAGTACTACAGACCTGCTCAGCTGTCTGTAGTCTAGAAAGAGGTACCGATGAATTGTAAAATCTTCTTGTTAAAATTCTGCTCGTGAGTTAAGGAAAAGACTGTAGTGACTTTTCTGTCTCTGTGACATTCCCTTTGTTTCTGGTTATTGCTACAGCATGTCATCCCAAGGTGATTTGTGGAATCACTTGGAATGATTCTAGATTTGTAAGAATTCATTTGCAGAGCAAAGATGTTATTTTGCTTTTGTAATGGAAAAGAAAGTCCAAAATTATGGTTACAATCTTTAATTTTAATATATATGTTGTCTTACCCAATTGGTACTTTACAGTCTAGATCTAAAAGACTTCTATATCTTACACAAATAATCCTTGCAGTTCTAATACAGACTCAATAAACACTTTAATAATGACGTATCTTGTACTGTGTTTTAATAAATTATGTGGCTGAATGCAAACTTAGATTAACCATTACTCAAAATGCCTGGCTGATATGTCACCATTACATTTATGCCACTGCATTGAACTGGCAAACCATTTGTACCTGTGAATGAAATAATAAACAATTACCTGCTTACTGCCCTTCCTGCAGGTGCTTTGACTCAGTGCCAGGGAGACAGAATCAGTACATGTAACTTGCTGTGCTCTACCACAGACTATATTAAAGTTGAATGGGTGGGACCATTGGAGCCAATCTGGCCATGACCACAAGATTCATTTTTTCACATCTCACTTGTTTTATGGTTCAGCTGTTAAAAATGTGTTGCTTGTCTGTGTCCCTCTTGGTTGCTGCCCTTTTTGTATGAGCCATGCTGTTGTCTTTCCTTTGTTGATCAGCACTCTTTCTTTCTCAATTTGCTTTCAGACCCAGACCTAGACTTCCTCAGTGCAATGCTCTGGTCTAACTCCTCCTCTTCTCACTTTGCTAGTGAAGTTTGGTAATGAATATTGTACTTCTCTGGATCATTTCTTAGCCTTTCTGGAGCAGCACCCAACAGACCAGTATATTCACAATTCTGAATTTTCCAACATTGATGTTAATTTTGTGTAGATTTTTTTTAATGATAGCTAAATAAGAGACTTCTTTCAGTATCATTCTGAAAATCATCACATTCATCACATATCTGTGTTGCAAATGAATATGTAATACAATGGTATCAGTGAAGAATGTCCTGAATAGTATATTCATTGCACACACTGTGAATCATAACACAAATCTTTTATCTAGGGCATCTTTCGACTATGCTTAGGAGTGAATTGTTATCTGGTGATCTAGTGATCTTCAGAGGAGAAAAGCTGCTTAAGTGAAGAGAAAAAAGAATAGAAAAAAGGGAAAAAAAGACAATGCCATCAAGACTTAATGCTTCACCAATAGGTAATATGTGTTTGCACAACTGATACTACTTAGCAATCAATAATATGCACTAAAAAGGAAAAAGGAAGTTATGTATTCCAGGATGGAAACACAAAATATTTACTCAACAGTCTGTTTGCTTTTGTAGTAGCAACCAGTCTAGGCTTTTATTTGCAAACTGTGTACAAAGATGAAACACCAGAATAGCTAGCTGTGCAGTTTCCTTTCTTTTTTTTTTTTTTTGTCTTTTTGGAAGCCCTTTACACAACTGTTGGTTTAGTAAATGAGCACATTTTTAAACTTTAGGCATCATACATGATAGGTGTATAAACTAGCCAGAGTAATTTCACTTATAGGAATGCCAGCAAAGCTCTGAGAACTAAAGTAGACCCTAAAGCTGGCTCTAATTGTCCTGGCTGTCTGGGCACAAACATGGAGATATGGTGCCATCTCTTCTGTGTTGCTTGGCCAGCCTGCCTGGAAAGAGAGATCAGGAAAAGACAGATTGGCATAAGCCCTCATGCTCAGTTCCTGGGAACACCATGAAAAAACAGATTCAAACTCAATAATACTGTGGGCTGTCTAGCAGAGAAAGGAAAATATTGGCAAAGTAACAGCTTTGGTTTTAGAACAGCCTGGAGGCTCTTATTTTTGTTAGTCTGTAAGAGTAAAGATAGTTGATTGATGCTATTTAGGTTAGTCAGCTTTGATGCTCTCTTTCTAATACCAAGGATTGCTTTAAGTAAATCTCTTTTTTTTTTCTTTGTAGAAGAATCTTCCTCTGAACTTAACAGAAGGGTTAAGAAGGGTCACCAGTGATGATCAATACAGTAACTTTTGTTTTTTCATCACTGTAATTTGGCACGAGTGTGTGCATAATTGGCCTCTGACCATTGGGTTTATACAAAGGCCAAAACTGACACGTTACTTGAAATATGTTATTTGACCACTTTCTATGAGGTCTCATAGAGAGAGGAGAAGGTGAAAGACAAACTCTACAAATATATCTTATAGAACTAAGTAGCTGTAAAAGGAAATGATACTGCAGGATCCTCCTCTGCCCCTCAGTATGTAAGAAAAGAATGTATAGATGAAAGAAAGGAAAACATTTAAAACTTCTGGGATGATCTGCAGCAGAAAGGTGGCAGTTCTACTTTCTGAAATAGTATAAGTTATGGTTTTCAACAGGAGAATATTGCCAAAAGGAGCAACCGAATATATATTCTATAAAAAGTATGGGTTCAGGTCCTGCAAATTTCTCATAGTTGAATCCAGTATCACTTAGTGAGTGTAGAGTACTTAAAAATACATGAAACAAAACACTAGAAAATTCTGTTGTCGCTTTTTTGTCCACACACTGCATCTGATTTTGTCTGATTTTTGAATTTGATCTGAAATTTTAGTTAAAAATAATACCACCAGCTTTATTAAAAAAAAACAAACCAAGACACTAGAATCTCTTACCAGTAGCACTGTAAATAGAAGATTTTTTTTTTTTAAAGGTCTCTTATACCTAGCACTGTTTATTCTGTATTGTTCAAATTTGCACATTGTTTTCTACCTTCTAGTGAAAATATATTAATCCTTTTTTTTTTTTTTTAATCTGTTTGTGGTGGATTTTTTGGAGGGATTTTCTGGTACTGGTTGACCTGTGACAGGACCCAAGGGAATGGCCTGAAGTTGTGTCAGGGGAGGTTTAGGTTGGATATTAGAAACAGTTCTTTACCCAGAGGGTGTTTGGGTGCTGGAACAGGATCCCCAGGGAAGTGGTCACAGCACCAAGCCTGACGAAGCTCAAGAAGTGTTTGGACAATGCTCTCAGGCACATGGTGTGACTCTTGGGGATGGTCCTGTGCAGGGCCAGGAGCTGGACTCGATGATCCTTGTGGGTCCCTTCTAACCCAGCATATTCTGTGACTGTGATTTTGCGACCTGCAGGACTACTTATAAGAGTTTCATAAAAGGTAACTAAGAAGAACTCCTTATTGGCAGCCTTCTATTTGCCTTACAGAGGCTGGCATATCGCCTGTTTAAAATTTGTAGATATCTACATATATAAAAATGAAAAATGGTGCATTGTTTTTTTCATTGTTGTATATCAAACACTAACTCCATTGTGCAGTAGCCGGATTACAAATAAACTGGTTAATTGTCTTCTACTTCTGTCCTAATATGCAGGCTTAGAGACCTCATCAGAGATCCATTGAAGTTCATTAACTCTGACTGGAGCTTCCAAGTTTGTTTGTTAATTGAAAAAAATACTAAACAAAGCCTTAAAATTACAATTGTCACTTGCACCAAAAAAAACCCTAAACAACAACAACAACAAAACCCAAACTAAACAAACAAAACCCCTAAACAACAACAACAAAACCCAAAGCAAACAAACAAAATCCCTAAACAACAACAACCCCAAACCAACCAAACAAACCCCAAACAAACAACAACAACCAACCGAACAAACAAAAAACCCCAACAAAACAAAACACAAAAAAACCAAAAAATCCCAAAAAAGGCCTGGATGCCTGAGTTGAACTGCCAGACATTATCTGTTTAAATTCTCAAAGACAGTGAGTGAAATCTGCATAGAAACTCAGAAAGAGCATCTATAGACTGAACGCTTTCTCACATGTCAGTGCTCTCACAGGCTGGCATGTCAGAAAAGGCTTTGCAGTTTTGTTTTTTAGGGTGTCACAAGCTAGCACAAGCATTCAAGCCTTCTACATTGCATGAAATTTTAAGAAATAAGTTGGATGACTGGATGAATGGAAGGAGTGAAAATCTCAAAGCTAGCAGTGAAACTTTAACATACTCTTGTGCCGCCGACCAGAGCTCATTGATGGGCTGGCATATCTCTCTCACAGTGAAACAACTTTTGGAGAATGTCCTGATCTGCCTGCCTAGGATTTTATATTAACACTCATTGCCAATGTATCTGAGCACTTCCCAAGTGTCAGAACAACAATCATATCTCTCTCTTCCTTCCTCGCCAGGGGTGGAAACAGTTAGTTTGTTCTTTCCCCATAAGGGAACTTAAACGGGGTCAGGGAGCCAGGATGGTTAACAATATGGTTTTGTAACTTAGCTGGATGGGTGGATTTCATCTCCATTGTTGCTTTCTTCCTGCTTTGTGGTGGTTGCACGCTCGCTTGCCAGCTTTCCTTCCTGGTCATTGGCACAGCTCAAAAGAGGAAAGGAAGGCTCTAAGTGGCTGGGTGCAGAAGTGAGGCTGGGAAGAGGTAAGAAGTTGAATGAAACAGACTGATAAGGAAGAGGCTTGATGACACAATCAGATAGAGGAGCTTTAAAAGGCTAAAGTCAGACCTGCTGAGAAGGATTTATTGCAGTAGCAAGAGGTCATGTATTTTTCTCTTATGAAGCCCCATAGGAATGGACTAGAGTGCAGAGAACTATGTGAAAGGCCTAATAACAAAGAAGAAGAGTTAGTTTGCTGTCACAAACCAGTGTTCGGTCATACACTGAACTGTGTGGGCAAATATGCATGGTGGAGGTCATGTAGCTGATGGCAGGCCTCAGCTTTTGCTGCAGTTGGGTGCTGCTTAGTAACTTCTCCCAAAGGCAGTGATTTTAGCAGGATTCTTCTAGTAGACTACTCTTATGCCAGAAAGTGACTCTGAAAATATTTGTTGGGGGGGGAGGAAACAACTATAAATCTGCTGCTCACAATATGCTGCTGGCCAAGGGTTTTATTATTTATCTCAAAAACATTTTAGCAGTGTCCATGTACCTGATGCATGACAGCTCTGAGAGATTTTATCCTTTACTCCCGAGATGGGCTGGATAGCAGGGAAGTAGCAAAGACAGGACAGTGCTGAGAAGCTCAGAGCCAGAGAACTGCAGGGCTCAGGACTAATCTGCCTGGTTAAGGTAGGAGACAACACTGGCTCAAACAGACCTGCTGGTTGCATGGTCAGATCAAAGGAGTGCCATATCCTCATGCATTATGTTTTGCTAGGCTTTTCAGAGTGTATGAAGGGCAGGGGGTTTGCATTTCTTCTTTGAGAAGATGTCTGTGCACTGTATGTCCACCCTAACCCTCCATACAAAAAGCAAGGGTGGCCCAACTAAGTGCAATAATACAGCATTAGGCATGACGTTTCCACTATGGTCAGTAATTCTGACAGCTTTCTTAATGCAGGGAGTATTTGCAGTATGAACTGCTGCCAGAACTACGGGCACATCATTACTAGAACAGCAAACAGCAGGCAGCTAAAAATATCAGGGGTCAAAATTTACTATTGGGTTTAATCTGAGAACTGAGTTAGTTTTTGAGGGATTCCCTCATGTATAACCAATTTGCCACATATGTTGCTTGATATCTGGCCATAAAAACCCCTTGCTTTCTCAGTTTTTGTGGTATAAGATTCCTCCATATCTACCTAATTTCATTTTTGGAAGGAAAGTTCCTGGCATTTGAGAACTCTTTCTTTCCCTCTCATTTCTCTGTTTAGTTTTTTTTTCTCTATTTAGTGTTTAACCCTTACTTGGTTTCTCTCACCTTTGGTTCAGAAAAGCTGATGTCTTTAGTAGCTGTAAATGCACAGAATGCCCCAGTGCTATCTGGTGATTGATAGGTTCTTTACTGAACCTTGTCGTCTTTCTGCATCCCCTTCCTTTACTGTGCTTCGTTTCCTTTTTCCCTTGACTACACAGTGGTTTCCAAAATGAATGTCTTTGGCTCTGCTCTGGCTTTAAAAATACTTCAAATTTAGATATTTTGGGATTTCTGGAATGGAAGAAAGAACAGTTTAGGGCTTTTGTTTTCCTCTTATTTTCTGTTAGAGTTTGAATTTCCTTGAATTCCCATGGGAATTTCCCATGGGAAAGAGAACAACTTTCACAAGGACCAGCTTTGCTGGACTGTCTGGGAGTTAGATCCTGGGAACTTGCACAATTATTTACCTGTACTGTGAAAGCAACAGTCAGAATATCTCCTATGATCTTCATCTTCCAATTCTGATCTTTTGATTCAGACTGCAAAATGTTAGTCCAATTTAGAGAAAACAAACAAACAAACAAAACAACAAACTGCAAACAAACAGACAAAGTAAAACAAAAAACAAGAGAGAGAAAATACAGGTGTCCACCTCTTACTGGGCTTTTAAAGCTGCCAGAGAATGGAAAGCCTTCCTTTTTATTTTTTTTGCCTTTGCTGAAGTTTGCACTCTTCTGGAAAGCTCTACCCAGCATATGTTAGAGAGATTTTTCTGTTGATATCTTCTGTTTCAGTTTTGCAAGCTAGACTTGACTCTGCTCTCCCATTTTCATATTGACTTTAGATTTCTTTCACATATTTACTTGTCCATAAATTGTAGCCAGAGCATCAGAGGCAATTCTTTCCACATCACTCCCTGTGATAGTCTCCCCTCCCAGACTGTAACAGCCAGGTTGGCTGGCAAAATCCCTAATCTGAAAATCATTTGGTATTGTTTAAAATAATTTGTAATTGTTTAATTTATGGTATTGCAACTCTCTAAACAGTTTCCACGCACTCAAACCTTGGTTATATTGTTTGCATTTGGGTATATTATTTGAATTTGGTTATCTTGTCAGCTTTTTCTGTTGAACTCTGCACTGTTTGAACTTGCAACTCCCTGGTGCCGATGAGACACCCCTCAGAATGGACAATTTTAATTCAGCCTTTCTCCACCTCCATAATTTTAAGTCGTAGCATAAAAGAAATGGAAAGCTAATTTACACAGCTCAAGAACGACTTATCTTTGTACAGAAATCTGTATGTGCTGTGATAGCAGAGAATTCTTACAGAAGTGTGAACTAACCTGTGCAGTATTTGGGGCAAAAATGCTGATGACAGGAAAAAGAAGTGTCTCTTGACCACTCTGTTTTCATATGGTGGAAAATAATGTTGGCCATTACTTGTTGATTGAGGTGCTGCCTTGATCTTTTCAGCCTTGGAGACCAAGAATAAAAGTAACAAAAGCTTAACATGACTAAGTTACAGGGAGTTGCTAAACGGAATAACACAATCTAGACATTTTCATCCTATCTACATATTAGCTTTGGCTTAATAGTTCAGGAGGATGATCCAGAAAATAGCTCTCATGCATTAGTAATTTCAGCAAACATTTATTTATGTTCACAGGATTGCATGCAGACTGAAGTTCATTCAAATAATAAATACAATTCCCTCACAAATGCCCACATGTTTTCTATAGTCTATTGTATTTATTAGCATGTGTGTTTAAAATAATACTACATAAAAATGCTAGTCCAAGCTTTTTTCCTTGGACATGATTCAGTTTAACCCATCTCCTCATAGTAGGCTGTTCCTACACTCCATTCCCACAGGATTTTTTCCTCTCCTGAGAGCTGTTGTAATCCCATAAATATTAGAGTAAACCCATAAATATCAGGGTAAACTGACCTGATCACTAATCAGCACTCAGCATTTCCCAGGTGAAGCAACACCTGTTCATTTGGACATGGGGAATATGCAATAAAGCCGTTCCTGCTAACCTGTGACAATAAATACTGTTTTGTTAGTTTTGAAATTAGTCTCCTAAAACTTCTACAAAGAACTGAGAAAAATTCTGGGTGTGTGTCTTTTGAACGAGCTTTTCTTAGTCTGTGTCAACAGAGTTGATAAATGCTGATGCTACACCTGTGTTATTGAATAGGGAGTACAGAGCTGACCGATGGAAACAAGAAAGGGACCTGCCATACTGGAGCATTTCAAATTCAGCTTCTTCCTTTAGGACTAGATGGCATTTTTAGCAGACAGAGAGCTTAAACAAGCTCATGACTGACATTGCATACTCCTAGCCTGCACAACATAGAATAAAATACATTTGATTAAATGCTTTATATTAGTAGTTTCCATAACTTGGAAACTTGGCGCCTTACCTTGAATTTGTGATAGGCTGAGGATGTTCCCAGTCAGTTACTGTCTGACTGATGTAGACACTTGCTAGATGGTAGTAACTTGTTATCTGGGTCTGAAGCCCAGGTAATGTAGAAAGAATGGCCTAAGTTTAGAGGACTGGTTTTGAAAACAGGGTTCCTTAAAGGCATTACTTACAGGCACTTCTGCTATAAGAGCTCTCTAAAACAGAGGTTTCTTAGCACTATGATGAACAGAGGTAAGTTGACAAAAAATAAGGAAACATCTCTATGAATCGTTAACAATCCATTAGCTAAAAAGCACTGCTTTGGAACCTGGAGAAAGAATAAATACACCTAATAACCCTTGTTGTTCTCATGACCCTATTTTTCCCTCTTAAAATTTGTTCTGAGATTTCAGTCAGTAATTGATTTTTCCAAGTCTGATATCCCCCCAAATACATATTACATATGTTATATATAAGTATATTTAGCAAAAGCATATTTTAACTGCCAGATTTTGTTTTTACTCTCCCTTTAAATGAGAGAACATGGAGGAGATGACATAGCATTACCCATGTAATTTTGCTATAACCCTTCATCAAGCAGTCCAGAGTGACAAAGTAAAAGCAGGAGGAAACTGTTTTATGGAATTTTACCCCAATGGTCACTCTCAGGAATCCCTGCTTAAACCTTCAACCTTTTGATCGGGGCTTGAGATCTGTTACTGTACATGCCTCTTGGCTTTTACCCTCCTTCTCTAGGCCACCTCTGGATCATGCTAATTGGTTTTTATTTTAGTGTTCTGTTGTGGGTTTGAGATTTTGTTTGGTTGATTTTTTTGGTTTTTTTTTCCTCCTTGAATCAGGCTACTTTCATTTTAAGTGTCTAATTCAGATCTAGTTGTAAGTTTCAGCAGTCAGATTTAAATATCTTGGCCATAATGTTCATACTTTCACTGAAATATTGAATCTGTTCTCGCTAACAAGGCAGTTTTTCACACATTAAAGGAATATGTCGAATGTTGGATCTGTTATATTCTTGAAGTGTTGAATCTCTCCCCTACTCAGAGCAGCAGTCCTCATCATAGATTTCAATTCAGCAGTAAAATATTGAAATTCTATTGACTCACATGGTTTCTTCTCATGCTTCAGTCCTTAAAAAACCAACCCCAAAAACAAAGTTCAAGTGACCCTTTGAGCCTGTTTCACTGATGCTGTTAAAAGAGAATGTGCCTTAAAGTACTATGTTAATTTTTTATCTTTATATGTCCTCTACAAGTAATTGGGGGGAGAAAAACCCAACATGATCTATAATAATTATATATAGCATGCACTGCCTATTCCTTCCCTGTATCTTTTCAGGTTTAGTATATGGACACCGTCTGTGTCTCTGCTCAGAGCTTGTTTAAAACCAATATGCCTATTAACTTTCTGTAAATTCTGTTTATAAAGTCTCCTGGACCTCTTCAGGAGACATTTAATTTACTGATAAATACCTCAGCGTAAATCATTGAATTCTGTGCTTCAGTAAAGCTGAGGTAATAACACGTATCTTGACAAAAAGTGAAATAGTTGGAAATTTAAGGTACTACTTATAAAAAATAAAACTAAAATAGAATTTTTAGTGAAATAGCAGACAAAGTATCTTTACCAGAAGTATCTTTAAAAAGCAACATTACTGGGTAATTACGTTTTGTTTTTTAGAGCTAACAGTACTGAGTTGGATGTGTATATTGATGCAGTTTTCAAAGTCAATAAATAGTGCATCGGCTCCAGTATGGAAAGAGGATGTTGCAGAAATAATTATGACATGATGCGATAACCTCTTCTTACCAAAAAAAAAAATTAAAAAAATAAAGGAAAAAAGCAAAGCAAAACAATACCGTAGTGTTCTGGCCATCAGGAAACCACGACAATGCTCCCACCTTTTTCCTGTGACTTACCCAGAGTTCCTTCCAGGCGACACAGATAACTGACAATGCTGCAGACTGGATCCTGTGCCAAATGAAAATAAAGTAACTTTTTTGTTAAATTTATATCTGATTAAAAATGGATCTTAACAATACCCTTTTTGATATTCAATTTTACAGATCTTCTAGCTAAAATACTTCTATGTAACTAAAACTGCGTAGTTTCCCAGTGTATGTGTTCCTTCAGCAGGACAAGGACAAAAAATTACTTTATCTTGTAAATTCATATCTCATAAACTAACTGTGACTGAATAAGAAATTTTCTCATCTCTGTTTCTACTGAAGAAAAAAAAAAATCCTTAAAGTTAGCTTTATGATTCTCTGGGACTCGAGTATTCATGAAACAGTTCGATTTGCTAATAATGCTTTCCAAAGTGCACCTGACTTAGGGAAACCATCTCTTCTCACAGCGTTTAAAATGCCGATGTAGTTCCCTATATGTAAACGTTTTGGGCTGTATGGATGTCTTTATGGACACTCCCCTATTTTCTGCACACCCATGGACGTGTTTCATGGTCTCTTGTCTGGGTACAGTGGAACTGGGGCAGCTCTCCAGCAAGGCTGCAGCAGCACATGAAGTTTAGCTTTAGAGATCCTTGGTGTCTTGCCTAGAATAAGACCACTTTTATCTGTTCAGGAATGGCATTTAGGTGAAATACCCCATCAGTGCAGCACTCTGCAAGCACATCTCCAAGGAGTGCAGTGTGGATTAGGAACTGGCTGTAGCATCAGGGGTGCAAAGAAACTCTACCTCCTGCTTGCTGGGCAGAAGGAGCCTCTGTGGTGTGGTGAGTGATGTTGAGGTCCATGGGGACTCGCTGTGGCTCCCATCAGCACGCACAGTTATTTCATGCCTTCCTTACAGATAGGGAGCTCTTTAAAGTCCCTTGTTTTTAGCTCAGTTCACTCAGTTAATTTCCTCAGGCATTTTGCAGGGTTATTTATGCTTCAGCTTGTACTTAGCAGCCAAGTTATTTTTTTTCTGACTGGCTACTAATGAAGAATAAGTCAATTTATCCTCATCAGTTAAATTATAAATACAGAGAAAACAGAGTAAAAATGTCACCACATGGAGATGGCTTCGCTTTTTTCCATTCCCTAAATCCTGGTTTACGTAAACTGAGATAAATATTTATAAAAAATACTGGGCACAGTAACCTTCTTTTTAAAACTATTTGGATTAGCTTGCGAGATGTAACTATTGATAACACAGTTTGGTACTTTTGTAAGTAGATTTACTTTGTTCAGCTATGTCTTCTACTAAGTTTTAAAATAAATGTTGTGTTTTATTTGAGCTGTATAAGAAAAGAACTTGTGAACATGGAAAAAAAATAGAAGTTGTCAGAAGAAGGTTTATTTTCATAGTATATATTGTGATTTAAAAAAAAGAAAATGCCATACTTGCAGGCCAAAACTTGGCCCCAGACCAAATCAAATTAAAGGGGACAGACAGGAGAGACTTCCATGGAATGTGTGGAGGTCTTCTGTGCACCCAAATCATGTGCAGGAAGCAAACAAATGTCAGTGCAGGTGTGCCAGTCTGCCCCTGCCCCTCAGCATGTAGGGCTCTAGGGAATGAGGCAACTGGTTGTCTCAGTCAAAGCCTTTTTCAGAGAGGCTGAAATCAATGCCAGGGCTTCCCTGTATTTCAGAGGAACAAGGTTAAAGTCTCTATTATGTGCCCTGGAGGTTGTCTTCTGGTGTGACCAGCTTGTGCCATCCCATCCTCACAATTACTACTTCTATTGTCGTAAGTGTGCAAGCCAGAGGAGTGTGTATAGTTTTTTTTCCTAAAATATACAGTAAGGGATTTCAGCATTTTATGATGTTTTTAATAATTAATTGTCAAAAAACACAACAAAAATAGATGGAGCATTAAAGCAAATTTACAAGCCATTGAAGTAAAGAGCTGCAAATAGAAGCAATGCCTGTACTCTACCTTCAGCTATCACTATAAAACTCATCAAAGTAAACCAGTTTTATTTAGACATCTGGAAAATGTACTTTGACAAACATCCACTTGATGACTGTCAGTGTCTTATAAAGAGACTTTGATATCAAAGATCCTCAGAAACTGTCAGAATAAACTGTATATTTTTTTTTGACAGAAGGATGTTTCCTCGGCATGATTTATATTGTCTGGTTGATATGTTTTTAGTATCTTAATACAAAGGATTATTTTTACAAATGTTTTTGTATCTACTTGTGCAGAATGACGTGACATTAAGAAGTATTTTCACAAGTTATGCAAACTAGAAAAGCAGAATCTCTATTCTTCCTCCTTCCAACACTCTTAATTGTTCTGTCCCCAAGGTTAATGGATAGCAATTTTAAGACTTTGTATTTTTGATAGACTCCCAGAGCTTACTTAGGTAATCTATCTAAACCTCTCTTCAAGCAGATGGAGAGAATAATCAACTAAGTATCTGAAGAGAGGGTGTCAAGAGGCTTCTCAGTGTGCCAAGCAGTAGGGCAAGAGGCAATGGGCAGAAACTGATGCACAAAAATTTCCACCTGAATACGAGGAAAAACTTCTTTACTATGTGGGTAACCGAGCACTGGAACAGGTTGCCCAGAGAGGTTGTGGAGTTTCTCTCACTGGAGATATTCAAGAACCACCTGGATGCAATCCTGGGCAATGTGCTCTAGGATGATGCTGCTTGAGCAGGGAGGTTGAACCAGATGACCCATCATGGTCCTTTCTAACCTTAACCATTCTGTGATGCTGTGATTCTGTACCTTGAGTGATGTTGTTTTCTTGCATTTGTTCTACTGAAATATATAAGAACAAGGCAAAAAACATCTGATTCTGTTACATATTTTAGGTTTTCTACAAATGGCTGCTCATCAGCCATGTGCAGCATACCTCACCTTACATAGAAAGAACTGTTCAAGGCAGTAGGTAGGATTGCAGATGTCTAAAACAGCTTTTTCCTCTTGGCTTTCTTTCTTTTAATCCAGAAAGGAGGTGTTGCTTTGCAGTGTTACTGAAGATGCTGAATACATTAAAGTAGGAAGATGAGAGGAATGCCTTGTGGGGACTTCTTGTAAACATGCAGCATGATTGCTTTTTATTGGAAAAGGCATTTCTGTGACATTCTGTGCAGTGCTGTAGTGCCATAGATATGTTGAAAATGCTGTAAAAGCCTTAACTATTTAATTCTCATAATCCATCTGCAAGCCCTAAGTGATTAGTTGCAGTTTATCTCGGTGTGGATGCTGGTCTTGGTACTTGCATAAACCTGCCCTGCAAGGCCCTGCTGAAGATGGCAGCGCCCATGCTCGATGCAGCTGGCAAAACTTCTCTAGGTTAATAAGAGAGCTGGCAAGGTGTTCCTGAGGAATCAGAAACGTCTGCAAGAGATGAACATTTTAAACTGGTTGGAAGAATAACAGTGTAATGGCTTGATGGCTACAAGGGTGCTCATACTGCCTAATTTTAGGCACCAAATTTAGGACTAGAGTTTCCTGTTTTGTCAGTAGGGAATGGAGACTTCTCATATGCGTGAATCAGATCATGAGAAAAACTAAATTTTAGGGTTTATATAGGCATCTCTAGACTCTTCTTATCAGCCTCACTTCCATAGTTTGGTATTTGCTTAAATTTAGGTTTCTGTACCTGTCTTTTTTTGGTACCAAAGAGATACCATGGTGTATATCAGTGTTCCTGCCTTGGGAAAGAACATTGTTTGCAGAAAGGCGTTTTATAGGTAAAAGAATTACAAGAATCTTAAAACAGATTGTTTTAGGAAAGCAGGCTGCCTTGGAGTGGATATCCTGTATGGAGTCAGGAAGGTATAGGAGGGACAGGAGATGTTGTGCTTGCAGTGACTGTAGATCTAGAAGTGGATAACAAAGGGGGGGGTTGTTGGGGGAGAAATCAGTTGCTCTCTTGCTCTTTCACACACAAAGGCTATTTTTGTCTAACAAATATCAATTCATCAGTATTATAAAGCAGTCCTGCTAAGGAAATACCCTATTTTTAAGTTTTTGTTTGCTGCAGAGTTTCAGAATGTTTGGCCAACTTTATCTCAAAAATGAAGAGCCTGGATTATTTTATTATTTACCTTAAGGGTGGCTAAACAAGAATTCAGTTCATTTCTAAAATACTATGCTATTTCAGAGCAACTGTTTGTGATACAGGCAATTACCCATAAAATTCCCTTGTTTAAGGATGGCTGTTCAGGGAATCACAGGTATGCCCCAGGTGCCTACTGGACACAACTAGCATTGGCTGCAGCCTGAACATTGGACTAAGCAAGTTTGAAGGAGGCTATTTCTACCTTTAGGAAGGTGGTAGAGAATCACTGGAAATAAAGATATTTCAAGGAAATACTACAACCTATTTTGACTGTAGGCAAGGTTCTGCAAAAATAGCTTGTATCTTTGTGATAGTTGTGTCCTGGTTTATATTGCCTGATTTCTTTTCATGACCATAAGTGTTTGAGCTCACCAACAAGTATTTCTAGGAAGGAGCTCCTTTCAGCTGATTTGGGGAGGTTACTTTCCTTGACCTAGGGATGATGTTCTTCCTTTCTACATGTATTTCTTTCTTAGAGGAAGTGGCCTCCTCTGCTGGTCATTTTATTTCTTCTTCAAATGTGTGAGAGAGAGAACTAACACCCCCATTTCCTTTTTTTTTTTTTTTTTTTTTTAATCCCCAAAAATGAGCTTCAGCTGTTTATTTTGGCAAATGATTTCTGAGAAAGGATCCGTGAGAACAATTGTTGCTATTATATTAGCTTCATCTAACTTATTTCTAGCACCACCCCCAAGTCACCTCCTCTCCCCGCTTTTCCTCCTCTTGACTGCTCCCACTCTGGTTTTCTGTGATTTTTTGTTGTTGTTGTTTTTGCGTGTTTATATCTTTTTGTTGTCTTTTCAGTTATGATTTTTCATCCATCAACTCACTTTTCTAAGCCAAGTCAGAAAAACTGCAATAGTTTGCACCTACACTTACACGCAGATTTAAATCTGCAAGCTCTTCTGACTGTAATTTGTGTTCTAGTTCTCACCTTTCTTTCCCTCTGTATGAACAGCCTGTGTCTTTCCAAATTCCAATTTTGGGAGACTTCTCCTCCCCCCTCCCTGTTTAATTCCTAGGAGGAATAAAATCCTGGCTCCACTGTATGCTCTTTGCTACAGAGCAGTGCCCACACTTTTCATCTCTGTGACTCACAGAGTACAAAATTAGTGCCTGTGAAGCTCAAGGAGCAGGGAGAAGCTGCAGTTCCCAAGAAACACTGTTAGCAGGCTTAAGCTGCTTCTGTCACTGAAGATGGTGACTTTTTCTTCTTTGGGCTTATCCCTGTTGCCCACCATCCCTTTCTTTCCTTATGCTAGAAAAAGCATTTGTGTAACTTTCCCAGATCAGGGAAATATTTCAGATAAGCAACCGGGGAAAACAGAAGGCTAATTTGATATTTTTTGTGTCAATGCAAAGATATTTCAGATTTACATTTTTCCTTTTTTTTTTAAGGAGCTTTCATTAATTGTTTTTCATTTTTATTTTCATGGATTCTGTGGTGATAGAGACTGCTTAAACACTCTGTTCACTGCCAGAGAAAACGTGCAAAATTTTACATTATAAATCTGTTCAGGTTTTCCTGTGGTAGCCAGAGACCTGACAAAACTATAGATTCCCTGGAATTTCCCAGGTCTCCAAAGAAATCTCACATCAGCTACAAATTTATAAAAAAAGAAAAAAAAAAAGTTGTGTTGGTTTTACCACACCATTTAAGAAACAAAAGGTAGTATCACACAGAAGGTTTTCCAGTTGGAAACTATTTCAGTCTTAAGTGGAAGATGAGAAACTTGGTGTACTCAGAGCATTATATCAGCAATTGTAGCTAACAATGTAGTTTTAAAAATATTTCAAAGCCCAGGATAAAAGTTACTATGGTTGTTTGTATCTAAATCGAAATTAGTCTCTATTTGAGAAAACTTCCAAAACTGTTTCCTAATAATTGCGTATCTGATGTTATTTCATGCATCAAATGTTTGTCATCCAGAAAATAGATGCTTTACAGTTGGTACAACTTAAAATATTTCAGTCCAGAGAGTTAAATTTTCAGATTTTGATTAAGCAATATATATACACACATTTGCATGTATGTATATATTTGTATATGTATACACTCTTTAATAAATATGGCTAACAATATGTTTTTCTGCTAAAAAACCACCCAGTAGAGCAGGGTGTTAGTAGTCTGTAATAATCTAAAATAGATCATCCAAGAAAGCTGAGGTGACCATGTTTCATTCAAAGCTGCCTAACTCTGCCCATTTCAGAATTATGACATAATAGATATTTATAGCTGTCAGCAAGTTTTTTTAATTCAACCAGATTTTAAAACATTTGAAACAGCACATAATATTCTTTTCTGTTTAGGGACGCTTTCCTGTGAATTTAAGTCTGCTCCTACATGCTAATGCAAGAGCTAGTTATAGTTTAGTTGAATTTTAACAAGTGTATGGATGCCATGTGTCTATGAAATAAAATTCAGTGTAACTTTCCAGGGTACTTGCTCTGCCAAGAAATATGTAATTTCCCATGCTGACTGTATTTAATTGTTGGAGGATATCTTGTGGTTTCTAGTGTTAAAGATGGAAAAATATGCCAAAATTGGTCAGGCTAGGTAATATTATTTTGAGCTCAGTCCTACATAGCAGTGAATATCTCCATCACTCCTTCTTCCTTGTGGAAGGAAGACAGCCAGCAGGGAAGTACAGGGATGCCCATTTTTCTTGTGTCCCACTTGGGACTGCAGTTGCGGATCCAGAGCAAATGGATCACTCCTTAGCCCCAGCTGGAGGTTATGCCCGTTTAACTCCATGTTTGCTCTCTAACCCCTCTCTGAGAAACCATTGCCTCTTATGAAAAGGACGGCTTTTAGTTTTAACTGGAATCAGTTCACGGAAATGGGTTAGAAAGTGAACAAACAGCTCAGCTGGCTGCAATGACTGGGCAGTGTCTCTGCAGCACAAGTGGGGAGAGAGGGATCTGAGTGCAGACTGGGGAGCACTGTGAAGGAATGAGGGAGGGCTGAACGACAGTGCTGACTGAGGTCTGCTGCTGGCTGGCCTGTTTCATCAATGGCCTCATAAGCTTCTGGTTCTAGTCAAGGTTGTCTCCCTCCAGCTGTGCCTGCTCTTGTAGTTGCAATAGCATGTGTCGAATCCCTACATGAATTGTTTTGCCTTACTAAAGAAACAGAAAGCTGCCACAGCAAACCAACAAATCCCTGCAGTGTTTTGTCAGTTGAGTGATCTGACCTGGCCAATAGAGGAGTCAGATGAACCCAAACGTAGGAGGTGGAAGGCCTGCAGAGCCACAAGAGAAAGGGAAGGAGGCTGAAAGGCTGCTCATTTTGGCACAAGGTGCTGTTGGACAGGCTCAGCTGAGCTGCTTAACCACACTGTCACAACAGGATTTACAGTAGTCAGGACACTGTGTGGGGAACCTCCAACCCTAGTCACTTTATTAAGACAGGAGGAAGGCCAGGAGTATTCTTTTGGTCTGCAGGCAAACATTTATTTCATTGGGGCTCTTGGCTCAAATGCTTCCTGGAGCAGCCATTTATCCCTTTCTGGCCCAAAATTACTTCCTTGCTTGAGGTGCTGGTGATGAAGATATTCCTCAGCTCTTTTTCTTACAGTGAACAAATGGGCCCAGAGAGCTACATCTATGTTTAGTAGGAAGGATGGGGTTGGACAAGAGACTCTAGACCACAGGTTAGGGAATAGGTCACTCACCTGGAAGTAGGGAATTCTGGGATCCAACCCTGTTCCCAAAACACTGGCCACAGTTCTGATTATGTGCAGAAGAGGAGACTTCTGCAAACATGAGGAGTGGGATTCACCCAACCAAATGTGGATGGTCACATTTCTAGAGTCACATTTCTAGATTCCATGTATGATCAGTGGAGAGAAACATATTTGCATAGAAAACAACTTGTCTCCTTCCAATGTGGACACTTAAAAAATAGACCCAATGAATTGCAGCTTCAGAGCATCTCTTTCTCTCAAACTACAAGGAATTTAGAAAAGTAGATGACTACATCAGAAAGCTTGGTTGATATAAATATTACAAAAGGTAAATGAGGAGTTCAGGAGTATTTTGAGAACAACACTTTAAAATTCTGTTGCCTGAATTTTCCTATAAGCATCAAAATAATTT
This sequence comes from Lepidothrix coronata, assembly GCF_001604755.1. Taxonomy (NCBI): domain Eukaryota; kingdom Metazoa; phylum Chordata; class Aves; order Passeriformes; family Pipridae; genus Lepidothrix; species Lepidothrix coronata. Next base: position 18,593,836 of record NW_016690180.1, read on the forward strand.
AGTAGATCTGGGTCATGATACCTTATAGGACAGGACCTTTGTTTCCCAGAGTATAATGACTTTCATCCAAAAGTCTTAAAAGCGTATACATATCCATATAACAGGTATGGTTGCGATCCAAAAGGGTTGATGTCAGGGATTGTGGAAGAAACAGGTGAAAAGAACAGTAATTAATTAAACCTCAACCATTAATTTTCCCTGTATTTGAGTCTTAGTTTTGGGAAAGAATAACAGAAAAGTTATATTTGTTATTGGAAGTTGTTCCTTCATAGGAGCTCTGATTTCGCTATTTTTTTATTTTCTAAGCTTCACACAGTGGTTTGATTCTGATTTAGTTAATGTTCAACCTATTCAGAAGGGTAAAATTACTGGGGTGAGCTTTATTGCTGTAATGGAGGTCTTGAGAAATTTAAATTGAGAAGTATTCTAATGCATCTCTGTAGAATATTATCTACCTCACTTCTGAATGCTTTGCTACCATGTGCAGAACATGGCACATAAGTGGCTTTCGGGGCTCGATGCACTTATGCGAGTGTTTTTCCTTGCTGCTTCCTAACATAACAAAAAGACACTTGAAGCCTGTTCTTGGGGCTTATTTTTATTGCCAATTTAAATGTAAAGAGACTAAAGTCCTCCACAATGCCTATAGGCTTTTTTTTCAACTGTAGGCATTGTGAAGGTTTGTAAAAGTGTATTGTTGAAGATAGAGCCAAGATTAAATTAAACAAAATATTTTTGCAATGTGTTGCAGGTAAAAATTGTTTATAAGTTTACATTAGCTGGTCAGGGAACATAAACTTTATTCTGTGCTTTCCCCAGATGATTCTACAGTGCAAATGTTGAACTGCATCTAACGAATTATCTAAGGAATATGCTCTGTGAACAGTTGCAAACATTATATGCTAAGATGTGTTCAATACATTGTTCACTGAGCAACTCTGAAGAGTAATAGTAATAATAATAATAGGAACCTATTTGCAGACAGTTGCAAGCAGGAGAAATGGCTAAATGCTTCAGTTAAATTATTCCTTATTTGCCTTGTCATACTATGTGGTAACAGTTAATAATATAATGCATTTTAGTAATGGGTTGGGTTTTTTTTCCTCTACTACTTCCTCTGGCCAGATTATTCTCTTCCATTAGCCTATTCTCCGCGGTTTATTTGTTTGCGAAGTCCATCCACTGATTGTAGGCTGAATTCAAACTTGGCTTTCCTACTATGTCCAAGTGATGAAGTAATGTCTTTTTGTGGACACTTTTCCAGCAGATCTACTAGTGGAGGGTTTTACTGATATTTTATTGAAATTCTTCCTGTAGGCTTGGTAATAGCAGTGCCGAGTATCAAAGCCAAAGATGGATATGGACCTTGGACCTCCTTTAGATGTATTTCAGAGACTTTCTAACACCATGTTCTGATCTTTAATACTATAAGATACTTTAACAAATATAATGATTGAGGCTTTCAAACAATCAGACTTAAGATAGTGTTAAGTCAGTCTAAAATTACATCACTTTTGAAGTTCAAATATGAGACTTTACACCTCACTAAGCTTTCCTATTTGTATTTAACTCATCTATTACTTTCTGCAGAGAAAGTATTTCAGCTTGTATAAAAAACTGTCTTCTCTTAGCTGTTTGTAACAAGCTGATTAATGTAAAAATGTTATAAATAATGTGGTATTCAGTTGTTTTGGTTTTTTTTAAACTAAATCAGTTAATGTCAGATTTTATAAAAATGCTAACAACACAAAGTGTATTCAGATACATCTATCTAAAAGCAGAGGAACATTGTGCATTAGAGTGAAGCAAGAGGAATTTCAGTGTATGCGGTGGATATTGCCACTTGCATAACAATTCACCTCTCTCTGTTACTAGCGAATATTCATATTCCTATAGTAGGGCTCTTTGTATTTACTGTTCTGCTGAAGTATGAGATGGCATCCAAGCCCTCTAGTGTTTTATTGCAGTAGACATGTCATTTGAAATGCTATTCTAAGCCTTCCTAAATAGAACAAGCTAGGGTGAACAATACTCTTGTATACCTCTCCTAAAATTCCTTAGAATATAAATTTAGTGTGATATTGACCTCTTTATAACTGCCTCATTTTGTAAAATCCCTTACACTGGCTTGGTTTGGAATAAGAGCAAAGGTGGGGAGAAGGAAGAGAGAGTGGTTCTCTGGACCCCGTATTTGTAGCCCAGAAAAAAACCTCCATGAATCACCTGCACTGGAAGAAATAGATTTAGTATGAAAGCATGCAGGAGAGAACTGTTGCACAGAAAACAAATCATATAAGTTATACATGAAGCCATGCAAGGATTCTGTTTTCTGTAAAGCTGGAGTACAAACTTTCCAATAGCCATCACTACCTGTCTGTACAAACTCAGCCTGTTAACTGTGAACTATAGACTGCTTAAAAATAAGTAATCAGCGTGATTCCTGGCAATCTTCCCTTCTCTGACTACTCCTGCCTTCATCGCTGTTCCCTTACTTTTTATACCATCCTTCCTACCTGTGCTCCCCCTCAGGCCTTTTCTTGCCACTCTTACCTCAATTTTTCATGTGCTGCATCTTTTCCAGGAAAGCAACAGCCCCCAGTACCAACAGTACCTCGGGGTACTGGTTGTTCACCTTCCTTTCCTCACTCCTCCCTGCTGCCTTTCCTCTCTGTCAGCTCATTACCTTGGCAGGTTAAGTAACACCCAAGAGTTGCATTCAAATTTAACACTGTTTATTTATATCTTCATTGGCTACTTTTCGCTAAGGAAGTCTCACCAGACTGATCTGGACCCAAACCAGGACAACACTAGGTCTTCTCCCTGGCTTTGAGGGAGCTGTTCTCACTCTCGGACAGAGTGGCTGTTCTCTGAGCAGTCTGCAGTGCAGCCAAGTTTCATGCAAAGCCTGAAATCTGGACTATCTGGACGCAAACATGAGATGAGTTTACAGCACGGCCTCAGATTTAATGTTTCAAAACAGGTGTAAATAACTTCTGTCTTGAAAGGGATTCAAACCACCTACATAGCCACCCTTATCAGTTAATTTGCTCTCATGCAGTTAACTTGTACAATGTTTGTGTGCAAATAGTGCTTTAAAGTGATCAGGCAACATAATTAAGAAAACTCTGCTTTAGAAGCACCAAGTGAGTTTCCTCTTAATCTTGGTGGGAAAAGAGGAAACAGCCTCTGTAGGACTCCTGTAGCTGCTCTTCAGTGCCTCTCTAATCAAGGTGCTTCTCTTCAGATCACAGTTGATGCTTTGGGAAACCGTCATCAGCCTCCAGTGCACTGGAGGACTGGAATTCAAACATGGAAATAACAACTTGCTGTTCTGGTGGATCGTTTTGTGCTGTGCTGACAGCACACCTGCAGGAGTGGGGCTGGTGAACGTACCAAATTGGAGAAGGGTGCTGGAAAGTTTGTTTTTAGCAGTGCCAGGAAGGGCTGAACCTTTGATGTGTTTGATCAGGAGGTGCTCCATCCCTGGCAGCAGCTCTGCAGTCTAGCCAGTCCAGCTTCAATGATGCAGCCGTGCAAACTGCAGAGGGCTTTACTGCGTGCCATGGGACAGGGATTCGAAGGCTGCAGACAGACAGACCCCACCAGGCAGTGGAAGGTAAATACTTGGCTGCTTTTATTCACTGCCTTTATTAGATATTTTCCCAAATACACGAAGACAGAGGTTTCGTCTCAAATCATGTGGTGACTTTTGTGCACAATCTGTATTCAGTGTGTCTTCTGTATCTGTATTCTCTAGAAATATGCCATTACAGGTAAGCCATATTTATTCAGGTGGTTATCCAGTGCCTGTTCCCTAATGAAAACCTCATTGCCACAGGTTTCTGTCAGAGCAGGAGCCATTCAGAGCAGCAGATAGGAACTGCTCATAGGGTGTCTCATTCCAGTTAGATTTCTTTGGCTTTTGTGTATTGTAACTGTGATCCTGTTGGGTGTCCTTTTTTGCTAGTATATGGGGCTTAGAGTACTGATTTTATTTAGTGATTATTGCTATCAATAAAGATAGTTTTAATCATTCTCTTCCTAAAATATTTCTGTTTTTCACCATGACAGGGTTATCTTTACTATTTGATTTTATTACAGCTTGTTAAGTCGAATCTGACTTTTGTTACTTTATTACAATACTCAGCAGCCAGTATATTCTATAAATATAAATGACTTATGACTTGAAACACTTGAGTGGGACATTATAACTTGTCATTTTGTATTTTGGAAAACAGATTTTCATTATTTTGTCAGGCAAACTTCAGGCTAAAGTGCCCCTACCAGTAAATGAACAGTGTGACTTACCTTGGCTGGGAGATCTAAAGTAATTTGAGTGAGCCAACGGCAATGCTTGCTTTACGTGTCTTGCACAGGCAATACTTCCGTCAAAAATAATGATTCTTAGAACTACCTTTTCATGGGAGTTTTTCCTTTCCCTCAACACATCAGCAGAGACAAGAACTCATTTTACAGACATATATGTGTGTGTAGATATGACGTAAAGATGGGGTATATTTCAGACAGCACCAGCTGCCTCTGATGCAAGAGGAGGGGAATGTAATTACTTCTGAGGAAGTCTGTACATATTTGCCAGAATTTATAAATGTTTACAAGTAACTGGTCTTCACATAAGCAGGGCCCTCAGGGAGTGCTAGGCCCCCATCTGCTGGAGAGTTTTATGTCAATTCTGGTGATTTTTAGGTTATTTTCCCGGAATTTTTTTTCTAAGAATTATCATCACTTGGCTTTCTTACTTAAATGCTGATAGTGCCTGGAGAGGCAAAGGCCTTATTGTTCAGAGTAGTCTACATACATATGGTGAGAGACAGTTCCTCTCCCAACAAGTTTTCTATCTCAATAAACAAGGTTAACAGGGCTGGGAAGAAGCAGTAACTCCCCACTTCACGGGGGAAGCACCAGAAAGTGAGAGGAGCTGAGCACTGAGCCCCAATCCTGACAGGCACCAAAACGTTTGCTCCTGGCAGGGCCAGAGGGTTTTGGAAAATATTTTCAAGTTGAAAACAGTTGGAAACGTACTTCAAGAAAAATAAACATTGCAATCTGCTTGGGTAGCTAAGGAAGAATGGTACAGAACTTGGCATCCCAGAGGTTATGGGGATTAACGGCTTTCCGCTACTTTTAAGCCCTTCTGGGGGTTTTCTGTGGCCTCCGAGTACCTTTGGTAGCTTAGTTTGCAGCTTTTCTGTGTTGTAATGCTGCCTAGAGCTGTGCCTTTGTCTGGAGTCTCTCTGCTGTACTTACACAGCAAACATGTGACCAAACTCTGAGTGTGAAATGATCCGTTTCAGGAGGTTTTGAGGAGCCTGAGCAGGTAACTGAGGTGTCCGCCTCGGTGTTTACACAGAGGGCTTGCCTGAGGAGCTTTTTGCATGGCTGGCAGTGAAACAAATGGGGTCTCTTTCCAGGATGCAGCTTGTCTTCTATGTGCTGTTAGCTGGAACGTAGGAGGATGACATAGAAGAACGTAACCAAGACACTGAGAACAGTCAGGCTTGAATAGAAATTCCTTCCTTTGGCTCGTCTCTCCCCCAGCATGGCCACTACAGAAAGCAGGAGTGAGAGTGCTGCTGGGACCAGCCTTACAGCTCTTGCCAGCCACCTCAGGGCAGTGTGTTCCAGTGGCTGGAGTAAGATTAATTGCAAGGTTGAATTTCACACATATCTTTAAGGGCGCCTCTAATTATGAATGCATTACAGATTACAGTTAAAAATTGTTAAAAACGTGAAAAAAGAAATTGACGCTTGAAATTGTAACTTGGGAATGTTTAAAAGCAGACATTTGTCATCAACAGGGATGGTAGAGGGGGAGGAGGTAGATCTTACATTATCCATTTTCTCCCAGGTAAGAATAGGAGTGGATGAAGAGTGAAGGTCTCTGGTTATGTAGAGGAAAAGCCTTTCTGTCCAGTGGAGACAGCATTCCCAAGGAAAAACATTCAAGTTTTGGGATTCTTTGGGAAATTTGCTGTTTGTCATCTATGAGACCTAAGAAAGAGCTCGCAGTCCTGCCCAAAGAAACTAGCCTGAAGCTGAGCCCAGGTTGTGCCAGCTAAGAGTGGTTACACTTCATCACACAGTGTAGTTTGAAGAGACCAGTTTATAATATTGGGCTGATTTGCAGGAGAAACAAATCATATTTAGGTAGAATCCTATTTATTGCTGCAAATTACAATCACTTTGAAAGTGGGTGGATTTACCTGTTTCTTCTGAAGTCCTGTTTTCATTCTGTGACCTGATGTGGTGTAAAAAGGATCAAATCATCTTTATATAAAAAGAAAAAGAAAAGAGAGAAAGTGTACTCGAACCATAAAAAGGTGTTTGGTTTCTTCAAAAGAAGAAAGGCAGTCTTGCCATAAATTTGGTAAACTTTATTTTTAGTGCTTATGCCCACAGATTTAGCTTGAAACAGAAATGTGCTATGTTTAAATACCCAGAAGGAGTCTGGAAGAAAGATTTGTCCTGATAACTTGTCATTTACCAAAATGGGTAGTGATAATTGGACACAGGAGACACTTGCAGATCAGCTTTTAGTGACAGTGCTGATAGTTACTGAAAACATAAAATATCTCATGGTGGAGCTTCATTGCCTTCTCTCTCATCAGCCAGAGCAATGTCCCCAGCAAACACCATATGCACCATTGCCAAATATATTTTATAAAGATATTCTCGGTTCAATACCTTTCCCGTTCTTAAAAATATTCTACAACTGTGCATATTAAAATTTACTGAAGATTAATGAAATTGGAGAATTGTAAGATAGGGATGGATAAACCCATCCTTCTGAGGTTGCCTTTGGCTCTGGTGGCTCTCGCCTGGAGTGAAGCAGGCATATTAGTTACCTGTGAGGTTTAAACCTATTTTCCAAACCTTGCTGCCCTTGATCAGCATTATATTACTAACCTTTTAGCCACCCCGTTGGTATTGTGCAATAGGACTGAATGTCGCTCTGGTGGAATGGAACAAAGAAGAAAATTACTTCTTTGAAGAGTAAAATATCACAATTAACTGAGAATCCAGGTGTCAAAGAGCCTCCCAGTCTTTCTTAATTAGAACATTTTCTTTTGCATTGCTTTTAAGTATCATTTATTGCAACTTTTTATTTAGTTTATGCTTTTTAAAAAATGTGGTGTTTTTGTAGGGTACTGTACATAACTATGATATAATTGCAGAAGTCTCAGCAAGAGGTCATATATCATTCTGACTTCTCCAGCTACCCTTCTGCCTGTCAAGTAGCTTATAAGAACTGGTGGGTTTTTTTACTGCATTTTACATACCTGAATGCCACACCTTAGATGCAGGGTGCTTATCTCCTTGCTCTGTATTGCCTTTCCTGCTTCTTGCATAGGATACACAATACTGCCTGCAGTGGGTGCTTATATTGTGTAGTTGTAACATTTGGCTGTCTAAGGAGAGGCTGAAAATGATATTCAGATGAAGCTAAATTGCCAGCTAAATATGGAATTGAGCAGTAGATGGTGAGGTCCCATGTGGTATTTTATTATCAATCTGATTGTAAAGAACAATACCAATAATTAGTCAGCCTTCTAACCCCGCAAAACAGAACCCTTTAGTTGTATTACCCTTCACAGTACACTTTATTAATAACTTCCTATTTTACTCAAGTATTATGATGTAAGAAGGATTTCTGGATCTTAATGAAGTTCTCATCCATTATATGAATTAAATAATACAATTGCACTGAACAGGTTAAAATTTATTTATTCAGATATAAATCAGTGATTGGTAGGTTAGTGTGTGTGTGATTGAAAAGGCATCTTTTTGTTTCTGAAATAAAACCCTGGTTTAAGGGATGCTGAACAGACTTAAGAACTTCCTTTGCTGCTCTTCTGCTGATGTTGTTACCCTAGATATAAGATATTCAGGCTGTATGTTATATTCATATCCACTGCTTCTAAGACACATGACCTGAATGTGGCAGAAAGATAATTTTATAATATAATGGTAAGAATTTAGAAGGATAAGAAATGAGGCCAGTAGCTAGCCTATAATGAAGGTTTTTTTTGAGGAAAGGATCCCAGTACAGCAGAGCTATTAAGAACTGCCAAAGTAAATGGGATTTAGGCATATATGCAAAAAGTTAAACACATACCTCAGTGTTATTAATCAGGATCAGAAAGTTTATTAAGATTTGTAATTGAGTCAAGACAAATTGTTTGAGTACATTTTCCTTGACTTGTTGTGGCTTCAGTAAATTGTGTTTGCAATCACATCGTTTTACCTAAAAGTTATTGGGAATAAAAGCTCAGAGGGAGTTCAGTAACACAGACTGGCTCAGGTTCTCAAGAGAGCACAAGGACTAAATACGTTTATAGATTTGATTTTAGAGAATTTAGCTAAAAATTATTTTATTTAGCATTTGTTATGTGCTAGAAACGGTTTCTCTGACCACACATTTGATGTATGTACAAGTATCAGATAGGCTCTGTGCTTTGAACTGGTGAATATTTACTTAGGAAGTTGTTGGGTTTTTCTGTATTTATTAAGCTGATGACTGGCTTGTATAGGACTGATGTGAAGGGAAGTGCCATCTCAAGCCAACCCTCTTTAAAGTAGGCTAGACACCAAGACCGTCTGTTTTACTACTGTCCCCACCACAAGCTTGTTCACCACAAGCCACAAATTGCCCTTTTAGGAAAGCAAAGCAAACTTAAGGCAATAATAATCTGCAGTGCCCAGGCAAAAACACTTTTTAAACATGCTCGCAAACATTGCTGTAGAAAGACACGAAGGCAATTAAAGCTTCAAATAAACAGTAAAAAAAAAAAAGCCAAACAAAGAAGGTAATGTTAAATTTCGATATGATCTATCAGTATTTAAACTTAAGGTTGAAATCCCATCCCTAGGTACCTTCCTACAGATTGGTTTGGATAAATATGTCGAACAAAAACCCCTGCTTTTGTTCTTAGGGATCTTCAGTTTTTAATTTATTCTTCTGTTTTAGGCATAAATTAATCCAACTCTGATAAAATTAATGTTATATTTTTTCCAAGCTGTTGAGGAGAAAGAGGTACTGAAGACCAGTTTTCTGGTCTTTAGAAAGCAAGCTTTAGGGTTTGCTTGCTTGTTTTTCTTTGTTTTGTCTTGGGGTGTTGGGGTTTTTATGACTGTATTTTTTTTTCATGTGTTTGAGATACTGAGAGACAGGCCAGTGGGTCTCTGAGGTATCTGGTAGACATTCAAAAACACTGTAAACTGTATTTATTACTCAGGGTAAGACACAAGGCTAATGGAATGAATCGATAATGCTCTATGTACACATGCTGTGTTTACCTGGTTCTGCATAATTATAAATGGAAATTTTATTTATTGTTTAACTGGTAATTAATTAACCAGTTATATTAGTTCTGGGTATTGATTTTACACTAGCAGTAAATCTGATAAATCTTTTTACAACTATTTAATTGTTTATGTCTTTGTTTGTAGATAATAAAATTAAAGATTTGGGCTGAGACATTAAACTGCCAAGAATGAGCACACACCTATACAAACCCCCAAATAATTATTTTCTCACAAAATTCTTTGCAGACATCAAATCGGAGTCTCATCTATGTAGCCACGTATATTTAAATACCAAATTTTTAAAATGTTGAAAATAATAAACCACTAGTAGTAAACAGGCAAGTGTCTGAATTTGGAGTAAGATGCCCACTTAGAAGTCCTAATGGGGAATAATTCAGGTGAAAGTTGTAGCTACAGTTAACTGTCCTTTGACTTTTAAAATGAGTTAAAGATGCTTAAATGTACATGGAACCACTGCAGGGTGGAGAACAGGAATCTAAAAACTAAGCAGGATCTGGCTAAAGTTAGTAAGGCAGACTCCTGATGAATACTTCTGTGTTTAAGCATTGTTCCTGAGGGGGTAAATGGTGAAGAAATCATGTTTGGAGCAATGCTGGTTAGGAGTGATGTTCTGTTGCTCATTTAGATCATGAACCTTTTGTCAATACTAACAATTAGTGGGCTAAAGATTCCATTGACCACATCACAAGAATCAATATACACAGTACTTGTTAGTTATTTACCACAGAGTGTATTAAAGCCTATAGATTCACCATAAATCCTTTAAAGCTATCCTGCTATGATCCTTGCCACAACATGCATTGACACATCAATAAATCCTTTTGACAAGGGTGATATGTGAAAATCAATACCAGTTTATCAGCTATTTCCATGTAGTCTTTTCTACAGAGGTTTAAAGATCTTTTCCCAAAGCTGTATAACTGACATGGTGTAGGGACAGATCTTGAAGCAAATCGTGACCTTGATTAACGCTGTTCACTCAAAGAATTTTGTAAATCCCATACAAGGGACATAAAACCATTTCTGATGAGCTTCACTATTTGGAAAGTGCTTTTGAAAACTTTACTGTTTTTTTTTTGTTGGTTTTTTTTTTTTTTTTTTTTTTTTGTGTGTGTGAAAGTAAATGAACTTTCCGTGTGGACACAGAATGAGTTAGGCTTTTTTTTTTCTGAAAGAAAAAAGTTCCTTCTGCTGATAAAAAATTGCCAGGTGTTTCCTTTTCACTAAGCTATGTTATACAACACAAGAGCCATCACCAAGGGCTGTGCTGTGTACTTATACTGCTATAAAAACTTTACTGCAATATAAAAATAGGTATAAAATATATATGTATAATGGAAAGTGTACAATTTAGGCAGAGTAGATAATTTCTTAGTTGTTTCTTATTAAGTACTTGAGGAACTTTGAGCTGATCCCATCTGATTTCAATTGTCAAGCAATCTTTTAAAAATCTAGGCTCCTTAAGCTTACAGTGGTGGTTATCTTTCATGTCTAAATAACAGATTATTTAGATTTTTACAGTGATTCATTCTATACATACTGTCCTTCAAATGTATGCAGTAGTTTTATCCTAAAGATGTATACATTGTTTATTTCATCAGCAAATTCTCATTGTCCTAGAGAGTGGAATAACCTTGGGAACCAAGAAAAAAAAGAAAAGAAATGTCCCTAAAATACAGAAATATATCTGAAACAAACCTTACGCAAAAAATAATGGCTACGTTAATGGCACTAATTGTTATTCTTTTTAGATTAAACTCTTTTGCCCCTTTCTTGTGCAATAGATTAACAATTTGAATCCCAAAGTATGCAAAATATTTAATTAGTTCTGTATCTGGCGTTCAGGGGCATGTAAGAGATGTTAAAATCATCTCAAATCCCACAGAGAGGAAAGGATAAGGAAGCCTATTACGTGGCTCTTTGGGACTACCTTTGCCAAAGTCAGCTTTGATATAAGCAAATCCAACTCCCACTTCAGTCAGCAGAGCTGGCATTCCTAATGGTAGGGTTTGATTCTGCCCTTTGATAAAATTTTTCCTGTGAAAGCTGAATGTGTTTCCTATAAAGTTTTCTCTGCAGATACTGACCTTAAAGGAAGGAATAAGAAAGCTCTGGAATACCTTTCAATGGTTTTAAATGAACTGATGCAAAAGATAACTGTAGTACCCGTGATAGGAGATTCTGGTCTCTCAGTCTTTCCCTACCCCATGTTATACAACATTTCACCCTAAAAATCTTACCTAAAACCTCCATTCAAAAATCTCAATTATTCTTCTATGTGTATGATATAGTACTGTACACTGTGTTATCTGCCTTTCTTTCTTCCCTTCCTTTTCCTCTCCTACATAATTTCTCCTTTATGTTTTTCCATCTAATGAATCTCTTAAGTACTGATAAATGGTACTGATACATGTAACACACTAAATGTCATTAAAATACAGGGAAAACTGTGTATTGTTTAACTACTTTGTTTATGGTGATAAAGATATTTAGATGGCATCCCCTCACTGGTTAGATACATGAACTGTCCTTAAAAGTAATTAGTGAATTTTTCACTTTTTGCAAAGAATTTGTTAAATACCTTCTCTCTGTGTCTCTCCCTTTTAAAGAGGAAAACTGTTGCACTTAATACTGCTCTTTCCCATTAGAGTAGTCTGGATTTCTCAGTGCACAACCAGGATGGGCTTCTGGTGTGTGCCTCAGGGATTGCAAGCTGAAAAGGGAAGACAGTATGAAGAAAAGGGTGGAATAAAATCCACATAAACAACCAAAGAACAATGATCCCTGAATGAAAAACAAGGTAGAGTAGCCTCAGGCAACATATAACCCAAGCTCCCGCTGACCTTGGCAACATGACAGGGTCTTTATATAAGGACAGAATCCTCCAGCAATTTCATCAGTTTTGCCCCACTGTCAACCTTGCATCTATTGTTATTTTGTGTCTTTCCTTTTTTTCCCCCTCTGATCACATGCATTTATTGTTCAAATGTATTTATTATGATTAATAAAAGGAAGATCTCTAAGTACAACTGAGCTTTCTCAAGTCTCTCAGACTCCAGAGGACCGATGAAACTCAGGACTGGGCTTTTTTTATTTCAACACTCTTGAGCCAGAGAAAAAGTAAACACTAGCTCTGCTAGTGTTGAATTTTGGGTCTAAGAGTGGTCTCGCTTCTCATTTTGGCATAGTCATGGTGTATATCTTTTGTCCTTTCTGTTGTGAATGTGCAGTTAAACTAACAGCAGAGGATGGAAAGGCAGCCGTCTCCAGCGCGTCACTTGGCAGCAACCAGACCTTAAGCATGAACAGATTTGTTGAGGCAGCTTTCCCAGCCTATTCAGTAAAGGCAACCAATTCTGAGCCTTGTGTACTATGACCTGATGGGGTCTATTAAATATCCTAGCATAAAATATGCCAGGGGCCAGTGTAAGGGAAAGAAAGGAGTATTCATTTAGAAACCTAAGTTAAAACCTGTCAGCAGTTCTGTCTTGCCAAGAATACTTGTTTGACTGTTTGTTTGTAAAGGATGCATCAATGCATCCTGCTTTAAAATTGTAAAGGCTGCATGGTTTTTTAATTGTATAAGCATTTTGGCATTTCTTTTGCTATAACAAATGATCACGCTGCTGCATCCGCACTTGGTATATATGGATGAAACTGTGAGAGGAAGATTGCTTGGTGAAGTTTTTGTTAAAGGCTACCATGTACCCTATGCACCTGTGGTTTTGCATGTGAAGAACTTTTTTAAAGTCACAATATATCAACAAGAGTCAAAAGCTTGTGAACTAACTGTGCAGGATAAAAATGTGTTACTATGGTGTTTTGATGTTTTAGCAGTTTTAAATGTTAATAACATTTAAGAGAGTGAAGTGCAAGTTTTAATTGATGATTGCAAAAGGATCATTTCTACTGTTCAGAGCATTTTGTGTATATCTCCATTTGACACTGATGAACTAATTTCCAATGTGTTTATTTTTAAAGGAATGAGTCTTATAGTTTAAAAGCAGAGTAGTAAAACTACTGTTAATTTTTAATGCTGCTGAATATAAAGGGGTCTTGTGCTTACATAGTTAAAAAGGAGACTATTGTCATATGAGTGGACTGATAAATAATTACACGGAATTTGGTTTGCTGTTTTCAAAAGCAGGGAGAAATTTTGTCAGTCTTCTATTGATTATACTCATCTTGATCAGATTTTCTTGTGGAGGAGGTGCAGTGGCCGAATTCTGTGCAAAAAAAATTAAAAAAGGGTATAGCTGCATGAGCATGAGGTGTCTTCAAAAAATTATTATCCCTAATTATTCTTTATTATCCTTATCCTGTCAACTATCCCCTATATTTGACAATTTTAGTTAGGAGCAAAGTTAGATGTTTGAACAAACAAACAAATGGGAAGAATCAAAAGAGATTTCAGAGGCAGGGATTTGTTTGGTAGGAAGGAAGTCAGGAAGATGCTTTTATTCCTGCCCTCCAATCTGACCCACTTTCTTTTGTTTAGTTGTTTTCACATGAACAGTGATCTATCATGTGTGCTAAGTAGCAGAGTTTTGTCAAGAAGAGGTTATATTTTCATAGAAAGGCTGTGTCAATTCCTTCAGTTAGTTTGTAAATTCAGTAGTAGAGACACTGAAATCTGAAGTCTTGACAACACTGTATAGATGTTTAACTGAATTAATGATAAGGTATAAAAGCATACCAGAGTCTGTTAGATGTGGAAGCAACAAGCTCATTTTGGTTTCACCTTCAGCTGTTGTGTGACAAAACCAAACCACCCAATCTTCATTTTGTGCCTTGCATAGTGAGGATGACAGAATATTTTACTTCTTTCCAAGCATATAATGGTGGTGTTCTAAAATACTCAAAGCTTTTTTCTCTTAGAAACAATATTTCCTCAGCTTCTAGGATCATAAAGGGAAAAGATTGTAAAAAAAAAAAGAAGACAGACCTAACTAAAACAAAAAAAACCACCCTCAAAAATCTTGCAGAAGCCTGGTCTGTGTAGTCAGTTCACACATTATATGTTTGTTCCTGGGAATTTCTGATTTCCTAGGATTCAGACATCCCTTCCATACTCTTAGACTGGGGCCTGTGATGGAGACAGGTTGGAAGAGGAAGGGCTTGTCTCATTGTGCATTTTGTCTGAGGTCCTTTCAAGACTTATAAAGAAATTTGGCAGGTGAAATGCAGCAGTCCTTTGCAAAGATGTTTTCTCATGTTTAAACAGCTCTGATGGCATCTGCCAAAGAGGGACAACTACCAGTCACTCCTGAATTCTTCCCAGCCCTTTTTGGGAGAAACTGATGTCATGATTCATCTTCTCATGAGACAGTGCTCATGTTTCCCTGCTGGTTTGTGCCTCAGCACAGGAGGAGGTTCTTTGTTTTCTCTCCCCTTGCACTCACTTCTTACAGTCCCATGCAGGGCAAAATACAGTCTGGCCCATGGTAGAGATTTGGAATCCGTTTGCTTGCTCTTCTACAGCTTTCAAGGCTTGCCAGCAATACTGTGGGAAGCCTGGAAAAAATTAAAGCGTTACTCTATCCTGAAACTTGTCTCTACAAAAATGCTATTCTAGGCTCCTATGTTTATTGTTTCTCTATGATACTCTGTATGAAATTTGATCCATTTAAAAAGGGGACCAAAAAAGAAAAAGAAAAAAGAAGGATTAAATCCCTGATTACCTGCTCAGCAGACTCCTTCTGTGAGCAGCCAACCTGAATTCTCTCTCTTCAATCTGTGAATCAGAATATCTTCTGGCGAAAGGAATCAAACCCAGCTGAAAATGGCTCTGCTGTGTTTGAGCTTAAAATTCTTTTCAGCTGAAAAAACTGAAGTTACTTGACAGCAAATTCACAGTGCATGGCTATTTTTAAAGGTGACTGTATTGACTGGTTCATAGGGAAGACAGGACTGTAAACCGTGGGGCAGAAGTTGGGGTTTCCTCTGAGCAATATTTTTATCACCTGTATTCCAGTGTAATTTATTCAGCCTGCAGAGTAACTTTGCATGTTTCAAATGCGACTCACGGGCCAGTTCTCTGCTGAGCCCTCTTACAACAGCCCAATTCACCCCTATATTCATTCAGTTGGAGAGAACCCATGGAGACTTAAACGTTTGATCTCTATAAAATTCAGTGAAGTTTATCGTAGACTTTCCTTTGGATGCTTTTATTGGAAAGAGAAGCACATGGTATGTAGCTTGCCTTTACCTTTAGGCTAATGGCAGAGAAGTTCTGAAAGGGTCCCTGTGGCATAAATAGAGGGAGGCACATAACGGGCCCTGATGTGAAGAAAACCTGCAAGAATTCTGGATTGAAAACAGTAGATTCATTAATGATCAGATCTTGTAAACTGGTGAGTAGCCTTTCTCTTTTGTGGAAACTCTGTTTACATTCAGAAATCAAACAAGGGAGCTCAATCATGTCTTCTCAATCTGTGAAAAATAAAGTTCTCGTCTACAAATCCATATAGTAGACACTTGGAACCACTCTCTAGGGAACTAAGAACTTGGCCTTTATTAGTTAGTTCCGGAGTGTAATTATCTCCTTAAATATAATTAATAGAGAAGATCAATCTTAATGGACCACTATTTTTTTTAAAAGTACACAAAAGCCAGAAAACTCAGAAGTCACATATGCAAATCTATCTTTTATTATTTTGCTTATATCTATACAGCATCTCTTGATAGTCCAGAGAAAAGGGAGGAATTTTGTACATGTCCTTGCAGCTGATGACCCCTCAGATCTGTGTATATTTATCTGCATTTAAAACTGGCTTTTCTTCAGTTACTAAGGCACATTTTAAGTATGACTGGATTACCATTTTTGAGAGTTAGTCATAATACAGTCATTTAAAAAAAAATGTGGATACTTGCAAACAAAGAGAATTGTAGGGCTTTATTTGTTGCAGTCATTGCCAGGGCTGATGCTCTCATTACTTCTAGTTTTAAAAGTCCTCTTGGGCCATGACAAAAAATATTTTTTTAGTTTGATGACATCTTGCAAAATAAAATAATCCACTCTTAAAATAATGTGCAATGAAATGATTGCCAAAATCTATCATTGAAATCTATGCTTTCATTGTACCAGAAGCATCAGTAATCACATGGTTTTTACTACATCTTGTGCTCTTTGATGCTGTAATAGATGAGGTTTTACTAAGAATGCCTAAAATTCTCCATGATAGCTCCCTGTTGGCAGTTGCTGATAACTTTGTCGGACTTTAACCATTTGGCTTCTCTATGAGATGAAGTTTTCCACAATGGTTTTCTTCTTAGTTGAATCTGTTATGGAAAATTTCAGCAAAAATTATTCAAACACTTCCAGGCATTAGGCAAGGGGAAAATATATTTGTTTTGACCACACTGAAAAGTCCTGGCAAACCTTGCTCTGAATAGCTGTAGCTTCCCCTCCCTTCCTCTGCCCCCCATCATATTGTTTGGGAATAAGGATCTGTAATTTGGCAGAGGGTGCTCTTTGTCTTATAAAATGGTTATGAAAGGCATCACATTGCATGAAGTTAAAAATCTTTGAGAAAGGGTAATGAAGGCAGGTAGGAGACTGGAATTAGCTGAGAAAAGAAACAGCGCTATCTCTGGTTGGTGCCAATAGGAAGTAATGGCGGAAAGTGAGGGGGAGAGGGACGTGTACAGAGAAACAGTTAGTTGGGGATGACACACTGATAGGAAACTGAAAACCAAAGGGAGTTACAGGATTTAGTATTTCCTACACAAAAGATCAGGCCTTGGAATCAGCCTTTGCAGAAGGAAAGGTTTGTGGGGAAGAGGGTTCGGATGTCAACTATCCTGCCACCAGCAGCAGATGGTTTGGGAAAGTACAAGTGAGCAAAACTGGGAAGTGACCAAACACTTTTTACTGATATATCAGCTCGTCCCCAGTGGATGGTTGTGCCTGGAGCACTGTGTTCAGGAATTGCCAATGTATTCTGCCTCTTCTAATACGCCTAAAATGTTTTAGAATTTGTTTATGCTGTGACTTCTTTGAAGCCTGGCAGCAATGAGTTCAACAGCTTCTGCATTGCATGAAAAATTAGTTCCTCTTATTGGATTTAAAACTGTAAGTTGATTTTATTAGATGTCCTCAGATTATTTTTGTGATTTATTTATTACAGTGATGATTTTTAGACTGAATAATCATTCCCTAATCACAGACAAGAAATTCCAGAACTTTTATGACTTGCAAACCTCTGTTGTACCCATCCCCAGCTACCTGTTTTCCAATTTGAAAGCATGTGGTTGGCCTTTTTTTATCACTACATATCATTAAACCAACATTTCCATGGAATTATCCATAATGGTTCAGAGATTTTTGTGCTGAGTGATAATAGCTAAAGTCCATTGTGGTTTAGATCTAATTAGGATTGTTTTCCCCCATATGCATTACTTTGCATTCATCAATACCCTCTGCTGTTTTATTGTTGTTTAGTATTTTAAGCTTCCCACAACTCTCTGCATTCAGATCAGCTAGCCAGAGTGACTCTCCATGCCTGGTAAACTTTTTCATGTTTTTATCCATCTTCTTTCAGAGTCCTACAAGACTATACCTAACATCTCAGGTCCTTGGGAGTTGGGCTGGTAGGTTTCCTCTTTTGTGAAAGCTCACCAGTTATTTCTAACCTCTGTTTGTTATCTTTTAATGATTTATTAACCAAGTCTTGGGTTTTCCTTTATTAAAACTTAGAATAAGATAAAAACTCTCTGAGTTTCACAAAAAAACTTCAATGCCTGCACTTGGAGATGCAGGAATTTAATTTGCCTATGAAACTTTAATGGGCATCTTTTAGCTTATAATAAATTCCTTAATTAACTGATCTCACAGTATCTGATCATGTGATTCCTGCTTTCCTCAGTGCACAGCGTGGCTCTGTAATGGGAGCAAATCAGGATAACATAAGGGAAGAGACTGTTGTCTGGAGAATATTTGTTTCAGAATTTGGCAACTGTACTGTGAACGAAACAGGGGTGGAAATGTCCCCTGGTTAAGATGGGTAAACGTTAACAACTGGTTGCATTTTCACATCTTACTTCAAGGTACTCACACATGCAAATAATGTGCAGGTTCTCATAGAGGCCAATGCCTTTACCTGGCTATTTACAACAGGCTACAGTAATTTTACAAAAGATTGGAAGAGTGAATGTTGTGGCATTCTCCAAGAAATTCTGGATGAGAGAAAACACTCACACACAGATACATGAACAGATATGGACATAAGATTCTTCTAAGTGTAATTCAAAATTACATTATTAGTATTATTAGAAAATATCTTTGTCTCTAGGCAGCAGAAGAACCACTGTCCACTATGGTACAGAATAATTGCTTGCAAATGATTAGGCTTAAATGTTGGCAAAATAATACCCAAACTCTCAAGACAACTCTGGTGTTTATAAATCAACACCAGCTGTTCCTGTTTATGTAATACTTTGTAAACATAAAAGAATAAAATAGAATCTGATATGACAGCTCATGTACCAAGATTCAGCTTTCTGCAAAAACAAATCAGACCATTAAAAAATGTGGGGTTTATTGCAGGTATTCTAACAAAGCCAACTAGTCTCATGATAATAAATGTAATCATGTTTGTCTAATGCCTTAAGGCATATGGCAGGTACCTGGCAAGGAGACTCCTAAAGCCGTCAGAGAGGTTTTATTCTCCCCTGGAAGGAACAGAGGAAGACCCTCTCATGGCAGCACCTGTCGGGCATTTCTGAGCCATGTCAGTTTCAAATTTGCCCTGAGTGCCAAATTCTGATTTCTGTCACACACATTCTGTCACAGAAAGGGAAGGGACTCTCCGAAGTCAGTGGGGTTTGCTTTAGTGTAACTGGCCTCAGAACATAGTCCCAGATCTTTCTTAGGAGCTGGATGTGTAGTACAGTTGGAGTATTACTCTCTCATAATTAAACTCATCATTAAAAGCTCTTGGGTTTCTTATTTTGGTGAGTATTTTTCATGTGCAGAGTGGCCTAGATGACACAGTTAGCTAAAACCAGTCAAGTGGGAGAAAAGTAAGATTTAGTAATCTCATGGGCCCTCAGAATGAAATAAACCCACAGGCTGGTTCCATGTAAAGTGTAGGGTGAAAACCAGGCACCACAGAGCAGAGTTTCAAACAAGCCATTTATTAAGCTCAGCTCTAAGCTACTGATGGGGGGGTCTTTAGAAGGTAGGATTATCTTCTGTTTTGTTGTGAAAGCTCAGCATCGTTCCAGAGCTGGGATTCACCTAGACTCAGCTGCCCACTCAAATCCCTGAGGATAAGAACCTAAAATTTTCTTCTCAAAAAATGGGCACAGAAATGAGCCTTATTTTTCCTCTTAATTTTGTCTGGATAAGGTAATAGGGGCTGCATCTTCACCTCTGCTAATGTTTTAGTTTGTACTTGGATTGTTGCTTTTGAAGTAAATTACATGAATGTCTCAATTTACTGCATGTCAGGTCATGTTGCAAAGCAGTCTCGGCATGTGTGAACTGGACCTTAAGGTCTCTGCTCCTCGGCATTGGGCCCATGAGATTAGTCTCAAGCTTATTGAAATTTAACCCTTCCTTCCTCCTACCTTGCCTTCCAAAATCCCCATATTTTGAGCATTGGATCATCAGTACCTGCTATTGAGGTCTTGTTGCAGCTTGCCAATGCAGGAAACCTTCTATATTTATCTCCCAGAGGTGCTCAGCTCCCATCACTCCAGAGTAGAATTTCTTCTTGCTTAGTCTCTTCTTGGCCCTGAAAGTTTCTAAAAACAGTGGCAGAGCCTCAAAAGAGTATCTAAGAAGGCATAAACAGTGCCTCTTTTGGACTCTTTTTGGAATTAGAACATTGTCTGGATGTTAGAGAAGGCAGCTTTGAATCTCTGCAAGCTAAAGATCCTTGAATTTGGGTCTTCTTGGTAAATACTTTACCAATGAGGTTGTCAGGTAGGAATTTTCTCCTTCTTACCCGTACTAGCCCAGCTTCTCAGAGGCTTAGGTGCTATCTGGTGCTTACCAAACCATCTTGTGGCCATTTGGAGAAGAGAGGTCTTGGGTAGAACGAAACTAAAATCGAACTGACTTAGATCTCTTGGTGTGGACATGATGGTGTTGGCAGAGAGGGAGAGATTGCATTATTGGGGCTTTTTTATTAAAAACATGGATGGGGCTGGAATTCAACTGATCAAGTCTGTTTCAGGTGATAAAGGTGTTCTTTGGTTCTGCCTTCCTATTCTTTCTAGATGGCACATCTGTAAGTTTTTCATTCATGAAATGTTCAAAACCAGATCATAAATTTTTTGACTACTTTTGGAAATTATTCAAGCAAGTGCTATGTCTCCCTATTCATTGTTCATTAGCAGTTTGTAACAAATTTCCTATCTCTATTCAGATTTGCTTCTCTTGCTTTATTGTTGGTCACCTTTACTTAACATTTCCTAGTATTTTTTTTAAAGGACACAGAAATCCCATCATGTGGCAGACTAACTAGTAGCAATAGTAGGTTTTCATGCTGGGTCTTATATTCTCTAATTCTGCAACTAATTTTTTATAAGGTACCTCTGTCTCTGCTGGAAATGAATTTAATTTAATCACAAAATTATTTCTCTTTTGATGATTACATTCATCTTGTCAACCTGCCTCTAAATTTATTCTTCACAAACATTTGTATGAGCTAAAATTTGGCTGCAGAAAACCACATAAAGAAATCAAATTGAGATTAGATTTGTAATTTGAAAAATTCCCCACAAAAATGTTTACATTATGCAGTGACTTCTTATATTGAATCTTACACGACAAACAACTGCCTGTAGATTATTCAGCAATGCTGTGGTAGGACAAGGCATTAAATTGAATAATAGAGAATAGGATGTACTTTCTCTGGCTGAATTTTATGGGCCTTGCCATGATAAAATATTCTCAAAATATATATTATTCAAAAGCCACTTTTATTTCTAAATAGTATATAGGAATAACTATACAAAAAGAGTGACATAATTTTTTGAGGGTGGGGTTCAGGTGATTGTCACAATGATTTAAAGCTAATCAAAAGGGCTGGGTAAAACATAAAAGGCTGCCCTGTTAAAAGAAACTGGGCCCCAGAGTAGAGCAGAAATGCTCACCGAGAAAGGGAGTTGTTACGTCTTGCTCAGCATCCAGACACTGTGATCAGTGCTTACCAGAAGCCTACCACCTTCAAAGTGTCTCTCATGTAATCATAGAATGGTTTGGTTTGGAAGGGACCTTTAAAGGTCATCTAATTCCAACTCCCATGCAGTGGGCAGGGACATCTTCATCTAGGTCAGGTTGCTCAGAGCCCCATCCAGTCTGACCTTGAATGTTTCCGGGGATGGGACATCAACCATGTATCTGAGCAACCTGTTCCACTGTTTCACCATCCTCATTATAAAAAAAATTTCTTCCTTATGTCTAGTTTAAATCTACAGTCTTTTAGTTTAAAAACATTACCCCTTGTCTTATTGCAACATGACTGCTAAAAATTCTGTCCTGGCTTTCCTGTAAGCCCCCTCTTTAAGTATTTGAAGGCTACAATAGCCTTCTCTTTTCCAGGCTGGACAACCCGAATTCTCCCAGCTTGTCCTCATAGGAGAGGTGCTCCATCCAGCCAGCCATTTTTGTGGACCTCCTCTCAACCTGGTCCAACAAGTCCACATTTCTACAATTACCTGAAAAGAGGTCGTAGACAGGTGGGTGTCGGTCTCTTCTCCCTGGCAACCAACAGTAGGACAAGAGGGCATGGTCTTAAGCTCTGCCAGGGGAGGTTTAGGTTGAATATTAGGAAAAAAATTTTTACAGAGAGAATAATCAGGCATTGGAATGGGCTGCCCAGGGAGGTGGTGGATTCACTGTCCCTGGAGGTTTTTAAGATGAGACTGGATGTGGCACTTAGTGCCACGGTCTAGTAACCACGGCAGTGTTGGTTCATGGGTTGGACTTGATGATCTCGGAAGTCTTTTCCAGCTTGGTTGATTCTATGATTCTATGGTCTTTCTTGTGCTGGGGATCCCAGAGCTGGATGCCGTATTTCAGGTGGGGTCTCACCAGAGCAGAGCAGGGTGCAGAATCACCTCTCTCCATCTGCTGACCACGTTTCTTTTGATGCAGCCAAGTTGCTCTCTGGGCTGTGAGCACACATTGCTGAGTCATGTCCAATCTATCATCCATCAGTACCCCAGACTGTTCTCTGCAGGGCTACTCAATCCTTTCAGACCCCAGCCTCTGTTGATACCAAGGGTTGCCCTGACCCAGGTGCAGGACCTTACACTTGGCCTTGTTGAACCTCATGAGATTCACATGGCCCAATTCTTGAGTTTTTCCAGGTCCCTCTGAATTGCATCTCATCCCTCAGGTATATCAACCACACCATTCTGCTTTGTCTTGTCTGCAAACTTGCTGGGGGTGCACTTCATCCCACTGTCTGTGTCACTGACGTTGTTAAGCAGTACCGGTCCCAATATGGACCGCTGAGGGACACTACTCAGCACTGAAGAGACATATAGACAACCTTCCTATCTACCAGGTTTTGTGCAACATCTGGAAAGTAAAGACATGAAATGGTGAAATCTCAGCTTTTCTGTTTGAAGGTTTTCTGGGACATGGCATTTTAGGGGCAGAATCCACTAAATAGAACATATTATTTTGGAACTCTGTTTTTAGCTTATTTATTTATGACTTGGCAGACTCCTAGTCAAGAGAGGATAACCCTGGTCCCAGTGATAAGTTTTAACAACTACATGTTTATGCACCAGTAGGTATCAGGAGGTCAGTCATAAAAACCTGTCAGTTTGTATTACTTCTCTGTTGACTCTCTATCAAAGCATGAAGGAAATGGGAGCTGCCATCTTTCTCTTCCTACCAGTGGGTAGTATGTCATGTATTAGATAAAATAAGCTGATTTTTTCTTATATTGGTGCAAAATACAGTCCCTTTGAAAACTGGAGAAAAAACATTAAATTTCTATCTATTTATTCAGTTACTGAAGGAGACATACCACTTTTGTAGGTGAAGGCAGTGGAAATAATGATGTTTTGGAGCTTTTTAAAAACACATAGGCAGTGCTCGCAGATGCTTGTGATATCTAGTGTTGAATTCTGATCAGGTCTCCTCAAAGCAGATCTGTTTGGATATTCATGAACTGTTAATTTTTAAGTTATATGCAAAAGATAATAGTGAAATTTGCATCATCTTTAATATGTTCAGGTCACTTGCTTTTGATACCAACACCCAAAGAAGCCAAATGAGAAAAGATAATATCAAGGATGATCAAGGCTTCTTTTCCACATGAGAAATTTTCACTCTGTTTAACATTGCCTCTGCATGAGCTTCCAGCTGTCTGATATTTGTGGCCATGAGAACAAACATACGCAATTACAATAGGTAAGCCACTCCATGCTTCTACCCAAAGCAGAGCCAGGATCTGAAGGATCATGCCATTGGCTTAAATGTCATCTCACTGAAGAAGAAAAAGAGTTTGAAACTCTCTTTATTTCTGTGCTTATGTTTAAATGCATTTCATCACACTCAAGCATCTCTCTGCAATCATGGCTACCATCGGAATAGGCTCCTGTTCTTAAAAATCCCACACTTTAATATCTATCTAGAGTGCCTGAGAGCTTTGATTTCAAGTTAATTTTTTGATAAGACAAGCTACAAAGCGCACAGTCTACAGCAGAAGAATAGAGGACCGAGCTATTCTAAGCTTGTATCAAGAAATTAGATACTACAGACTGACAATTTCAAATGTTGAGCTACAATTCTGTCTGTTTGCTCCAAGCACTCCGTGCACAGAACAGACACTGCTGCAACTCACCTCAGGTAGACCCTGGAGATCAGGAAAATATCCAGAATTACTTTGATCATTATCTTGATGGAAAATATTAATTTTTTTATAATGAAACATGATGTATAGTGGTTTCCTTAGAACTAGTTATGATAACAGTAGTCAAAGTGGAAAAACTGTAAAACTACTTTGCTTTATTTTACCATGGGATAAGTTACTTTTGGGGTTTTCTGTTTTAAAATCTGACAGATGGCCACTTTGGAAGTACAAAAGTGATTACTTAATTAAATCTAAGAAGTACACCTGGCAAGTGGACCTTTTCTAGGAATGAAAAAAAGATCCTTTCAAACAGGAAACATCAATTCTTAGCGCTAAGGTTACCACCTTTTCACCTTATATTTCTTAGGAGACATTTATTATCCTTGACTGCAGTGCTTACTATCATAGGAATACTGTGGAACATCATGTTTCCTTTTATGCTTGAGAGGCACTGCTGCTGATCGTCCGATAAGTCAGATATTTCCCTATGACATTCTTTATTGTGAGGCTCATCATATACAACATAAAGTATACTTCTGTTTTCACATCCCACTCTCACCACTGGATTCAGTTGATACATATCAGCTCACAACCCATAGGATCGTATGTCTGCAGCATACTGTGTAATATTGTTGAAAATATTCACTATCTCTGCAGTTTCTAGGCCATGTCCCCTGGGCAGTTTGGTGTCACCTCTTTGACCGCGACTAATGAGTGCCTGGAATATTGGCAGAGGAGTATACTGACAGTGTAATCCTCCTTGTGGTCCCTTCAGATCAAGGTGCATGAATATTTGCAGGGAGAGAGGGAGGAAGCTGCTTTGATTCTGTACTTGTTCTGCAAGTCCATTTAGACATTAGGACGTGAAGGCCTATGCTTATCAACTGTACTGGAGAGGGTTGAATCAAGTCAGAAGGAACTGAGCCCAGGTCTAACCGCTGCCAGATGTTGAGCCTTACTGAACTAGAACAGCCACAGGAGTCTGAACAAGGAGCTGCTTGCTTAATAAAAAGCATATTTGGTCTTCAATACACTTCTTTGTCCTTGCTGATATGCCACAAGATACATGGTGGGCTCTGTGCTGACCTAGCAGTTTCCGTTGGTGTTCTTGCAGCTTTCAGCCCTCCTCATATGTTGTGGAGGTTATAAAAAGTTCACATTTGTTCTAGAATGCCTCAGACCACAGATAACTTAATATATGATTTTAAGAAGCAGATGACCTAATCCAGGAGACACTACTACAGAAGCAGAGAATACCAACAAAAAATGTGTCTGTGCATGTCTGTATCAGTGCATCTGCTTCTAGAAGAAAACTATGAATCAGGAAGTAGAACTAAGAAAGCAAGAGGGAAAAAAAGAAGTAATTTTGTTCTAGAACAGAGAGGTGATCCTTCAGTGTGCCACACAGAAATCAGGTCTAGAAGTCAAGTGATTTTGGAAGAACTCATTTGGAGAAGGAGAATCCTAAAAACAGTCAGCACTTGAAACCAGCACCCTCCAAAGAGGATCTGTGATATTTTGATATAGTATTTCTTTGACAACCAAGAGAGAGATCCAGCTACAACCAATTTTATAGGTTCTGACTAAACATGGTGCAAAAAATATGATAACTTCTCACAGTGTTTGTCACTGCATTGGTAGAAAACAAGCAGCTTGGTATAGATCCATATATTCTGGGCTGAGCTTGATATAAGGTTCCCCTAGTATAAAAAGACATTAGCACTGAACTTTTCTGATTTTCTGTCTCACTTTCAGATGACAGCTCCTCTGGCAGTTAACGCATTCCCAGAAATGTGACCGTGTAGTTCCTTGGCTTTGTCAAGGCTACTGCTGCCTTCTCAGACTCTTTGGTACTCTGAACACAAATCTTTTAGAAAAGCTCCAAAACTGTAGATGCTCTAGGTTTATGGCACTCTTGAGGAACACATAGTACTTAAAAAAATTTAGGGTTCTGAACACCATGTATATTTTAGTTAGAAATCCACAACTGTAACACGACAGACAACACCATGCCCACAGTATATACTATCGTTAAGAAATGAGGATTTAGATCTTTGAAAATAGGTCTGAGCTGCTCAATAGGTGCACTTCTACATATAGCTCTTTAAGTTATTTCAGTGTCCTCTGCAGAAATTCTGTGATTTTTTTCTCCATGTTATGCAAAAATGTTTTCTTTCTTAAAAGAGTTTTCTGTGCGTTTGAGCTTTCTTCTTGATTTCATATTCTTTATGGTTTTAAAAATCTGTATCAACGCTGGTATTTTTTATTAGGTTATAGATACGCATCATGTCTCTAAATACCGTTCCTTACAAAATTTGGGGAGGACGAGAACTCTTTTTCAAAGGCTTTTCTTGCTCACCTGGGAGGCAATGAGGGTAAAAATCTACATCAGCTGTCCACGGTATCACTTACTTGGCTCTTGGACTAGTGGGAAAATTAAAAATCAGAAATATTATTAGGCATTTTTTCGCAATAGAGCTTGTTGGCTGGCAGGAACACACCAACAAAGTCCAGAGTTTTCAAGCAAATTCACAAATTTTCCATATCTAAGTTTTTCAAATTGTCACATGCATACAGAGCTTTTTTATACTTCTTTATGTTCTGCAACTTTACACGGAGAAATTTGGAAGGTATTAGAAAATAGGGAAGGCCAAATGCCAGCTATTGAAAGCTAAGACATCTCAAGTGAATCAGTTTCATTGCTGATTTAACAGGTCCACAGAGTCTGAAGTGATAGGTTGTAGTTCATAGGAGGCTACTGCTGTGATGAAAAGATGTTTAAAATTGCATTAGATATTTACAGACCCAGAGGTAAGGCCCCAGTGGATTATCATATACAACATAAAGATTTTATTTTTTTTTTTTAAAGGATTAAATGCTGACCTGCTATGAGCTTTTGACTCAATCATATCAGGTCTCAGCTACAAGGATGACCTTGGTGGGTGATTTCCCTGACATATGTAGTTCACACTTGGCCTTGCTTACTTTGTTTAAATTTAGATTTATACATTTTTCATGTTTAAGCAGTAGGGTAGCTAGTAAATAGACATTTTTAGTAAATAATTGCTCATGTTGCTACTAGTTGACTGACAGCAAATGAAATCCTACAAGGATTTTTATATATTCCGATGGTAGTGATACAGCTAAGTGGCCACTTGGTAGGTGAGAGCTTTGTTTGTCTAGGGTTTTAGCATAATCATTAAATCACAGCTTTCCCTAATTGCTTCAGCTGCAGCCAGACTCAGTTGGATGGGATTCTGAAGCAAATGGAATCCTGTCACATTCAATATCACTGTTTGCTTTATTAAATAGCATTTCTCTGGGGACCTGCATAGACTTTTGGAGTTTTTAATTTGTTACAGTATGTAATAGCTGGCTTCTGTAAAAGAATTGTTCACCAAGCTGCATTCTTATTATTACTACTGATGCCTTTTTACTTTAAATGAGGTTGACAAGATAAGAGATGCCATTTAGAAGAAAGCTGTACTTACTTTTCTCAGTGAAGACTGAGTTTTGAAAGGGAGCACTTCTTGGTATGCATAAATTCTCCCACTGCTTTTGAAGTGAAAATTTAAAGTTAATAATTAAAACAAACACATAAACCCACTCTGTTATCACAACCTTCATTCTCTCTATATTTCTTTTGGTGCCTTTCAGTACAGTATATCCTTTGATTTAGCAACCGTAACACCCTTGTCAGTGATCTGTTACACTGTTCTACAATTTTATAGTGGCAATAACAGTAAAAGTTTTGGTTCTAAGTAGCTTTTTCATGGCAAGCAGGTGATTCAGACATCTCCATTTGAATCAGAATTTTAATTTGTAAATGCAAATGTCAGTTTAAAAAGTTCACTACCCTGTGCTTCTCACCATAAAGACTTGTAAACCATTGTATATACTGAGAATATGTGAATGTCTCAAGTACAACCCATCCTCACTTTGTCAGAGCAATCTGGACTCCTGATTATTGTTCCTTCATTGATCAGTCTTGGCTATCACATGCCCAGTAGTGAGCATTATGTACTTGAGAAGGATAGTGCTACACCGCAGAAACAAGGAGCAACCGAGTCATCTGGCGGCCACAGAATAATATGTGAGCAATGTCAGTATTTGATATGTTGTCTTGTCCCAGGATTTCCTTATATTTCAGATTACTGAGGATGTAGGAAGATACATATGAACAATTCTGTCTCTAGTTTAATTGCATTTTGTACAGGATTTTGTATCCAAATACAGTACAAGGTAAAACACAGGATCTTAGCACCTTTATTTGCAACCATGGCTAGCTGGGGAGTGAAGTTAGGAAGCCAGGCAAATAATCACATCTTCTTCATTTAAAGCATTTCATACTGGCAGAAATCTTTAACCAGTGCTCCAACTTCTGTCTGCCACTTGGAGCTTTTTATATGAAACAGCAGGAACCTGGCAGCCTGGAGATCTTTGAGCATTGCGAGCAAAAAACTTGAACATCATTTATAAGTTTTCCTGCCAAGACTGTTAAAATCTAGACAAAGTAGATACAGTTGTTTCACCCAGCTATTCACTTATTTTTGTCCTTCACTATGTAAGCTCTCAAAACCTCAACCAATTTTCTTCTTGACTTTTAAATTCTTGGTAGGTACATAGAATAGGATTTATCTTACCTACCTTTATCCCTGTAACAGTTACATGTCTAGACTGAACCATTCTCTAGGCTCCCTCTACAGACAGTGAAGAGACAGATATCTCTAGGAGGCTTTTTATCTCATATGAATTTAGACAACTGTCTTGGGGTGAAATGAATCCCAGCCCTGTTGTCACCCTCCAGCTTTGATTCAGCAAATGTAACAAGCTCCATTTCCATGCTGGGATTTGGAGCCTTGCACAGAATATTCCACATCTGATTTCCACTTAATTTAATGGAAAATGAATGCATAAGTCTTTTAATTAGCTTTGAAAATCTCTGCCTTAATGTTTGATTAAGTCTGAATGCATGTGTTTGTATATTAAAAATTACAAGCAATAAATGTACTGTATTATTTTCAAAAACCTGAGCATCTGACAAGTAGAGGTGATTAGTGGACAATACTGACTATGATATAGTGTTGAAAACTGGAAAAAGTAAGTAGAGACTAAAATATGGACTTAATAAGAATACTTCAGCACTACCTTTTTTCTTGTCTCTCCTAAGTAGAGTTTAAATTCCAAAACACATTTTACACAAATAATTGTGGATACAGTGACATTGCCAGTTGACAAAAATGGCTGTGATTACTAGTCCTAATAAGTACAGAAGACATAAAGGAATTAACTTGAAGTATAGTTTTGCTATGCTAAAAAAGTAATCTTTTAAAATGATCACAAGAGTAGGGCTTCTGAGATGAGTTGAATAAAAAAACTGTGAGTGAAATTTTAAGGGACATAACTTGCAGGTGACTCTAGCTCTTTTATGAAATTATTTGTAAATTCCCACAGTGTTTTTTTTGCTTAAAGAATGTGCACTGTTTTTGTAGCAAAGATATGGGGGTTTTTTATTAGCAACACATAACAAGAACTCATATTTGTGCTTTTTGCCAGAATTTTTCTGTAAGGTGCTGTAGTGTTTGCTTCTCTGCACTGTGAGGAACTATATACTGTGGTTACGATTTCTTTGGGTGATACTTGAACACCCAGAACTACAATATTATTATAAAACACCTAAATACAGTAATATATAATTTAAACAATATATAATTGAAAGTGTATATATGCTTGAAAATTGTAAAAAAAAGGGAGTGATTTCTTAAATACTTCTTTCTTAATTGTTTTTTCTTTTTCTGGCTAGTTACTGCTAAGTTAAACTTTTGTGCATGAGGTTACCTGTCCTCTAAAGGAGATGGGTCATATGGTATACTTGATCTTTTCCACTTCATGTACCTTTGCAAGAAATAGCAGCTCATTGGTTACACAGACCTGTCCATAATTTTGATATTCCCTTACTTGGTTTGCAAAGCATAATAGGAAGTCATAATCTTTAGTTAATTAGACTTGCAGACTAACAAATCCATAGTTGGATCCCAGTTCAGCAAAACTGTTAAGCATATCCTTAATTTTAAAAGTCTCTTGCTGAGTCTTAGCAAGAGTTTTCTCCAAGTCCTGTAAGGTAAAGTTGTGTAGAATGGTCTGGATTGGAAGGACCCTTAGAGATCATCTAGTTCCAATCGCCCTGTAATGGGCAGGGACACCTTCCACTAGACCAGTTTGCTTGTTCAAAGCCCCATCCAGCCTGGCCTTGAACACTCCCAAGGATGTGGTATCCACAGCTTCTCTGGGACACCTGTTCCAGCACCTCACCACTCTCACAGTAAAGAATTTCTTCCTAATAGCTAATCTAAACCTGCCCTCTTTCAGTTTAGAGCCATTACCCCTTGTCCTATCACTACATGTCCTTGTAAATAAATCCCCTAAGGCTTTCTTTGTGTATATAGAGATACATATCTCTTCACCTGCGTGTCTTTTCAACCATATAATCTTTTTTATGATAAAGTCAACTCTTCATTGCTGCATTACTTAGCCCTGTCCCCACTTGATACTTCTCCAAGAAGCTGGAATGTGGGTAGAAGTGTGGTTTGTCTTATCTGTATTTCCCTTTCCTACCAGGATCACTAGGCTTGCACAAGAATAAGGCACATGAGATAAAAGTATGTTTTTCAGCACAGCTGAAGAGCTGTTTCTTACCTCTCTAAGTCTGTTAGATCATGGTTTAGATCATAGTTGTTCAGAAGCAGGGACCTCTGAAGGTCCCAACTTTGTACTTGTCTCTAAAACACGTGGTGCTTTCATGAGACTTCAGCGATCAAAGAAGTGGTGAGAGTCCAGTGTGAAATGGAGGTGTCAAGGACTGTCTTCATTTCATCATGTTCCAATGTAGTATTTAAATGCTGTCAGTAATAATTTTACTTTCACTGTAATAACCGATAAAGGGATTTGTGTTCACTAAATTTTTTTTTTAGAGCCTTGGGAGTTGGTGCAGTTGGGTAGATAGATCTAGAGAGGCTAATTTACTAATATTGCTGGGAATATGACTTTTTTTCTGTGCCCTAGTGACACATAATGTTTGATGCTCTATATTCACTCATGGCAATACTAGTTATTGCCTTTTCATTTGGATAGATGGCATAGTAGCTTCCATTTACTCATATAGATGGAAGTAAACAAGGTAAAAAAGAAACCAGGTCAAAATGTCAGAATAAAATAAGAACATTTGTATGGCTGACAGCAGTACAGTAGATAATAGACACACTTAATATTCCATCTCTATAAAACATTCTCAAAGGCAGAGGCTGTGGGGTATTCTGTGGCAGAATGGAGAAGTGTAACTGTGGTTCATTTTTGATAAACACAAAACTCAGGTCTGTGATTTGTCTGCAATGATCATGGATTGAGAATACTACTAAGAAAATCTATTACTGTTCCCAGCCAGCTAGACACATCCTCATGCCTATTGAAAAGAGGGCTCAAATTTAAAACAGTTTTGAATATGGATTTAGTAGGCACTGTGTATATAGCAAGTCCTAACTATGGGTGCTATGGGTGTCTATTTCTGTTAAAAATTGCACAGTTTAGTTATTAATGCCCAGTCTTTTTGTTCACACAGCCAAAATATAGGTCTTATCCATAGAGACCAAGTGAAATCTTATCCCATGTATTTAAAAAGGACAAAAGAGCATCTTCTGCTGGTCATTGACAATATTGCTGTGAAATATCAAGGATGATGCCATGTTGGTGATAACGAATTGGCAGTGGAGTGTGTCTTGAGCCCAGCTTCATTGCTCTTTTTTCCCCTTTCTTTCTGCTCTCCATTCTTGTACACAAGTTCCAGGAGTGGAATAATGAATTCAAATTAAAAAAGCAGGTGAAATGACACATTTCATAAGGTAACTCTTTCTGCTCTGTACTGCTTACAATGCGGAATTAAACTCTGCAATCCCCTGTCTGCTGTAGGTGAATAGTGAAACAGGCACAGAGTGGATATTGAAGAATTCTTTTGTCTTTTGTCCACAAGCTGCACTAAAATTTAAAGACTGACAAATAATAGGTTTGAGACCAGGCATTCTTCTGTGATTCTCTTATTAGACTGAACCAGGTATCTCTCTGTCTTATCCTTTCCTGGTAACTTAAGTTATAAAGCTCTGTAATTTTAAGGATTACAGTTTTAAAAGGTTATCAAAATTGTTATACATATAACAGCTGTGTAGATGGAAAAATTGAGTGACTTAGATGTAGTGGAATAACTGTACTTCTCTAGTTGTTTGTAGACCAGTCAAGCTATTTGCCAGCCTAGTGAGTAGTTGGCACAACTAACAAAAGTTGTCTAATTTGGGTATATGTTAGTGATCAAATAACAAGGAAGAGGTCAACCATCCATCTGAACATAAGAAAAAAAAAATTTGTTGTCCTTATTTCAGTGTCAGCATGTTTCAGTTAATCTGAACTCCTGGTAGAATTTCCCAGTGTGGACCTGTTATTTGAGAATCTAAGTGACATTATCTCGAAGCAGTATATCTGCAAAGCTATTGTATGGCCAGTGTCATTACAGCGTAATGGTTTTCCTGTAGTGATGCTGATTCCTACATGCCTGGGTTGAGAGTTCATCAAGAAATGGCATAAATCACATAAATCAATCTGCATATTTTGCAAAGCCTCTCTCTTTTTACTTTTTTTTCTCTCCCATTTTTATCTAAAGTTGAATAATTAATGTTTGATTTTCACAGTTCCCCATTCAGAAAATGGGCTGTTACCCTCCGGTATTTTGTTGCCTTAGAGTGTAATGGTTTATAGGCAATAAAAATAGGATCCTTGATGCCATGTTGGTGATAACGAATTGGCAGTGGAGTGTGTCTTGAGCCCAGCTTCATTGCTCTTTTTTCCCCTTTCTTTCTGCTCTCCATTCTTGTACACAAGTTCCAGGAGTGGAATGGTTTATAGGCAATAAAAATAGGATCCTTGATATATTAGGAATTTCAAGTGAATGTGTAAGAGTAACTGTTATGAGCTATTCCCTGAAATTCCATTAGATTCTTAAAGTTACTGCAGATTTACATGGGAAGCAGAAACGTTGCCCCCATTTTGCACCCCAGTCCATCTCTCTGAGGAGGTATTGCTGTGGGGATCTGTTGCATGGCTATTATCTGCCTTTTCAATAAAAGAGGAATTTGATGTTGTTTCTTTACTGTACAAATGAAGATAAGTTCCTAAGTGGAATGTAAACAATAATTTAATTAATTATTAAGTGAGCTGAAGAAACTGATATGTTTTGGGCATTGAGCAGAATTTTGGCAAGAAGTTGAAAGTATGTAATGGAACAGAAAACTACATATGACCAAAGCCAGGTCTTAAAATCTTTCAGCCAGTTTTACTACACATTGTTTGAGAGATGGAATCCAGCCACACTAGTGAGTGAAATAAAAGCAAGCAACACCATTAAAACTGTGCATTTGTGTGAAATAACAAATGGAAGGACTAGAGTAGACCATTCCTGGCAGCAGAATGGGAAATGGAGGTTCTGTAAGATACCACTAACTTCAAGATTAAAGTATATTTAATTCTATGTAAGGCATGCTTTATTTTTGAGATAAAAAATCAGATAGATTAACAAATTGCAAAAGCAATGGGAGTGCTCTTTACAAACCAGTCCTGAGCAAAAGACACTGGGAATATAAGATAGGTGTGCATCTTCTTGTACCTGTGTAACAGCCATTTGACTATGTGGGTTTCTCACCCACATACGTATGAGCATTCCACTCTTTCACTCTGTTCATACTGTTTCCAATAAAATCAATCTAAGACTCATAATATCTGTATTCCATATAGAATTCATATAAATAGCAAAAGACCCCTATGCAAGATTATAAAACCATTGTGCTTTGCAGGACCAGATCTGTAGATCAGTACTCAAATGTCCAAATAGATGAAGTTAAGATATATAGATCCCTATTAATTAATTTGTTATTCCTGTGTAATTTATATCAGAATCCTAAATATGTTAGGTAGAAACAAGATGGATCTAATTTAAAACTAATGGAGAAAATTATTGGTATTTGGACTATGTGCTCCGAGTATAAACTTTAATGTCTGATTTTTTGATATACTTATCTTGTGAGTTTTTTAATTTGTAATGGCTGCAGAGTTTTTACAGGTGTATTTAATGGCAAAATCTTATCTTGAGTTGCATTTTAAAAGCTCAAGTATAGTTTAATTTGCTGGGAACAGGAGGAGGGGAGGAATGCCATTTTTTCCTTGGGGAGACAGCAGTTTCCTCATGCAGCATTAACTTGAAAGAATATGAGACACGTGTATGTTGCCAACAGGAGTGTGGATGTATAGAGTTCTGAAAATAGTAAGTGTCAATAGGTAAGAGTTGCAGGTGCCAGAAGAAAAATTTAAGCTCCCAAGGGCACTATCTCTTTTTATTTTTGCCTTGTCCAATGCCAAGGTTGATGTTTAAAATTCAGATTTTTCCCTGAAAAGTGATTATACAAAAAGAAAAAAGATCTTGTTTCAGAACAGATGTGTTTCCTGTGTGTATTCAGAATCACATTTATTTGTTCCCATACCTTTATTTTAATATACTGTTTACACTTGTTACACATGTGCAGCCAAAAGCAATGTGAGGGAGAAACCAAAAATCAGCTTCTCACTGGGGATGAGCCATGGAGCTGCTGTAAAGGGCAGCTCTGCTGAAGGCTCATTGGCAGCAGGATCTCTGTATCCACTCTTTTTGGGAACACAGTAGCCATGCTCTGTAGCTCTTTCACCTCTGCCTAGCCTAGAAATCTGTAACAGGGGATTAATCCACTTAACCCGTGATGGCAGCAAACTGAGACAATTATTACTTTTTCCATCCTTGTTAGGCACCAAGGATAAGTGTTGACTCTTCTTTGTAGCAATCTTTTCATATGGTTAAAGCCTGTCATCACATTCCCTGTGAGCTTCTTCTGTCTTATACAAAATAGAGGTAGATCCTTCTGCCTTGCTTCTTGTGAATCTTTTGGGGTTGGTTTGTTTGTTTGCATTTGTCCTTAAACTCATTGATTCCTGTGAATCTCAGCAAAATTCTTTTAGAATGGGTAGCCCAGTCCTGGCCACAGTACTCCAGAAGTGGACAGAGTATTCCAGTTGAAGTCTTTCAAGAGATGTGTTTGCTGGAGTGGACGGCTATTGTATCTAAGACATTTCCCTTGTTTGTGAGACATTTGCTTTATAAGCTGGACCATTTTCTACAGTACTGTCTAGCCAGTTATTCCCCATTTTTTATTTGTGCTTTTTTCACTTCATTTTATTGAATTTCATCTTCATTTCAAATCATTTCTCCAATCTATCAAAATCATTTTGAATTCCATTTCTGTCCTGCAAGGTGTCTTCAGCCTCTCAAGTGTGGTTTCATGTACTGACTTTTTACGTGAACTGCATTCTGCCTTCCAAGTCATTAAACAAAAATAAAGGAATTTGGAGAAAATGCCATAGTCTCAGTTGGGCTCATATTCCAGTTGCAAGATCTATTTTGGTTCAGCAATCACCATCACAGACAAGAAGAAAAGCCTCATTTAGCTTGCAGACTCTTAATCATGTAAGTGTGTAAGGTGTAAAGAAGAACCCAGCTTGACTCTCAGATCACACGGTGAACATACAGGACTGTTAGATGGAGGGGGAAAAAGAACATCATTGTACTTAGAACTGATTACGTTTGCCAAAGAAATCAGAGTCAGGAAAAAATATTGAAACCCTAGGATTCCATTTACTTGGAGACCCTATTCAGAGTTGAGCCATGCTTCAAATTACAAATAATACCAGGGGTGGAATGGATCAGAGGGAATAATGACAGTTGTGGCAGAAGATGTTTTGCTACTTGGGTAGCCTGGCCACAGCAGCATGGCATCTTTACTTTTAACCCAACTTGCAGGCTGTCTCTGCCCTCTTCTGTCCTGTGACCCATTCCATAAGTATATTTTAATACAAAATATTTTTAAAGTATTAATATTTTTTTGTTATGTTTAGGCCATTATTTCAATGTTTGAGCATGTGAGTGCAGTATGTGAAAGGGAGGTTGCCATGGTAATTTCTCATTATTGTTGAATAGAAAAATAATTACTCTGGCAAAATCCCCCGTAACCTGTCAAAGCATAAGTTAAAGATGCCTGAGGGCAGCCTTGCCTTCACCATCCCCTTTTTGCAAAAAAAAAAAAAAAAATAAAAAAAGGGGGTGGGTTTTTGGTTTTTGGGGTTTTTTTTGTTTGTTTTTTTTTTTTTTAATAACTGGATCCTTTTTCAGCTTGGCTGGGGACACCTCATTTGATTTTGTTCACATTTGGCTGTGAGAGTAGTTAGCCCCACCTGTGACAAGGGTGGAGCAGAGAATTAATCAGCAGAGTGTATCCAAGTTTGACAGAATTTATATATTTTTTTAGACTTTGGTTTTCTTTCTGGGGGTGGTGTGTTGCATTTTATGTTTTTCCTTCTTCCTGACATAAAATATGCAAAAGCTTAAGATAAAGACCTTGGACAGTATTCAAACTGTGACCGGGTCTGGATATTTCATCTATCCAGGGAGGGAATTCACAGTAATTCCATGTCCACATTTTTCTTGCTTTCAAGACTTCTTGGAAGCCAGAATGAGTGTAAGTATGTGTGGTTTTGAGGTGAGGCCCTGCACTTTCCTTGCTCTTCTCTGTCTTTTTCCCATGTGCATTTACATCCTGGCTATGTGATGCTCCTGTTTTTGTTCCCATGTCACTGGATGCTGCATGGGTAGCTCCAGTGATACTCAGCTACTCGGTTAGAAAGAACTGCAAATGTGATATGTGACATTGCTTAAAGCCTTCCCTCCCGTCTTCCTTCCCTATGACAAGTATGTCCAAAAGATTGCAGTTAAACAATCTTTTGCCACTACTTGTGGCAATCTCTCTTTTGCCACTACTTGTTGGACGATACACTCTTATATGGGCTTATAATGTAACCCACTAGGCTGTGCTGAGTGAACGGTCCATGTGCAGAGGTGTGTTGAACACCTGTGTATATATTTCATACTTACCATGGCTACTCAGCTCCTCAACACAGCAGTGTTTGCACATGGTAACACTCATCAGGTTTACACCAGGAAAGAGCAGCAACCCTGAGACAACAGATGTTGCAGATGTGGGGACAACTTTGATACCTCTTTGTGTGACTGAACTGCAGGGCCATATGGTCCTGTCACTGCCAGGTGGGATGGGCCTTGGCAAGGAAGGAGTGTTACAGGCTCTGACACAGCCAAGAAGTCTCTCTGGCGTCTCTGGTACGACCCAGATTGCTAAAACCTCTCCTTACCATTTCTCCATTGTATGCTTGACAAAAATCAAAGTGAAGTTGAGAGGCAGGAAAGATACCTTGCTCAGCATTTTGGAGTGAAATCCAACAGTAACATCATCCGGAAATACAGCAGCAGAACTAAAAACGCCATATATACGTATACACGCAGTTATTTCCCTGCATGTATACGTATAATGACTATGATAGATGCGTATTTTCTCTTAAACCGGTATTTTATCTCAGGGGTTTTTTTCCTGTGAAGGGAACAAATATTTTTCTGGATTAGATCAATAATGCTCAGGCATTAAGAGGTGCTCAGTGCTCACTGTACTGAGTGAACCTGGCCTTGCACACTGGTTAGGCAGCTGCCATGAGTGGGACAGAGTGGCTCTGAGTGCAACTTGGGCATCTTCACAAGTGTATTTCCAGCTTTGTTGCTGTTCCTGTGTGCTGCAAGTGATTTAAGTCTCAGGGGCCTCAAAAGAGCAGAAGAGACTACCAAAAATTTCTAATCCAGCTATTAAATATATCCATAGCTTTTGAATTAAACCTTTGGTGTGTTTTGTGTTTTCTGACTTCTGTGAAAAACCTTGGAAGCTGGACCACTTGGTCAGGTGCTAGACATTGAAGTTTGGGTGGCTGTTGTTGATCATTAAGGTCTGGAAATGCCTGGTTCAATTGTCAAAGCCAAGAAACTACCTGTAGTGGTGTACTGGTATATGCTTTACATTGTATACTATATTAATAATTGCCATGTTCCAGCTATGTGTATTACTTTAAGTCTAAGTATACAGTGGTCACCTTAACATAATGTTTTCACTTCATGTATCACACTTAAAAGTAAAGTTGTCTGACAACAATTACATTTAAGTAACTAACTGGTATTTAACCTGCAGTAGCATCGTATTTATAATAAATGCATTGAAGTGGAATGGCCATTATATGTAGTTTCTAAATAACTTTATTGTCAGCTCATGCTGATGATTGGGTTATGTAGCGTTATAGAATTAAGTCTGAGATTTTTTGATTACTAGGACTAAGTATTTGAGACACATAGCCCAGAAAAGGAGGGAAAAATCATAGTTACTTAATTTGTTACTGAAAATTCTTCATTGAAATGAAAGTTTTTACATATTTAGTGTGCTTAATAAAATGAAAGACAGTCTATTGTATAATAAACTAAGCACTTTATTTTTTTCTTAACTTAGAAATGGAACTTTATCTAGAAAATTAGTTTGAAATATCATATAGACACCTGTTCCCCAAAACCATGGGTGAAGAAGATAAACTAGGTGTGATCCTGTGGAATATCTTTTACAACATATGAATATATATTTATTTTGCCTCCTATTAAGTGAATGATCTGTTGCTTCCTAGGATAGTGACAACCTCTGGTGGGATGCCTTTGCAACTGAATTTTTTGAAGATGATGCAACTTTAACCCTTTCATTTTGTTTGGAAGATGGACCAAAGCGATACAGTAAGAAATGTATATTTTTTTATCTACTGTTAAGTCTGAGTTTCTAAACACAGTTTGCCTGTTCAAGACAGATGCAACCCTGGCAATGACAAAGTCACTTGTGTGTATTCAGTGACCATTAGGTTCCATTAAAGAATCGCATGAGTTGGGGATCCATTCTTTTTGTGGAATTCTCTGAATTTGATTACATGAAAATAAATTATTTCCTAGTGGAGTGAAGCAAATAATAAAATATAATCTTTGGATTTTTATTTTTAATAAATAAACTTTGTGACTGTGCTTGCACTCTTTGTTAATTTGTTTTCTGCAAAGATTCAAGTGTTGAGTCTTGTGGGCAAAATTGTTCACAGAAAGAGAACTTCGTAGCAAGTTTCAGTGTTGTTGCTGGAAGGGCTTCCAAATCTAAACAGGGATCAGAAAAACAATAAATGAACAGCTATATCCTAGCTAATGTAGATAAGTATTCCATCAGCTGTGTGGATCTATGCTGCTTGCACACATTAAGGACCTGCCTTGGATATTGTCTGAACAGCAGTGGAAGTCTAGAACACTCTCAATCAGGCACTAAATGAAAGCTTGAATAGAAGTGCAGCAGTGAATAAATCTGATGGCACTGGTATCCATTGCCTGCACACGCTGAGCAGCAAAAAGGGATAAAATTCATCGAACAAATTGTTTGAAGTGAATAATTCACTCAGCTTTAGCACTAAGCAACAGAGAGAGAAGTAAACATTGAAAAACTGCATTGCCAGTTGTTTCACTCGATTCAGAGTGACCCGTGCTTTATGGTGACAGCTTGTACTCTCTATTTAATGCTGTGAATCTTGTGAGATTCTTCTTTTTCATGAGAGTGACTGTCAGCCTATCACTCACGTACTTCTAATTCCTTTTATCAATTATCTCAGGTATTTATTTGACAAGTGTTACCTTTTCCTGGAGAAAAAATAACAGCTGCTTTGAAAGCATGTTCTGGGATTAGTGTTGACAGAATTACAGTTTCTTGCCTTTCAAAGCAAGTGATAACTCTGTAAAGGTCCTTAAATTACAGCCTATAGCAACGTTGGTAACAGCTGATCTGTCCTGATTAGGTTGAGTCAACTTGTCAGATATCAGATTTGCTAGTTGTGTTATCAGTCCAGAAGGCACAGATACATCAGCAAAAAAGCAATTAATGTCCAGTTAGATTCAGAGGGAGTTGTGATTCTGGAAAACAGTGCTGCATATGAAAGAATTTGTCAAAGTGTAAAATATTCCTGTTGTCACAAATGCTTGATAGTGGTTATACTGTGTGTAACTGGGACGGTTTGGTACAGAGTAATACTGTAATTCTTGCCATTGTTTCTGATAAGCATGATTGAAAGATCAAATTACTGTAGGTATGTTTTTAAAAGAACTAGTACACAGGATTTTCCCTCTGGTTTTAATTTCTGACCTCTGCACAAACTGTTGTTGCTTTTGTTGTTGTTATTCTCAGCATCTGAAACTGAGGGTCCTCATTTGGAGCTCTTTGCTGTTCATTCCTATTTCTTTTCCTTCATTAGTAAATATTTATGTAATTCTGAACTACAGTATTGGTGATTCTTTTTGACATGAGCAGTATGACTGTACAGTGATACTCTAAAGAGCACGCTTGTGCTGTTCCAGTCTGGGACTTCCACTGCCCTCTGAGAAGGCTTGAGAGCAGCCTTGGGGGTGCCGTGTTATCCAAGTCCCTGACTGGGGACACATTCAGCATTGTCAGGGGAGGCTGCAGAGAGGAGGTTGCATCTTAAGAGTAGCTTTCCCTTCCTAGGAGGGAAGTTTGTGTCCAAAACCATGTTCAGGAGTTGAGAACAGAGCAGTTTGCTCCCTTTTTGAGTACAAATAGCAGAAAATCACTTCATCTGTAGCAGGTACTCAATGAGCACAGAGACTTGATTGACAGAGACTTGACTTTTGCCTGCCCAAGCCACACTCATGCTCTGTTATGCTTTTATGGATGCTCTTGGCATCTCCCAAAGACCATAACGTCACCTAGTACCTTTACTCCAAGTAACTTGTGAAATTGTTGGCCAAGGGCTGTGGCTTCTGTTAGGTGAGCCAGAGTATTCTGAGTGGTTGCAGAACCAAGCGCGGAGCTTTGACAGAGATGAAACCAAAGTCTTCATACTTGCTGTCCACAGCAAGACAACTGCCTCCTTGCCCAGTATGCGTGCTCTTTAGTATGTAGTGGGCATTAAAAATATTGGAGCTTGCAGAGGGGGAAAAGATAAATTGTTTGTTATTACTTTGGAGGCACAAACAGTAATGGAGGGAACCAAGATAAGGCCCAGGAAGAGAGAAATAGCCATCCTTTGAGAAGTTGTTTATAAAGTTGAAAGTGATGAAAGATGCTAACCTCTTGCATTTTCTTCCAGAATTCAAAATTGCCCACCTTTGTCTTCAACCTCTGAGAGATTTGCTTACATCTCTGACATTGGTTGTGGCCACCACCTCATTTTCTTTCCTTTGGGCAAAAGTTTCCCTCTTTTGCAAACTCAAATTGGAGCAAACAAATTCCATAAATAATCTTAAGTGTGTGTGCATATGTGGAGAGAACAAATAGTTTGTCAGCGGCTATGGTTTTGCTCTGGGTTATGGCAATTCCGAGTTCTTTTCCTTCCTTCTTCTCAGGAATATCTTCCTTCTCTTCCAGATCTTGCCTTAAGCCATCAGAGATGTGGAGGAACAAAGTGTTTTGTCCCAGGTCCTTTCTTCAAAGCCCCTCAAGAAAATTGTGTGAGGCTGCTAGGAACTTGCATGGTCTCTTCTGTTCTTCTCTAATCTTGACTGCAGTTCCCAAACCCCTTTGGGGGCTTCTTTCCCATGCTTGCTTTAAACTTTTCTATGAGTTTCCTATCATAGCCTGTTTCCCAGCTGGCTTTCTCTGCCCTCTGCTCTTACCTGAACAGTCCAATCCCACAGCCAACACAAATGTTCAGAGCATGTGAATAAGGCCTGTAAATCATTGTTCATGTAAGTGTTAGAAGATGTAAAAAAAAAATATTACTTTTATTTGTCTCCAATTTCTTTTTAACTTTTAATATACAGTTCTGTCCAAGGAATTGTAAGGTTTGTAAACTCACTTTTTTTTATCTCAGAAAACTATGTTGCTTATTTAATTTCATGGCCCAAAACTGAAGCTTTATGAAAACACCAAATATTTTTAGGTCTACCATTGATATTACCATGTTTTACAGCACTCTATACTGAGAAAAACAGTTTTCTTCCCTTTGCCACTTTCACTGTTTCTCATCACTTGTCAGCTCTCAGATTCTTTAATTTGTAGGGAAAAACAGATATGGGTCAAAATGGGGATTTTATGTCACTGGGTTATATTTACTTTGATTTGCATAACACAGCACTATATACTGGTACTTGACCTAGCTTTAAATGTACCTGTATATCTGAATGGCACAGCATGTAAAGATATTTATTATAACCTGGAAAGAGCAGAGGTTTGTTAGTTCAGTGATCCACCAGTGCTAATTAATTTGATTGCCAAGTTTGTTAGACCTAGACCAGTTATCTTTGCAGAACAGTATTTTGCCTTGGATAGATGTTCAGTTGAAAGACCAGCTTAACTTTTTCATGTAGAGATTCTGTGTCAACCCTGAAATAGCTCCTGTGTCCATCTTTGCAGCTCTTTTTGTCTTTCTTCAGCATTTGATTTTTGTAGATGCAAGAACTTTACCTTCCTCAATTCTTTATCCTTGGCACAGCATTCCAAAAAAGAATATACTGTCTTCTTTCAAACAGCCACTGAAAATGTATGTTTTTCTCCTATTTGCTTATACTCCTCAGCTATTCTTTTTGGTCTGCTATTATCTATGAACCTTACTCACATTCTCTGTCGAAATTTTAATGAGAAATGCTACGGAAAATGTAGATGTATTTCAATGTAACAAAGGTGTAAATTATAGGTTTCTCTAGTCTGGTGTTTTGGCTACCATGAGATGGAGAGAAACCTCACACATTCCAATGCCTAAGGGCAGGAAAAGATTCCCAAAACCAAAGAGATGCTACCTGTTTTATACTGCATTGAATTATAGTCATCAAAAACTAAGAAGTAAACACATGAAGTTCATTCTACAGTGAGAGGAAAAAGAAATTTGCTCTAATGTCTTGTGCCCTGAATAGTTTGATCAAGAAGTAAATAGGATTTCAACAAAACTAAAATAAGAAAATAGGCCTAATGGAGCAGATTTTTTGCTTCCTTGTTATGGTTAAAACATTCATTTCCTGTTAAGAGGCTTCTATCCCTGTAAAAGGGTAAATACTAGACTCTGATCCATTGTTGCCCAGGTTCTTTGTTTCTTAGAGACAAAATATTTCCCGAACAGATAAGAGAAACAAGTTTGATTGACAGCTCTTAGCAGAGTCTCATCAGCTGCTGTGCTGACAGCCTGGTGATGCGCACTGTGCTGATGTGGTAGGGACTGACAGGTGATTGACAGCCCAAGACTGTGGAGACAGGAAAGATGAAGCATGCTCAGTAAGAATAATGTGCAGTGTTTATGCAGCACTGCAGAGAATAGGAGCTAGAAAGTTAACTCTTTCAGGGCAAAGTGCCACTAACGCAGAACGGATGCAGTTGCCACTGTACAGAAAATTAGGGCTTGTCTGCATTTCTCTTCTGTTCACTAAATGCTTTCTGTCCATGGAGGAGCTATATGCTGTGAGCAAGCAAAAGCATGAACTATCACATTTGTAGCTGTAAAAAAATTTCATGTGTGGTAGGTATGATGGAGTCCTCAAAATGGATTTATTTAAGCCTATAGATGTAGAATGTATTGAGAGTTTCAGGCACTTTTTATGGGCTTCCATCACCCAATTTTATATGGCATTGTATAATGTTACACTGTAGAAATTTCAGAAGGAATGATTTGAGCTCTTTTGCTCTCCCTGTCCCTAGGAAAATATAGTGATTTCAGTTTTATTGTTGCTCTGAATATGTAGCTGATAATTGAATATGTATTTTGTGTTATAATTTCTACTGCAGTTTGTGTTTGGAATGTACAATATAACTATACCATGCTTTGCATTTTATGTCCTTTTCTCTACTTTGTTCATGAACCCTGCTGGATTTTTCTTCTTTTTTTTAGTTTTTTTTTTGATAGCTAGATAGAAAGAAAGAAAGAAAAAGAAAGAAAGAGAGTTCTCTGGGCAGTAGTTTCAGAGTACAGTGAACTTTGGGCCAAGTGGTAAAATCATCAGCTTTAAAGTGCTTATCTAAGTTATTCTGTGTGGCTTTAGAATATATTACATAGGTGTATCTTATATTTTACTAAAAATTATTCAATTAATACACAGTGAGTGAGCTGCCACAGATTCATTCTGCCTTTGTCCCTGTTTGTAACCTGTGCAATACAGGTAACTTTATAGCCCTTTGTTGAAAAACTTTTACAGGGGTTAATGGTGGGAAGCTACATCTAGTGGGTATTTCTTACAAGCAGAGAACATAGCTTGGGAATAAACAGGGAAAGTTCACCACACATATTACTGCATAACTATTGTCAAAGAGAGGGTTTTGAGAGGCCAGCATGCTACATTATCACCCCAGGTTTCTATAAAATTGTTGTCTGGTTTCTCTCATATAACTCTGAGAGAGAAAATTAAATGTGCCAAGAGAAACAGATCGTAGTATTTCCAGGATCATGTTCTTTCTTTTTCCCTTTATTTCCTTCCCCCCCCCCCAAAGAAATATAAGTCATTAAACATGACTTAAGCATTCAGGTTCAACACAATAAATTGGCCTAGCTTAGTAAATGA
The DNA here is from genome assembly GCF_001604755.1 of Lepidothrix coronata. Taxonomy (NCBI): domain Eukaryota; kingdom Metazoa; phylum Chordata; class Aves; order Passeriformes; family Pipridae; genus Lepidothrix; species Lepidothrix coronata. The sequence continues at coordinate 18,638,578 of NW_016690180.1, forward strand.
GACAGATTATTTTGTGTGACTCCCTGCTCTTCATCTTTATATACCCCTCTTCTAGTTTTGGTTTTTTCCAAAGTTTTTTGGCAATACTTTTGAGCTTAATTTCAGAACATAGATGAAAATTTCATTAAAATCAAGTATAACAGGTCCACAAGTGCCTGGATCACCACTAGTCCCTCCACTCTCTGGCTAATTAACAATTACTTCCTAAAATTGATGTTTCAAGTCTTCTCAATCCATTTTACATATGCTCTATTAAAACTGTATATTAGTAAATTTTATTAAGAATATAAAAAATGCAGTAGTAAGTCAAATGGTTTACAGGTGTCTAAGTGTATTACACCCATGCACTTATCTTTATCATCCAAACTTTTGTAAGCTCATCAAATAAAATGAGATTTGTTTGACAAAACTTTATTTTACATAAACCCATGTTGACTGGCATTAGTTACATCCCTTTCACTTCAATCTTTTTCAGTTAAATCCTGTATAATTTTTTTCACTATTTGGTCTGTATTGTTATCAAGCAAGTTATGTAGTTCCCTGACTGTATAGTATCCCTTCTTAAATATCAGCACAACGGTAGTGGTTTTTTTAGATTCCCTCAGAAGGTCTTTTTTTTTTAATTTTTATTTTGTAACAACAGATAGAAATGTGCAAAAAACCTTAGAACTGCTAATTTCAAAACACTTTTCATATATAGTATTTAAGATCCATCTTAGCAGCTGATGGACTAGAAAGTACTTTTCACTCAAGATCAACATTCTTTCCAAAAGTAGAACAAAAAAACTTCTTATATATCGATGTTGATATCTCCTTCCAAATTAATTTAAGTTTTGAATAAAATTCAAGGTCTTTTTTTCACTAGCTGATACAGATATGGATTTTTCACTGCCAACTTCAACATCTCATTCTAAAATTTTATATTTCATGATGTATTTTTATGGAACATTTTCTTCTTTTTTATATTTGCTTTTTTTTTCTATAGTCATCATCATTATCAGGATTTTTTTTTCCTTCTAGCTATTGCCTTCATTTTTCTACAAACTTTTTTTGCCAAGTTGTTTTCTTTCTCACATTATAGTTGCTATCCATATTTTCTCCAGTCAACTGAGCTTTGGTGAATCCAGTATTCTGAAGCACCAGCTGTATCTCTCCTACTGACTGGGATTGCCTTTTCTTTGTCCATACTGAATGCATGTTTTGGATGGCATTTATACAGAAATATGTGGTCTGATTGAAGGGTGTCCACGGGAAAACAAAAGTCTTGAAATAAGACTTACTAAGAAAAATGAAAGAATTTGAGTTGGTTAGTCTACAGAAGAAAAGACATGGCAAAAAGGAGAGGGGAAAAGGGGACATAATAACAAGACATATCAAGGATATCTTTTTCCATATCCATGATGAGCAGGGGAAGAGATGCTGGCCTTAAATTGCATTAAAAAAAAAATTACATAGAGGGGTTAGTTCCTACCAATGAGAAAAATGAGGTACATGAACAGATTCCTTGGGGAGGCTGTGGAGCCTCCCTAGTAAAGGGGCTGTCTGACCTTCACCTCTAATTCCATGAAGTCGCTGGTCCCAAAGCAAGTACCAGCTTTCAGGTTACCGTTCAGTTCAGTCTCAGCAATTGTAACCTGTTCTGGAACAATTTTCTCCTCTTGGATGCAAAACGTTTTGTAATTAAAAACACCCTTCTATTTCTGATTTTTTAGCAATAGAAATGATGTTTTTCTGATACCATTGGCTGTGCAAGACTTTTCACTTGAATCTTCACCAATTTCCTTCAGAAAAAGCACTTTTCTTTTTTTCCACATTACTGACAGATGTTGAAGAAATAATTCCTTCTAGCTTTTGATCTGCGATTAGCAGATATGAATTAGACCTTCACCTCTGCCAGCTGCAGTCTTGTTAGCTAGCATAATGTTCCTGCACCTCTCAGTTATCGATACCTTTCAAATACAAACACAGGCTGCTTTACTGTAAAGTGCCATCCATGTGCAACATGTTTGTTCATCGCATGTGTGTTCAAACACAACCTCGGTTAGGTACTCTGTGGAAAGGTTTATCATGTTCTCTCAATCTCTTTTTCAAATACCTTACAAATAATGTAATCACAGATATCTTCTGTTTGTAACTAAGCTTGTTATACAAATCGCTGTTGGAGGCCCTATGTCTGTAAAGTGGCACCTAGAAAGGAGTGCTAATGTACCAAGGGCTACTCACTCCAAATGTGAATATTGCACAATTTTATAGAGCCTCTAATTGTAATGGCACACTGAAATCCAAGTCAACCAGATTGGTTCTGCTGCTATGTAAACAGATTAAGTGATAAGCCCTCTTTGGGAGAAATCATAATATAACAGGACATGATACATTTTAGGAGTCTAGGGTCCATTCAGAGAGCAGAAAGAATACAGACAAAATTAACATGAGAGAATCACAGGCTTTTCCTCTGCCCAACACAAATAATCCCTTTGTTGTGGTAGGCTTTTGTTCACTCATTTGGTCCAAATTATGTACCATTCAGTTCTTTCTCTCTGCTGCAGGTGATGTTAATAAAATGCTGGAAGCCCATACAAAATAATGGAATTCAATATCTTTTTACATCAAAATAGTAAACAACTTTTCACTATTACAAACTCAGGTTAAATAATTTCTTTATTTTTTGTGTGCACAGTGTAATGACAATTGTGAGGAATTGGTCAGTACTTTTTCTGTTTTGCTGAATAACTGTGTCTGTCTTCAAATGGTGTCAGTACATTAAGTTTATTTTTTTAATTGAGAAATAAAAATGTTACTATACTAGAGGTATTTGATTTTTTTTCTATGAAATTAAAAATGTTTGGTTGTTATTACTTCAGCTTTTAAAATTATCATGTGACTTTTAATATGATCGGTTAATATATGTTAAGTTCTAGCAGAAAAATTTTCTAACATAGTTATGGAGTTCCTGTAAGAAACAAGACTCAGTTAGAATATTCATGTTTCAATTAGTAGTCAGGAATTTTTTTTCCTGCATTTTTCATTTTGTTTCTTTTCTTTTCTTACACTTGTTTCATTCTCAGAAGTGAAACACCCCCACTTTATGAATTACTTAAGCAATACTATTTTATAAACTTCCGTTTAATAAAAATGAAAGCTTTGTGGCAGAGGATATTTTCATATTGTCATCTTGTTTCTAGACCAAAGAGAGGCATTTAACTAATTATAGTAGTTTTATTCCCAACTAGTATAGAATACTTCAGAGCACATGGATTGCCCGGAGGTATTACAAACAGATTTCCTTTTATAGAGCACTGAATAACTAAACAGTGGGCTATCAGATTTTTTTCTTCCCCTTTTCAATCCACAAATGTAGGTGAATCAGAACATCATTCATATTGGTTCTGGGAGCTTTATGTATATTATGATAATGTTATAATAATTTATAAATTCTATATTTTGCATTTACTCTAAACGGTGCAGGTTGTGGTGTTGCATACTTCATGGCTCTAGCACACTGTCAGGACAAGGCTTGTATGTGCAGATGATCTTTTTTAAGCTCAGACAATAAAATATTTGCTCTTCTACCCGCAAATTTTATCTTGCAGACTTGTATGCAAACACGAATAGAACATGGTCAAATATACAAATGTGCATCTTAAAATAGTGTTGGTTCTAATACACAAAACCTGCATACTTTTGTTTAGTGTAGAAACAAAACTTTAACAAAACTGTTACATTGTATTTCTATGATGCAGTAATGCTATTCCATATGATGCATCTTATTTTTAGGCTCTAGGTATTTACTGTAGTGCAATATTTTTAAATGGCTTAGAAGAACACAATATGCAACATCACCAAAAATTATAGAATCTTTATAGAAATACATTTAAACTGGGTCAGCTGCAGCACCATGATTAGTAGAAATAGACCCCAAAGCTGATTCTGGACACTGAGATACTGTTCTCAATTCCATATTGAAAGTTTCCTTGAATTAATGTAGTCATGATTTTTTTTAAAAGTCTGCTGTATATGAGAAGGCTGAGATATTATACAGTGGCTATCGTTCTTTATCATATTGAATTCTGCACTCCAAATTATATTACCTTTAAAATGTTGCTGACATTTTGCTGTTCCACTATTCTGATCCATATAAGTTTTATACCGTAATATTTTAAGTTTATTCTGGTGCATATAGCAGTGTAAGCAGTACCTTGCATTTCTAGTTTCTTCTCTCCTTATTTTCTAAGAGAAGTGGGTTCTGTGATGTATTTGTTTAGGATTTTTCAAGAGAAATGCACTCAATATATAGATGCTATTAAAAGTTTACAACAGAGAGGACAGTTTATAGGTATATGCATTGGATTTGGAACAGAATGATTCAGATTTGTGATATTACTTTGCTTTTGTGGAGTTTAAACTAGTCTTCTACTGAACCGCTGGGATTGTCCTGACTCCTGAAGGAAAGTGTCCAGCTCTGCCTGCACAGGAAAACATGCTAATCCAGGTCCAGCGTTTGAGATATGTTCTTCTCTGAAGAAGCTTGCTTCAGGTCATTAGGAGTGTTGCTATCTTGATTTTCTATTGTATGAGAAAGCCAAGAGAAGGATTACAAGCTAGCTCTGATACACTAGAGACGGTCTGGGCTGCTGAGGAGACAATGCCCCAGCACATGGCATTACCTACAGCCTCGTCGTTTCACTGTGTAGGTCGGTTTCACTGCTGTCACCCAGCCAAGACATGTGGATCATCAGTCAATTTTTGAGAAAAGTTTATTGCTCAAGGGCACTATCACATGCAGAGTCTAGGTGATGTCTCTTCCATATCTCTACTCCAGCATAAACTTTCTAAATGTAAGTGTTCCTTCAGCCAAAGGGGCTTGCACCTTAACTACAGTGTCTTGAAAGTACTATTCCTTCAACAGTGTTACCTTTTTGACACCATTCAACTTCAAATATGTGCTTTTTATCTATGACTCAGGCTAATCTTAGAATTTTACCATTTTGGATATAGTGCAGGAATGTGCGCAGAGAAGCACCAGTAGACAGCTCTGTTCAACGGCAGCTTTTGAGTCAACACCATCGATGCAGTTCACTGGGTACCAGAAAGTAGATGTTGACCATTCTGTTGTATCTATTAAAAATCCATTACTCCCACCTCTGTTTGGCTATGAAAAAGGCTTTTAAACACAATTTTTTCTAGTCCAGAAATATTAGAACACTGTGTAATTCAATTTTATTTTTGTCTTTAATGTCTGAACCTGAATTAATACAGCATTACTTTTCATCCTGATATCAATCTTGTTCCTTTCATTCAGATCCAAGTTCCTTTGTAGTACATGATTTAATTCACTAAAATGAGGTAAAATGAAACCCCGGTCCAGGGAACATTGAACTAACACATTTTTTGTAGCACATGCGATAGCAACAGTCTGCTGTAAAACTCTGTGTTTCCCTCCCCTCTTTTAGTTGCTAAGAGATTTTAAAACTTTTTTCGTTCTCAGTATACCTCAATATTACCCCTGTTTGTTCTTCCCAATCCTCACCTTTGGCCTTAATCAGTTCATTCATTATTAAATGATATTAGATTAAAAATACACTTTGCTTTTATAAAATCAAGTTCCTGGGGTTTTTTAAGCAATTTTGAACTCAAAATAGTTTGGTATTCCCTAACTGTGGATCTGTGTTTTCTTTTGTGGCAAATTGGCTTTGATTTGACAGCTATTTTTGTTTCAAGATTGTATGCACACCAGCTTTTCTGCTGAGGCATGGCTCTTAGGGACAGTTGCACATGCATGGCTGGCTGTGCATCAAATTTTGTAATCCAAAGGGATGCTCCAGGTCATGGTCAAAAAAAAAAAAAAAAAAAAAAAAAGAAGAAAAGAAGGAAGAAAATGTCCAGGCAAAGAGATTTTGAACCAGAATATGGCCTTGCACTGAGAAAAGGTATATCAAATTGGAGAACAAAGGAATATCTGTCCTTTCCAGACAGTTTCTATTCAATATTCTGCTTTTTTTCATTGCATATGCACAACTAATAGCACTAGTTAATAGTTTCAAAATACAAATGAAACAGAGGGTATCATGCTGAGAAAGGTTAAACTTAACTTAGTAAAATGTGCACAACCTGTAATGTGAAATTGTATACAACTTGGGAATTGTATTGTGATAGTGTTCTTGACTAAATAGAAAGAAAAAGTCTGGACAATACATTCCAACCACCTTTAGAAAGGTAGAGTTTGTACTGTTAGTACTCTCAGGGGCAGCTTGTTGGTTTAATTTGTAATTTGCTGTGCTAGAAGCTGGATGCTGCACTGACATTAGCAAGCAGTGCAATGCAGTAGGAGTTGCGGTGTTGAGGACATCACATCCACACAGCACATGTTTTGCAGAGTTTTATTTCAGACTAACTCCAGTCCAGTCTACTGAGCCTGTTAATGGCTGCCATGCATTAGGTCCATTCCTGGAGTCCATTTGATTCCTTTCTCGTGAAGGGCATACAGTTTTCGAGATTGGAGACCTCTCCACAACACAGACCAAAGCAGGGTGATTCAGCCACTGAATTCAGACAAGTATCCCTTAATTGAGCTAAACAGTGAGTGTGAGTTTGGGTATGGAGAAGGAACCCCTTTGTGGTAATGTTTGGGTAGAAAAGTTCATTTAATTTTAGTTTTGATATCATTTATATTCAGCAACAGTTCCTGTGATAATACTCTTCTCTGGTCATATGACAATTCCTTTTCCTCAAACACCAGCTTGACTTTTTTTTTTCCTTGAGATGTGGAGAAGTAATTATTTTTGCCAAGCCTGAAGCTGAGTAGGTTAGCAGTGTTAGCTCTGGTCTGTCACTATTTATTCAGCACACAGTCTCTCAACCTTTTTACTTCTTTTAATTATTGTGGGGTATGCAGCCTTGCTCTGCAGCTGTGTCTCAGTCCCTCCAGTGCTGCTGACCTCCCTCAGAGTAAGCCAGTGGCCAGGCTCAGTGGTAGCTTGTTTTTCTGCTCTGGACCCACTTCCCTCATGTTGGGTCAAGCAATTAGCCCCAGCTTACAGTCCTAGAGTGCTGTATGGAAACCTCATTCCTCAGGGAATGGGGTCATCATGTGTGTTCTTGACATACTTTGAAAGCTGATCTTAAATCCCAAAATGCTTTTTTCTGAAGTTTCTTTCTCTCCATCAATTCTCTTTAGTAATAACAAAGACAAAAGACCTTTTAGAATACGATAGTGTGATTTTACAGTGAAGAGCTCAGATATAATAAATATAACTTTGGCTGCTTCTAGCAATTACTTTTTCAACAGAATGTAACCAGTATGTCAACCAATATCTGACTTCAGATTAATATTAATATACCTTGATATGTTTCTTTATTGCAGGAAGGTGCACACATATATCTAGATTGTAGTAAATTTATATGCTATCGAGTTCATTTGTGCAAATATATGTGATCATGTAATTACAGTCTGCATTATTGCAATATAGATGCACAGAGAAGCAGGATTAAGATTGTGCAGTCAGCTTCAATTTGAATATCCCCTGATGTCTGAGCACACTGCAATGCAACATTAGCTTTTGGTGAGGCTTTTGCTGCAGCTTCTAGAATTAAGATCAATGCCTGCTTCTCTTTGGCAAGTCACGTCTATCCTAAACAAAGGTATGTGGACTTGATCATTCTGAGTGTGTTGGTCACCTGCAGCACACAAAAGGAGTAAAGGAAATGAATGCAGTGTCCATGGGGAACATTAGGTAGTACCTAAAATGGCAGTGTAGCTTCTCAGCAGAAGTGGTCAGTGAGAGCTATGACACAGTACACAGAGCAGAGCCTCCTCTGGACCTGGCCACCACTAAGGCATCTCGCTACATGGAAAAAAATGGAGTGGCATGTAAGAGAGTTAGCAAGGACCAGCATTCATCATTACCCAGCATATAGAAGTCCTTCTAGAAAGGAGGAGAACATCAGTATTTTGTTTGTTTGTATAGTGCACTATGAGATAGTAATTCAATTCTGTTTAAGTTGAATGATTGTTTAAAGACATTTTAGTATCTACTAAAAGTACTAGTTAATATGCAGAGACAGTAAACAAAAAATGTTGTTTACAGAGAGCATGTTAAAGCCATTTTTAAGCAAGGCTTTAATGAGATAATATTGGCATGTGAGAATTTTCTGGTTTGCATGTCTTGCCAATTGAGTATTCCACTTCTGTCACTTCTTTTTTAAAGTAAGGGTTATTGCAATTGCACAGCTTATATAATTTGTCTTTATGAAACTGATACATTTATTCACCAGACCGTGACACATTTCTCTAGACCTGTTGATAGGATCTAAACTGTACTTCTTCTGTGTGCTTTGAATTTGCAATCAAAAGTTAGCAGTATTGAAAGGGGCAACTATGAGTCCTTTACCACGAAATTTTGGAACAGTACTAATATGAGAAAAAGCACTGGGAACCTGCATCAGAGAGATGTGTTGCAACAGTATTACTATATGATTTCACTCTCACTGAAAAATGTTATAGTTTTTTTGCAAACTTTTCAAATGCTTATGTCTTTCTCTTCTTTTTTTATACCATCAATGTTATACTGTTTTTGTCAGTTTTAATTTATGAAAGATGATATTTGACATGTCTAGCTAGTTTAGTTATTAAGGAAGGAAGCAACAAGAAAATAGCATCCTAATATACTAACCATAATGAAGTCAACAGTGTCAACAGGGCTTTTGGTATGTACTCTTGTGTCTTACCTATGCAATGATGAATCAAAGGGACAAAGACCAAAATTTTCAGAGGCAGAGAATACTTACAGTCACTTTTACAAGTGTTCATGTAAACCTATCATTAATATATCCATGCTTGCCATTATATACAGCCAGTTGAAGAAAAGAAAACTTGTTAATGTAAACACTGGTTTATGTATTTAGAGTCTCACCATCATTTATTAAATTTATACTTTTACTTTTTCATGAAATAATTATTAGTGTTCCCAGGTTTCTGGCACAACTGACTTGGTAAAATGTCATGCATATATAGCCTTCCTATTTGAAAAGCAGTCTAAGAAAGATAATATTTGATTGATTACTTATGAATAAACCTACTATTTCAGACAATGTAGTTGAACATATTTTATGCAAAAATATTAAAATGTGTGGTTCCTCTAAAACAAAGATGTGCCAAAACATCAGTAATTTTAAGTATGCAGGTTCACAGCAATACAGCAGTTCTCTTTTATTTGATAATTACCTTGGTAAGCTAGTGTCCAGCTAGGTCTGTATAAAGAAAAATAACCTCATTAATTCATGGTAAAGCACCAGCACTTTTCATCAAAATATTGGTCTGAAATTTTAACTTAGTTTTACATTTTTTGGACTGAAGTAAGAAACTCTTTTTCAGATTTCCTCTTCATCATTTCCCACTCTATTTTTCCATTACTTCTTTCTACTATTATACTTCAAATTACACCATATTTAGTTCCTAGAATCATGGAATGGTTTGGGTTGAAAGAGACCTTAAAGGTCATCTAATTCCAACACCCCTATAATGGGCAGGAACACCTTTCACTAGAGGTTGCTCAAAGCCCCATCCAGCCTGGCCTTGAACACATCCAAGGATGGGGCATCCACAGTTTTTTTGGGCAACCTGTTTCAGCATCTCACTGCCTTCATGGTAAAGAATTTCTTCCTAATAGCTAATCTGAACCTAATGTTCTTTCAGTTTAAAGCCATTATCCCATGTCCTGTCACTACATGTCTTTGTAAAAAGTCCCTCTCCAGCTCCCTTGCAGCCCTCTTTAGTAATGGAAGGTGCTTTAAGAACTCCCTGGAATCTTCTCTTCACCACCTAGAGAGGTGCTCCAGCCCTCTGATCATCTCCTTGAGTTTGTCCAGGTCCCTCTGGATGGCATTCCTTCCCTCCAGTGGATCAACCACATCACACAACTTGGTGTCATTTGCAAACTTGCTGAGGGTGCACTCGATCCCACTGCGCATGTCATTTGTAAAGGTATTAAACGGCACTGGTCCCAGTACAGATTCCCGAGGAACACCACTTGTCCACAACTCTTTGACTACAACCATCCAGACAATTCCTTCTCCTCTGAATGACCCGTCCATCAAATCCAGTTTAGAGATAAAGATGTGCTACAGTGTCAAAGTCCAGGTAGATGATGTCAGTCTCTCTTCTCTCATCACCAACGTTGTAACCCTGTCATAGTTGCCTGTGTTTGGATGAGTTCTGCCCAGTTCTACCAGCTCTAAATAAACGACAGAGATTCCCTGTCTCAGTGCAAACCAAAGAGTAAGTGATTTTTTTTTTGCCTATCCATTTCCCCTCTAACTCTGGTTGTTAAAATTTAAAAAATAGAAAAATATATGCCAACATTTTAACTCATCACTTATTTTTCGGAGTAAAGGTAAACATGGTTCATGTTGTAGGGATAACAGATTACACAAGAATCATTTAACAAAACATGTAAAAGTTTCCTTGGATGATGTGAAAATGTCTACAAATTCTCAAAGGTATTTTCTTTCTTTTTTCCTATTTCAAATATAGTTCAGATTTCTTCAGTGGGATTGCTGAGAACCACTGACAGATTTAGATCAGTGAAAACCTTTCTTACAAGTTACATTTTCTTCTTTTTCTTCTACCAGAAGAAATCTAACTTCCTGTTTCACATCTCAGATACCTTGTGCTCACTGAGAATAACAATAATCAGATTTATCCTGTTGCTGAACTATCTTAAATACAGACATCTACAAAGACTGCAGTAATGAATCTCAGCTAATATCCTGTTTATTCTTACAAAGCTTTTGTATAGATTCCTTTGCTGTCACTGAAGATGCTTTTATGATTTCTGTAATGTATTTATCTTTCAAAACAGCAGAGCAGCTTTCATCTGTCTGCCATCATTACAATTTACAATTGCAGTGGCACTAAAGATGATCTTCCTCAAGTTTCCAATCCACAGTATTTTCTCAGGTGCTTCAAAACTGCAAGAAGTTATTTCAGGGATAATATATTTAATATAGGCTATTAAATCTGATGCATTGAATTCCTCAAGATATGTCACAAGTGACTCAAGCTCTTATTTGTTTTCCCATGGACCACATGAGAGCATCCTTCTATTTGAAATCAACCCAATTTTATCCATTGTCAAAAGTGCAATGAAAATTAGTTCAGGATGGCTGAAAAGTCATAAGATACTTTGCTAAAGGTGTTTCTCATCAGAATCCTCCACCCAGTGCTCTAGACATGCTGCAGAGTACAATTTTCTACCTGAAGGAAAAAAGAAAGGCATAAGAGGGTGGGTGGTGATATTTCAAAGTCCTCCTTTGCTTCTACTTAAGATGACATCTTAAGTACTCAGTTCTTTTTTGACGGTTCTTTCTCTATGACAGTTGAGTGCCCAGTTCCCTCATACACTTTCACATCCTGACCTTGTGCATAATCTGAGAACATGAAAGTGGGAGAGGGCAAGAAGGGGCTCTGGCCTGTTGGATTCCCTCTGTGAAGGACTCATTACCCTTCCCAGATCCTAAGCTTTCAGTGCATAGTTCCATGCTATGTGACATCCAGAAGTGCCTCTCTGCAGCCTCTGGGACCACTGTAATTCCCATGTGGTTGGAAGCTGATTTGGCTCTAGAAACTGCTCCCTGCCTCTTATTAGAAAGAACCATCTGTTTTTCCCGTTTGGGAATGTTTACATTCCAGGTGCTGAGCCTGCCATGCACTTTTATGCCTATAGTTCCAAGGATCCCTACATGATGTTTAAGGTCTTTTCCAACCCTAACTGTTATATGATTTTGAGATCCTTGAAATGTTTTTAAACTACTACTTTACTGATTCCTCCCACCCAACTGAGCCATCTGTTAGAAGGTATCTGGATTTGCCTGGTTTGGGGGTTTAGGATTCTTTTTTTCTTAATTTTGGTCCAAGTAAGAAATCCACAAGATGCAGTTCAGATCTTCCTTTCCTGTTCAAACAACAGTACACTGCTATGCAGAATTTTACTGAAGACCACCTGCCTTTCATCTGAGGTTTGGTCAGATTGTGCTGTTTCTTTTAAGTTTAGTGGGACACAAGTGTTCATTAGTGCTACAAGTCTGTGGGCAGACAAGTGTCTTTTGGAATTAAAAGAGCACCACACTTCAGAATCCTGAGAAGTGTTATGGTCTACAAATTTAACACAGTTGGTAACAGTTTTTCTACTCTCATTTGTGCAGTATTTGGACATTTGAGCTCCTCCAAGCTCCCTGTTACCTGCCACTTCATCCCTTCCTCTCCAGTGCATGAGAAGAGACAGCAGGGGCCCTACCATACGAGCAAATTCTTCTGGCTGGAGATAGAAGGTCACTGCTGGGGCTTGCCAGGGAAACAGGACCTGAGACCTTGAGGGATCCCTGTCATAGAGTAGAAGAAAGGATTGTAAGAGTTTGTAGTATCTGCCAGCAGAGTAAACCCGGAAGAAGGGGGTAGGAGAAGAACAGATCACAAATACTTATTTTGTTCATTGCTAAGATGTAGTTGAGCCTCAGTATTTGGCTTATAGCAATAAGGGCCATGCAGGGAAACCTAGCACATGAAAAACATAGGGACCCTCCCAAGACTGCTGTGGGGTTTGTTTAAAGTAAACATCAAAATGGATTATTTTTTTAAATCTAATTTTTGAGTCTTCTGAGGTCTTATCTCTTGTGAAAGACAACATATGACCTGAATAAGCAGTATTCTAAAACCTCTGGAAGTAATGAGTCTGATATGAATTGTCTTGCTCTAGTTATATATAGATAATAGGAAGAGAACACAAATCCTGAGTCGTCATTCCTGAACCCTCACTACAAAATCAGATTTTTTCTTTAGACTATCATTCCTAAAGTTTTGGACAAGATGCTGCATAGTTAGAAAATTATTTCTTTTTTTAACTTCTTCTTTTACTATTACTTATTACTCTAACTCTTCTGGTATTGTCACCCTTGCCACATTTTGCCTCATTTTGGATGGAAGGCATTGAAATAGCATGGGAGCTGCTGTTTTCTCAGGATCTGGAAAATTGTCAAATACCATGCTAAGTTGCTTATCATTCTAAGAGATCAAATCTGATATTAAGATCAGAGTCAATGAGGTCTAGCTATGTAACCAGAAGTTTGAAAGCATGCATGACCTAAACTGGACCTCTTGTGAATTGTATAGCACCATAAAATGCAAGGCAGATATTTTTCTCATGCTGTAAATACTCCTTGAGGTCTGAGAAGAATTCACGAATCTTGCACAGGAAAGAAACCTCTCTTCCACATTGCCATCAGTAATCCTGCATTTTCTACAGCAAAATAGAAATTAATTTTATGAAGCACAGAGCTAAAATTTAAAGATAATAAAACCTTGCAGGTTACTTCTAATCTTCTATGTCTGACTGAATCATATTATCAATGGAGAAGAGATAGTTTCCATTTCATCACACAGTCTTTTTCAGCTTTTTATTATATAAGCTCTAGTTTTCATGAGGAAAATTAACATGCTCTCATTTATTTTTTCTCTGCCACTTTCATCATTCTGGATGTTAAAAAATTCTATACAGAGTGATTCCTGTCCAGTAACTGTTCTGTTACAAAATCTGTCATTTTATAAAATTTTTCTTTAATTCATAAACAAAATCTGTAGATGAAACTGTGCAAACAATGTACTGTGTGTGCTAAACAAAGCCGCTGCTTTCTCCTATGATTTATGACGGAAGTTACACCTCAACAAGTGGAGAGGGTCTAAGGGATGCAGCTAGCAAAGGATCAAAACCTTTTCTACTCAGGTTGTGGCAATTGATTCAGGTAAGATTTTTTCTGTTGGACGGGTTCAGATGCTTTCTTTGATTGTCAGTCCTAAACACTGCCACACATGGGAGATGGATATCAGACAGCTCGAACTGTCTTTCCACATGGGCAAGCACTGTGAGCTTCCAGGCTCATCAGAGAGTTATCATCTGTGCAAATCAACTGTAAAGAATTTCTAGTTGACCCTCTTGCAAATAGAAGTCCATCTACATCTCAGATGTAATTAGATGGTGTGAATTTTGGTCACTATGTTTGCAATAAAGTATTTGTCTTTACTTGCAACACCAGTCCTAGTTACATGTATTCTGGTATCTCCATTCCTTATTACCAAGACAGTGCTTTAGACTGTGAAGATTATGGACATGGACAATGGCTTTCCACAACAGGGTCCTAGAATGTGTTCTAAAATGTGTGTCTAAAGCCTTAAAAATTTGCCTCATTTTCATAATTCCAAAACACCTAATTTTCCACAAAATCAGTGAAAGTTATTTGCATAGTTGAGGGGAGGATTGTCATAGGCACACAGAAGAGATAAATGCTGCATGCATGTGTCAAGCCAGTGTGAGGTGGCTGATATTACTAGTGCAGTTGAAAATACAGACCTGTATATCAAAGTACATTTAGAGAGCAAGTCTGTGCCATGAAAAAAGCTTGTCATGCAAATAGCCAGCATTTTCACCCATTAAGTTTCTAGCATTTAGGATACTTTTGAATCATAATTCTAAGTTTCTCACCTATAGGTGAGAAGGCCACTTAGAGGCAGAAGATAAATGCTGGTGTCTCTCCCTGTTATTAAATGTCTGATAGAAAAGGGCAATACTTGTTCAATCACATGGCAGTTGTGCTTAAGATTTACGAGACCAAACTGTTAATGATTCATAGGTGTCTCATTTTGGATAGGAGAGGTAACCCATTTAGTCCTTAAGAAAGACCAAGCCTTTTCCATACCGCTTCTTCAGTCATATCTTTTTGGGTAGTAGTGACAGCCTGTGTAGACTACATCATTTTGTCTGTGTCTGTTATTTGTCTTGTAACTGTTAGGTAACCATATAAATACATGTCTAAGAAAATATAATTGAATTAATTGTACAATAATTTTATTTGCTGGCATAAAAACCAACTTCTACACTTCTTTCCCCCTAGAGAAATACCACGACATTTTTGTAGATGTGAATTAAAAATGCCATATAGATAGGGCCTGGACTTCTGAACTCTGTTGAAAATGGAATATATATAGATGTCAAAAACAGTAACAAAAAACTAGGCAGTGAGGAGGCAGATTCAGAGTGACTGGGCTTACATATATTCACCACTTTCTGTATCTTGAACTATGCAGTATTTGATCATCCAGACAGCTTTTATCAACTGTTCAACTGACAGAAGTCCATTGAAAACTGGCCTAACGGTGTTTGAATTACCTTGCTATGATTCCTCAGGCACCCGAGGGCGGCCTTTAAAGGTTGAATCTGATTCAAGTCTGTGTTCATGTCAGCCTACGCAGGTGTTACTTCTGGTTTTATTTGTTTTATCTGATTATTCGTTTAACAGAAATTGCCAAATAAAAAAAACTGACAACTTCTTTTAGCTAAAGACAGGAGAATTTGCTGGAATACATGCTTATTCCTTCTCTCATGTCAGTTTTGTTTCCATTCCTTTAAAATACATATCCATGTTCAATTAAGTTTAATTTTCTCAAACAACTACTTGTCTGTGCTGCTTCTGAAGGAAGTCATGCTTGTCTTTGTTTTATATATTCTAATGTCAAAAAAAAAAAAAAAAAGAAATAGAAAACGAAAAAATCAAAGAAAATTGAAACAAAGGATCTTGTTTACAGGAGAAAGTTCTGCAGTTGTTACTGGCTTAAATCAATTGAGTAGATTTCATTTTGATATTTCATGATTCCCAAAGTTCTGTGCTATTTCTAAAGTGCTGTTCTTGCTGTTTACCGAAACTTAAAAATTTACAAAGAGCAAAGATTTTTTGCATTAGTAGATTCATCTCTGGTTCCTTGTCCTTTTCTGTTTTCAAGATCAGCCACTGCCTGGCTGGGAAGGGGCTGTTACCTCACCCTGTTCCCTATGATGTATGTGAATGTAAATGGCCTACTGCATTTGTGTAAAAGGTGAGGCTCTTAGAAGGAGGCTGAATTGATAGAAACTAAGTGTCATAATGCATGTAGTGTGTTATACATGTTAAAAATCATACAGAACATGAAATGCAAATGGCATTTGACACACAAACCACTGCTATGAATTTAAGACTCACTGTGCTCAAGCCCACTTTGAAGAAGCACCTTTCTCCATTCTGCAGCCATCAGAAATCTGTGTATTAAATTAAGTGCTTGTTTTTGTTCCATATTCTTTGCATGTGTGTGTGTATATTTTCAAGAGTCCAAAAATCATAACTCATGTCTGCAGTTTTGTTTGTAAAGCAGTCTTTGAGTGGACAAACTTCTAATGTGCACAATGTAAGAGAGACATTTAAACCTCTCAGCACTGCATAAGTTGTAAGTCAAACTTTGTAGTCTTTGGCTCAAGCCTGTAACAAATCAGTTTGAAATCAGGGGATGCAGTGGCTGATTGATTAATCTTTTGAGTGGAATTTTATCCTAGGGGGAATTTCTCCCATTTAAAAAACTGAATTCTAGGCGTTGGGACCTGAATGTTACACCACATTGGTTTCCCAGTGTTATCACTCACTGGCTTGTGGCAAGTTGCAAGACTAGACTTAACCTGTGTGAAATGTGCATTAGGCTTTTCATGCCTAAATCTAAGATTTGTTGTCTGCAGTGGATTTAGATATATCCTTTGGATATGTCTAAATTAGATAATAAAAATTGCTCTGTTTTCCTGTCTCAATTGGCAAGGAAGTGGAACTGGAGAGCATCTCAGTCGATACCCTGAATCTCAAACAAATCCCAGTGCCTGCTAGGAGAGCTCAGGCATAAGTTTAGCATCTGTGACCACTTGTCGTTCTGGGTTACACATGGGGTTCTACAAAGGATGTTGTCTACAAAGATATGGATGCTATCAAACCAGGTACTGTAGTTCATTTTGTGAGGTGTTTGAAACAGATTATGTGAATGCAAATATTTGTCAGAACTAGTCTTGGCTATTGAATGATTTTAAACAATTGGATGACTGTTGTACTGCTTCCCTAGGTGCTAAAAATCAACAATAATGCCAGACTACTTCATTCATTGTTATTCTAGAAAATCCCTAATCAAAACAAGTATAAGTGCTGATGTGTGCTCAGTGGTGGAGTTTTGTGTGTTCCTTGGAAATATGATATTCCCTGGAGAGAGAGGAAAGGATTAGAAATGATAACCACTTTTTAAATACATCAGCTTGCTCATGTGTGTGGTGTTTTTTATCAGCTTTACAGCAAAAGCTTCATTTGATTTGTGCAGGGATGTGGATAATAAGGAGAGAGGCCAGCGAGCTGATTTTTGTAGTCTGTTTGTAGCTTAAACAAAGATCTGGGATTTTGCGGATAAAGACCAACTGAAATACCACAGATTATGCAGCTTTGTTTTTTTTCAAAGATTTGTTAATTTTTCCCCCACACAGCCTGATTTTCATGTGTTGACTCCACATGAAAACAGGCAGTTTTAAAACAGAATTTGTGGCAGAACTTCATCAAATCCTGCTCATTGACTATGGTTGATTCATTGTGTTCAGGGATGTGCCATAGTTAAATACTCTTGCTTTTGTGATAAAGAGGGTTTAAACTTAGACCACTATGACATTAGCAGGCACAGTTCTCACTGCAAAAATGCCACTGTTCTGGATAAAATCCTTGAAGTGAAACAAGAGGTGGAGCAAGCTGCCATCTTTACTGGAGGGTGAATATAAGTCAATGGCATGACTCCAGTTTTTTTGTGATACAGTTAAAAAGCTTAATGAAAACTCTACTGCCTTGTCCCTTGTACAAGAGTGGAAAGCACAGCCCTGCCAACAGATTTCTCAGTGCAGGCACAAGTAGTATTTTCCCTTTTTTCATTTTATTTCTTGTGAGCATTGTATACTTTATGCTTAAGTTAGGATCACTTGAATGCAAAGTGGCTTCTGGATGCTGATATCTAAGTGAGAATTGCTGTTAAAGTCCAGCAGCATAACTCCTGCAGAGACTGTGCAGTTCACAGCTTGCTCTCTTGTGAAGCTGAACCAGATGCCTTCACAACAGAGCTGGGACTTCCTGCCTTGGACATTAGCTGGAAGTGCAAAGAACCAGATAAATAAAAAGCATCACAGAGATGCTCTGTGTGAAAGTATTTGCATTATTTGAAAATGCATAGAAGAAAGCTAGGCAAGTGCAAGGCAGAGTGACAGGACAACACACCACTTTAGCAGTACTGCTCCCTTTCTTATTCTGACCAAGTTTTTTTGTCCACTGCTGGAAAACAATGGATCCTTTTAACATTAATTTTTTTTAACTCAGTCTAGAATTTCAGCTTCTTTCAGAACCTGTTATAGGGATGACGGTCACATTTATTTTTAAATTCCAAAGGAAACAAAATCACGTTTTCCTACAGCACTTGGAAAACAACTTCTTCATTCACCAGTACCTCACCACTTGGAAATTATGTTGACTAATAGTTGACTAAATGAAGCAGAATCTGCAAGGAATACTTCCATTGCAGAGAAAACTGCAAGGAGTAACTCAGCAGTGCTCTTGCAGGCAGTGTGATATAGTGGGCAGAGCTCTGGCACAGCTCTGGCATAGCATGAGGAGACACGGGTCTCAACTCTTGTAATTTGTAAAACAAGTAAAGCAATGCTTTTGACTTATGTCTTTTAATTTTTCTGATACATGATTTATATAATTTACATTTTCAATGAACCATCTTTTTTTTTTCTTTAAGCAGGAAATAGCAAATTGAAAGTGGTGGCACAGGCAAAATGAAGCATTCTTAAATAAACTAGAGCTACTTGTAGGAAGATTGAACCAGCTGTCAGTGACTTAGAACAGCTAAAAGATGGGAGCTGATTTTGCTCTTAATAGCTAGACTGTCCCTCATTTTAGAAGACTGCTACATATTTTCAGCTTATGTTTGCAAATGTGCCATCTTTGCTGTAGTCTTATCATACCTCATATACAACTTACATCCTGATGAGAGATTTTTGAGGACAGCTCAGCCTGAATGATCAATTACTGCATATTCAATCTGTAAAGCACTTTGGGTTCTTTGTGAGGTTAAGATGCCGAGTTTTCCAGTGCTAAGGGTCAGACTCTGATGCTAGTCCTCATACTAGCTAGTACCTGATCCAGTATCAACTTCAGTGGGGATATGTGTTGAATGCAATATTATTAAACATGAGTTAGGGTAGCTGATGTAATCCTCAAAAGAATACACATCAGTATCTAATAGATATGGTTTGAGCAAATACCTTTTACAAAACTATCCGCTATACAGGAAGAGGAAAATTTCAGAAAATAACATTCAGAGCTTTCAGAAATAAAACTGTTAAGACCTCTACTTCCAAATCACCAGTAAGCTTTTTTTATTTTGTGGTGTGCTTTTGAACGGTACCAGGCTGTGAGTTTAGATAATTTTCAGTACTCTTGCAAGTTTCTGGCCCCAAAACACAGTTCTGAATGACCTGCTTTTTATTTTGCTGATTTTGAAAGGACTGACGTGATGGGGTGCTGTTGAGGGACTGCCAGCCAACTGCCATCTTTAATTATATCTGGGCTTCTTCAGCTTCAGTTGGGTAAAGTCACAAAGTCTGTTTAAGAGCCTTTTTTGCTCTACAGGAAATGTCAGGTTTAAGGTATAGTAATGCATCTATTATGAAGTGTTCAGTTATGGGGCAAAACATTGCTAAGAAAGGTATATTTGGTCTCTGGGAAGCAGATGAAATAGAAAGTAAACTAAGAGACTCTGGTATAAATGAAAGAAAAGTGTCAAAAGAGTAATTTTGATTGTGTGATATAAACTCTGTGTTGCTGTGACTTTCTTGCTGCTGGCTATTGAAATTCAGGGTCAAGTTGTGCTGGATTCAAAAAGGCATATATTGAGGACTTAATCCAAAGGGAAAAGCTTCCAGTGGGACTGGCTGAAGTCCCAGACTAGGCAGGGGTTGGTATGGCCACATTCATACCATAGGACCTGAAATGTTGCACAAATCAGTGTTTCGTTTCATGTTTATGATGAGTATTGGCCAGTGTGGGCTTTTAAACTGCCCCAGCCTTGCATGGGGAGGGACTCCTTGCTCCAGGCATGGGCAGCCTCCCTGTGGCACAAAGTCTTTTGGCTAGCATCAGAGGGAATTAATTACCAGAGATTTAGACTTGCTTGCTCACCGGAAGGTTCCCACATAACTATGTCCTGATTTTTAAGAAGTGGGTTTTGTTGTCTTAGCTCAGCATATTGACTTCATTAGGGGCCTTTGAATGTATCCTTGTGATTGCTCCTGCCAGTGGAGTAGGGACTCTGTTTCTCCAGACCTTGCTTTGTTGCAGGCCAGAAGGAAAGAATGCCCCAAAGTTGGGTAGCGGTGGCAGTCCTTAATCCTCTGTATTTCCCAAGTGCTGCTTCCAAGACTGCCAACCAGCAGGGAATAATTTCTGTCTTGCTGTCTTGTTTTGTGTGTTCCATTGATCCTCTCAGCACTTCAGAAATGGTAGAAACATGACCTTTCTATGAATTTTTAACGTAAGGGCCCTTATCTTGCAAACTTGTCTACCTCTGCACACCCTAGAGGATTAAAGTCAGAGCAGCGTGATAGGGTAGCAATATTTGTTAGCAGAGATCATCCTGGCAGAACTGAAACCTAAATTCTTTCTGATTCTTTTAGAAATATTCAACAATTTTAGGATTTTTTATTTTAAATGTATTAAGCAGAATCAAAATTTTAATCAGTACTTTAGATTAACTTTCTGACCATATAGCAGTAACTTCAACCTGTCCTTCTTTGTATATAAACTTAATTTTTAATGCTTCAGTTTGCAATTTGGAATAATATTTTATGACGTTCTATTACTGTGCATAAATATGTCAAGATTCCACTATTAAAGTTAAATGTTTTAACACATATTTATAGTTGGAAATAATTTCTATTCTAGTGAGATTGTATAGCAATAAATACAAGCTGAAATAAGTAAATTTTATCTGTTGCTAAAATAGTTTGTCATTGTTAAACAGAATTTCTATTATACACGTATTATTTTCTATTATTTGAATTAAAAAGAAGAATTTATTTACATTACGAACCATAAATTTAATTTACTGTTAAACAGTTAAATTACAGCATTGGCAAAGCTAAGCTGCCAGTAATTTGACCATAAATATGTGCAATTTTTTCCCCAAATGCTTTTCACAAAACATTATGAAAATGCATACATTACAAGAATCCAGAGAGAGAGTTCAATTCAACTTCTAATTTTTATCTGAAAATCTATCCATTTTCAGCATTAGAGAGTGAGATACAATAATGTATTCAGAGTGATAGAACAAGGGATTCTGATGGCTTTCAGCGTCTGACACCCTTATTAATGCTTCTAGGTTTTGATCCTTAGATACCATCTTGAAATTCATTGTGAAAGAAAGCTACTATGATGTATGTGATACAATGCATCTGGTATCTGCTTTTTTTTTCAACTGCCCTTTTTTCAAGTGTTTTAAACTCATACGTATTTCTGATCTGGTTTCCATAGCCAACAGTTACTACTGACAATAGTTTTCATATAGTCTTCACCAAGATCTGGGTCCTACAAAGTGTTGACTGCTGTGGTGCTGATCTCACAAGCGTTAACTCAGAGCACTCATCTCAGTTGCCTACTGCCTTAGCGCAGTGCTAGTGGAAGGGCTCACATCTGGCTGCTGGATTTGGGGAGGGAGCATCCTAGTGGATAGCAAAATAAGAGACCTGTCTGAGATTTGGCATCAACAGCATATGAGCCCTGAAAACAATAAGATCTGAGTAGAGGCTCTAACCCTTCCTTGCTGCCCGTTCTGACTTCCAGACTGGAGGCTTTCAGTTCAAATTCTTGCTGGCATACACTTCTGGGTGGCAGAAGGTGCTGTTGTGTGTATCTTTCCTGCCCTATTAGCTCTCATGATATACAGAAAGAAAACATACAATAAGACCAGCCAGTCCACTGGCAGGACTTGGTTTTTGAAGAGTTAGTAGAAATTTGTAAGTTATTAGTGGGACTTGCTCTTATTTGATGTTTTCTTCATCTGTTTTCTGCTTCTGTGAAATGTATAGAACATACACAGATCATTTGCCACTTTGGTACTTAATTTAAGCAAAGACCATAAAAGATTCCTATGTCTATCAGTTAATTTGGCAGAGATTACACAGACCTACTTTTAAGTGATGATTTTGTCTGTTCTCAATAGTAAGTACTTAAAATCTGCATTTTCTTGTCTTAGCTGTGCATTTTCGATGTGACCTTTAATTTTTTCCCTACTGGTTGGATCCTTGTGTTTAATTCTGTCTCTTGCCTACACAGGGACTGTGTCTCTTCTTCAGTACTGTACTGTCATGCTCTTTCTTCATTTTCTTTGGAACAGAAGTAAGAGTCACAGTTTGTCTTAGTGTAACTGGACAAACAAGAAAATATTTTAAAATTTGCTAATAGAGAACAAAGATAATTTTAACATCATCAATAAATGGAAAGCTGAATTGCTCATGCAAGTGCAGTTGGAACAATTACAATTTCACCATTTTTTTCCTGCTTCAGCTGCTCTACCCACTTCCTCACTTCATCGAAGCTTTCTGACGAAAATCTCATCCTGTCTTTCCATTTCCTTTAAGGTCTGTTTCTGTAGCCATCACCTCTTACATTGATGCACACTTGACAAACCAGAACAGCATATGTCTTTACTGTGCTGTCATGTGCAAGAAGCAAATTAAAGTGTTTTGTGAATCTCACTGCTAGTTTCATTTCTACATGATGTGGTACAGTGTATTTGCACAAGCTGTGCTGACAGATAGGATGGAGAATGTATACTTACCTTAAACAAGTACAGTCTTATCAAATGTTAGTTGGCTGTGGTTTTGAGTTAGATCTCCTGAAGAGAGAGTCAGTAAGTGATACACATACTACATGTGTTCTTCACATCCCTTTTGAGAAAATTTCCTGTCAGAGCAGAATGGTATCAGAGAGGCACTAGCTTGGCTGAATGGTCATTGGTGTGGCTCTGAGTGTATGTTGCTCATGTGCATCACTGCCCCATCCTCCAGCTGCCTACAGTTTACTTGTCAGCAGATTCACAAGGAAGGCATTCGTGAGTAATGTAAAGGGTAGCTGGCATGAACCAGTTTTTTGAGATGTGTAAACTACTTTCTAAAGTCTGAAAGGGGGCAGTAAGGGGTCAGGATGTATCTTTATTAACACCAGGAAAGCCTCTCATTTGTCAGGCAGGCAAATTTGCTTGGTGGGTTTTTTTTCTCTTGCTCTGTGCTATTGAGTTGCACATATTGAGTTCCTTGCCTCATAGTAGCGTGCCATGGGTACATTTGTAAAAGGTCAGTATATAATGATATAGCAGTTTGTACTTGACAACATTTTTCACACAGAATTTTTTCTCTAACATTTCTGAAAAAAACCACACAGTTTTTAAGCACTTCTGAGGTGAATTTGAACAAGCTGGTGTTAGGAATTCGCCATCACACTGCTCACCAATCCCTAACCTTGAAATGCTTAAAAATAAATAAATAAACGGATTAGCATAGAATAATATAGTAACCCACCGAATTTATTTAGTTTAATTTATGCTAATCATGGCATATTGGTGCTCTGGCAGATAAAATAAAGCTGGTGGAGAAGATTGCGTCAAGGAAGCTATGACAATTAACCCTAGAAATTATCACTCTGAAAGTGCATTCAGCTTTGCCATTGAAAAGAACCAGTCCAGCAAATTCTGTTAACTGTCAGTAATAAAATGTGTTTATTAATTTTAGGAGTGTGTAATTTTTTAAATATATATGTAATTTTTAATTATATATATACACATATGCACACATCTATTTTCTTAAGGTGTGTATATTCCTGTTAGAAGTTAAAATATTTGAAAATATGAAAACACAACTTAATCCAGGAGAGAACTCAAGCTATTTTGTATAGGCTTTTAATTATTTCTGGCTTATGGGGTTTTTTTCTAGGTTATATAATATGCCATTTTAGGAATAACTGTACATAATACAGAAGTTAATATTAGTTTAGGCTTTCAGTAACATAAGAAGTAATGAAAGTGACCAAGCAGAAAAGGTTGTGTTTCTCTTTATTGCTATTTTATCAGAGACGGATAGAGGGACTGTATCAGGTTGCATCTCTTACAAATTGTGTCTTGACTCTGTCTGCCAGAGGGACCATACAGTCCACATAAATAAATAAAGTTATTATCATAAACAAACAACTATCTTAGGACTTCTTACAGGCTTTAGTTCCTGCATGTGCTGATTTGGTTTTAGATGTAAATTAACTCTCTTGGTTTCTCACTTAAAACCTTGTAAAGCACTTAATGGAAACAGAATTTTAGCCATAACTTTTTTCCATGCAAAATGAAAAATTGAAATTGCGAGGAAGGAAAAAAATGTTCCCTTCTTCACCTTAGATCACATTGTGTGAGATAAATGTCAGACAGGATATAAGTACAAGCAGTCTCTGAAAAGGCAAGATAATTTTACTATTTGCTAGGTTAGGGTTAGGATTTTTGTTGTTTTGATTTGCTTTTTAAGGAGTAGAATCACAAACTTAAAGGTGATGGCAAGGATTTTCCAAAGAAGATGCCTCAATTATGTTTTAATTCTTTTTAGGACAAAAGTAGGTGGCCTGATTTTCCATACTGCAGAGCAAACAGTGGCAATCCAAGGCCCACAAGGACTGCAGGATTTTTAGAACCCATCTATTTCTTTTGCTGCTGTATTTTGTGTCTTTAAATCATTTTATCATGAACCTTAAAACAGATCTCTCCTCCTGGTTACTGCCTGCAATGTCTGAACAAATAAATGGCAGGAGCTGAGCGAGTGCTCAGGGAAAAGTAAAACTGATGATGTGCAACTTCTGCCATGTATGCAAAACAAACACGAAAACAGAGCTCATTTTCTCAAATGTCTTTCATCTTCTGTTATTATTTGAAGCATGGGTCACTAACAAATTTTCGGATGCAATTACAGGCTCTTACAGATTGCATTATATGTTGAACTTGCATAGTAGTTTTCATTTAAACTTCTTGTTTTCAGTCAATTAAAACTTTCCAGAGTGTTTACTTGGGGGCTAAAAACACTCCTGCTGAATATGTAGCTGGAAACCTCAGTCTGGACATGGCTTTCTGATATGGGCCAAGCTAAAACATACTTTTCCACTTTTTCAGAGAATATTTGTGGACTCTGACAGCTTGTTCAGCTGTAGGTAGTAACTTGAAATTTGGCATGGAAATAGCGCTCATGAAGGAGAAGTGCCATTACTTTTTCTAGAGAAAATTGCTTTTGATTTGACTGAGCTGTAAGCCTTTGAGAAGTAGAACAAAATTTTATTTTCTGAGCTTACAGCGTGTGCGGTGGAGGAAAGACTGTGCATACGGTTAATTTAGTGAAAGTGCATAGTATAGTGAAATATGTTTCTGAAAACGGGTGGAGGCACCTGAGGCTGGGACTTTTTAAGTTATGAGGGGCACATCAAAAGAACTTTCAATTTTTAGGTGCTAAGCCAAAGGCAGCTTCTTCTCCTCAGCTCGTAGAGATCTCCTAAATGAAGCTCCTAACACAAGCAAGAAGGCTTTCCTATACACACAGTCATATTGCTCTGCCTCAGAGAAATATATGAAAGAAAAGACTTTGTACAGATTTTTTAGCCTCTTCTGGAGTTTAAATGACATTATGGTCACACTACAGAAAACCCAGCAGATCTATCATGCTGTATACACCCTGATCCAGGTAGCAGGGTCTGTATCTAATCTGTCATTTACCATACCTGCTGCCTTAGTTTCTTCACTTGTAGCTAACATCAATCCCACATTTAAATATTTGAAAATCCATCTTCAGGTATCTTGCATAATTTTAATTTTCTTCAAATTCGTTTTTTTAGCCATATTTCCAAAGATAACATACTCCATCTGGTCCTTTATCAAAGCTTTTTTTTTTTTTTAATTTACTTTTGGTAGCCTTCCCATAGGGAAGTTTTCTCTTCTCTAGTTTTCAGACTGGTCCTCAGGATTTGATGGCATAGGACAGAAGAAGAAATCTATTGCATGTTCCTTCCAGAAAGCTTTTGTTGCCTAGGCAGACACCAGCTCTCGTGAGCTCCTGCAGGTTCTACCATGGCTCCACTCCCCTGAACCTCCCTGCCTTTTTCTCTGACTGAGCCCTGCAATTTTACTGTCTAAAGCCCTACCGAATTATAATTCCTCTGAGACATACTGATCGACCAACCCCCTCCAACACAATCTGATCCTGTCTCCCCAAAACATCCCTCCAACAGCTCCAGCTTGACTCCCTGTCCACAAACACAGGTTCTGAAATCAAGCCAGCGCTTGGGGAGCAAAGCAGCTTCTCTTTTGTGTGCAGGAAGGTGAAAAAACCCTCTCTGAAGGACTTTCCTTCACCAGAGCTTCCTCACCAAAGGTTGTGGGTGGATATTGGAGTGCCAGACCAAGGGCGGATCTACCTGTCGTAGAAGGATACCATGATTTTCCTATTTCCATTGTCCTTGTTACAAAGCTGTTTACTCCAGAAAAGCTGCCAAATAGACACATCATTCACGCTTGCTCAGGCCTGTGGCTGCTGGTTGGAGTGTCCCGCTCTGTCAGAGCCAGTAATGCTCCTGACCCCATTGGACTTGGTCCCCACAGAGATTTCAGAGAGGGGATGCCTTTCTTCCTCAGGCCTTTAGCTGCCAGACTTCCCCAGTACAGAGCAACACAATATCAAAGCCAACTTATTCACTACTAAATTAATTATGTTGTTAATTGGTTAACCTAGGGCAGATTGTATGGAAAAAATGCTTAATATGTGTTTGTTGGCAAGAGAGGATGGAGCTGGGCAATGGAGAGGTACAGATTATGACAGTGGGACATTTTCATTGTAAAACATTGGAAGATAATGTACAGTCAAACGTTGTATAAAATGTTATTTGAAAATACAGCATCCTCTGGAATTAAAACATAGACACATAAGGACTGAATGCAAGCAGTTTTGGTATCTTTTCACTTTTTTATGCTTAACTAGCTAGTCTTACCCTTCTCCCAATTGCCTGGTGTACAGACGACAGAATGGCAGAAAACAGCAATGGGGTGGTGCCAGTTGAACAGGTAAATTCAGCAGCTGGATCCTGGCCTTGAATCCAGTTCTGTCAAAAGGACAGGATGCCACTGTGACCACTGGAAAAAAAAAAAAAAAAGGAAAAATTTCCAAAGGTAAAACATCTCCAGCAATGTGCTGCAAAGAAAAAAGCATAATTAAATTGCCCAAATCACTTTAGCCCTAGAGCTTGAAAATGTCAGCAAATAAATTATTGGCTATGCAAAGATCATTCTTTTCTGCTAATAGGAGAGAAGAAGCAAAGCCACTAGCTGTTCCTTCTTTGATCCATAGCAGGAAATAAAAGCACAGACAGTACCACCAAAATGACAAAAAAAAAGACATTTCCTTTCATAGCAGTCATTCCTCTCCATACTTTGGAAGAGAGTTATCACTCCTGTATGTGTGAAATTCAGCCTTGTTTGCAGTATAATTGTATAAACAGCATTTTATTAAAAACTATCTGTTATTTCCAGACTCTAAACTTAAACACAGACAAGTTCAGGGATAGATATAAAATCAATATAGCTCTTCAAGTAATGCAAGCAACATTTTGAAAGGCAACTATTTGGAGTGTAGCAAGTGATTGACTGATAAGGTTGCTTTGCTGTTCCATTTGTAGCTGATTTGCTATACCTTGTCCATTAACATGTCTGCACAATGGGTCTGTGAGCTCAGTTTGATCCTGCTGTAGGACTTTTATTTCATCCTCTGAAAAAAAATGAGAGTAGCATGTCTGAAAGTTTGTACCAGAGTACTTCTAACAGCTAATGTGAAGACACAATGAGTTTTAACACAAAACATGCTATGCATTTCAGATGATTTTTAATCATTAACTGTGTTAAAAATCTTGTTTTCTTTTGGAACGATTGGATGTATACAAAGCTCTAGTAGTGTGTAAGCAGAGGTAATGAAATACTGGGTTACTGACTATGTCTTTAACTATTCCTGTTGTCTTTATGCAGATTTTGATGAAATTATATATCAATTCTATAGTATTAATATTATTTTCCTTGTATTACATGGACTAAAGTGAGCACAATAGCCATGAGAGTGCCTCTATTTCCTATATGACCCCATCTTACTACCTTAGTTTTCTAGTTTATCTGGTTCTGAGTACCATCTAACAGGTGAATGTCATTCATTTCAGCGACATTAGTTTGATGTCAAATGTGACTTAGGCTTTGAGGTTGATGGGATGATAAGTAGCCCACCGTTCCCCCCTGTGGGAGATAATGTCTGCAGCAACCTGCCTTTTTACATTCAAAGGTCATGTCCAGTTGAGAGAGCAACATGTACAAATGGGATTTTAGATACAAATTACCTTTTGCCCCTGAAAGTACAGGAGGGCCATGACACAATAAATATTCAGGTTTTCCTTCAGTCTTACCTGTTCCTATGACTAATCAAGCAATTTAAAAAAATGTACTCAATTTTAGCTTAGAAGTGCTTGTCTCTTTAATTAGATCCTTCACCAGAAAAGTCTGCTTTTCAAAGCACAAGTCAGTCAAAGAAGGAAAAAACCCGCAAGCATATACTGGACAAGTGTCTTTTTATATATAGTCACTGTGATGAGCAGAGTAGAAGAACTCCGGTACGGCTTGAGGACAACAGATGGAATCACTTTAGAAATTTTTTTTCTGAAGAGCTTTTTCAATAATGATACATTTTTGATCATAATTTATATTCAGTATTTTAGGTCTCTCATTTTACTACCAACTCTAGAGATCTGAAAAAATAAACTAAAATATGAAAAGAGGACATATAAATGCATATTGATATAGTGCTGAAAATGTGATGGAAAAATATCTTACCACTTTGTAGTCCACATTATGAAAATATTATTTTTTAATTGTGATATTTGGTGCATAAGCACCATATTTTGGACCAGCATGAGTTCTAACAGGTGAGACATCATTTTGCCTAAGGAAATACAGAGTTTATGGTGGTATCACTGTTGGACCTTTAACCGCTGTTACCCTGACACTTGATAGTGACATTAGTGACCACCACTGTTATGGGTGTAAATTCTACATGCACTGAGCTTTTATACAGAAGTTGAAGGGTGAGGGAGGGAGGAGGTAGAGGAGACAATGCTTCATGACTAGCTTAAGGGATATTAAATCAACCTTAAATCCTTGCCAACCAGTTAGATGGATAGCTCGCTGTTTCTAAAATTTGCAAGTCAAAGGGAGACAGGCCTAAATTCTTTCCGCTATGAAACCCCCACAGTCCTCTGCCTTTCAGGCAGAAGCAAAAAGGAATGGAAAATTCCAAACTAACGAGCGCTTCATTTTTTTTTTCTGCAGTGCTGTGCTTAGAAAAATTGCACTCTTTTTTTTTTTTTTCTAAGGCAAAGGAGTAAAATTAAAGTTGTATGACTGTTATAAATATTACATGTTCAGGGTATCAAGAGTACCTGTAGTTCTCTGGTTTCTGAGGGTGTTTTTGAATTAACCCTTTTATAGATTCTGGGTGTTGGGAGGAAAAGATTCATTCTTAGTCAAATGTTACACTATTAAGGAGAGAGTATCCTATCTTAAATGTTTGTGGTATTTTTATATACACTGTTTGCACATCTGTTTTGTAGAAGTGGACTGTAGAGCATTGAGAGAAATAATGACTTGTCCAAGTTTGCCTGACAATAAGAGATGAAGCAAAAAATGAAACCCAATGTCTTCAGTCCAGATTCTGTGATGCTTTGTAATTCTTTCAGTTTTACTCTATATTAGAAGTTAGCCAATGTAGATGTTGGTTCCATATTAAATACACATATATTCAGCAGCAGAAGGATTCAGGATTCAGGAAATGATGAACTTTTACTGAATTTCTCAAAAGCTGAGACTAATATGCTGTCCTGTTTCATTGACATGGTTAAAAACAACTTTTGACTGGTCTGTTGGGAGGAGTAATGTAAGATGGAAGGAAGCTGGAGAAGCCAAATTCCTTGGCTGAGACATCCTAAATCTGAAGGACCCATACAAGCAGGAATGGAGCGTGCAGGGAAGCAGGCTCTCCTGCTGATCTGGGCAAGGAATGTGCACTGTGCAGTGCACTGGTGTTCAGGCTGTAGATGTTGCCTGGAATTCACTTTGCAATGAATTTCACTTTAGCTGAGTACTGCTCTTGCAGGGGATGAGATGTTCCCAGATACACTTCCTATATGGTTAAAGCACATTTGTGGCTTTCTGTTGGGACTTGTATAAGCAGTAGACAGACTCTGTATCTCCTTATTTCATCTATTTGCAACATCTTCCTATATAAAACCTATCTGTAATTTAGCCCATACTGTCCAGATGACAATGCTTCAGAAGAACTTCAATCCTAAACCAAAGTCAAAAAGAATACTCTTCAATTTCTTGGGTTTTTTGTCATATGTGTGGGTAATTTTTTAAAGCTGTTCCACTTCTGCTTCTCCATTGACTACAGTGAATTTACTCATTGGATCAAACTTTGTTTTTCCTTTTCAGCATAATACCTCAGACACAGTAGCATCTTTGTGCCTGCCTCCAATCTTCATTTTGCAAGCTGCTCATTGCCAGTAATAATGATGTTGTTTCATTTTCTTAATAATCTTTAGCTGTCTTTGGGCTGGTTGATGTTCCCATAATTTAGAGAAATGCTACCCTATTTAAATAAGTAAACAAATTAAGTAGATTGTCAGTTATTAACGTAGACAGTACATCTCTAACATAATTATTGTTCTGGGCATTAGTGCTTCAGGAGTCGATCTTTTCTGTGTACAGAATTCTAAGACTGTTTTGGGGGAAATGAATACCGACTCTTAAATTCATTGCTCTCTCTTTCCTGCAGAAGGAATTAGTGAAATTTGAGAAAAATGTACCATTATGGATAAACTTATATAGCTTTACTAGTTGTGTCATAGGTAGGCACAACAATGAAAAGATGTTAAATTTTGTATTTTGTGTGGTAGTTTTTAAAAATTCTACAATATGTCTGTCTCTTTAAAATATTCACTTGCTTCAAAGCTATTTTTGCCTCTGACCACTATCTGATGAGAAATTCACATGTGCTAAATATACCCATGATAATAATCTTATTTTCAGTCCTCCACTAAAAATGCTGATGGCCTGAAAGGGATTTGAGTCCTCAGTGTAGCTTCCCTGGCATTATTTTTCCAGTAGATTTCAGGAGAAAGAAATGGTTGGAATACTAAGCAATAAATATAGCTGTAATGTGGTTTACCAATCATTTTGTCAATATAACAATAATAGAGCAATAACAATATGTCAATGAAACAATAACGGTATATATAATAATGATGTTTATCTCACAAAGAACTTCTAGTGAATTAGTGATTAGAGAAAGGGGTTGAGAGAAATGGTTTGCTCACAACATACAATACAGCGCCAGGTGTGAGTTGTATATTTCGACCTATGTGATAAATTTGGGACAGAAATGAGTGTTGCAAAATTTTTGAGTTGTTCAACCAAGCTTCAATTTGATTGTCAGGTCTCTGGACTACTAGTTGAAATACAGACTGTGGTAACCCTCTCTGATCAGTATACATGCCATTGTTCTTAGCTTGAAGTCAGTGAGACTATTGCAAAGTCACCTCAGAAAGAGCGGGTGTTGGAATCCAGGTTTCTTCTGGAACAGATCTACATGTCACTTTTCACTCATCATTTTGCTGTGTGTTTGGACAAATGACTTTCCTTTATGGTTATGCGCCTTGTTTAGACCACAGCTTAATTAGAACTCTTCTGATGTTTCTGTGTTAGCCCTTTAGCTGAAAAGCAGAAATTTTAGCTCTTGCATCCAACAGTTCCTGATTTAGCTCAGGCAGGTGACAGGGCTTAGGCACAACTACACTGTTAGCAAGTGCTGAGCCTCTCTGTGTAGTGCCCTGCAGAAAGAAGAGGGCACCCTGGTACATGGTTCTTTTTTGCCTTAGAAGTATTTGTGTAGCCTACCAGCAGCAGTTTCTGTATTTTTATCTCTCTCTGCCTGAGCTGGTCAGCACAGAAGGCAGCAGCATCCTTGGTGTCCATCAGACATTTCTGTCAGCTGAAACAAGAAAGCTGTAATGAGATTCTGAAAGCTATTGGTGCAAAGCTTTCAGATTACCAGGGACAGATTAAAACAAACAAAAAACCAAAAAAACCCTCAAACAGCAACAACAAAATGATGAAACACAAAACCCCAAGATCTAAGAATCTGAGCATTATTGTTGGAAAAAGGTGGAGGGAAATATATGTGAGTGTTATACCAACAGAGGTTTTATTACTGCATTGTGTTTTATGAGATTAAGGCAATCTGTAAAAGTGGGATTATTTTTGAGAGTGAAAGCAATATGGGTGATCTCAGCCAGTGTCTATAAAATACAGTACATTGGCGGTTTTAACTCCAAAAAAGATTGATTTCATGAACTTTTCCAGAAAATGGGTTCATTCTCAAACGTTTAACTAGCATGCCCAAAACTAACTATTTATCACTATTCAAAATAGCATAAGCTTTAAAGAACATAGTATTTTTAAATTTGGCTGCTTAATTTCAAATGTTTTGGATATGTGTTGGTTCAGTCTCGGTTTTCTTCTGCAACCACTACATCTATAAGGATTTTCCTTTTATCATGTGAAGGCTGATTCTTATTCTAGGACCTGTTATTTAAGAAAGTCATCAACTATCATGAGACTTTCACTAAAATTATCAGCTAATCGTTTATGGTAGATTGCATTCTTCGGGGCACTATGAATGAGCCACAGGGCACTATCAGTGAGCTAAAGACATGCTCTCACACACAGGCCATCATTTCTGACTCCCATGAGATGAAGAGTGATACAGTCACGAAGAGCATGAAATGTGAAAGAGCAAAACTGTACTTGCTGCATACATACCAGAGTTAGGTGGAGAAAAATAAAAATGAAAAAAATGATCAAGACCTTATTTTATTGTAACTTAATTTTAGATTTGAGCTCAGACCTAAGCATTTGTAACTTTAAAACTTTTAAAGATAGTGCCTATAGAATCTTTTTCTGCTGTGATTAATTTTCAGGTTTATGAGCAGTTCCTACACTTATTCAGTGGGGTTCTCCACATTTGCCTGTTTATTCATGCTGTTAGTTCTCCTTGAAGATCTTCACAAAGTTATGGTGGTATTTGCAAATTCCTCTCCATTGAAATTATTGAAATAGTAGTAGAAGTTACATAATGAAGAGCTTTATCTGAATATTTAGCCCAGAAATTAAATAATAATTCCAATTATAAATTATAATTGTTTTACTTAATTGCTTATCATGTCAGAAGATAAAGACAGATAAATGGTAACATTCTGAATAAAAGCATAATTTTAGTGATCAAGTTAACATTTTCTTCCTTTTGCTATCAAACTGACAGAAAATTACAATGCAAATGTATTTTCATAATTTGAAAACACATTCCTTCCACAAATATTTGACGTGAGTTAAAGAGTGAAGAAGGTTATAGCTGTCTCTTGGTGTTTTATACTCAAGTGATGTTAGTTATCTAACAGGGAAAATTAGTAATATGACAAAGAGCCACAGAATTCTGCGTTATAGAAGTGCATATTATTTTGTAAATCTTATTCTCTTTTGTATATGTGAAGTGAAAACAAATGATATTTAGTTTTTGTTTCTTTATATGCACTCCACCACCTCACATGAAGGTTTGTCGCAATTTAGCAGTACCAATAAATGTTTCAGCACATGTTATTTTAAGAAATTATTCTGTAGCTTAAACTAAAGCCAGGTTTTGTTCATCTTCAAGTTGATTTCATGTTTAAGTGGAATTTGGTTATTTACAGAAATAAATTTTGAGTATATGTCTGATTCATGAACATACAAAAATCACTTTTTGTCCATTCTTGGGGGCTAATTTATCTTCCTAGTGTGGTGTGAGCCTTCAAATATGATGGGATTGTAATACTTGTGCTTCATTTGTTAGCTCAGTTTACAAACTGAGGGTTCTCATATTTGGGTAAGGAAAAATAGGCATAGGCTTACTACCCTTTTAAAGCAAAAATCAGTCAAGTAATTCATAGAAATATTCAGGTTGCTAGAGTTGTGTGAAGGCCATCTGCTCCATGCTTTGTCTCAAAGCAGGACTAAAAGTTAGAAGGTATTCTGAAAGGTGTAAATGTAGGATCTGTGTAAACCTAAAGGTGTAAGTCTAGGATTTGTCAGTGACAAAATAACCCACTCATTATTAATATTGTTTTTAAAATCTATTTACTTTCATTTCCCTTTATAAAAAAAAATAAGTGGCAGCTCTTCCAGAAATTAAAAAGTGGGTCTTTAAATCACAGGTTTCTGTATTGTATCACACAGTCTGGACTACTACAGTTTTAGTTCAGTGAAATCTCATCAGTTTGTACATATAATTTGCTAGACTAGTGGTATGATTAATATTTCAGCTCGCTATAAATGCTAAAAGACCTAGTAGGGAAACAAACCATTCCTTTTCATTTTACAGATAAATAATCTGAAAAGGTGCAGGAGATTCCTACAGTTAGATACAGGAATAGAGATGATAGATCCAACTTCTATCCACTTGTTTGGAAAAAAACTTATTCTTTCTGCTCAGCTGTCCTGCCCATACGTGCTAAAATACATGCTTCTCACACAGCTAGAAATAAAATGCCAGGTTTCTGTTTCCTTCACTACTGTCTAGTAACTGTAATAGCAGAAGATTGGTCATTTTTCCGTCTAGGTCTTAGTCCATACACAACTTTTTTGGGTATTAGAATTCTACGGTCAGAAATTTAGAGTGCATGTAAGGAACAAGATGGTGAAGTTTTCAACAGGGCAAAACAGGGCTGACAAAGAAATCAAATGTAGTTTACTGATTTGACAGCAGGAACAAATCTTCTGCAATAAACACCAATGTTTTGCAGTAAAGTTTTATCTTAATCTTTCAGCTGAAATCACGCAATTCAGTAAGAGTATTTTAGATTTCAGTCACTTCTCAGACTTGGATTTCTGTGTTTCTCCTCAGTGGCGTTGTAGATGGGAAGCTGTGAAAACAGCTACTCGTATCTTTTGGCCTCAGTGGTTGCTTTGTATTGTTTTATGTCGGTTAACTTTTGCAGAGCCATCCAAAAATAGCAAGGGGGATAGAGAGTCCATGGGGTGATCTAAAAACATAGAAATTATGGATCTCAGAGCCTTCAGGCCCTGGAGACCAGTTTTGTTTATTGCACACTTCATACCAACAGTATGAAGTTTAACAAAGGCAAGTGCCAGATTCTGTACCTGGGATGGGGCAACCCCAGATGTTAGTACAGACTGGGGAATGAGAGGCTGGAAAGCAGTGCCACGGAAAAGGACCTGGGGGTCCTGGTCGATGGCAAGTTGAATATGAGTCAGCAGTGCCCTGGCAGCCAGGAGGGCCAACCATGTCCTGGGGGGCATCAGGCAAAGCATCACCAGCTGGTCAAGGGAGAGAATTGTCTCGCTCTGCTCTGCACTGGTGTGGCCTCACCTTGAATATTGTGTGCAGTTTTGGGTGCTACAATGTAAGAAAGATACAAACTACCAGAAAGCCTCCAAAGGAGGGCTGTGAGGATGGTGAAGAGCCTAGAGGGGAAGCCATACCAGGAGCAGCTGAAGTCATTTGGTCTCTTCATTGCAGTCTACAACTTCCTTGTGAGAGGAAGAGGAAGGGATCTTTGTTCTCTGGTGACCAGTGACAGAACCCAAGGGAATGGCATGAAGCTGTCTCAGGGGAGGTTTGAGATAGATATTAGGAAAAAGTCTTCACCCGGAGGGTGGTTGGGCACTGAAACAGGATTAAGAAAACTTCCACGTCTGACCATCCAGGAGCCACTCTGGCGGTCACACTCACACCACCTGAGCTAAGAGTGAAGCCCCTTCTCAGCTCCACACCCCACACTCACA
This sequence comes from Lepidothrix coronata, assembly GCF_001604755.1. Lineage (NCBI taxonomy): Eukaryota > Metazoa > Chordata > Aves > Passeriformes > Pipridae > Lepidothrix > Lepidothrix coronata. Next base: position 18,674,498 of record NW_016690180.1, read on the forward strand.
GAGCCAGACAAGCTTTCCTTACCCACTCAACCTTAGGTTTCCCATGGCAGAGGCTCAGACATCTCGTTCCTTAAAATAGTTTAATCATGATGCAATAACAAAATAACAGCTTGAGCTGGGTGCCTCCGAGAAGAAAGCAGACCCTGAGTTTTTATGCTCTTGGAGTCTAAGTGGGTTAAAGTCTTCAGTCATGGGCTTCTGCCGTGTGCCTCTGTCCTGTCCCCTGGCCACAGGTCCCCATTGCCTTTGTTATGCAAAGGGTTGGCAGTTCACGGCCTCTTGCCAGGAGCTCCCACCACACAGGGTTCAATCTACAGCTCACACTGCAGCTGCACATGGAGCTACCTGCACTGAATGTATTCCCAAATAACAGGCTCCCCAGAGAAGTGGTCACAGCACCAAGCCTGCTAGAGTTCAAGAAGTGTTTGGACAATGCTCTCAGGCACATGGTGTGATTCCTGAGGCTGTCCTGTGTAGGGCCAGGAGTTGGACTTCAATGACCCTTTTGGGTCCCTTCCAACTCAGGATAGTCTATGATTCTATTATTCTACACTAACTGCTTCTCCTCCTTCTCTTCTGCCTTGGATGGTGCCACATGTTGCTGTAGAAGTGAGCTCCAGTGCATTGTCATCAGATCTTCAAAAACACTGGAGTGAGTCTTTCCCTTCACTGTATATTGAAGGCAAATGGGAGCATAATATGGACGATGGCTTTGGCAGCTGAGGCCTTTCCCAAATGCATGCGAAAAGTCAAAAACATTTATATCAATCATGTGGAATGTTTTATTACTATTGATAGATACAACCCCCTCTCTTTCCTCCACAAGAAAGAACTTCAGGCTTCAGTGAACCCCTAGAGGATTCACCATCTGAAAAAGGAAGAAAGCACAGATAACAGGAAAAGAATTCAAAAAGGCAAGAGGAAAAACAAGCTGGAGATGTTCCCAAATCAGTGTATAAGCCCTTCCAAAATGCCACTAAGTTATTCTCATAAAGCAGCTTAGCTCTAGGTTTTGGCACTATTGATCCAATGTTTATGTGAAGGAAAGCAAGAAAGAGACTCAGGTGAGACTGGTCATTTTTGGTTCCTTGGTCATTCCCTATCTAATGTTTGGAATATTCTTCTGCCTCTTTCCACACTTAAGAAACTTGAAATGCCTTTCATCCACCTCACCAGAGACCTAGGATGGCAAATGTTTCATTCCCTCAGTGAACCTGATCTCAGCTGGGAACACCTCCCCTTCTCTATTTGTTCAACTTCATATATATGTATCTTCGAGGATATTTTTTAAGGCCACGAAGCTCAGCAAGGAGAGAATTATATCTGCACTTGTACCAGCTGTTTAAAGAAATTATAGCACAGAATGATTTACAGATATTTTCTAAAAGGCAGTATTTTAAAGCATGAACAGTCTTTTTTTTTTTTAAAGAACAAGCAAAGAGCTGTAGTAATTGCGTTCAGTCAGCATAACCCTCACTGTTCATTGCTGTCACAGAATAGAAAAATATTTCTTCTTTGTATTTCTGGATGCGATGTTTTCCACTTTTAACTGCAGTATAAAAGGACAATGATTTTCTTCTCCACCCCCAGAAGAGTGAGAGATGAATGTTTAATTAGCGCCAGAATTTGTAATGTTCACAGAACAATTTTTTCCCCATAAGTGTCTCTGCTGATATGGATACCGTTCGTAGCTCATCTCCATACTTCCTTACTATCTGCTAACAACAGAGCCCTGCTGCAGTTGCTGCATAAGCAGTTTTGCTTTTTTAATAAGGAGAAGGGAAGTCTTGTGGTTCATCCCAGTGGTGCCGTTTAAGAGAAAAACAAGAAATGAGGCAAACAAGGGCAAAGACAAGATTCTTTTAACCCTCTGACTGCTTTTGCCATGTTGCTTAATTTACATTGGTGACAGAAAATTTGGCAGTGTGCCTGGTGCACCTCATTCCCCTTCACTGTAAAAAAATATCAACTGGATGCTGTTAAATGACTTTTACTTTGCCGTGTTCTCTTACATTATTTGTCGTAGCTTGTTATCTCTTTCGACTATTGGCTCCCTCAGGTTGCTGCAGCACGTCAAAAAGGAGGAGGGGAAATAGCGAACTGTCCAAATGGGATCTGCTCAGTGGGACTCTGCTGAGAGAAAACCCGTGGAAACAGAATAGAAAAGTTGTGGGGAGAGCAGGGGAGAATGAAGACCAGGACACCAACCTATTTTAAACTTTATATTTTAAACTACCTCCTATTTTAAACTTTCTATAGAAATCAGCAATTGTTTTCCTTAACTTTTTCATGTATAAAGCAATTATAATGGAAATAATCCCATTGTTTCTAAAGGAGCTCTTTGCTGCAATTTGTGCACAAAGTGCTTTGCCATCATCTCCTGAATCTTTTAGAAACGGGTGGGACTCTAAGGGCTGTGTTTTCAAGGCGGGTGTGCCTGGCAAAGGCTGCACTGACCTGCACACTTTGCATCCTAATAACCAATTTAATTGCTCTTCTCTGATTCCAATGAAACCACTTACAGAAAGGCTGTACACTGTTGCCAAGCATAAAATCCAAACCCCACAGAGGAGTGGGATATAGGAAAGAGTGTGATGTTCATGTTAATCACTAATTCCAGTAAAAATGAAATACTGGGGAGGAAGGGTTATGTGATCACAAACATATTGCTGGAGTGGAGCTGCTGTAGTATCTCATTTATGGAGCAGTGAAATGTAGGAATGATAATAGCTTGAGTTTATATAGCACCTTTCATCACAAAGGATTCAGAGGTGATTTACAAACTTAAACTGTTACATAGATGGCACTTTTAAAACAGAACACAATTGCTGTTTTCAGAGTAATGGTCTGAAACACTACAGATTGCATTAGTGCTACTGAAATGATTTGGGCTGTTATTAGAGAATAGGTAGGATTTTTTATATCTGTAGAATAAAAACGGGATCACAGTGGCCACCCCATGAATGAGCTGTGACAGCTGTTTAAATGTGCCTAGAAAAGCAGTACAATGCAAGAACCAGCACATCTAGGAAAAGAAGGTCTCTCTTGACACAGAAACTTTGGGAATGATTCAGTGAAACAGTAGCGTTACCATCCCATGGGAAAATCTATGTATAAGGGGTCCTCATCTTTATGGAGTGGCACAGGCTGTTCAAAAAGCCTTGACTTTTACATTTCCTGCAAAAGTATGTCCAGCAGCTTGATGACCCAAAGTATTTCAGGAGGAAAACAGGCCTGCAGTCAAGGCTTCTGGGGAGAAGCAGCTTCTGCTGAATTTGCAGTCTCACTTCTGCCATCTTTAGGTTTCCTTCCAGGTTTCCTGCCCAGACGTTGGTGCTGTCCATGATGTATAAACGTGATTTATGTGAAAGCACTCTGAGGGTATACTGTATGAAAAGTCCATATAGGTGGATGTGACACTTGTAGGAGCTATAATTGGTTTTGTTACTCATTACCTCTGATTGTGACTGCAGAAGTGCTCTGTGCTGGCCCAGCTAAAAGGCAGATAGAGGCAACTGCTGTACAAACTGCAGCTCTTTGGTCTGACTGCCATGATGTGAAGCGTTACACCCAGTGCCCCAGTTACAGGTGAAGTTACAGCACAACCCTCTCCAGCATGTATGTAGTTACTCATCTGACTATAAACAGAGCTGAAAGAGTCTTTAACATTTTTCCTTTATAAAGTCAGTGTCATGGGTAAAGCTGAAAATCAGACATCTTCATTTGGTACAGATTGAAAGCACATATAGATGAAAAGGGGTTCAAATGGCTACTAGTCCTTGGCTGCTAATTCTGTACTAATCATGAAGAGGTGTGCTGACACCTCATGCAAACTATGCTTCTGTCTTGTGCCTGTGTTCCTGTGCAATTATCACCACACAATATTAAATGGGGGTTGCTTTCATCAGTGCTTTCAACAAGACTTGCATTTCACAGTCTGTTGGAATTGTATAAAATACCCACTGTAAACCGTTGGTGTGAAGTGTTTGGAGATATTTAAGAGATGGGCAGAGGAGCTATGTGGTTTTTGTTTCAGCAATAGATTTAGTCCAACAAGCTGCTGGGGACTAGTATCCATTTTTATTTTTGTTTTTCTGATTTATTTACAACCCATCTTCTCCATGCAGTTTATTTTGACCTAAAAAAAAGGTTTCAGATGTGATGTATTCTTAGTACTTATAATTGAAGGAATGTGTCTTACTGGCTATATGAAATACTAACAAAGTAGGCATTAAAAAAATTGTAAAAAATTTCTACTGAAAGATGTTAGATCGACTTGATGCTAAGCAGAGCTGGCAAATCTGTGGGGGTTTTTTTTGCGACTGTGTGACTCCTGTGCAATTTACTCCGGAAAATGCAAGCCTTAAAAGTTTGCAAAGCAATCTGAAAATATTTGCTCCTGTCCTGTACTTATTCCAGTACAATGTGAAGGGTAGTTTTAAATGCAACTACAGCAATACAAACTGATCTACATAATGAGATTTGTAGATTAAAGCCTAATTAGGGAAAGTAGCTCATGAAAGCCTCCTCCAAAGTACAGCTGCTCTCCCAAGAAATGCACCACAGAGCAACTTGTAACAGCCTTTTACCAAACAGTTCTGTATTTGTAGCTAAGTACATTAAATATCAAAAAGATTATTGGTCCTGAATTTGTATCTTGGTTCTGTTCAAACTGGAGTAAAGAACCACTGAAGTACGGGAATGGCGTGTGTTTTTTTTTTTTTTTTTTTGTGGGAAATGGGGAATTTTCTCAGAAATATAAAAAGTTAAAATAATCAACTAAATTTAATACTTCTTTAAAAATGCTCGTACAAAGCTCAAACTCTTATTAATTCTTCCCCAGGAGATCAACTAATCTGCTCTAGACAGGTTGCTTTTTGAGCTAGCTAGAATATCAGGCGACCATGCTTCTATTCTGTTTAGCTAGTAGTCTGGTATATTCTGTTATTATTGTTCATGTTAATATGTTTATTTCTTATATATGAGAAGTTGATGAGACAAAGTAGGACAACAATATACTTCCATGTACTCACATTTTATCAATTCTGGATCAGTATGCCAGTTCAACAGAGAGATACTCTTAAGCTTGTGGATGCTTACTGTGCTCAAGTGTGTTCTTACTGTTCTTGTTCAGATTTTTTTCACTATTTTGGTAATGCTGTTGTTGATGTCAGTGGATATTCTGTCTCAGAAATAATTCACTAGAACAAAAAGGAAATTTGAAGGTCTGACACAATCTATAAAGGGTTGAAATTACTTGCACCAGAAATGCTGGCACAGGAAGCAACTTTTACACAAAGGATGGTAATAGTGTGCAGCTCTATCCAGCTGAAATTACAAGGGAAGGTTACAAAGACATAATGTGACAACCCAAATTAGATTTTGGCAAACTGGGCAAAACTAGCACTTCACCCTCAATTTTTTTATAAGATTTCCAGTGTCCCAAGTGGTCAGGACCTTAGATTTATTTCTTGTAAGACTGGAGTGTTCAAGAGTAACACATGTGAATTAGAAGGAGAGAACAGGAGGAAAGTAAGTCAAACACGGAAAGAAAAAAACCCACAGAACCCAAAATAAAAAAACCTAGAAGCACTTCTGTTTATATGAGGAGAGGATAATGGTGTGTGCCTAGAAAACTAAATCAATTTCTGTGTGTAGATCTGAGAAATGTTCTGCTGTTTCATGAAAATTCAGTGTTGATCAAAGGGAGAAAATCAAGCAGTTAGCTTCTTTGAAAGAATGCTAAAATGTCTGATTTATTAGGGTGTCAGGTACTTTTAAGATGTATCAATGTTATCCCTCTTGGCTAAGCTTGCTGGGACTCCCAGGAGGGAAGGTCGGGTGCAGGACTGTGTGCTGCTGCAGCTGAGGGGGCCCCAGTGAGCTCCCACTGCTGTGCTGCTTCAGTGCAAATGTTTCTTTCCAGCAGGCTGTCATCAGAGAGTGCTGATTTAGAGCAAAAATATTTGTTGCTGTCTGTTTCGCTGATGGCCAGTTTTTGTGGGAAGGAAGGGCCCCTTGGAGATTGCACACCAGGCTGTGCTGTTACCTGCTCATGCTTAGTTAGCAGCAGACTGAGGCAGACCTGGGAGAGAGCTTAGCCTTTGCCAGGAGTGGTTCTAGGGGGAAAGAATCTGTTCACTGATGCAGAAAGTCTTTTCTTGTGTGAAGTGCCCCCGGCTCACTCAGTCTCGTTTCCCAAACTGACTGTAGGCTCCTTCTGCGGCGGTTCGGGCACCACTGAAGAGGTGCTGCGCGTCTCTGCGTTGCCTGTCTGCAGCTCCTAGTGCAGCGTGCCCACAGGGGCATGACCCAGGGGACACAGCCTCCCCCCATGTGGCTTTGCTGGAGCTCAGCACTCTCGTGGCTGCCAGAACTGCTGGCACCACCACCTCCCACAATACCCACCCTTGGCAGTGCTGCACAGCACAACCCTACTGCTTTCCAGCCACAGCACACTCCTGTGCCTCCACAAAAGCTGATCCACTCATGTGGGTGCCCCCAGTTCCCCACTTGGACGATGCAAGGATTAGAGTATGAGCATATTTCTTCTTCTTTTCTGTCTTCCTGGTTGTACAACCCACTGCCAGGGACAGGCAGCGGCTGCCAAATTACATCCTACATCTGTTCATTTCCAAACGCGCCTTTGTTAGGTGAAAACCAAGGCCTCATTATTGGCTGTAAGTATGTAGTCACTTAGGAAAATAAGTCAATAAGTAAACATCTGAGTGAACAAATTGGTGATTTGCATCTCCTTGTTCCCTGAATGCGTTCACAAGTGGTGAGAAAAAGAGCCACTGGCTCCAAACACATCCACGTGGCATTTCCCCACAATATACTTTTTCAAATAGACTGTCTGGCTTTTTCAGCCAAATGATGTGTAGCAAAGTCTGGAGAGAAGAGAGATAGGTGTATTTGATTTAGTAATATGGAGTACCAAGGTAAAGGTACAAAGTTTACTTTCCATCTGGAATACTTCTGATTTACTCCCAAACACAAAGTTGACCATATGGAGAGCTTTCTGTGTTTGCAAAAAAACCCAGCTCACTATTTCAGGTCTGCAAGGGGAACTTCTGCTTCTTATGATGGTAAATCTCTGGGCCCTCCATTTCTACAAACTCCATTTTTCTGTTCAGTAGACTGAAATTTAGATTTAGAAACAGTATAGAATTAAGGGTGAATAAACTGTTACGAGAAACTCTTAAGTCATATTGACTTAAGTGATGAGATCATGCCAAGAAAGTTAATGCAGGCAGCTCTAGGGTAAGGCTGATCAACTGATTTATTCACCTCTGTTTGTTTTAAGCAAAAACATATGTCTAAAGGGGAATTTCAAAGCATATCAAAAAAACTAAAAAAGCTCAGGTTTCCTTCAAACCCTTGTTGTCTGCACTCCATTGACTATATATTTTTCATATAGAGATAAACAATATGAAGAGATGAACACACAGCATAAACGCCTTTTAAAGTATCTTTTTAAATTCTGCATTGACATTTATTAAATAGTAACCTTGGATTCCAGATTGTGTGGTCCCACATCAGTAGGGCAGAGTCTGGCTATGTGTTTCTGCTTGCCTTGTTCGCTGCTGATCACCCTTGCCCACTTTGGTTATGCTTGAAGCCACTGCCTATGGTTTTATTATAAATTACTTTCTACAATTCATGCTTGCCTCTAGGCTTGTCCAAAGATAACTTGATAGCCTAAGATCTAAAGTAATTTTAGGCTCTTTCAAACTCTAGATGCGGATTGCCCACACTGGCACATGGTCCCATGTTAAATGGGTGAATTTTTTTTGTTAGTCCCCTCCTGCATGGAATCCAGTCTCACCCTGACATGCAGGTTTTTTGAGAGTCTGTTAGTGTTAAAAAGAAATGGGATCCAATTATCAGTCTTCAAAAACCTCTCAGAAATGGAACAAAACATAAATTCCAGACAAATTTGCATGACACATAAGCATTTTAGGAACACTTAAAAATATCTTCTATTTCTAGACTATAACCTTTCCTGGAAATTAATAATGTCTATGAAAAAATCTGTACTCTCAATTAATTCAGTGTAGACTTTAATATAGTTATTCATCCATCAGTATGAACTATAAAGCATTTGTATCAAAGCACTGAAGAAACTTCTAAATATTGTATTTTTAATATATTTAATAGGGACTTAAAAGTTTTGTTGTGATTGACTATCAAGCAAATAGTGCACATACAACATGCCAACATGCAGCTCTGAGGATTGGCTTTCTCATAAGAATTCATTACATGTGCCTGGCTGTATTTATGCCTCTGCTTACATAAGAATTTAAAGGCTATCTTTTTTGCATCCATATGTAAGCATTGAGAAACACGTTGAGCTGTACACACCAGGAAGCAGGCAATGATGTTCTCTCCAAGATCATATTTTTTCTTCTTAGTTGCTGGGATCATTAGATGATAGATCATCAAAGTATTGAGAGACATTGTGTCTTTGCCCCCAGATTCATTACCAGAACTCCTTGCCACAGCAGAACCATAGAGGGATAATTGACAAAGCTGGAATCGGCTTCTGGGAGACTTTGCGAGAGTGTTGCAATTAAGTGGGTATGGACCAACCACCATTGCTTGAAAGTGCAAGACCATTTGTTTGAAAGGGAGAGAAGTGATAAAGAGGAGCTATAGACTGAATGTTATGGGAGAATGTTATATGGGCCTTACAGTACTCTCCATTCAGAAGTGGTTAAATAAAACAGTTGAGCTGGATTAAAAATTAGGTAAATAAGAGGTTGGAAAAAGTCACAGAAGTATACCTCAGGGAATGATTTTACATGGTTTCAGGAAATGACCAAATAATACATTCATTCTTATCTCAGTGATTCGTCTCAATATGAGCCGAAAGCTCTTTGGGTCTCTGAAGAGGCACATGGCTCATCATTTTTCAGTGTACATAGTAACAGAAATGAAATCTCAGATTATTTCTTTCTCTCCAACTAAGGCACTCATTGTTAAACCTGATATAGTCTTAAGAAAAGTCTTTCCCCATTAGGCACATAAATTCTAGTGAACATAAAGATTCCCAAGTTACACCATGATGTAGAATTTGGATGTAAGCAGAATCAGAGATACCTTTGAATTCCTAAAGCAAAGATGCCAGTTCATTAGCACATGAAATACTGCTCAGTACAGGGTGTTTTGATGAACCAGGTGTTAACTGAATATCTAAAAGGCATTTGTTGCATATGAAAATAGTGATTATTATATCTGTGAATAGAAATTGGCACCAGCCAATAATATCTACATTTCCTCTTTTAAAAAATCCACCTTTTAACTAAAGCTGATATCTCTCCTGGCATAAATGATGGCAATATTATATTTAAATTTGGAATTGTAAATCTTAGGTATGGTTGAAAGAGACTGTACTGGTTGATCCAAAAGCCATGGCTGTAAAAACATGAAAAAAGTTCTGAAAAGTCCCTGATAGAAGACATACAGGATCATCTTCAAAAAGTAATACAAGTAAACATAGAAATAATAGGGAAAAGTGAAATGAGAAGTACTGAATTTAAATTACAGGTTAAAAATGCATGCAGCAGAAAAGAGAAGCTGAAGAAATCGTTGAGATATAAGTAGAAATAGAATTAAAATAGCAAGAAAGATTTTAAAGCATATTAGGTATAAAAATCACCTTAATCCAAGACTAGCTCCATTGCAATATGAAGAATATAAAATCAAATAATAAAGAAAACGAAAAAATGCAGAAGTGTTTAGTTAATAATTCTGTTTAATGTTTGAACAGAAGTAGGAAAGAGTTGATATGGTGAATGAAATGAGAAATTTACCATCTGCAGTGAAAGAAAATGTGGAACAGTAGCTGCAATAATTAAATGCTATAGAAACAAGAGGCCCAGAGAATGTACAATTAAAAGTCTTAAAGGAATTATCCAAGGAGCAGAAAGATCTGAGTCAATTTGTGATTGAGACATAACTTTAGGACTGGACATGGATAATTACCTGTGGAAGACAGGCTTGATGGAAGCTTAGATGTTGCAAAAAAAAACATGTAAAGGTCCAGTGGGTAAACATTGAACTTGAACAAATTCAGCCTTGAAGGAGTTGGATTTTCCTTGTATTAAGGTAATTTAGCATGGGAATAGATCACCAGAGAAGGTGGCAGACTCATCAGTTGGAGACTAAAATGAAATGAGATAACTCTTAAAAGAGTTGCATCTCAGAAAAATTCTATCCTGTGTATAGACAAGGTAGACTAGATGATCAGAGCAGTTCCTTTTGGCCACAGAGTGCATAAATTATAAATTAAACTCAAACTAATTTAGAAAATGATGTTTCAACCCAAACTAGAAACTAATTTACTGGCTCCTGCATTAGACTCTTCCCTCTTATGATGTCTGCAGCATAACTGCCATTGATTTTTTATTAATTAATGGCACATGTTTCTAATGTGGTCTGTTTTGTGGCCAGCTAGTACTTAGGTTCCTTTTGTGTTGCTGATGCATACACACATGTAATGAATTATGTATAAAAAGAACTGTAGAAATTACACTCAAAAGAAAGCATGAGAGACAACAGGTGGTCACAACAGCCACACTGAAGGGGGCTGAGGGATGGTACAATACCAGGTAGAACTGAAGAGTTTCTACTGAACACAATAAGGTGCCATCTGGCCAGACATGCCTCAAGGTACTGTGGGGGCTTTTCAGCAAGACTGGCTGCTCTAGCAAAAGGCTCACGATTAGCATTAAAAATAACAGGGAGAAAATTTTATTGAATTGTCAAAAAATCAGAATCAACAGCGGAAGGTATCACAACCCTGTGGATACTGAGGGCAACTGCACAGAATCTAGACCTAAATAAATATAAATATTTTCAATGTCCTTATTTTAGAAGATGTTGAATATACGGACGTTGGCATCCTTAGAGAAGCTGAACTGAGTCATTAAAGTTACTTCTTAAAAACCTTTGAAATACATACTTTTGTTCTGTAACACATTCTTCCAAAAATATCTGAACAGTAATGGATGTTTTATCATCAGCTCAAAGAAAAGACATGCTACCTCTCCCAGCATTTAAAATAAGTTTAGAATGGGGGTACAGTAAGAATGCTTGTACTAAGTGAGATTTTAGATTGCGAAGAGCTGTATTACTTTCCTCTTGAACACTTGGAAGGGCAGAGTGTATCTAAACCCTGTGAAAGATACCCTGCTTTCAAATTCTCAATGGCATTCTGTGCTTTACTGGGTACTTTTCACGTGCTCAGACATTGTTCCACAAGAGTCTGATTAATTATTTTTAAAGGATAAAGAAAGTAAAAGACAAAATAAGCCAGATAAACATCTCCCAAAACAACTTGTAGTACTTGGAATATAGCAGGTTTCATATGCATATACATACATATAAAATTATATATATTGTGTATTAGAGACTTTTTGTTTACTTATTTGTTTATCTCTATAGCTAGCTCAATTGGCTGTGCTAGATAACCTGCAATAATTCCCATATTTGTGGGAAAGTATCTGTGATGGACTGGGAAAAATAATTCTTTACTTTTTGTACATGCAGAGGTATGCATGTTGATACCTTTGTCTATAGCTGTATGTGTGACAAGTGTATAAAAGGTGATAGAGAGTTTCAAACCCTTATGTGTCATCTCTATCATTTAATGTGGCATTTAATGTGCACTGTATGTAGTACTCTTTTCTGTAGCTCCTCATACAGCTTGTTAAGAAGCAGAGGCAGCAGTTTGCTAATACACTCATATATACAAGTATTGTGCAGAACCACACAGTGCAAACTGAAATGTGGATCATTTGAAAAGTGGATTTTGTCCAGTGATTTCAGTGGGCAACAGATCAGGCCCATGCCATTTGTCATGATATCTGTTTAAAGTCCCAGCAGTTGCTTCTGAAGAGGTGTACAAACTGCAGCAGAAGAAAATCTTTATTTCTGGAAATAGTTTCAATCATTCAGTGAAGTGTTGCATCTGTCTGAGGGAGAGCAAATGTCCTCGTGCGGACAAGGGCAAGACATGCACCAGTGGGGATTTTCCCTGCACTGAAACCTCAAGTCTAGGACAACACTGTAGTTTTTTCAGAGTCTGCATAAGTCAGTTTATATTAACATCATGGCTCATGGTCCTTTGCACAGGAAGAAGGATTAATAAAAAAAGATTCTTAATACATTTCTCAGGGCCCTCATTTCTGCCTGCCTCTCTGGGTATCTAATTATCAGTCATAGTGTGGCCTTCCTAGGATGCTGCATGTATTTATCATTTGAGATACTTTTTCAGTCTGGTTTTTTTCCTGTAGAAATGTAATGAATGTATAGTGCAAGCTGAGATGTTTCTAATATCCCCATGATTTGGAATTCAGATGTAATAGGAGAATTGGTGATGCTGTTCTTTGCCTAGTCAGTTACTGATCTGGAATCATTTTGTTTTTCCTAAAGAATGATCAGTTGCAATCCCAATACAAATGTTATACAGTTTTGTTACTTATGAAAGCAGAACTATTAATTTCAAAACATAAGTGACTGCAGATAGCTTCTTTTGTTCCTTGCTGTGTTTGGCCTCACCATCTCAATTCTCAGACAGCAACTCTTTTTCTTCTACACAAGGCACATTTCATATTGTAGTACTGAAATGTACAGCTGTGTTTAGTAGCTCCATTCTCACACGTTTAAGAATAGCTGTGCCTGATTTTTTTGAGATTGTGCCAATATTCCAAATGGCTTCTCTTTTGTTTTTGAGAAGTTAAAGCTTAATTTTGGCATTTATCAGTTCTGAAGTTATGTTTGGTTTCAACAGCTTTTTTTCCCTAAGATTTATCATCTAAAATAACCCGCAGTAATTACAAGAATTTGTCAGGATGTTGCCGATCACCTCCTGCGTGTGTTTTTAGAGGGAGGTGTGAGGCAGGACGCAAGGAAGCGTGTGTGCCTGCTCCAGCCCTGCCCAGGGAGCGCTCCCCGGATGCTGCCTGCGCCTGGCGCTGTCAGCAGCAATCCACCTCGGCGGCTTCCCGATCTTCAATCAGTCTTTATGGCCCCTCGTTGCTTGTTGTTCANGTGTCACAGCCAGTCACAACAGTTACTTCAAGCAAATTTTCACACTCTTTGGCTCAAACTGCTGGCAGCATTCCTAAAGACTCTGAGGAAATAATTCCACAAAGTGGCATAAATTAATGTGACTAATTAACATGATGTTAATTATTTGTAAATTGTATGTTTGGATACACATTACTTGAGAGGCATATGTTACATTCAATGTTTACTGAAACAAGTGACTGCTAATCGCATCTCCTGAGTGTTCCTTTCACAACAGTCAGCAAATAGAGGCTTCTCTAAAAATAAAAATTGTGTCCTAAGGGAATGCATGAACTATAGCATGCAGTGAAATGAGGAACTGGAATAGAGTTACCTTCGTGGCGGCCTGAGAAACACGTTGAAATGAGTTTCATAGGTAGCAACTACTTCCACCTCGCACGTAAATCAGGATGTATACAGTATATTAGCAGAATGTTTTTAAATTATCTTTTCTCATGCCAGTGGAAAAAATAACTGTAGCACGTGTAATTAAAAGTGGCACCCAAGGACAAGACCCCAGTTTAGGTAAACAAGAGTAATACAGTTGTTTTCTAATGTTTGAGTTTCTAGTGTGATGCTGAGAGGGTCCTCCTGCATCATTAGCAGCAGTTGCAGGCACTTGAGTGGTAAGTGCAAGGGAGGCAGAAATACCACACGGTCAGTAACCTGTGGCTTTCTCAGCATGAGAGCCTCGTGTGGTGGGTTCCAAGCTGTCCACAGACAAATGCTCCGACTGCACCTGGCAGCAGACTGAGGTACACGTTATTCTGAGCCCACACAGGTTCTCATATGCTCTAGAGGGCATCGACAGATCGCGCTGGTGCTCATCAACGCACGCTGCTTTTGTGAACAGTTTGGTTTTGAGTGCCAACAGAGTTTGGTTTTGAGGGGCTATAAGAGAGAAATGCAGTGAGTAGTGTGGTACCACAGGCCACCATGTTGTATAATCCCTTTATTAAATTGGTCAAGCTCCATTATTTAGGATTGTTTTCTCAGTAGTGCTGCCAGAAAGTTATTTTAGAGTACAAGGCGCTAATGCTTAAAAACTCTTTTGTAATTTCTGATTTATATTTTCCATGATTGCTTATAGCTTTTTTTTTTTTGTCAGATCAACATTCTCTTTTAGATTAAATAGTTATTTTACCCTCTCCTGCATTCCCCCTGCCCCAATATCATTTGCATCACATCTTTCAAAGTGCAGGTCCATGGAAGCTTAATTACTTTAAATGCTGGTTATTTTACTGCCATAGCAGCTCCCTAAACTCACTTGCCACCTGGCTGCACATGCAGTAAAGGTGGTGCAAGGGAGAGGAAAGGACCATGTGGCTGGAATGTAAAGACACAGAGAGGAATATAGATATATAGAAAAAAAGGAGAGGCATATCATGGCTGTGAATTACATTAGTAATCAGAATTTTGAGAAGTGAATTTTCAATCACAGTACAACCATATCCTAGATATTAGGGAAAGTTTTGTATTTTACCCTTCCTTTAAATCCTACATACTTCCTATTCTTGCTTCATGCATCAAGGTATATGAGCTTCCCAGTAAAGAAAAAGATTTTGACTTTTTTTTTTATACAAATGAACAACATGTTTTCCTGGTGTGCTTTCTTCTTTCAGAAAGACAGAAACTGCTTATGTTGAAAGTTAAAAAACAAATTTCATCAGAGGCAAACATCTAGCCTGGAAAATTTCGGCGAAATAATTACAGCTTGACAAATATGTAAACAACTGAAACCAGTGTATTATAATAAAAAATATTAAACCAACTTAACCAGAGCTCTTGTCTATAATAAAAATGTATGGAAGCATACATATGTATATACTGTGCTATTTTCTTATATATGTAATGAATAATGCAGTTCATTATTTTTGGAACTGTATCATTTGCAGTACTCTTTTAAGCCAGCTCCTGAATTCAATGGGTCTCATTGTATATGTAAAGTTTAATACACGCATAACTCTTTTGCAGAATCATATCCTACAATATTAATGTGATATTCACATTATGAAGTTACCTGCCTGAAAATCCAGAATATTTTAAAATATGGCTACACACATACTGACAATTAAATTACAAACCCTAACACTCCACCTTTTCATGCCTTTTTTGTGTAAAACAGTTCCAATATATTGATAAAAAAAGACAAAATGTAATTCCTGGGATTTTAAAAAAAAAGTTATTATGGTTTATAGTCTTCTTTTATTTGACTGGTTTTTTTTCTTTTCCTGGAAGAGGAAGGGAAAGGAACTCTGCAAACACAGAGTTTATGTGTTGCTTGTTTAGGGAGTATTTTGACAGCTGGGTGAATGAATCCTTAGCAGGCAAGGGTGGGGTGGAAGCCCCAGTTGTTGTTGTGCTGAGGTGCAGATGTTTAGGAGGCTGGTGTGGGATGTGTTGACTTAGAGCTTCTTGAATAAAGAGCCTTCCACGAGCAGATACTCTGAAAGTCTGTTTTGTGACCGAGAGTCTGATCTGTTTGAACTCTCTTAGCTGTTAATTTAAAGGAAAAACTCAACTATGGGCATGGATGGGCAGTTGGGACTGGGATTTGGTGCTGAAATTATACAGAATACAACAGTGAACTTATTTTCAGGAAGTTACAACTTCCATCCACTTTTCAAAAGAAACTTAGAAGAGTTTTATTACACCACAACTCTTAGTGACTCTGAATTCTCTGTACAATGCATTTGCAGATAAATGGAAGTGGGTGAGTACTGGGAAAATATTTGGTTCTGTAAAAAAAAAAATACAATTTTTGAGGTTTTGCTGTTGTGCTGAAATCATATTATGATTTTTGAAAACAGAAACAAGAGGGTGAAGAATTACATGAAAATAATGACTAACAACAGGTCTTTAAGCTGTGAAGTCTTTTTGAACTGGAAATATTTATGTACCTCTTCCTTGAATGAAGTAGTTTTCTTAGCATTTAGGTAAGACCTAAATATGGTAACACCATATTTTTGACAGTGGACAACAACAACAAAAAAGCAACTAGGATAACTCAAATTATTTTTAGAATCAAAATAATTATTGATTTTTTTTTAATTAAAAAATAGTTATGGTCTCTCACTCATTTACCCTATTCAGCCAGGCAATTGTTAGATGACTCAGATAGCAATTGAATCAATTACACTGAGTAGGCCACCTTAAAAAGGTGAGAAGGTGTGCTGGCAGGTCCTGTCATGTGTGGCTGTGCTCAGTCATGTGAAACAGAGCCACTACTGACAATAAAATAACACCAAAAAAATGTTAGGATAGGATAGGATGTAAATAACAGAAATTACAGAGAAGAAATTGCAGTGGGTGGGTGGAATTAATCACCAGAGCTGGTGTTGGGATGATGCTGAAAAGTTTTTGCTGGATGTTTCAGGCACAACCTAGCTGTGATTAGTCAAGGGAGAGGATAAGCTGAGACCTTGTGGAACCAGCCATATGACATGAAAGTAATTTTAAGGATCTGACACAGACTCGAAGATTTGGTAGGGAAAACTGACTTCCATTCAACTACTCAACAATTTGTAGTTTTCATTCTCCCGGTGACTATACTTGGTGTGCTGATCAGCCCATATGAACCGTTGTGAAGTTCCAGTTGTGAAGATTTGTGATGTTCAACTGACAGCGAGTACTTGCTAATCCCATGGATTTCACTGGGAGTTCAACCAGAGCCCAAACACCAAGACACCAGAGGAAATCCAGTGTTCTTTCTGAATTCCTCCAGTCTCCAAGTTGTATTTTGAAATATCCCTAAAGAAATTAATTTGAAAGTTGCAAGAATCCTAGGTACATTATGAAAATTGTAACAAAAGGTGTTGCAATCTCAGTCTATGCTGAAGAGAGCTGGCATCAAATGACTCTAAAATATTTTTCAATGTACAGATAATTTCAGATGCGTAACTTCCACAGAGTTTTCTAGAAATAATTTTTTTGAAAACTCTGATTTCTGATTTTGTTCTGCTTTCCTTTATATTATCTTAAACTTTTATTTTATATTGGATTTATCTTTTTATGTTCTTTGGCATTTTTTAGAAATTTTCAGCCTCATAGTAACTGCAGCTATAAATTCATCTTACATTCTTGCTGTAGGCTTTATGGTGATGCAAATCCCCCCCAAATTCAAGAACTGGATTTCTAGGAGAAACAGGTTACAACTATTGAGCAAGAAAAGTCATCAAAACCTAATTGTAGTGAGTTTCAATGCATATTTTAACACATTCCAAAAATTGATCTGCCTTCTGGAATCACTGGTGCCATCTCAAGTCCAAAAGGTGTTTTCTAACATGAAAAATGATGCTTACTAGATTTTCAAGAATCTCCTTGGGTGTGGGCAGAAGGTTGCCTGCAAACCCAAAGCCATTGGGAAGAGAACCCACGACAACACAATGAAATGGTTCACGGAGAAACTTTTGGAGACTGGTGGATTTTTTTACTTACAGGTCAATTTTGTTTGTGGGATGAGAATGGAATAATCTCTGACAGATTTTGGGGAACCAAAGGGTCAGCTTAGGCCCCTAAAATTAGAAGTATCTCTCTGGCTGGCCTCAGTGAACAACTGCTGTCTCTTAGGAGCTTAAAATTGAAGTCAGCACTTAGGTTCCTGATGGGAATAATTGTGCCAATATATTAGATGTTTTTAATTTGAGCATATACCCATTCACAAAAATAGCTAACTAAGGTTAAGTTAAACTGCAGGCATATAACTTTTTCATCTATGCATCACCTTTCTTTTAAGTATGCTTCTATTTGTAGGTTATATCCTTGGGAACATGCATGTCCATCCAATCATACAAAACTGAAAAACCTTCTCTTACTATATCCATAAAGGACATATTCTTGTTCCTCCCTTCTGTGCCTGATGCGTGGCACATGGGGCAGCCATTCACCAGCCTCTCTGGTTTCATGTAACAAGACAAAGTTCCAGCTGTTGTTAAGACACCTATTGGCACTGTGCATCATAAAGATAAGTTTCAGAACAACGAAACAGCCCAGCATTTCTGTGTTAAAATTAGACACGTATAAAAAGTCACATGAATGTGAAGTTCACATTAACTGTATCCTTAAAAAATGCAATGATATTCAGTGGTCTTATAAGGACTTTGTTATAATATTGTCACAATTTGCCAATCCATTACTTAGACATCTCTAATGGATGGATGTCATTTAAAGTGCAACAACGATGCACTTGGTCGATTTATAGTCCATTCTTCTCTCTAGCTTTCTGTCTGCAGTGGGATTTCTATTGTCTGTTGTTAAATCCCAGCATAATGGATACCACAGCTGCAGTGGATAGCTGTAATTTTTACTGACTTCTGTCTTGGTGTGTGACTCAGCCATGCAGTTCACTACTCAGCCAACATGTTTTGACAATGGATTTGAATAATGTAAGTATATATATTGTCTAATTAACAATAGGAAGTGTTTATTCTCTTGAATTTACCACTGTTGGAAGAGAAACAAAGCATGTGTCTCTTTTGAATTTAATATTGATGTTTCCTAGGTGCTTAATGAGGGAATGTATAGGACAGCTGTTTTCAATGTATATAGAATGTAAATCCTTGGTAGAGTGTTTAACTTTTTGAAACTACATTTAATTTTAAAGTCTCATGAAAGGTAAAATAGTCAAAAAACACTCAAGTGATCATATAATCCTATTACTAAGAGAGCAGGATCCTTAGTACTTAACATCATATTTTGGTGTTTGAAGAAGAGTTTCTTGCCATTGTTTACTAACAAAAGTGTTAGAAAGTACCTTCATCATCCTTGAGCTGAAATCAAATTGATATACTAGCTCTTCATTAGAATATCCCAACACACTCAGCTTGTTGTGTTCTGTGCTGGATCTCATCCATTGAATGACACCTGATACCTCATATAATTGAACAAGAATTGTATGCTGCTGGTGGTGGTGTTTGACTTTATAACAGGTAATACATGCTTACATGTAACCTCCTTGAAAACCTGGATATTTTCCTCCAAACAACTTTTCCTGTGAGAACATCTGTAAACACGCCCTATCCCTATGTCACTTCTCTATGGAACCAAAGAAGAGGGCAGATGATATATTTGAGCTCACTGAAATGGAGCTGTGTACCCGAAAAGCACTCTAAACTTAGCCTTATGTGCAACCCCCCGCCAGTAAGAACCATCCCTGAGAAATAAAACAAAGATATCACCCAGTAATTTGGTCTCTGTTTTGTACCTGGTGTGCAAATCAACATCCCATAATCTCATAGAGCAAACCTGTAGTACGGATTGGTTTGCAGGTGAAAAGCACAGTGCTAAGTATAGTTTAAATATTTCAATAATAACTCCTCCATTGCATTAGGTACAAACCTGTTTTCTGTCAGCATTCAGGCACTCCAACCTGGGATCTTAATAAGAAATATCAGTTAATCACAAATCTGTCTCCAGGCTATATGAGCCTCTCTGATGTGTAATTTCAGGAAAATCGCCACAGGACTAATGTGTACCCAGAACAGAAGCATGTAGCACTCTCTGTGAGATTCACTGTGATAGAAAAGTGGAAATAAACCCCTCAGTCTTTCCAGGAGGAGGTACATTAGTGTAGTAGTTGACCATTTTTAATACCATTTGATATCTTGTAAATGCATAAAAATATTGAGAATTAGTACTCTAGCAGGTGGTTTTCTAGCTTTCTTCCAGGTGAGAGACAACTCTGCTGTTAGCAGAGGTATTTTAAGAGAGGAAATAGTGTTGGTATATCTGCATTTTTATCTGATTACAGTATGTATTTAAGATTCTTTACACATTTGGTCAGGACAAATGCTAGCTACATTCTCTTAATTAAGAGTGGAAGAGTTTGGGTTTCCTTGGAAAAATTTTGGTCAACTCTCAAATAAGTGGTCAGCAGGGACGCTGGATGCTTATGACAATATTTATCTTTTAAATATCAGAGTCAAATTCTGTGTTTGGTTAATAAAATCAAGAATTTAAGGCTGTAAAATGCAATGTAGCAATAAAATTCATTATCTATGGCATATGGAAAATTAAGATAGCCAAGAAAAATTTAAATATATACAATTAAATCTTTTTTGGCTTTGGAAATCAAGATTTGCTGCTGTGTTTCAGCATATGGTTTACTGTTCCATTTGAAGTAGTTTGACTTTTAGCTTGTTTAATACAGAGACTATCACTGTATGAGAAAAACCCAAATTTGTTCTAATAAACCCTTTCACCTAGTTATGATTTACATGACTAGTGCAATTAAAGTAATAACAGATCTAAGGTTTTTCACAAATATAACAGGAATGGTATTATCCATTTATTTCTTTTTTGATATTTGCCTTTGCACCTGTGTGCTGTTGATTTTTCCTGTTAATAGTTTATTTAATTTTGTACTCTCTTGTAGAAAACCTTTCCATTATAAGAAATGCCTTGCATAGAAGATCAAATACTGTTCTATGTACTCCACTCATTAAAGAATCAGTAGCTGTTTTCTGTATTGTAAGTACTTTGTTCAAAGTAAGAGCTTGTAAAAGTAATAGTAAGACATCTCCAGTCTGTTCTTTCTGTTTCCCTGGATATAAAAGGCGCAGCTCGTTAGAATCTGTCGCCATATTAAATATATCTCAGTAGGAACCACTTCTCACTCAGAGGAAAATCTAACACTGGCTTACCAATGTGTGCAGACTGTCGATTGTTCTTCAGCTTTTACTTTAATTCACTCTATAGGTGATGTGCAAGTATATGTTGCTACTCTTCTACATATGATTTTTAATCAATATATTTTTGAGTATTTAAATTAAAACCTAATAAATGGCAAGGAATATTAGATATTTCAAAGGAAGGATGTAAAACTCAAATCTTGAATTCTGAGTTTTAAAGTCTTCTCAGGGAGGGATGAAAATCCTATAAAAATATTTTTGGTGGTGGTTACAATGTGTATGTTCACATTTTATGTATGAAGTGTATAAGAATTTTCCAAAGAGTTTTCTGCATGATGAATCTGCAAATTAGATGCAAGGTATTTATTTTATTTAAATTGTATAACCATTTGTCACATAGCTTGGAAAAAAGGTGTAAGTTAGAAAGGATATGTTGAATTTTACACAGTTTAAAATATCTGAAGAGCATTCTGTTTAGGTGACATGTTTGACTATTAAGTACAACATACTCATCATCTAAGTGCCAAATATAAACTGCTAAGACAGCTATTTGGCATGTTGGTCTGTTATATGAAATTTTTCTAAAATTTATGTGATAATACTTGTTAGATTTTTAAAGGATTTCCTTTATTTTGTAATCAAAATTTCATGGTGATTATGTTTGGAATGCGTTTGTGTAGGTGTACATAGGCACACACCCTTAGACATGTATAAAATAATGAGGTAACAGTTTATACAATAGTGAACTATTTAAGCTTAAATGTTTGACATAATTATATTTGTATGAATAAACTTTGAATAATTCTTCCTCCATAGCAAACTGAGACTATAATATTAAAATAATTAAAACAATGAAAAAATAGAAGTAGTTAACCAGGAGTTCACCTTGGTGAGTTAAATTCTGTTTTACTTCATATACACTCCACTGTGCAGAAGTGTGAAAGAACTTCATGCAAACCTTTTCCTGCACTGTACCTGCAGGCAAGTAGTTGTTATTATGGGTTTCAACTAATCTAAGATTTTGTCCAGTAGATTATATTGCATTTGTGCGTACTCACCATAGCAGGGCAGCCTCTTAGAAGGTACCCTAGGAGACCAAACACCACCAAGGGGACCCCCTGCAGATCGGTAGAGGTACAGATTCCGGTCTGGCAGACGTGAGCCATGTGAATTGAGGCCAACTGAGGTGCATCACCAGGAGTCAGACCGGCACTCTCTTGTGCTGCGTTGCCTTACTCTGGTGTGGGGGTATGTCCACGCCATGATCAGAAGCCCTCCAGTCGCTGAGGAAAGGACGGGGGAAGACTCTCATCAAGTCACAGAACTGATTCCTTTTTCATTTGGGGCCTTTCTTAAAATGATTGTACAGGATTTTACTCCCCCGGTTGCTGGATTTTTCTTTTGGGCAGGAATTTCAAAAAGTAGTGACCAAACGTGCTGCTGTCCATGAAGGAGATGATTAAAATGCATGTGCCCGTGGGTTGCAAGGACAACTTTGGCATTAGAGATAGTGCAAGTTCCAGTGATAGATGTACAGCAAAAGAGGAATTATTCTGGCACCTGCAGTTCCTGTAGTAATAGAAGAAGCTCATGAAGTAATGAACTCTGGTTTGTTTTCTTTTTTATTATTGCTATTTTTGTTGCTGTTTTCTGTAAAGTGAAATATTGGGGCCCATCCTCATTGACTTTCCTGCTCAGAGCACTGTAGCTCAGTGTAAAAGCGCTGCTCAAAAGCATGTAGAGAAGTTCAATCCCACATTTATATAAGTTATATAACTTTATATAAATGTATATAAAATGTGTATAAGTTATTGCTCTAGAAAATTATGCATAATCTAGTTCATCACATAGGAAAAACACGAGTTAGTCTTACATTCACTGTATCTGTGGTGAATACTGCATATAGGTATTGATATATAAGATTTTAGCAGAAAGTAAGAGATGGTACTGTAGCAATCTAGGAAACTACTAATTTTCCTCAATTTTTTCAGCTGTTCCTTACCAATGTACTTGGCATTATACCTTACAACTTCATTTTCTGATCTAGAAAGTGTAGGGGGAAATCGAATCTGCCTGATAGTCCTGGCTGATAGCTTTCTTCAGAAAAATAATAGTTTTCATCTTTTAATTAATATCATTTGATCTATTCTCCAGACCTTTTTTTTCTTTTTTTTTTTATTTTGCTGCTCTCGCTGTCTGTAATCCTTGTTTGATCTTTTTTCTTGGAAAAAACATGTAGTTAGATTATTTTTTCCCACTATTCCATTTCTCCTGTTAACTCTAACTTTGCCTTCATGCATGTTACACTGTATACCAGAAGGTCATGACTAATTTCAAAAACTGAATAATCTCTGAGGTGGCATAAGCATTTCTTAGTGTTCTGTAATGATTCTGAAAAACAGGATTAAATTTATTGCAATGATGATGCAGGAACCCATTCATTATCATGGACAGATTATATTTAAATTGTAGAAACATTTTACATTACAAGTTTATATTAATAAAATCCAAGGTGATGGAAATAAATTCAAAACCTGCTCTTTTAGCCTGTAACTGTGTGCCACAGTCATAGCTTAGGAGAGGAGGAAGCTCTTGCAGAAACTGACTTTATTCATGTGATAGAGAGTGACATTGCACCAGAGGAAAGCTTTTAAAACATCCCACACCCAGATCTTTTAGTCAGTTGAAGCTCATCATGGCTGGGCTTCGCAAACGAAGATTTAGGAAGGCTCTATCCATGTTTGTTACAGGCACACTGGTGGCTTATGAGGCCAATACGAGATAGACATATCCAGTTGCAAAAGGCACAGCAGAAGGACTCCTTAGGTGGTGTATTCAGCAGGATACGATTCTTTCTGCGTTGTCTTTTCTCCTCAAGAGTGATCCTGCGGGCGTTCTCAAAGGAAACGGCAGCGTTGTAGATGGTGTGTCTCCAGGCCTCCCGATTTGAGGCCAGAGTAGACCAGTTAAGATGATCAATGTGGCCAAGGCTGAGATGTTGTTTCAGGGAGTCCTTGTATCTTTTCTTCGGGGTTCCTCTCTTACGGCAGCCGGAGGCAAGTTCACCGTAAAGGAAGATTTTAAGAAGGCGGTGGTCCTTCATTCTTGAGACGTGCCCTGCCCAGCGCAGCTGAGTTCTCAGCAACATGGCCTCAATACTTGTGACAGCTGCTTGCTCTAGAACAGATGTATTGGTCACATAATCTGACCAGTGGATGTTTAAGATTGAACGGAGGCAGCGTTGATGGAAGCGTTCTAGGAGACGCAGGTGGTGGCGGTAGATGACCCATGATTCAGAACCATATAATAGAGTAGACAACACTATGGCTTTGTAAACACTCATCTTGGTGCTTTTCTTCAAGTGTTTATTACACCATACTCTTTTGTGGAGTTTTCCAAAAGCACTATATGCCTTTGCTAACCTGTTGTCTATCTCCCCATCAATCTTACCATCTGATCAGTTGAAGCTAAGACTGCAGAAATGACCCTAATGTAATATTCTGAAGGGAACTGGTGATTGATTTGATATATTCTTGGTAGTATTTCCAAACTTTTGGCTGGAGTAGTCTATAAAGACCCTTTGGGAAGTGTTTGGTGGCCCCCTGTCCTGTTGTCTGACTACAGAGGTGGTTGTCCTGTGATCCGGGCAAACCAGGAAGCAGCCATATGGCAGCTCTACACATGTCATATATGCTTCCTGAGCCATGATGGGTCATTGTAAGCAGCCTTCATTATATAAGGAACAGCAGGAGCAATCCCAGCATGTGACAGATGGGACACTGTGGAGTTTCAGAAAGCGGGAGAAGGCAGTGAGGCAATCCCAGGAGTCACAACTGGCCTCTGCTCTGGGCCTGGGCAGTCTTTCATTCGGAGCATCTCCTCAAATTGAATAGCATACTGCCACATTCATTATTTGTGGTTTCTTTAATTATGATGTTTAAAGCTCAGGCAAGTTGCAGTGTTACAGTCTGGTCCGACCTTGCTTTCAGCTGTGGATAGGGTGCGCTGATTTAGTTGCATGCTCTCAGAAACATCCTTGTTATCAGTGCTTAGCAGTTGTCTTCAGGGTGGGTACAGTTCCCCAGTAAAGATCTAAAAAGCTTCAGGAAAAACTGGGTCTGGTGTTGCAGAACAGTTTCCAAAACTCTTTCCACAGCCGTATGTTAACTACTGAGTTTAAGCCAACAGCTATAGATCTTTCAGCAGTGTTGACTTACTTTCTAGCAATAGCAAATTCAATAACCCTGCCAGAGCACAATGCTAATCAGTCACTAACCATACCTCTAATCAGTCTGGAAAATGTGGTATCTGTCTGAAGAGCAAAAATTCACGTATGTATTGTTTTTTTCTCTGTAGCACTTATTGTTCTTGCTATACTCCACCGTCTATGAGAAGCCTGTTAGATTCTCACAAATCTGTGCTTTGCCAGTTCTTTCCCTGTATTGTGAAGATGCCTGAATGTTTAGTTTGTTAATAGGTATAGGAGAATAGTTATGCTTAAAACAAAAGTTCATATAAGAATGTTTATTTCTTGCAACACATTGTATTCTAAGGCTCTGTACCAAATCTACATTATGAATTATGCTTTTTCTTACCACTGTTTTAGATCACTGCTGGTTAATACCTAATTTTCTAGTGCTTCAGTTATTTTTTTGCATTTAAGTTTTATTTATTTCATAGGTTGCTGTGAAATAAAGTTTCTTTAGTGACAATTTCCCAAGAGGTGATTTAGTACCATCTCATATTGTCTGACCTTCAAATTACTTTCAGGCAACCACAGTAGTAGAACATTCAAACGAATACAACATAGATTTATCAAAGTCATTATCCTAGACTACACTGTTACAAGAAATGTGGTAGATCTGATATTATTCAGATTTCAGCATTTTATAAAGAATCACACATAGGAAATTATTAGTCCAGCTGAACAAGGTGGATGTTAGTAGTGGCACAGCAGAATGGAATGAAACTGAATAAAAAAGACATGACAACAGGTTATGCTAAATGGAGAACTGTCACACTGGAAGGAACGTGTCAGCAGAGTTTTTCAAGGATCAATCTAGAGTACTTGACTTACTTAACATTTTAATTAATGATGTTAGCACAAAATGTAGAAGTAGAAGAATGGAATTTGGTGGTGGCAAAATATTGTGAGGCATAATTAATATAAAGGATGATCAGAACATTATGCAGGAAAAATGTTCTTACCTTGAGGACTAAAGTAATAGAAATGAGATGAAATTTAAGAGTACTGATGCCACTTAAGGGCTGCTGAAAAGAATTTTTGCTAGTGACTTATCAGTTGAAAATGACAGAGGAGGCAAAAGACCTGTGTGTAACAATCAGTCATAGAATAACTATGAGTCACCGATGGGATACAGCTGTAAGCGATGTGATCCTAGAAAGTATCGAACGAGATATTTCCTGTGGAGGCGGAAAAATGTTAATGTTGTAGCAGCAATGGAGAGCTTGCTTTTGAAAAACTGTACACCCACTTTTAAGGAATATTGAATCCAAGCGAAGCAAGCATTAGGAAGGTTTATAGGGACAATTAGAATGATACAGAAGCATACATAGTGCAAACAAAATAAAGGTTGTGGCTTGTTTAGTCCAGTAATACAAGGCTGAGAGGAGACCAGATGGCTGTCCACATGCTCTTCGTGGGGGGGAACAGCAGAGTGGGAGAAGTGGCACTTGACACTAAAGCAAGTGGGTATGTGCTTATATGAATATAAGCTAGAAACTAAAAGAACATTTCTAGCCATCAGATCAATGGGGTCTGAATCCGTAGTAGCAGTGAAAAGAGAAATGGACCAGTTTTAAAACAGAGCTCAGTAAGCTTGTGGAAAAGACTATATTATGGGATTTTTCTATGATATGATTTGCTGAATCATTTGGGGACTAAATCGTCAGATTGATGAAGTCTTGTTCTTTGTTGCTTAATCACCTATGAATGCATGATATGTGATGCATACAGCTTGCTTAGGCCATGTGAACTTATTTATCCTCAAATTGATATTAAACATCAAAACATACCCTTTACTTGAGAAGAATCCTTATTCATACCTACGTTGCTCAAAAGTACTCAGATGTCCTCATTCATACCTACAGCAAGCAGTGCTCAAAAGTACTTAGAAGACTTATGTATTTCTTAGAGGTACTATGGATTGTACAAAAGCTACATTGTATTCTAAAAAAAAATATAGAATTATTCTCATTCATGTTAAGGCTCCATTTCATGATTTTGGCAAATGAAAGAGAGTGGGTGTAAACAAAACTTCTAGGCTGCTAGAGGGCATAAAACCCCTCTAATACCAGTAAAATATGCATCTTCTTTGCTGACACAAGCATAAACCTTAAAAAATATGAAAAACCTAGTCTCTGTTATCTCCATTGTATGCTAACTTCCACAATGACTTCACTGGAACAGTGAGGCAGTAAGTTTTACTGAAATAGAAGGTTGAATTTGGCACAGAATGTGAAAGGAATTCTTGGAGGTTACGATCTTTGAGATGTGAATTCCACCAGTAAAAATTCAAATGCGCATCAGTTCTAGCAGGATAATAAATGTAAAGGTTCTGAGTAGCTAAAAATGTTGATCTTTAGATGCTTGTCAGTAATCATTAACTATATAGGAAAGTTTTCCTATTAAAAATATTTTTAATGGGCTATTCTGACTTTAGGAAATAAAAATAATTTAAAAAGATATGCAAGAAAAGAAAGGGACTCTGGTGAACAAAGCAAGTCCAGGCTACCTAATTTTGACTATGAAGTGATTCTTCACTTTACTCCTCTGCAATAATGGATTGGGGGAAGAGGGTGGGGTAGAGATAAGGAGGGGGGCAAGTCTTAATGGAGCACTTCAAATTACAAGAGTTGTTATTAAAAGAAAGAAGAAGAAAATTCTTCTTGGAGTAGCATCTTGGGTTTGCCTGGCTCACATTACCAGAGAATACTTGTCTTGTTTGAAAAATATTTTAGTATTTCAATTACAGAATCCTCTGGGCTCTATTCAGAGCACAGTATCCACTGCTTTGCAGAAGGTTGTGCATAGGGTTCTGCAAAAAATCAATTCTTCCAGTATAAACATCCTTTTTGCAGAAAGTTGAAACGGAGAAAGAATGCAGTACACTGACATGTTGCTAAGCAGCAAAAAGGACATATGTCAAGAACCATCTATGTCTTTTGTATTACTACACTTCCTTTCCTCACACCTTCATCACACAAGCTGTTATGATTCTTATGTACCCATAATATGGAAAGAAAATGACACAGAAGTTAGTTTTTCCTCATTTCTTCTCCATTTGCATTTCTTAAAAGATCTAGTGTTAAAGACAGGTCCCTGGTGGGTGTAATCTGTTTGAGACGTTACCAGTTTCAGGTCAGTCCAAGGCTTTAGGCATTATGGGTGTAGCTGATTAATTCATTAGTTGATGGACATCCTGTTGAAACCTTTTGGGCCTGGGTTACTTCCAGAAACAAAACGAAAATCTTGCCAAAAGGGAGAATATTAACCTTAGAAATAAAATCAGCCTCTCTAGACTGTGAGGAGGTCAGTGGTACCCTGATGGGATAGTTTAGACCTACAAAATGGTGACTGCCATTAAAAAAGAGGTAATTTGAAAACATTACCAAGCCGAAGTTTTGCACTGACCACTAATTTATGTTGCTGGCTGGGTCTTTTATTCACTGGAGTAAGTGGTTTCTTCCTAGCAAGTCTTCATGGAAAAAGCACTAAGGTCTTCCTCTTGGTCTGCCACAAACATTTATTTGTGTGAGTAGTTTCAGTGACATGTATTTTTAAAGTGTATTAAAGACCTTGTGATAATTGATTGTAATTTTGCAAGGATGTCTTTTATGGTAGTGACGTTTCCATGGTTGTAAAAGCACTTATTTACTGTGAAACTATTACAGAGTACTTCCAGGACACACAGTCTTCCTGATAACAAATGTGTCTTGAAATGAGAAAGAGCTTTTCTTAATTTAAAATTTCAGTGTTGGGATTATTTTTTTATTATTACAGCTATTTAATAATCTCTTGCAAGTAGTTCCATATTTTCAAGGTCAAGAATTTTTAGAAAGAGTAATGGGACCCAAATTTCTTTTCACTTCTATCCAACCAACTGTGATGAGGTAATGGTATTCTGCAAGTTGGCATTGGAACAACAAATTATGTTTCAGCCAGGGCTCATGCTTTTTTCTCTATATGCCCTGTGACTATATAACTAATAAAATGCCTGTTTTTATTGCGTGTGGTCCAGCTTCAGAATAATAATCATCCTTGAAGATTAAATTAATGAAAAATCAATTTAGCAATCAAATATTTCAACCATGGTGGGTGGCTGAGTTAAGAAGGTATTATAAGTAAAATATAATTTGTTCAGCCATATAGGCAGTTGTTGGATTTCTTATTCAGCCATCAATTACTGCAAAATGGTTAGCTGAAATTACAATTAAATAATGGTTGCAGCTCCCAGCTAGAGTGCAGTCACATGTGGAAACAGCTGTAGTTATTTAAAAAGTGACCATCCCTGCTGTTAGCTACTGCTCTTCCTCTGGAGGTGACGGACATCAGCATGTGTCAAATGCTTCCTCTGCAAGTCAGCGTCAGCCACACCCAGCCCTTGTTTGGGGTAGGAGCTTTCGCGGGGGCTGGTGAGGTGTCTCCGCCTGGGCTTTAACTCCCAGTGGGATGACAGCAAGCAGCTAAGGCCGGTCATGTCCTGCATTGCTCCTTCTCTGCCTACCACAGGGCTTTGGCTGTGACCATGGGTCTTTGGTTGTCCTTAAGCCTTTTCAGGATGATACATTTATAACTGCATGTTTCATGCCTGTACACAAAGAGGAATAAACTTTACCTGAATAGTATCTGGTTACCCAATACTTCTGTGACTGCTCCTGGGATGTTGCTGTTTTAAGTATTTCAATAATATTTACTGTTCTACAATTGTACTTCTATCAAACTGTTCATAGATTAGGAACTAGACTGTAAGAAGAGTATTTTCAGTGAAAGTGTTATAAGCTGTTTCAATTTCCCACATGTTCAGTACCCATCTTCCTGATATGAACAAAAAAAAATAATTACTTTTTGTGAAATAATTGCCCCCAGTTTACTGTGTGCCATATGACATTAATGAGGAGGGCTTTGAAATTTGCTTTCAAGATTTTCAAGTGAAAATGATGGTAAATTAAGGAAGACTTTGGAGCTCTTCATGAGTTTGTGATTCCATTTTAGGGCTCAACTTCTCAGAGAAAAGCAGTGACATAATAACGTGGGCCAAGTCATTACTTTTTATTCAGGGTAAAAGGGGTTTTTGTAGCTACTGTCTGTCTTGCAGAGCATTACGTGCTCACTAACATATTCAGGGAAAAGGTTGTTCTTTGCAAGCTTATCTGTTGAAATATTTCCATCTATCCTGTTTTAAAGCATTTGCTAGTAGGCATATGTATGCAATACATCAGGAATGAATGCCAGAAAAAAACCCTATAAAAACTTACTTTTTGTCTTGAAAGAGGATGTAGATTCAGATGTGCTTCAACACTGCACCATTGCTGTGTCTTTTAGTAGTTTTACATGTAGGCGTTTGCTATTAGGTGTTTGCTATTGTTAAATGTGACAGCTACATCCCCCTCTTTAGGTAAGCCTTCTAAAAATAAGTGTGATTTACATATGGTTTGCATATTTTAAACCATAATTTGCATATGTTAATTGACAGTCATTGCAGCAACAAATGTTAATGCATGTAGTCGGTCTAAATTGTAAGAGTTACTGGAAAGTTTGTCTGCTCAAAGGCATGCAGGCTCCCTTCTGTATCTCAGCAAAGACTGAGATACAGTCTTTGACTCTTCCCAATGATGCTGAGGAGTGAGGGGACTCTGTATTGCACACTTCAGGAGCCTAAGTGAATAAATACAATTGTATGTTTCCTGTTCTCAAAGGGTATTTATCTTGCAACTTTGGAAGTGAATCATCCCCCTGCTGTCAGTGCCTTTCATGACGGTAACTTTGTTCCAGATCATATAGAGAATTGCTCTTAAAGTGAGCCTATGTTTCCGAAACCTTTTTGGGGAATGAGGATCTTCATTTTACCAGCAAAATAAAGTATGAAGTAAGTGTCTCTTGTAACCATGCAGTGGAGTCAGGAAGCAAAACTGATGTAGAGGGAACCATATGAATACACCATAGCAAGGACTGTCATGCCACTGAAAACATGAGATTCATTTCTGCAGATCACCCATCTGTTTTGCAAGAACAAGCAAGATCAGGATATTAAAAATATATATATTGGAGGAAACATCCAAGTTTTTACTCAAAAAGGTGTTAGATAGGAAAGGACCTAGTAGGGAATAGCTGCTTTAATGATATTTTGGTTGCTGAATATTGCAACAGTTGACCCATACTGGAATAATCTTATAACGGGAGCCCCTTGGGATCCTTCTGCTCCGTAGCAGACATACTGGCATCAGTTTATGTATTTTCTAGGCCACTATGTTTCAAATAAGAGCGGTTTCATATTACTACTGTCAGTGATGCATGCAGAAAAAACAGTGAAAAAGACAAAAAGAAAACCTGTACAATTCTCCATCACAGTGACACCAATGTGATATCAATGATATGGATCATCCATCTAGCAATACTGTTTTGCTGTGGTTACCAGGTTTACAAGTGGCCGACTCTTTCCTCCAACATGTCTAATGTCACCAGCGGTACAGTTTTTATTCAATGTTTCAGCAAGACTTCTGCTTAGAATCACATTTAATAAAGACAACATAATAATTCCTGGTAAATTTAGGAGAATGATTCATAGGTGGGCAGGTAGTTGGAAGAATCCCCCATAATTGTCATCTCACTGCATCCTTTAAAAAACATCCACTGGCAGTCACTTTCTCGGGACTAGTCTGCAAATGCAGCAGGGATCACTGCTATATTTAGCTCAGCTGGTCAGAGCATGGTGCTAATAATGCCAAGGTTGTGTGTTCAGTCTCTGTATGGGCCATTCACTTAAGAGTTGGATTTGATCATCCTTGTGGGTCTCTTCCAAGTCAGAATATTCTGTGATTTGCCTGGGATATGTCAACCCAATATAGTATAGTCATCACAGTTTATGGAAAGGAGGTGATTATTTCTTATCAGTTGGTTACTTATATAAAGGTTTTTTAATTTCAAATAGATCACTGTAGAATATGCTAAAATATTCTTAATATCTGGAATCACTGGGGACACAAAGACACCCACAACATAGATATTGTCATTTTTTTCTGTGATACTGCAGTGTAAACAGAAGCATTTCTCCAGAAAAAAAAAAAAAAAGTATTTTTCTTGGTTTCTGATCGCATTTGGGTTAAAATTTACCCTTTATAAAGTAATCACCACTTTTTCTTGACACTGTTAAGAATGTCATTCCTCAAGTGTAACTTGTAACTCTGATGCAGTAAACAAAAATGTTGTTTCGTTAGTACTACCATTTGCTCTTAATTCTCCTCACAGTTGCATGAAAACCTATGTTCTGAAATTCAACTATTCCCATCACCTTCCTTGTGATTCTGAAGTTTTGGGTGCATTTATGCAGAACGTACAAAGCACCAATAACCTAACAAACAAGCAGGAAACACAAATTCTTCAATGGAAATGGTTTGGGTGAACTTCTTGTCAGTGAATTCCATGTGAGTACCCCTCTGAAGGACATTGAATGGAGCAGACAGCTCACAACATGAGAGAGTAAAATTTGAATGGGATGACATACAAGTGATGAAACTCAGGGGGAAAAAAGCAGGTGGAAATAGCAGAGGAGAAGCAAAAGTTCAGCTTCCCTACGCAGCATCCCCACGCAGAGCAACGGCTTCCTGTGAAGTTGCCTCTTTGGGGGTGTAGCCTGCCATCTGCCTTGGAAGTGGTGGATTTTTAGGAGAAATTAAAGGTGAGAAAAGTCATTCAGAGCCACTACTTGTGACTACATTGCACACCACCTCATGGGAATAGCTCTGGGAAATGAAACTGATGCTGCTTTGCTGACACAATGTGTGTACAGTTAGAAGCTCCTGTTCCACCCTAGTAGGATATTGCATGAGTGTGTAGGCAGAGATGATTATCCTGAAGAAATTCAGAATCATACTTTGCTAAACATGTAAGTGGGCACATTCTGTAGACACAAAGCACATACTGTAAGAGAGGGTCAGTATTTTCTTCTTTCAGAGGTATGGGTCCCTATCATACTGACATGAGTTTCATTGGCAGTAACAGGTGAGACTCAGTTGTGTGGTGTGGCAAAACCAAACCACCCCATGAATCTTTTCTGCATTTGTGTGACAGGCATCGTGGTACATTGTTCAGTCAGTGTGGGCACCTACCGGCTACAAAGCCTGGGGAGGAAAGATTTTAGTATCACATTGGTTGCCGTGAATTGTTTTCTATGCTATCTTGCATATATTCAAGTATTTAATGAGTTATTTTTGAAGTTCAAAACCATAGCTCAGACCACCAAAGTAATTTCTGTTTTTTACAATGGCAAGCAAAATAGCCATCTCTTTTTAAGAACCGCTTCCTCTGAGGTTCTTGCAAAGGCTGAAACCACAAGAATCACAAGCTAAAGAACCTGTGAGAATAAACTCGCTCATATGATTTTTAGCGCTTTCTAACTCTAACCAGGTGTGGGGTATGCAAGAACCTTTAAATTTATATTTCTTGTTGTGATCATTCTGCGAACAGGAGGATAGGAGGGATGTGGATAAAGTACTGTATGAAATACAGGAGTGCTGATCCAAAAAAATTTTAAATGTCATGTTCAGTCCAAGGCTTGTGCAGAGGTCTGGGAACAACTTCTATTTGTCTAAATTGCTTTATGCCTCACTGTGGGCGATTTTTCCTCCATTTCTACTTTTTGTAGCAAAATGACATTTTAGTTTTGAATTAATCCACAATTTTGCTGAAAAAAAAAATACAGAGGCTTCACTTTGTGTTAGCAAGCGGTTGCAGAGCAAAGCCCGTATTTTCAGGTTGCATTCTGTGTGCTTGACTGGCATAATCCAGAAACATGGGGAGCAGAAACAGTGCATCTACTTGTCCTGCATCAGAGTACAGCACTCCTCCTCTGCCCTCACCTCTTAGACGACTAATTTCACAAAAATGAAGATTATTTTCTTTAATTCTTCTTATCACTGTGCAATCAAAATGCCTGCCGTTTAAGTGGAGATCCATGAGGGACCAGTATTTGTTCTTGAATAATGTCTGAAGTAAGATCAGTATTAACAGGGGGGGAAATAAATTGAAAATATTCATGTATTAGTGTAGTAAAGGAAGGCTGACTTTAGACAGAGATGTTTTCTTATGGCTATGGTGAAAAAAATAACTTGGTAGGAGTGTTACTTTCTATTACTCTCCTGTGTAATGGATGCCCACAACAGAACAATTTTGGACTGGTGTTTTCTGCATTTTATTCCAGCATCTTTTTTATGTCTTATAACAAAAGTACAAATAGGTTCCTACCAAGCTTACTCTTACATGGTGTTAGGTTTTGTAAACAAATGTTAGCTCACTATTCACTGCAGTAGTTGGCACTACAACAATACACAAATCTGTTTCCAGATCCTGAACTGAGTTTGCAATGCTGCTATTAAAAAAAAAAAAAAATGTTCTTAGTTGTGAGATATGTACAAATTATTTAAAAGTCAGGGGGATATTTCAAATACATATGTATACAGCAATAGATTGGCATGTTCACACTCCAAGGGGGAGTTTCTTATTTTTTTATTGAGAGTCCTATTTGACCGTAATGAATTTGAAGTATACCAAATTATATTAGTTTTGCCACATTAGGTGATTTCTGTACATTTTTAAAAGTTGGTAAATTTTGAAAAAATAGATTTAATTTGTCAAAGAAGTATTTTTAATTACATGCTCATATGCATGTTAAGACACCAGAACATCTAGTTATGTATCTGGTATCATTCTCCCTGATGTCAATGGGGATTCTTATTGGCAGAGTTGCTTTGTAACCCTATTGGCACTGCTGATAAATAAAAATTACAGCTAAACCTTTAGAAAAGAACTTCCTACCTTGAATTTCTTCAGTTCTGTAGGAAAATATGTTCCAAGAGAATTTTTTTATATGCTTCTACTCTGGGACCATAAAGTTTGTATATATTTTTCTTTAAATAAATTGAGTTGTTAGGGTGATATTTGAAGTGTGGGATTCCCTGTGCTCTCATTGTACTTGGATGTCAATAGCTATTAAAAGCCGTGACTTCCATGTCTGAATGTATGCAACCTCTGTATCTTTCTACCTGTTCATTTTTGTAAGCAGGTGTAATGGACCCGGGCTGGGATCATGCCACACTTGTCCGATTATTTTTTTCCATTTTTGTCTTTGTTTTTCCATTTTTTCTTTTAGGTAGTCTGTGATTAGGCAAAGATGTTGGTCTGAGTGGGCATTTGGGTTGATCCTGTGTGCCAGTTGTTGTATGTTCTGGGAGTCCCTGAAATTTTCCTGACAGTGGCATTTCAAGATTGACATGAGAACTGCATCTTACCTGTAGTGGTTCCAGAAATCACAGCGATTGTAGAAAAACTACATCAAGAAGAAAACATAATACCTCTCTGTAAAACATGAAAAAATGTATCATACAGCTAAAAGGACAGAAAACAGGAAGAGGCTGTTTCAACTTGAGCATGGATTTGTTATAATACTTATTACTGATGTTACCTTTTTTGAGTTAAGGGCATTCTGCAGTATTTGCTGCATAAAATTTTATTAAAAACTATGTATAACGTGTGTTCTGACTGAAGCTTATAAACCTGTTACATTGCTTGCCCTTTTCTGAAAGTGCTTATTTATTACTTCATGTTATTTTGTCAGACATCTGATTTGTATAACTGAACACAGGGCATTTGCCTTCATTTTAAAGGTAATAAACAAGCTGCATTTTTAAAACCAACAAAGCATTTTTAGATGGTAGACTATTTTTCTAATTATTTTGTCCAGTGTGTTCAATACCTTTTTACTTTCTCTGCAGTTAGCTTCCATGAGCTTGAAAGAGAAGGAGAAAGAGAGTGGGAAAGCAAGCTTTGCTGCAGAAAAAAAAAAATATCAAAGCCAACCACCAACAGCTTTTTGAAAAAGAGTGTTCTGGTTGTTATAAAACATGTATATAGCCGACAACTGATATTATCCACTGGTGAGATATTGTTCATACATCTACAGCATAAAATTACCAGAAAAATCATGCTGGTTATCAATCCACATGTTCTCAATGCAGTTTGAGGATTTTGAGAATACCATGTATATCTTTTATCGTATCACCGTAACCCCTCACCTCCCACCAGTTCTCCAGACACACTCCCCACTACGTTATATCCCCTTTGATGCACATACCAACCCATTTCACCTCTGATATTTTTCACCTGAATGTGGACCATGCTGTGATGCTAGACTGACAGTGCTTGAGTGAGAATTCCTGTGTTCAGGGAAGGGACAATCTTTCTTCTTCATATGGCCAACCTGTGTGTTTCAGTCTTGCCAGGAATAGAATTCTTCCAGTGTTAAGGAGGTCAGCTAAGCCTGTATGGCGAATGCCTGTATGAGCCTGTTTTTCCCACACACCAAGCTGACCAGATGCTGTGTGGCCATTTTCATCTGCCTTGAAGCCCCAACAAATATCTGCTGCCTCTTCGCAGGATTTGCTTGCTCAGACGTGATGCCACGCTATGCAAACGTGTAGCTTTTGGGTTACTCAGAGTGTTAGCAGAGCAAGTTGGTGTCTGCCTACAATATGCTTTATAGAAACATTCATGGCTATGTTTACACTGTACTAACCACAGTGAGAGAATAGCTTCGACTAACTTAAACTAGCTGCCATAAGTACTGTTACTGTCTATCTCTCAGTGGAAGGGAGCTTGTGGAGAGCTGCAGAAAGCATTTAAGAAGAAAGGTAAACTCTGTCTAAGCTAAGCCCCCTGAGGTCCCAGCAGCCTGTGCTTGTCCTCAGGCTTCTCATCATGAATGGTGTCCTCAGGCTTCTCATTGGGCATGGTGGTGATGACGTGACATGCTGTTCTGGCAGATACAAACTGGACTGAAACCAAAAATAGAATTTATCAGGGTTGCATCTATTTAAAGGTGTGTGATGTTGCTGATTTTTCCTGGATGAGAATCAGGAACTTTAGAAGTGAAAAAGCTCTGCACTACACGTGGTACTCTGTCTCAGTCACTCGCAGCTTCTCTTCCAGTGTTTCTAAGAGTGAAAGGGACCTATGCATTATTCAGAGCAGTACTTTGTCAATTGTTTATTCTTCCCTTATATAGGCTGTATGTGTTTAATAGTATTTCTAGAGCAAACATTAATTGGTTTTTTTTCTGCCTCAGCTTCCCATCTAAACATGGTTCATAGGAGAGGCTGGAAATTAGAAACTGGTAGAATTATATTTGCAGACATGTCTCTTCAGAACAACTTCAGCAAATATAACACAACGGATCTTCCTATATGCTTTCACAACAATAATTGGAATATTTATACAGTTGAGGGGTGGGGAGTGGGGAAGGGATATCCCCACATAATGGACAAATTCTTAGCAAGTGGTTATTGGTGTGGGTCCAGTGATTTTCATGGAACTGTTTGATTTATATCAACAAGAGATTAATCAAGTCGATGGCTGTGAAATGTGTGGGTTGGTCACTTAACCCACCACCCGCATGAACACACCACAGAAAGGCAGACATGTGTTTTCTACAGCAACTAATCTTTGGGTTTTGAGCTCTGGATTCTACCCCAGACCATCTTGGGCACCTGCTTAAATGAATTGTAGCAGTATGGGAGGGTATGGCCAGTATCACTTTGTCTTAATGTCATTTTGCTTATGTTTTTACATAATTTTTTTGTTTCATGCCGTGTTTAACATTCTACTAGGTCAGATGAAGTCAGGGGTCAGGGGAGTGCTTGATTTAATACAACTGGATGGTTTCCCTGGTTTTTGTCTGTTCCTTTTGGTGTCCTGTCATTTGAATTTTATGTTTTTGACTTTATTTCTTGAGACGACTTTTCTGGGTATCATTTTCTGTGCTGTGTTGGTCCTTTATGTTGGTACAGATTGCATTTGTTCATCTAAAATGCCTGTCCTGCACAATTTCCATCATTTTTACGGTCTTACATTTTGTCATTTTCTGCTTGAGTTTGGTTGTGGTTTGTTATGTTTTGACAGTGGTTTGTCATACAGCTGTGAATAACCTCTGGTTTGTTCTTAAAACTTCCTTCTTTGCAGTTTTTTAACAAAATTAACTGAACTACTCTTTCTTCAGACACAATGATAGCACAGACAGAAGTGTGAGTGGCTATATACCGCAAGCAGGCAAACCATTTGTTCTGGCTTTATTTGCATTCAGAGTGTGGTATTTTTATGCAAATACAAATCTTCTGTTTGCTAAATATTCATGTGTAGATCTTTGGTGGGAAGTGATGGTTTTGATTTATAAGATGTAGAAGTTTTTACAATTAAAGCTGGAGCTTCCTCATCTAGGACATGTCTGTGTGTGGGTAACCACCCCCCCCCAGACATTTCTCCCCTCCAGCCTAAAAAATCAGCTTAGAACATATGCTTCCTGAGAAATATGCCTGCCATCAGAAATTCTAAATTTTTCAGTGTGGAGTAAGAGTCTGGCCTGCTCTGTACTGTTAGAAACCTAATTCAGTTGTTTAAACAATAAATTGTACGGTCTGTGAGTTTTCATTTTATGATCGATTAATAGATTCCCTAAGTACTTAGAGTGTTGTCACTGGATACGGAGCAAAAACTTAAAGCTTGAAGCTGGTATGGAGCTGTGCAGGGTTGATGCTCTGCTATTTGTGCTTCAGCTTGAGATGCTGGTTGTGAGATCTGCAGGAAAGGAGCTGAATTGAAGTTGACTGTGAGCCAGCAATGTGCCATTGCAGCAAAGAAATCAACAGCCTCCTGGGCTGTGTGAGGCAGAGTTTGAGGGAGGTGGTCTTTCCCTCAGTCCTGATGATACACATCTGTGTAGGATACTCAGTCTGGACTCACTATTTAGAAGCCAGACATGGATATACTGGAATGAGTCCAGAAAAGAGCCATGAATGTGATTAAAGGCTTGGAGGATTTGCTATATGAGGAGAGGCTGAGAGAGCTGAGACTGTGCAATCTGGAGAAGCTTATAATGTGTTTAAATATATGATGGAGACGGAGTAAAGCAGAGCCAGGCTTCTCAGTATTGCAAGAGGCACTGGGCACAAAGTGAAACACAGAAAATTCCGTTTAAACACAAGAAAAACTGATTTCCTCCGAAGGTGGTCAAACACTCGCTCATTGTGAGAAGAGAAATTGTGAAGGCTCCATCTTTGGAGATATTCAAAACCCAATTGGACACAGCCCTAGACAAGCCATTGCGGGTGACTTTTGCTCCGAGTGGAGGGAGGGATGATGCTCCCCAAGCCCAGATCCTGTGAAAGGGATCTTGGACTGCTGTTTTCTCTTTACATTCTCTAGTCCAAACTCTCTTAGCCTGAGGCTGAAATACTCAAGAACTGATGACTGAATTTTGTGGTAAGCAATTCTTTAAAGACTAGTGGTCTGCTGCCAGTGTAATAAGGAAAGGGTTTGGGAGGAGATTTTATTGTAATAGGTAGGCTGGCTGAGCCTTAATGAAAAACTACACTGATGCAGTTTAGCTTTGTACTGAGATATAGAGAGTTTTTTATAGTTCTTTTCTGAATGTTTTTACAAAAATGAATTATAGTGAAATATTATCTCTCTTTAGAGAGATGAAGGATTTAAGATTGAGTTGCAGATTATTTGACTGTTGAGAATAAGGGTCATGAAGTGTGGGGAGTTAAGCTGAGGTCTCATTGTCATAAAGTTTCTTACTTGCTCTTGACTCAAGTGTGTTTTAGAGGACTGAAGTGCTGGTTACACTCTTTCGAGTAAAGGAAACACTGTCAACTGAATCAAAATTATACACGCAAACCCTCACTAGACTAAAATATTGTTAGAAAATACTTACTGGACAAAAGACAAAGTCAAACCTAACACAGTGATTGAATTACACAGGATAGAAGGAACTGGAGAGGGAAACCTAGACATTTACAACTTTATAAACTTTAATATTTAATATTGCCTTTAACTGTAGGCAAAGTTATTGACATAAATAAGATATTCCAGATACCATTATACATCATGTATCTAAACAAAAACATTGGGTTCTGGTTGTTGGAAGGATCCAAGTCACCCAGTAACAGTGCTGAATCCACATCACACATCCCATTTTGTAATTTTGTTATAAAAATTGAGAACATAGGCAAATTGGTTGGAAGCATTAGATTTCCACAATTTCCAGGAAGTGTCAAGTAGATCATTAAAGATAAAAACAAAATTGTAAGTACAAGAGAAGAATATATATAATGCTAATTTTACTGCTCAAAAGGTGTACTTTATTATCAATATGGTGATAGTGCTTCCACTGTCTTCTAAACTTCATGGAGTTTAGAATCTATAATGTCTGTAGATTATACAGATGTTTTTCTGAATGTGCAAATATGTAGTATATTATTAGTATACTACTATTAAAAGTACACTAGACTAGTATACTCTAGTATAGTATTATTATTAATGTAGTATAGATTTTATATCTTAAATTTACTTTTATTTAATGCTTAATTTGTATAAATAACTATAAATTTCTGTAAATGGAGATTAATCATACATTCTAATTTCTATTGTATAAGTAGTCTACATGATAGAAGTCCAATCTTACCCACTAGATTGGGAGAAAAAAAGCACAGGTCTGTATGTGCCAGATTCTTCTTTGGATACATGTGGGTGGATTAATCAACATGGCCCACATGTCTCTGAGAGAGAATATGGACTTATTAGACTGTCTTTTCACTGCCTTCCGTGCCACACTATCAAATCTGACAGTAGATTTTCTTGGGAATTGACAGACTTGTGTTGTTTGGGTTTGAATCCACTCAGCAGATAAAGCTGCAGCTTCTTCCAGATAGCAGATCACAGTACTGAAAACTGGACCTTTACTATTGTCCAGCTTGATTGAGGGATCCCTCTCTTCACATCCCAGCCAGGTGGACTGTGTCCAGAAGAGAACACGGCTGATGTGCTCTTTCACTGGGTCAATTTTGGGCAAATAGAAGTATAGGCAGAATAACAGCAATGATGTTACTATGTAGCTCCATTCAGTTTTGCTCTGTGAGCACTGATGTGTTTATTTCAGTTATAGAAACATATGTAAATGAACATGCCAAGCTCTGGACCACGCAGATGTTAGTTAGCCATGACCAGAGATGTCAATTAACAATTAACAGAAAGCTCATGCTCTCTTCTGCAGTGCTCAGGAAGGTTCATTTGCAATCAATGGGATGTCGTCTTCTGGCTTCCCTAGTCCCTGCATCTGGCTGAGGAGAGTTATTTGTTACATCTCCATTTAATTACTGAGATCCAACTGTGATAATTTCTCAAGCAAGAGACTCTCATAGTCTGCCTAGAGCTTTATGGGATAGCTCAACATTTTGTATCGGGAGCCAAAAAAACCCCACAGTCCCAACCAGCAGAGTTCCTCAAGCCCAGCTATAGCATACTGATGAGATAATCAGCTGCAGACTGCACCAGAGCTTCCAGAGCTCCTTTAAGCTATAGGCAGAGAGTGTTTTTTTCATTCTGCCGCTGATTCTGCAGCACTTTTAAAGGCATTTTATATTTTATATTTTTTGGTTTTATTTGTTTCTGTTTTATTACTTATTTTATAACCTAATTTTAATTGAAGACATAGGACTTGACAGGATTCAGAGCTGCAAAAACCAGCCTGGAAGCAATAAACCCAATATTTTTATTTAACTGATTAACACTTCCATTGTTTCTTTTTTATACCAACTTGACAGGATCTTACATGGTGTATATGTATATGCTAAATCCAAGTCTCTGCCCCTGAGAGCTTCTACTGTAAAGGCAACACGTGAACAGTTCAGTGAGGGGTTTGCTATCAAGCCCTGCTTCTGCAAAGAGGCCATGACCCTTCATTCTGTAGACAGGGCACTGAGATTTTGACAGTCTATCTTTGGCACACAAAAGGAGGAAATGTTTTTCTATTCCTAGCCCACTAATAATGCCAGTTTCCTGTGAACTAGAAAAACATGTTTGCTTTCTATTTTACTCAAATCTTCCTTGGGAAAGAAAACCCCAACCTAACAGTACCATCATCACCACAGTGTGTAGTGGTACCACAATTATATTACAAACTGTATTTTTAACTGGCTTTCTGCCCATAGGTCATCTGAGGCTTGCAAAAGCTCTGAACTTCACAAGTTATGGACATTCCCATCTAGAGATCATTGGAGATATTGACGCAATGTGGGATAGAAAAATAATTCTAGAATTAAACTTATTCCTGACAGAATGAAGTATTTTACACTCAGGCAAACATATTTAAAAGGGAAAATAAATTAAATGACAGCATGAAAATAATGATTCCTGGGATAAGGGTGACAGAAGAGCACCCTAATCATCATCGTTGCATGCCCAGGCCAAAAAGCAGGAGCATGACCTCAGTATGTCCCTCCCTAAGAGGGAGGCCTTGGGCCATTTAATATGTTAGATGGTTTAATTCTATTCTTTAGAATTCCCCAGGTGTGATACTTAAGAAATTACATATAATATAACTGTTACTGACCTATAAAGCTTCTTGCCTACGTTCACAGATTGAATTAATTGATTTCTGGACTGCTCATGTTTGGAGGAGTGTCACAGATCTGTCTTACTTCAATTCTAAAATTGTTTTTTGGTTGGAAAATGTGTATGGAATCACATGTAGCCAAGCTGTTACACCACAAAATAGACTAAAGTTGTTTCATGCCAGCAGATGACAGCATTCTGTTTTGTGCAAAATAGTCGTTTCAGATATGCCTTTCTTATAGACATTTTCATATAAATAACTATTTCTTGTTGCTAAATCCAACTGATCTTTGTCAGTTTGCTTTGCTATCTGGGCAACTGCTAGCACAAGTGAAGCAAACATTAAGTGTCAGTGCCCACTTCTCATGAGAAACGGTACATCCTCAGACACTCAGCTAGGGAGGAAGATTGCTGCCCAGGACAAAATGATAATTTAAAGCAGCATTCCAGTGATCTGGAATTAATGCCTGAATGCTGAGGGCCAGGTGAATTTTCCTTCTAGTATATACAATATCTTGCAATGTGAGGTGTCACATTTCACACTATTAAATGGCCTTTTCTGGGAAATGGGACCTGTTAGTATTTGTAGATGCAGATATGCT
Organism: Lepidothrix coronata; assembly: GCF_001604755.1. Lineage (NCBI taxonomy): Eukaryota > Metazoa > Chordata > Aves > Passeriformes > Pipridae > Lepidothrix > Lepidothrix coronata. Next base: position 18,717,484 of record NW_016690180.1, read on the forward strand.
TTCTTATGCTACGTCTGCTTTTCTAAGCCTGACTATTGGGCTTAAAGCCTCAGCACCTGCAGTCAGGGCTGTTCTAATGTACTTTTGCAGGCAGATGATATCTATTATTAGTATTGCTTGATAAGTCCCATGAAAAGGCCTTCTTTCTACTTATTTATAATTTTGCTAAGCTTGATCTAATAAAGCTGAAATTGTTTTTGCTTTTATCTAGTTCTTTTTTATATACAGCAAAAAAAGATTTCTTTTTTTCCCTCCAAATGGAAAAATATTGTTTTTTCCATGTTACTAAAGCCTTGCAAGTTTGTTTTTTAGATGTCTAAAAACCTGTATGCTCTGGAGTATGGTTGCTCACCTTTGTGGTAGGGGTGTCCCTTTTGTCCTCTTTGTGGAAATCTGACTGAATTTAGCAGATTTCTAAATATTTGAGGGAAAAAGGTCACCAAAAAAAAAAGGTATGCAGTGCAGGCTTTGCTACAGTTCAACAGCTAAAATTCCCAAGGTCTTCCTTTCCAAGGATTATAGTAAGTGTCCTCGTCAGAGTCCAATGGGGCTAACCACACGCCAACTACATAGAGTAACTAGATATTTTGGAGCTCAGGGCTGTGTGAAGTTGTCGTCATTTCCACTGCAAAACCCACAGGGAAGGCTCAGCCAGTGCTGCATGCAAGAGCAGGAAACCTTTTCTTCTACACTGCCAGCAGATATGTCTGGGATCCAGGCAGCCCTGTGAAGGAAAGAACTTGACCTGAATGTAGGGGTAAGAAAAGGGATGAGGAGGAAAAAAAAAAAAAAAAGGAAGAGAAAAAATCAGGACAAGATGTCATTGATATGATGAGATAGGAGAGAGAAAAATGGTAAATGGGAGATGAAAGAAGATGGAGGATGATTAAGTAAGGGAGAGTTGGAAGTCAATGAGAAAAACAGGGAACAGGTTTGGCTGGGTGAGGGACACAATGGGAAGAGGTCTTCTTGAATCGTCTCTTGCTGACGAGAAGCTGAAGGAAGGAAGGAGAGATGGGATTCATTTAGAGAAAGAATCTGCTCTTAGGAGGAGACAGAGTGGAAGAAGTGCAGAGAGATAATTTTGGAGGAAAAAAAACCAAATCAAAAACAAAACCAAAAACAACACCACCACTCACACAAAAAAACCCAACACCACAACAACAACAACAACAAACAACAACCAAAAAACCAACCAACCAAAACCAACCAAACAAACAAAAAAGACAAACCACAAACCAAACAAAAAACCAAACAAGATCCAGAACAGTGCTGAGACTGCTGAGGCAGGGAGCCTGGGTCAAGGAGCTGTGGAAGCTTGGCTAGGTAGGAAGGGCACCAAAAAAGTGTATGTGGAGCTGGCGTTTTGGGCAGAGTAGAGGACAACAAGGAGGCTGAGACTAGATAACTGGGCCTGCTTAAATAAGAAGAATGAGGAAATCAGGTAGATTTGGAATGGGTTGATGAGCGTCCTTGAGCAAAAGAAAAAGGGGTAGCATGTGCGGAGGGGGAGAAAAGACAGGGAGATACTGGGAATTGAACACTGAACTTGGAAGATAACTGATGTAAGCCACCAACCCTAAGGTGAGAAAACAGACAACTGGACTATGGGTGTGGGTGAGCAAGAAGAATGGAGAAAGAAAGAAAGAATTTCCTGACATCAGGAAAGGAAGTTACAAGAATTTTCCCATACTCAAACTGCTACTGCAAACACTCGTGTTGGGAGCTCCTGTGGCTGAGATCTGTGTGCTGGCTCTGAGGGTCCCCAGGCAATGCTCCTTTAGGGATGTGTGGTGTGGCAGGGAGGAGCCCTATGAAACTATGCACAGACATAAATTCTGAATGTGTGTTCTGTGGGCTAAAAGCCAAGCTCTAAAATATGAAAGAATTCCAACTGCAGTGGCATGTAAAGCTTAATTCAACCCCATTGGTGCAGTTGGATGTGCTATTTATATACTTTTCATTGTTGCTGTGGCTGCCTCTGGGGAATTGCAAACCCAAGACCAAGTTAGTATACAGTTTGGTCTGGGTTCTGCAAGATGAGTTCACTGCACTGGCGCAAGGATGATTAAGCAACATCCTGAAGTGGCCACAAGTATCAAGTTATCCCATAATCCTACCTTCTCATTATCCAGGATTCTCCTAGGAAGTATCCTTCAGCTATCTCTAGCATAAGATACATGACATTACTAAAATCTTGTTGAGATGTAGAGTGGCAGACAGAGATGGAGTGTGCACCTCCACACATGATCGTGTTCATCTCCTGCGAGAAGGGAAGGAAAAGCATCTTTGCAACGTTACCATTCTTTTGCCCAAGAAAGGATTGTATGTATTCATGCAGCAGAGCAGGGCATGCACACACATATGTACTTGAATACTTATCTACGCAATCATGTTTTGGAAGAGAAAAAGCAAGGAAAAGTTCTTCGTGCTAAAAAATGCACAAAGTTTGCAATGATCTCTAGAGGAGCTACTCCACAGCCTTTTGTTGTTCTTGGAAATACCATCTCCTGCACAAATAAACTTTGTTACCGCTGAAGAGAGTTTCATGTTTATCCTAGAAATGAAATGATCTTTTAAAACCATTGAGTGCTTCAGGAAGAGAACCAAAACCTTGAACATGCTTCAGTCTTTTGTGGCAAAGCAACATAGTGTGCTGAGGACAGGTCTGCTCATCAGTACAGGTTTCCATTTCTTGTGGAGTTGAATATTAAGCTATAATCATTTATGCTGGTTATTTGCATCCGCTGTTTTCAGTTTTACAGACTGACAGGGTCTGCATGTGCATCTGTCATGCAAAATCAGGTTCCATGGAGCATATCCTTGTGTGCACCTCTATTCCTTTTCATCCTTTTGGTCTCATACTTTGTTGTTCACAGTAGCATATCCCTGTGGCAAATATAGATAATACTTACGAGGAAAAGTAATAAGTTATTTAATGTATTTCTAGCCTCCTTTAATGTGTTGTAGCTGTGAATACAAGGAAAAGAGCAACACCATATGACCATGCTACTTTGGGAACAGTCTATAAGCTGCAGTTAAATAGTTTCGAGATATTTATGCAGTGCATAAGTCACATGAATAGAGGTTTATCACAATCAGTAGGAATGCTGGATTTTCATATCACACATTTGCTGCTTAAGATGATTAGCAGGAAATTTAATTTGCACTAATTAGCCTTAGGGGAGCAAGAAATTAACTTGATGGGTAAATTTCACTTTTTACTATATACCATACCAACATGGAGAAATTTGAGTTAAAGCATGAGTTGAATGCTATGCTAATACACTGGACTTCAGTTTTTCTAAATTAAAATAAAAGACCGTGAAAAGATAATATGTGCATGTTCATTGGGTGGGGTTTTTTAGGAGCTAGAGTCACAGAATAGTCTTTCAATGTATTCACTGAATTTTCAACCACTTCCAGAGAGTGTGGTATGTTTTTGTACATTAAACTACATTGATATCTGATATTACAGCCAAATCTTTAACAAGTCCTAATTTTCTATATTTGCATATTTTCATTATGCAATGTGCATTATGACTGCACATGCAACATTCCACATTGTAACACACAGAACAAACATATTTTTCACAGAACTACTATGAAAATTCAATATTTTTTAATTTGCAACACCCATTTGCAAATGCATTTTTAGGTTCTGGAGCCTTTGTTCATCTGCTGGCAAAATTTCTATGAAAATAGTTTTTTAGAAATTACTCTTAAAGTATGCAGCAAGTGAGGGAGGCATGAGTCACCATATAGTCCTAACAGACAAATAAGAATTAGGAACTAATAAGCTCTAATCTTGCCTGTTGATGGTGACTTTTCTATCTCATTCTTCCGAGAGACCATTTAGATTACTTGGGTTTTCCCTTTAAAATGGATGCAATTTTTATGTATCCATCACTCAGAATTACTGTGGATTGACTAATGAAGGCAAAGCAATGAGTCATTTTGTGTGGAAGTATTGGTCTATTACAAACTGAAGTCTCCTATCATACCAGGCTTGTGGTTACATCCAAATTTATCTGTAAAGAAGGAGATGGAAAGCATGAGTTGCATGTGAGATGATTGGTTTTGATGTCAGCACTTCTGCTAGTTTGTGCATCTAAAGTACACTCAGAATTACTATTGCATATTTGGAATTAGACCCTGTAGTATTTAGCTGATACTAATATGGAAGTGAGAGGTGTGACTTCAGTGAGAGTTTTGCCCTACTAAGTATTGCTGAACTGGGTACCTTAAGTTCCTAGTTTGGGGTGTAAGTGGGGCATATAAGTGAGTTCAGGTGTCTGCTCAGACTTTTTAGCCTATGATATAAACACTGGGCTAAAGAGAGATCTCAGATAGACTTGTGGGTAGTCATAGATTGTATAACACATTGTTTTGCATTCTCAGGTTCTCCTTCATTCCCCAGTACTCTGATTTCTCAGCAGTAGCCCTCCTATTCAATCAAGAGTGTGTGTGTGTGTGTGTGTGTGTGTGCATGTATGCATGGGTATATATAAATATACTTGTGCCCAAACACAAACAAACGTGTATGTGTACACAACCCCCATATATAAATTTGCTTTGCTTTTTTTGGGTGTAAAAGTATATTTCTGTAACTGCTCACCACTTGTATTTATACACTGGGTAATATCCAACTTTCAGTCGTAATTGACACCATGTGGCTTTTTGTATAATAATTACTTTGGGACAAAAAACCTTGCAGATGGTTTCAAGAGTGACTCTAACTTACCATCAATGTAAAAAGATTAAATATGATGAGCCCACTCCCTCTGAATGGAATCAGCCATTTTCATTGATTTCAATGGGAGCAGGCGCAACTTCATCTCTACAAAAGGGAGAGAACATGTATTATATTCATTAAATGAAAGTTTGATTTCATTGAACTTAAAATTATTCATGTGCTGTTAGCAAATGGTTTGAGATTTTATAACCTAGAGCATTTGCTGAATTCTGCTTTGTATTTTCCTCACAGCAATTGGAAGGACCCTCATTCCTCGTTATTTTAGCACTGTCTTTGAAGGAGGTGTAACAGACCTGTATTACATTCTCAAGCACTCAAAAGAGTCATACCACAACTCATCCATCACAGTGGACTGTGATCAATGCACCATGGTCACTCAGCATGGAAAACCTATGTTTACCAAGGTAACAGGGAAGACTCAATAAAGCATGTTGTTGGTTTTTGGTTTTCTTTTTCTTTTTTAGTGTGTATAAGGGTAAAAAATATTGGCTGTTGAATTTTTCTGGTAGACTGAGATTATTTCTAATACTGAAAACCCTTGAAGCCATTTAATTACTGTTTTCTATATTCATTATGTGACTGGAAATTTCTGTGGGTATCTTCTGCAATTCTCCCAGAAAGATTACAAGAGAAGCTCATAATGCCAAGTGCCAGAACTATCAGTTTTATGTGAATTAAATTCAGCCTGCCCATCTCCTTTTCTCTGCGCTTGATTTTAAAACAACAGTGAGATTTCACATTTCTGCTACCTACCATATGGGATGGTATGCATTACATTTGATACTTACCTAGTACAAGGACTATAAATCTCCAGGAAAATAGTGATTTAATACAGTAGTCTGCCAGCCCAAAGCGCAGTGAAGTCAATGGAAGGAGTCAATTGATTTAAACATGCTCTGGATCAGGCAGTTAGTGAATATTCAATATTTGTAATTGATAGTGACTTATCTTCATGCATAGGCCACTTCTAGTCCTGTAATTAAACCAAGTACCATATATTTATAAAGAGTGGAAAATAAAAATTAAAACAAAAAATTCCCTTATATTAAAAAACAGTAAAATGTTTTTCAAAATGGAAGTGTCCCTTTTAAGACATGAACAGGAAAAAATGATTTTCCATCTTGTACCTGTTCATCTTTAACCTTTTCATGGAGAAAAGAACAAAAGTAGAAGGGGTAGCAGGAGAAGATAGCTCATCCGTGTTGCCCTTGGCCCGCAGGACTGTGGAGGTTTTAGTTTTAAGTCACTGGCTATTGACAGCATCATGACCAAGGTCCACGTGGCTCAGGCTGTTTTAGCATGTGTGTGAGTCCCATCCCTTTGCAGAGTTTTCTTTGCCATCTTCCTGGCTCTTGGGGTAGGGCTCAAAGAAGAGGGGAAGGAAGCTGCTGGTGTGTGGTGCACTGGTGAGCCACAAAGTGTGTATTTAGTGGTGTCATTGTTCCAGCTCTCCCACCCCAGCCCCTGTGACTTATATAGATGTAAAAACAGATAGACAGAGAAGAGACCAGATATTCCTAGTAGCACTTCTTTGCCAACTCACTGCTCATGAGGAGCTGTGAGTGCTGGCCATGTCCACCCCCATGTGCAGGGGACATGGCAAAGGTACACCGTAGCTACTTTTCTGCTGAGAACCCTAAAGCCATTTCTGTGTCATTTCCCTTTGTGTTAGCTTTAATGCAATATCAAATAAAAGGGGGTTGGTTTGGTTTTTTTACTCAGTAAATACAGAACACTTTTCTCAATTCAATTAGTTTATTATACTTATTATGGCAGCACATGACAGTGTTGTTGTCTTGGAAAGGAGGTTAACATCCAGCAAGTCAAAGACAGACTAGCAGCATGATCTGGGCCCCCCCCCCTCATGTTGGGGAGCCACAGTCACCTCCCATGGCACTGTCCTGCTGTGTGAAGTGGGTCTCTCTGCTGTAGCCCTGGCAGTGCTTCAGCCCTGATCTTTCTCTTGTAGATTCTGATATAAACATTTTTTGTCCCAGTAGCAAAATTCAGCTGGGGATGTGATTTGGATTTTAGGAGAAAAATTAGGAGTTTTTAATGCCTGTATGTTTAAAATATGACAGTTAGTAAGAGCAAATTTGAAATAAAACACAGTAGTTGATAGAAAAGGGGAGAAGAGAATATATTACTCTTTCAGAAATAAGTTGGAGCCAAATGTTGTCTCAGCTGTGCGTGTTTAACTTCTACCAGAGATACTGAGGGCACAGATCTTACCAAAGGTAAACTCCTACTGTCACAGCATCGCTGGTGGAACAAAGCAGACCTCCTGTAGTAAGCAGCACTGCAATGAACTCTGTAGCTCCTTAGATCATGTCTGAATTTGACCCCGTGAAACTACCACGGAGGCAGTTTTTAATGCAAAAATACAAACTCTTTCAGTTTTACAAACAAATTCTAAGCTGCAAATTCTAACCAACTTCAAACATAAGGAATTGAAACACCTCTCATTATGTACTGAATCAAGAATCCACAGAGTCAAGAATCCAATGTATTTTATTCATTTCAACATTTTGCTAGTTAGAGCAACTCACTGCATACTGCAGTATCGGATGAATTCGCAAAATGGCATTTCCATTTTTTTTCAAACAGATATGGCCAGAACATGCCTAGCAGTAAGAATATGAATAGTTCAGCTTGTCTTTAGAGGGTAAGAGGTCCTTGTAAAGTGTCACACACTTAAAAATTGTTTTATCAAGATATAAATAAACACTATAAATAATTTATAACAGTTCAATGGCATAAATAAAATGTGGTAAAAATCTGAAGCCAAGACTACCATGTTTGTTTACCTGGGAGATGCTCCATTTATTTTTCCAGGTAGAGGAAAGTTTTAGGAGTCCTCCTAAGTCTCTGTTTTCACTGTGTTTACTGACTCTCCAATTTTATGTGTAGGCAACTGTTTTTCTGCAGCTAGCAATATTTATATTTCCCAGTAGTTTGACCGAGGAGAGTTTTGCCTTCACCACTAAAGCAGTGAGCACCCCCTGTTCAAACCATTCTCTTCCTGCTCCCAGCAGCGGGGCCATCAGCTGGATTTTATAGGTGAAGCCCTTGAAACCCAGTGATTTTAATCCTTACTAATAATCTCAGGCACTGCCCAGATTTGTATAAGCTTTAGGCTTCTTTTCAAGCAACAACTCATGTTTGAGAAATGGTAGTTAATAAAGGCTGAAGACTTCTAAAGATATTTAGTGATAGGAGAGCGAGACTGTGAGCAATAAGGCACAGGACTAAAGTTAGTTTTCATAGGAACAAGCAGTTGAAATTCCTACAATTAATAAGTGCAGTGAAGGGGTTAAAAAGCTATTGGTTAGTTTGAGAAATGTTCTTTTTTAGTTTTTTCCTGGCCTAGTCTAGAGCAACCACGTGATACACTGAATGCCTGCCAGCCTCTTTCTTGTTGATCCTCCGGAGACCATCTGTGCTGGGGGCATTGATTAGAGTGTGTCTGCTGGGATTACATCTTTTCTGTTGCCATGCCAACTAATCAGCTGATTTTGGTTACCACAGAAACAAAATGTCAGAGCTCACAGTACGGTAACATGAATTCAGCACAACAGAAAATGTTTTCTTAATTGGAGACTCTTTTGATTTTTTGGATTCTATGTAAAAGGCAGCTTTAAGAAAAAAAACCCTTTTAAAATAAGAACTGTGCCAATTCTATTGATTAAAGCAATGTGTAAAATTCTGCTCTACATAAGGAAATTAAATTCCTTTATAAGATGTATAAATTTTTACCACTGTGATATGAGGAATGTGTTTCACTTTTTTTATTAAAATTTGTTAATGCCAGTACCTAAAACCTGTTAAGAGCTGAGGGGATTTGAGCTTAAGAGAAGAAATATTTGAAAAGCCACAGGTATTATAATAAAAAATTATTTTAAACTTGAAATATTTTCATGTTAACTAGTCAGTGACCAAGATCTTTGGCCTCAACATAGTTACATTAATACAAAGTGTTTTTCTTCAGTGAATCCTTACGTGTGTGCATGTCTACCTCTGTGTAATTTCTCATCATAGTGCAGGTGATGTGAATATCAAAATCAGGGTCAAATGACAAAATAAGACACATTCAAAATGTGAAGGCATCACTAAGGTGTGTTCAAAAAGGCAAACGAGAACCTGTTGCAAGATTCTCCTTCACAGGTCTGCAGGAATTTGTCTGTATAGTATGCCTGTTAAAATTACCTACATGTTTTTACAGAAACAGCAAGGAAGAAAAACTATGATGATGTTAAGTGAACTGCTAACCAGAAAAGCCCCACACTGCCCAAGTGAGAACTAGACAAGCCTGAGCTGGGGCTTGTAAAAAGACTCAACAGACTCAACTGAATTTGGGATGGCTATTTTTCAATCAAATGCTAGCTGTATTAAAATTAAAGTTGCAGAAACCTTTTCTTTTGAAAGCCATTACACCCTGTTTCCACGATATCTATGTACCTTTAACTTGCAAGTTTACATCAAAGAGGAGTTATGTCTAAATATCCAATTTAAAAAGAAATCCACAGCAATAGTAGTTTATTTTCAAATCAGACATCATTTACGATACCCCACAGTACTCCTAGTCAAGATACCCTACTGGGTTTGTATTTTGCACCTTAAAGGAGACCACAACCACAGTGTATTTTCCACATAAAATTGTGGACAGTTGTTTAAAAGTCCCCAGTAATTTATTCACTTTTGGGTAGTACCCACTTTCTGAATTTATTCCTCCCATATTTTCTGTTCCTTCTTAGACGATACACATCACAAAGCTGCGTGAGCCATTTTCTGTGGAAGTAGCTCCATTGTCCTGGCTGAAACCTCTCCTCTGTTCCCCTCACTCTCAAACCTGCTTGGTGATGCAGCTCATACAGTCTGATGGCAGACACCCCACCTGGCTTTCTTGGAAGGGGGGATTAATAAAAGTAGATAAGAAATGAAAAAAAAAAATAAACCCAAAAACAAAACAGGACAAAATTCTTGAAAAAGACAAGAACACTTGGTAAAGACAAGGAAAAAAATAGGAAAAAAATCAGATTTGACCACAGGCATTCAGGCCACTGTGTAATACAACTGGACATGAAAGAAAGGTTTATATGCCAGGCTGCTGTAAGGAAAGGGCAAGGTGCGGGAATGACTAGGAATGACTGGTTCAACAACTTGCCATCAAGTGCACACAGTCGCACCACAGTCACCTCCACTGCGAGGTTCAGTCATTAATTAGCAGTAGAGAACTGTGAGGGAAAGGGAATTGTTGCAATAAATAAGATTTAGCACACAATATTCTGTGTTTGTGAAATGCTATAAAATCTATAGCATTATAAGTTACTGTCTCTGAAGTAAGGCCAATGAAGTAATTTTCCCACATTTGTTTTTTCCCCCCAAGAGAACGAGAAACAATTAATCTAGCAGAGATGAGCAATAGAATACCGCTCTGATATTTTTGAATGTTGTTTAATCAGTGATACAATACCATTGAAAACAAAATTCCTGGGAATTTATTTCATGCATTTTTTGTATTCTAGGTATGCACAGAAGGACGTCTTATCTTGGAGTTTACTTTTGATGATCTTATGAGAATAAAAACATGGCACTTTACTATTAGACAATACAGAGAATTAGTCCCACGCAGCATTCTAGCCATGCATGTAAGTAATCCTTTATTCATTTGACCTAATGCAAAGAGATGAGATTAAGTTTATGAAAAACTCCAGCAAATTTCACACCCAAGGCAATTAACTATAAATATTTTGGTTTGCCTGCAACTACGGCCATTTACAAGTCCTTTCATCACTCCCTTGCTCCTCAGTGCTCTAATATTGCCACTGTTGCTATGTTTTCATTCTGTTTTAGTATGTAATTTTCCTTTTAATCCCACTTGGTGGTCTGTATGATTTGGGTCCAAAATCTGTTCCTATTGATATAAACTACAGCAAAGTCAGTGAATTTTTATCATTGTAGGAATGAATTATATTTAGTCTTTAAATGAAGCAAACTTATGTTGCCCTTGCATAGACAGAAGATAAGTAATTACCATATATTTACTTAGAAACCTTTAGAATTTTAATCCAGATCTTCTTTTTGTTCCACATTTCATGACTTTCTTTTGTAATTGAATGAGATCATACACAATGGAAATTAAAATATTAAATATTCTGCAAGTTGAAGTTAAAAAATAAAAAGGTAAATCATGGAGAAACAAAGAACATAATCTCATTGACACTTTCAGTTCTGCACCATAGAAGCATTCCTCCTAGTAGTACCCCCGTAAACAAAATCAATTGCAGGAGTTTTTATAGAGGGTAAGAACACAGACCCAAAGATGTTCCCGTATTTTGACATCAAGTTACTTAGATATCCATAGATAAAAATATATTCTTGGTGAGGAATTTTAAATAGCTTAAGCAGCCTGGACTTATTTCAAAGTCCTACTACAAGTCTGAAGAAAACATCTTCGAAAACCTGCCCCATCATTTCTGTCCCAGCGTTATCTGCTATTTTAAACGACTGATCAATTGAACTCTTCAACAGTATCCCATTAAGGGACAATGAGGATGGCCATAAGCAACATTATGTATTTAGGAGGCTTCTACAACTCAGAGTAGAAGCAGGTTAGCCAGAAACCAGCAGGTATTAATTTTAATAATGAGATTGATCTAATTTTAAAGAGGAGGCTGGTCTCACTGGTAAAGCTCCTGGCTAGGATCAGAGAAGGACAATACTCGTATTTTGCCTGTTTAATCCTAGGAAAATAACTTGGATCAGAAGTGTTCTCCAGCCTGTGCTTAATGTCACCTGCGTGATGAGCTCTGCTGAAGGTGCCTTGATGAGATCTTTCTGCTGCAATTTCTCACCCACAAAACGAAAGCAATACCTTTTTTGTTCCTCCCTTTTTCTATTTAGTCTTCTGGGAGTCCCAGCCAACAAATAGAAGGCTCAAAGTGTACTGCAATCCCCCAGGAAGCTCTTTGGTGGGGCCATGCTCACTTACATGACCAGACCTCCTAGGTCTATCTTTTGAATGGGCAGGGACCAAAGGAAGATATTGGAAAACAGTCTTTATTCTGCTCCTATTTTGTAAGGTTTTTATTTTCCTGTGCATACAGAGCTCTAACCTACTACATAAATTTAGTATCAATGTGCAATTTTCCCATAGAATTGGCACTGCTTTTCGGAGAACTCTCCCTGTATTCCACTAAGGACATAGAAAAAACCAAAACGACAAAAAGCAAAGTGAAAATTCTTTTTTCCTTTGTTGTTTAGGCACAAGACCCTCAGGTGCTGGAGCAGCTGTCCAAAAACATCACTCGAATGGGTCTGACAAACTTCACCCTCAACTACCTCAGGGTAAGCATACCATAGCTGATGATTATTGTGAGCATTTTTTAAAAGTTACTGTTAGCTTTGAGTCAAGGTAATGAGAGCAGAGCCTTTGGTGGTCAGGTACAAAATTGACCTAACCCTTAATGAGGGTGAAGGAAAAACACAGGCACTGTAGTAGAGATGTAGCTGATAACAATATGCCGTTAAAAAGGCTAAGAATTTTATTATATTTTATTTTTTATTAAGCCATATTTGAGTAGCCCTCTTTTTAACAGTCTTTTTTCTCAGTTTTGAATAATGGCTTTATTTTTCTGTAAGCAAAACATTCCCACCATTTTTCCTTTCTGCTTCATTGTTCCTGAGAAAATGGCAGATAATTCTTATTAAAAACTGCCTGTATTCTCCAGCCTTTTCTACCTCACCACCTTTCCCAGACAGAGGCAGGGCTGAGGGGAAGCTCAGCTCCAGCCCTGTTTGCAGCAGTCCCTCAAAACAGTCTTCACTTCACATGCCTCTGGGACCCTGAGCTTCCTCCTCAGCCTTGCGCTGAATCAAGTGTGGTTTTTACGATTAAATAATGCATTTGTTCCCATTGCTTTTTGACCCTTAAAGTGCATTCAAAGTTTGAATGTTTATTTTTATTTTTGAAAGTATTCCCCAGTGCGGGTTTACAATACATACACTGAAATACAGATTTGTAGAGTTCATATTTCAAGGTTAAAATTCAGATTTTTTCTATTTCTAGGCGTACCATCAGTAGATAAAATGAGGCAAATTGCTTGATGATACACCAAGCTAATTTGGACAAGAGTATCTGGTTTTATTGCTTTTAATTGTGTGAGTCATTAATCAAGACACTTTTTAAAGATAACAATAACACTAGAAAATGCAGTTATTTTCAGCCTACTGTAGATCTGTACTTGAGTCTATATTTTAGCTGTACTTCATTCAGTTCTGGGAACCCTTTACTACCTTCCCTATGGATGGATGGAGTCCTATCCCCAGTGTGTCTTGAACTCCAGGGGAGACAGTGTGCAGAACTGAGATGTGTGGTGAGATTTCTCTCACTGTATCCCTACAGTTTATAAACAGCCTGTAGTTGTACTTACTTACTGTCCCAATAGGATAAGCCATTGCTGATTTTTGCTTATGTGGTGTTGGTGCAAAAGTTACCATTCAAATTATACCCTAAGTTGTGCAGGTCTGTTGTAGCATAACTGAAAGAAGAATATTGTGTAAAACCTCGGAGGAATAAATAATACATTGCATTAGAATTTTTCCATGTGTAAATGTAAGAATGGCACGTTTACATAAAGCATATTGGATTCTTGTGGTTAGTTTAGTTTGTGGTTTGGTACAGAGAGCAGCCCCTGTGCTTTGGCAACAAGCCTACAGCCACACTGTCATTGTCACCTGGTGGGGCATCCTAGAGCATATTCTACAGAAAATCCCACTGGGAATTCCACCTCAGTCATGGCAAGTTTTGCTTTGCACCCTAGTGGCAAACTGGGCAGCAAGTGGCTGGCTCAGGTACGCTATTTCTGTGTTTTGTTTACAAATTGTCCAGTGGCACAAGGCACTGATCCTCTTCTGAGGTCTTTGATCCCCTTGGCACAAAGGGACACACTGTCGAGTGCTTAGGCTGACACACACCAGTTGCAGGACTCTGTAGCTGTCCTCCATGAGGCTTGGAGGGCCATGCTGGATTCTCAGCACTACCTCTATCACTGACCTCTTCTGGGTGCTTTGTGGTATAGTCTGTGATCCCTGAACGTGACAATGCAAATGACAGAGGCAGGATTCCTGTTAAGAGGCAGCTGGCATCAGGTACCAATGCTGCTACCTCTGTCAGCATCAAAAAGAAGCAAGAAAGGAAGAGGGGGAGGCAGGAAAAAAATCTCAGAAGAAGAAAACTGGGATCAAGATAAGCACTAGGGAGATGACCAGTGAAGTGGAAGGGGATGAAAAGATGAAGTCTTACTTTCTTTCTTCTTCCAGACCCAGATATTAGGTCTCTGGGTGCAAAGCTTCCTCTGACTCCTGCTGTGGTGATTCCAAGAGGAAATTTTTTTTTCCCGAGCCGATCTTTACATTTCTCTTTTTCTCATAGTGAGGAATTGATAATTCTGTTCTTTTTTTCAGATGTTCAGCTCATCATGGCTTGTATTACATGGTGTATTTCCATTTTGATTTGCTTCTTTCTCAATTACTTTCCTCTGTTAATTTTAACACAAAAATCTTTTCTGAGGTCAGGACTGTAAAATCGTGCACTAAAATATTGTGGTAAATGTACCTAGCTTTAAGGTGTTCTGCTTTGTGTTTTTTTAAGTCAGCATTTTATGATATTTTATTCAGTTTTCCCAGTGTTTAGTAATTAGCACTGTTACATCGTTTTGAATAAAGATCAGAAACTAAGCATAAAAATTATTTTCTTTTTTTTTTCTGCTGCACACAGCAAAGGCTTGTGATACTCATAAGCCAAGACTTCACTGATGGGTGGAATTAATCATTTTTATTCTCTAACGTGCACACAGCAGCAAGCTGTGCTGCAGTTTCTTTAAAGGAAGAATTTAAACCTGGATTTCAGATGGTTGTGATATAAAGGCAGAGCCTGTGTTTTCTGGACTCTAGACATCACAGAATGCTAAATCATTGCTAGTTGGGATAATTGCAGTTGCTGGCATGTAAACCTCCATTCCTGAGTGCCACATGCCCGTAGAGCCACAGCTTTGGATGTGAGCCCTGGTTTGTCTTCATTCACTCCAAGTAAAGCTGTCCAGCACAGAAGAACATTGATTTGTAAATCATATTTAATACAAATTTAAAATATATCTTCTTGGAACCTGGAAATGAAATGTTTTATCCTATGTCAATTGCCAAATGCTCTTTTTCTCTGTTTTCTCTGGCTCCGTATAAAACCATAGGCTTCCTTTCTTTCTAGTTACGAGTTTGTTTTGTTCCAGCATAATTGATTACCTCATCAATGGGGTCAGTGTACTTTGCTGTAGCTGCTGACTAGCAGTCGAATAGGCTGTCTCAGAAATAATGAGGTAAACATTGTAGGTTTAAAATTAGTATCAAGATTTTTAAAATGTAATTTCTCATCAAGTCATCAAGTAGTAGATATTAAGAACTATCAGATAATAAGGCCAAGACCTAGAGCCTAGTCTCAGTCAGTAGGAGTCCAGGAACAAACAGGAATCCTGTACGGAGTTTGAAGATGGAGATAAAATTCAGAAGAACAGTTTCCACCGAGCTAGAATAATTCAGTCCCCCCATGTTACCTTATTTTTTTCTCTGTAATTTTTTAGTTGCTGAGCTACTTTATTTAGATCTTCAGTGCATAACGGATTTGAATGTACTCTAAAAACAATAGCTTTAGACTAGCAGCAGTATTCATAATTTGGAGCTTGGATATTTCTTGCATTTATTCTCCTAAAATTTCTGACATTATAAAAAAGTCAGCCCCTATTGTCAATTAGGCAGGACTACCTGGCATGAGCTTTGAAATACAGTTGTGTCTTGCCCAGCTGGTTTTCAAAATTTGTCTCTGCTTTCTTGCACTGGCTGGGCTGGAGTGATTTCTTGGACCTCTACCCCAGATCTATCTATTGCATCCTCCCCACACTGTGGTCTGCTCTGGTAGCCACTTTATTGATGTTAATGGAGTCAAATCTGCATCTGCCCTTTGCAAAGTTAGAGTTAGTGTGGCAGAGCACTCCTGCTCTGTGTCAGGAGAGGTATGTAGGCAGGGGAACGCACACTCCCATTTCCCTTTACATCCTGTATGACTCGGCTGACCAAGGCTTATCTGAGCTACAAATTATCCAATTTGTTTTCTATATAAACCAATAATAAGGTGTTACTATTGCTATGCAGAGGACAATATTTTCTGAGTCCTCACTTTCACTAGTTTAGTTCCTCACTAGACACTTTTGGATTTCTTCTGCTAGGAGAATTAATGTGAGTTATTTAATGGGACACAATTTTCTTAAGACATTACTTACATTGTAAACAAAAGCCATTTGTATGTATACCCATTGTGTACACAAAACTTTCTTTTGCACATGCAAAATAGACACACATGCAACAGTTTCCATTAATGTGCAGGGCAATTTGATTTTCTAAATATGGTTTCATGCACAGAAAAGATATGAGCTCAAATCATTTTGGAGCTATTTTGCTCCTAATATGTAACAGTTTATGGCAGCTGTCTGGTCAGTATTTTACAGCTGTTGGTGTATCTTCAGTGAAGAAGGAGAAAGTTTACATACGAGCATGTTAACGATGCAAAGTTAGTTACCTGGGGGATAAGAAATGCTACATTTATAGTCACTCATGCCATATGAATTAATTTCCTTTTGCAAGTTACAGTATGTCATCATCTTCTAAGTTAATCATCATGCACTGTGTTTCCCACAGAGGCCCAAGCATATGCAGTGCACAGGATGACTAGCCCTCACTCAGTAGTGAGTGCTTCAGTGCTACTGCTCTTCTGCCATTCTGCCATTCTGGAAGTGGTGGATTCACCATCCCCACAAGTATTTAAAAGACCTCTAGAGGTGGCACTTAGGGACATGGTTTAGTGGTGGCCTTGGCAGTGCTAGGTTACTGGTTGGAAACAATGATCTTTCCCAACCTAAATTACTCTTATGATTTTATCTCAACTGCAGATGTTAATGGCTGCAAGGCTTCTACCAGCTGAAGAGGCACTGTCATTCCCCGTGCACACATGTGGCATTGAGGCACGTGGATGAGCCCTGGGGCAGTCTGAGGGGTCAGCTAGGGGGAGGTGGCCATTCTTAGAAAACAAGGGTCTGATTTTGCAGAGCAATTAGGATTTCATGTTGTCCCAAATACTAATAACAGAAATATTGCTGTTGTCTGATGTCTCAGGCTAGCTATAGCTATATAGCTATATAGTTGAAAAAGGAGCAGATGTTGTTTCTGGGAACACACTGGTGAAAATGTTTTTTCCATGACTGAGTACCACAGTAGGGCTTGGGAGCAGGGGCAGTTTGTTAAAGCACCATTGGGTTACTCTGAACTTACTCTTTCTTGTTCTGCAGTCCCCTGCTTCATGCTTCTGCCATGTTTCTGTGTCTTCAGTAGCTATGAATGAAGTCCTACACCTGGCAACTTCATTTACTCCATGCTGTGCACTGACTGGGGGGTGTTGGGTAAACAGAGTATGTGTTCATGTGGCAAGATGCTATATCCTAATGGATGTGAATAAGTTCTATTAAGGGTTCACAAGCACTCAAAGGAGAGGGTTTGGATCATTTAATCGTTCCAGAGATTTTCATATGAAAGCTGTCAAAATTTTAAAGAATCCTCTGAACTGTAGATGCTGAAAGCAGACACAACATTTTCTAGAATTAGTTCCTAATAAATGATGGAATTTTTCAATCTAAACCAATCCAACTTGGGGCAGTTTTCCCCAGGAAAATGCAGTCAAAACCAGAGGATTCACACAGAAGGATTCAGATGACTATAGCTGGCTATCCATAATCTATTTCTGCCAACTATAATTAGTTGATTCTGCCAAGGTTTTCTGGTAATGTAATTTCTAAGCATTTATTTTAGCAATGATCACAGTGGTTTCTGTTTCTCTCTTATGCATCTAATGCTTTAGGGACAGCATTATATGTTACTTTCAGAATAATAAATGAGAAGAAATGTATTCTTTGCAACAGCTCATATAGTCAACTGTTAGGTTTTCACTTTTTTAATAAAGACAGAACAATTATATCGAGAGCTACTACATCATAAACATGAAAGATCACATAAAATGATACAGTAATTTTTTTTTTTAAAAGAAATCATCAAGATGGCATGAGTGGGACAAGAGAACAAAAATCAGAGAGTTGCAGAAGATAGGACAGGTAGAGAATGAGGCACCAACTTAGAAATGTTCTGAAGAGAAGATAGAATCTGAAGCAATCTCTGTTAGAACATAGGTTGGAAAGATAACATTCGTTTTGTTAGAAATAACAGTGGTGTGCTTTTCGTCCATTGATTTCTAGCATTTTGCTGAAACAAATGGGAAAATTATGGCATGTGAGAAGCAAAAAAAAAAAAAGATGGAGGAAACCCAAGAGCATTAAAAAAAATCAGACAGTAATTTTAAACCACACTTTGGAGAGTATAGTGAGCTGGTACAGTAGTGTCCACTTCTGCTTCTCCTGACTTGGAAAAAGATTTTAGTGTCTGTGGATATCAGGAATTTCAGAAGTCAGTGAAAAGTGGGGAATGGGAACAGAGCACAAGAAACAAAAGATATAAGAGAACAAACTGGGATTTTAGCATAAATGGCATATTTTGCCAGTATTCTGGAGATGGTAATAGCCAGTCAAAGAATCATAGAATCATAGAATCAGCCAGGTCAGAAAGGACCTCTGAGATCATCAAGTCCAACCCTTGGTCCACTCCGCTGTGGTTACTAGACCACGGCACGAAGTGCCACATCCAGTCTCATCTTAAAAACCTCCAGCAATGATGAATCCACCACCTCCCTGGGCAGCCCATTCCAAAGCCTGATTACTCTCTCTTTAAAGAATTTATTCCTAATATCTAACCTAAACCTCCCCTGGCAGAGTTTAAGACCATGCCCTCTTGTCTTACTGATAGCTGCCTGGGAGAAGAGACCAACTCCCACCTGGCTACAACCTCCTTTCAGGGAGTTGTAGAGAGTGATGAGGTCTCCCCTGAGCCTCTTCTTCACACAAAGAGCACTATGAGGCTCATGGGTATCAGTTAAGTAGAAAATGTGTGTGTCTATGAACACAAGCTGGCTACCATGCCCACTGGACAGACAAACTCACATGACCTTTGAAATAAAATTAAGGTCTGGACTAACAAGAATGGAAGGATGATAATCAGTGATGTGAGTCCTTGAAGCATCCATGGGTAAGAAATCAGAATGAAGTTATGTTGGAGCAGTTTAAAATTAAAAATGTCAGAAGAGTAAAAGGGAGAAAAAGAGAGACAAAGACAAAGCACTAGTCATACAAAAACAAGCTGCAAGATTTGAAATAATAATGTTATTTCAGAAAAGAAAATGATGAAGTAAAAAGTCCAAGAACACAGCCACAGGCTCTCTTTTTAGAAGACCAAATTAAAGCTTGGACTAGTATGCAGTGCCGTCATAAATAATAATAACTATTAATTAAGTTTAGGAATGAGACCTGCAGAGGTACAATTTGTATGAAGACCTGAAAATGCCAAAACCAGCTTCTTGTTCAAAGCAATGAAAACAGCAAAAAATTTAATTAGTTGTTTAATATTGAATATCCATGGGTATTTGGTGCAAATTGTTATGCAGGGAGGAGTGGGTGCTCAGGAGAGGTCAAGAAATAGGCATTAATGCAAAGCTGGTGGTTCAAATCTTTGTTCTTGGAAGGAGTTGTTTTAGAATCTGAAATATTTATAGTGGAAAGCTTATGGCAGCCCTAAGGTTTGCTCTTCATCTGGAAAGGTAGTCCTATAGCCCACTCACTCATGTTTTTAATCTTCATAAAGATAATTTCATGGTCTATTGTGATATCACAAGCAACTAGCTCATATAACCTTTTTAAATAATTTTCTATATGTAGTTAACTTTACTGGTTAGCCTGCTTATCCCTTCCGCTTCCTTTGCCACTCTTTCTGTAGGTAAAACAACATTATTGCTTACCTCTCTCTGCTCAAGAGACCTTCTTTCATGTATCTCAAAATAAAATTTGATTTTCCATATCTACATATGTTGGAGGATTTCTTTGGACTCTTGAGATTGATCCTATTTCTAAGATGTTCCTGAAAATCTCTTATCTTTCTTGTGTGATACCCTGATCCTTGTCTTTATGGAGGATACCTCCCCACTTTGTCACTTCAGTCTGTCCATATACTTCCACTTTTTAATTTGTAATCTTGACATTTTATATTCACAACAGAAACCCTAAATACCACAATCTGGCTCTAAGCAGTAAAATAGTTTAAAGACTATTAGACTGGGTTTGTGTGGGTTTTAGAGACTGGCACACACAAAGCTAAATTTGTCTTGCAGTCACCTCCCTGTAAGCACTGCTGGAGCCAGGTCAGGAGACTGATCTGGTGAAAAAAATTAATCTAATCCTTTCCACCTAAATTATGACCATTCTTATTAGCTCCCCAAGTGCTACTTGTGCTGGTCACACAAGAGCGCAGCAATATGGATTTGTACCAACTGGCACCTGTCTTGAAGTCAGACCTCATCTCCAAATTTGCCAGCACCGATACAAGAAGACAAGAAAGTGCTGGGGAATCCTACAGATTAAGTACAATTCTGTAAAGCTGTAAATTTCCCTTTCTTACTTCTGGATCTGAAACATTGTGTTGATTGTGTCTGACCTATTATGGTTTCGCACTGCTATAAATGTGTTCACTTCATTAGAGTGACTACTGACTTCCAGTGGTAGAATTCAGAGTAGACTCTTGCTCAGAACAGATTACCTTAACTGACAAAACTTTAATTCAAAACAAAATAAGCAGAAAGAGAAAAGTTTGATCTTCTGCATTGCTTCTGAGTGAAAAACAAAATTTTATATATATATGTATGGTTATAAATGGAATATCCATTTTTGTAGGTATTCTATGAACCATACTGTTTAGTAACTTTGCAATTAATTGCCAATATTCTCCATCTGTACTAACCTGTTGGAAAACTTCAGTAAACTTGTTCACTGCTGTATATACACATAAATGAATATTGGTGTCCATCAGTTAATGTGCAAATCTGTGCATTCCTTTTGATTTCCATGCATACCTTCTCTTGATATTAAAGGGAGTATCAACAGGTGTACAAACTAATAAAGAGAAGCCCACGATTTTGTGTTGACCCTGCCTGAGACAGACCCACAGGATGTAATGAGGAGAATCTCTAGGCAGTGTCAATGAGCAAAGGTGCTGGACCAGACCTGTACTGGTGCACAGATAAGGCTTGTGAGCAGAGTGCAGGGAGAAGACATTAACAGAATTATAGCACAGGATTCATCTAAATTGTGTCATTTCCAGTGCTGTGCTCTACATGGCTAGAAAAACTGTGCTATGTTAAATATTCCTTCCTACTCCGAATTGCTTCCTGTGCCCTCTTACCTTTTCTACTTGGTGTTGGTGCCTCACCATTACTCATAATAAGGCAGTTTGTTAAACAAAGATCCAGTTCAACATCCATTAGAGTCAATGGATATATCTCCTTTGATCCAAATGTCATCTCAGAAAATCCAATTTATTCAAATTAATTTCTCCATTCCTTTAGGCGGTTTTAGCCATGAAAATGCCATGCTTCATGAACAACAACAACAACAAATGGTTACTTTTATTGCTTTTTTGTTGTTATTTTGTTTTGGAGTTTTGTGACAAAAGAAAATTAACTTGATTAACCGTGGACTATATAGTTCTTAGGTGAGCCCAAATGAACAAATATCAGCTTGGGAATCTGATTTGAAGAAAGGGTTTAAGAATAGAAAAGAATGAAGGAATACAAAAGAATAGAGCTTTCATAGCAGAACAGAGAATTTTCTCATTTTATTAATCATTCAGGCAAAACTTAGAGCTGATTTAATTAAAGGACTGTGCACCATTTCTGCACCATTTCTACCCAAGATATGATTTTACATAAAATAAGTATAAGCCACATGAAAACAAAACCCACAGCAGTATTCCCTAGCTGAAATTTTATAGCATCTTGTTTATAAAGAAGGGATTGGACCCAGTCATGCTGGATCAAAATCTTCAAAGAAAACAGAAGCACTGTTTAAACAGAATGGTATTGGTGATGAGGCAGAGATCACAGTACTCTCTGGAGCAGACCTTGTCTCATTCTGGTGCTTTGCTGCTTCAGCTTCATCAGGAGTATTACCACTGTATACCACAAGGTAATGTAGATCTCAAGTCTATAAGAAAGCAGAGGTTTCTTTCTAGGGAGTTACCAATTTTATTCAAAGTAATGAAATTTAAAATGGAATAATCTTTTGATAGTGATATGCAAAGGAAGGAAGGAAGTAAATTTCAGTCTTCTAAACACTACATGAGACCTTTTCACTGATTAGCTTTTGACAAGTTGTATTAGAGCTATGGTGTAATTTGAAATATTATAGTCTATTTAATAGCAAGTCTCTATTTTATAACTCTCCCAACATCATGTTGGTATTCTAGTGTATCCTTGGATGACTTACTGATTTTCTTTCACAGTGTGTGAGATGAGATGTTCAGCCTTACAAAGGAGACTATGTCATATATTCTATTGATAAGTGCCCTTGAACAATGTAATTTTAAAAATTAATTAATTGTATTAAAATAATTGCAGTAAGAAACAGGACATGAAATACAGCTTTCTCACTATTATAGTTAAGAGTGTAAGGAGAATGACAAATGATTCAGAACAAAATGTATATTCTCAGAGTCTTTCAGTGTTATCACCAAAATCATATCCATGATACTTTTTGTTTCTTTTCGGCACCTTCTTGGTGTCTAATTGTATTTTGAAGACCATCTGGTCTCTTTATTTCTCAGCTTCCTCAAATTCTTTCTAGTTTAGTGTATGGATAAGTTGATTCTTGTGGTCTTATTTTAATATTTAGATTCCTACTGTGGACCACTTTGCTACCTGAAGTAAGTTTTCTGTTGCCATAATAAATGGTAAGGAAAATTTCTGCTTTGAATCACACAAGTATACAAGCTGGAATAACATCTCAGAAAGTAGTGACCTTCCCCCAGAGTGACATAAGCGGGTGCAAAGTTTCTCCCGTGGTATTTATATATTTCATTACCTTTAGAAATACAAGGCATGAACACTATAAGACTAATCACAGCAGCAAAGGGCATGTGGACACTGTCATAGTCTGACCTCCAAAGCTTGCTCCCAAGCCTCTGCTAATCGGGCCAGTTCTGCTGAGATCACAGGGAGAAGCCAAGCAGTTCTCAAGACTCTTCTGAGTACAGAACCTAGTAATGGCCAGTCTTCGCGAGCGAAGATTTGGGAAAGGTCATTAACCCTTCGAGCCTGCGCAGTGGATTTTTTAGGTGAGACACAGCGTGCGCTGAACTGAGCCCACCCTTTAATCCTGAGGTTCATCTGCCAGGGCCAAGCAAACTTGGACAGTGGCAGTGAGGTCCCCAGGACCTCAGGACGTAGGTTTGTTTAGAGTGACCTTCTCTTAGATGGATTGCCTCACAGGGCTAACGAGCTCCATCTGCCCGGGGGGGCTGGGAATCGAACCCGGGTCGCAGCGGTGAGAGTCCTGCACCCTAACCACTAGACCACCAGAGGCCCCTGGTACAGAGTACAGAACCAGTTTAGAGGGAAAAGGCTGCCTCCCTTATAGACCAAAAAACCATAAAAAGACCACAAAGTCTTCAAGAGCTGTCTTTTTCTTTTTCACTGACACTGCAGCAGGGATTAGAAATTAGAAATACATGAAGCAAGAGGAAAAGCAGCAGAAAGAAAATCTACCCACATAAGCCAAAGCACTGTAGCCCCCAAGGGGACTTGAGAATGATGCTGCCTATGAAGATGCTATCGCTTCTCTACTTACACTGTCCTCCCACATTTCTTGCATCAAATTCTGTTAAAGACCACTTCCTTAAAGAGGAAAGAAAACCAGATAAATCATTGAAAGGATCTAAATATAAAACAAAATACTTTTTCAATAGTGATTGGTTTGGAGTGATATTTTAGGCTTTTTTTCTCTCCATTTCCTTGAAGTAAAATTAAGGAAAGTAGTGGTTTTTGATACCTGCTATGAAGGCTGTTACTGGTCCTTGATAATACCTTTGTGTAAGTGGAAGTTGTGGCTGTACTTCTCAAGATGGATGAATCATGTCAGCTTTTACCCCAACTCATATTCTCGTATGAACCTAAAGGGAGCTTACATTTTTGACTTCCAGTGTTTGATTTCATTGTTCAAAGTTTTTTTCTTTTTTTTCTTAGTTTCTTTCTGAACAAAAATTAGATTAGAAAGAACTTCAAAGGATATCAGCTGCAAGAGGGCTGTTGATTTCAGTAGAATTATACCAAGTTATAAAAAAATCAGGTCAAAACAGGGGAAAAAGAGGAGAAGTAAATGCATTTAATATTCTTCAGGTTTGCTTTGACAAAGCATTTAAAAGTTGATCTGCTTACATTTTTCTCACGCTTGTTTTTTTGGGTACATGGATATATGCTTTCCCAAACAATTAATACAATTCGTCTTTGCTCAGCTTTCTACTAGTAAGGCTGGAATCAAGTTCTTGAGACAGTGTCTGAGGTTAGTTATGGATGCAGTTCAAAGAGCTATTCGTCTATATCTGTAATCATGGAAGATGATGTATATAAAGGAGAAAACAACCATTTGTCGTCATAGTCTAGTTTAAAGATGGTCCATGCCTTAGGAATAAGGCAATATGAGCGGTTCTTCTCATTAGCTACTGTATTCCAATCTGCAGGAGCTGTTAGAAGCATCCATTTACTAACACTCAACTCTCTGTGTTTTAATAAATACAGCTGTATGAATCTACAGAATATCATAGGAACTGACATTGTGCAGAAAACACCTTTGGTGATGAACAATCAACCTTCTGCTTGGCAGAGCTCTAAAAAATTAAACAAAACCCAGAAGGGATTAATCTATGATTATTTTGGGGGTTTTTGCTTATCATATAGATATTTTGTGTGAATATAAAATTTTGTGTTTTCCTCAGTTTAGTTGGAAAAAAACACCCCTATAATTGTTGGCCGGTTTAGGCAGTGTGTTACTGTGGCAATGGGAAAGTCTAGGGAGTGCTTCTGTGGTTGGTTATCAGTGTTAAACACCTTGAATAAATTGCATAGCATCAGAAAAACCAGATGACTTCAGCCATCCAAAAAGTACAAGAAAATACATTGCCTGCAGCCTCTTGCAGCTATTATAAAATGGAAATAATTATGGAGAGGGGAAAAAAGTTCATCCATGTACATTTGCTATAGTATATGTCCATGTCAGCATTGAAAATGTGCCTGAAAGTTCTAGCATAGTAAAGCCATTTCCTATAATGAATTTTGTTATGCCTTCTCATTTTCTGTGGACTCTGAAAGTCTAGATCTACCTGCACTCCCATTATCACAATGTCTGATCGTTTTGCCTTTTTTTTTTATTCAAGCAATATTGTTATAAAAACCTTTATATCCACTGCACAGTTGAGGAGTTTAGGATGCTTAGAAGGACATAAAGCCACAGTCAGACTTTGTGGATTCACTGCAGCCTTCAGCTAGAGTCTTATCTTTTTAGATTTCATTGCTTAGGACACCACAGGCATCTGTGCAATCCTGTTTTCAGCCAGCCACTATGTTTATTTTTACAGCACAGCATGAGAGGCGGTAGGTGATGCCCGGCTTTATCTGGTATTCCAGAACCCTTGCCCCAAAGTTATGACATATGGGTCAATATTCTCCGTAGCCTGAGGAAGTTCAAAGCCCTGTGTGCTGATACACCATGAACATGCTAAAAAAATAGTGGGTGCTGTGAGCAACCTATTGAGGCTGGGCCATGATGCAACTAGGAGGACATGGCTCCCTGGGTCGGAAAAGGAGCCTGATTGTCTCAGCTGACAGGGAGCATGGCTGGTTAAGTATGAGGACTTTTCTTCTCTAGTCTGTTCTCAGGATTCTTTTTTTTTAATTAAAGAATCACTGAACAGCAGGTTGGAGTGAAGATGTTAGTGGTTGCTCCTCTGTGTACTCAACTTGTACTTCTGTATACTTAAGCCATCCAGGTCTGTCAGACTTTAGAGCTCATTTGTCTATTCAAACCCCCCAGGTTAGGCTCATCCTTGTAAACAGCATCCAGTGGTGTTCTTGGGTATCTGAATGGAATGTCTGTACTCTTTTAGAGCTGTTCCTGCCTGCTTTGCTGACTCTCAAAGAATTCCTCAGCATGGTTCAGGAGCTAGCATGATATAGAGTCCATTGCTGGTAGGAAGTTTGTATGTGGTCTTCTGTCTTGGTGCATGAGAAGGCTCAACTTTATGAAGGTGGGACATTCCTTGCCAGTTGGCCTCACTGCCACAGAACTGTACTGGCACATTTCATTTACCCGGGTTTCTTGGCTTTAGGGGACTTAAGCATATGAATTCTGAATTGTCTGAGTGAGTATGTGCCAGGCTCACCTCAACCAAGGTAGGTGAAAGATGGGACTTTTATGGCTCATACTCTTGAAGTTGAATATTTAGATGCTGGGATAATTTTTTTTTCTGATGTTCCCTTTAGTGGTAAAACTGTAGTCACAGACCTAGAATGAGCTTGAAGACCAGCTCTCCTATTTTTTTCCCTGATATCATTATCACCATTTCATTTGTCTTTTTTCCCCGTATTAACAGAAACAGATGCTTGTGTGTATCTCTCCTTTCTGTCCCAGGAAAATGCTACTACTGTTCTGAATACTGGGATCACAGCAGGTAATAACATTTTTCCCTGTCAGCTAGCAGGAGAAATGGCAGTCTCTTTTTATTCCACTCCCATATACACTTCTAGAAGTGAAAGAAACTTGCCTCTGTGGAAGAGGCCAGCCTGGACTGGAAGCAGGCGTGTAGAGCCAAGCATCAAAGTGTCCAACTGGTACATAACAGAACACATTCCATTATGTGAGGACAACTCCTGAATGCTATGAAGGACCTGTAACACCTGGAAGTGTGTATCTGGGTACACAAAATGGGGCTAAAATCTGGGGAAAAAAAAATAAAACAGCTTTTCTTGGTTGTCTCTAGTCCTTACATGTCTGTCTGAGTAAAGTAAGAATTTACCCTTTGATGTCTTCTGTTAGTGCTGCAAAGTCAGGCAGCTTGCACAGATTACAGGGGTTCTTCCTTTCTGAGTCGCATTTTACAACACAATTGTTAAGTGCCAAGTGCAATGTTGATATATGAAACAGAAGGAACACAGCTTGACTTTCAAACTCTAAGCAAGAGTTTGCAGTACTAGCAATTAGGAAAAAGATATTTTTACACATAAACTGAAAGTCTTATCTGAAGATCGTGGAGATAATAATCTTGGGACCTTATGACGTTATTTTACCGAGACACAAATTAAGTCTAACAGAAGTTTGAGGACATTGTTGTGCAAAACTTTACACAAAACTAGTAATAGATCAGCTGGTCTGTTTTTAAAAGGAGGGAAGGAAGACTATTTATTTTCCCCCAAAGGAACTGCTACAAAGCTATTTTCCTTATCAGAAGAACACCTTTTTCCTGTATGTTATCGCTGACATTTGTTCTTTATAACCTGATGAGGGCAGGTGGAACACCATGGGAATGAGTAATTGTTGATTTGATATAATTTTAACTTTTGTTTCAAGCCTGCACATGCGGTTGGTATTTTGCACCTTCATTTTGCTTATTGGTAACCCTGGGCTATTTTGTAGTCAATAATAGGGAAAAAAGATAGTGCTTCTTTTTACTGCTAGACTGTTAGGTGGCTCAAAGTCTTTTCTAGAGACCGTGCAGAGTTTCTATATATTTTTTCTTCTGTGACCAGCAGAGAGAGTTTCTTGATCTTCCCACATAAAATGGTAGGGAGCATTCATGATTTAGATTTTTCTCTGAATGTCTGATTTAGACCTCTTATGCATCTCATAACAAGCACACAGTGGTCTTCTTTGTTAAGGGACTTGGTGTGCTGATGGGGTGAAGCAGCACAGTGTGGCCATGCCTGCTGCCCCAGGTACTCAATGGATGTGGAAGTCAGCTGGGTGCTGCCCACCTGGCAAGCTAGGCACTAGCTGACCTTTCTGCCTAAGGGAATGTTGCAGGAATTCCCCCCAAAATGATTTTTTGACATGGTCATGCTCAGAAGATGGGCTTTCCTCTGTCAGATGTAAGGGTCTATGCAAACTCCACTGATCAGTGGTATTGGCGTAGGGATTGATCATCTTCAGAGTGGATGCAGCGTTGTGCATGCAGTAAAACCCAGCGACTGGGAGAAAAGCTTGTGCATCCTCAGCTATGGCCATACTCTGCCCACGGCCAGCCTGTTTTAATTTGCCTTCTCGGCACGTAACAAGTATTGGGAGACCTGAGGTTACAAATGATCAATATGGAAAGTAAAGCCATGAAAATTAAAGATTTAGCCTTATCTGTTCCCAGTGCCGCCTCTTTCCATCCTGGAATGAACCCAGGTGTTAAATTCTGAGTACAGAATGCAAGTTGTAGTGTAGGTTGTAGACTCTGATACAGTCTCTTGAATGTTAAATGGCTGAACAACCATAGCCTTTTTGCATGTCCCTAGTACTTTACATAGTACTGCAATACCAAGCCCTAGATGAAGGTGAGTTCCCGGTGTTGCTACTTTTCCAGGATTGGGGTTAGCTTCTATCAGTAAGAAAAAAAACTGCTTTGGCTCAACCTGCCAGTTAAATGTCCATTCTTTGGATTTGGAACAGGAAAATGGTTCTTCTAAATACCCCTTTCTCTTCTTCATCATACTTGGCTGCTGGGAAAACTAGAAAACAAATAAAAAGAAAATTAAATGCAATATAAAACTAAATGCAGTTTTCTCTATTGTCATCTCTCCTGGCTCCTGGCCAAAGAGATTTGGTCCCCAGCTGTTATGTCATCTTAGTCATGCTGCGCAGCCACAGCGGAGTAAGGGTGATCCCCAAGATCTCCTCTAAGTCAGGACCTGAGAACCACAAGCCTCTACACTACCATCAGTCTCTGCTCCAGAATAACCCTTTTTGGGGAGCTGAGATAATCAGCAGTAATTAGATAGAGCTAAAGTAAGACAGGTTTCCTTAAACAAGCCAGCGAGGATCTGGGTTAGAACACAATCTTAAAAATGCCTTTGTCTATCACCAAGCAGAAAAACTTATCCAATTGCTTTCAGAAACCCACACATCGGTTTTTCATCTATACCAGTTTCTTAAGGAGCATTTGTCCCACATCACCAGTTTCAGCCACACATTTCTGCCCACATGCTGCCTATTTCCTTAGTTATTTCTTGGACAGATCTATTCCCCCAGCTGTTTTGCTGTACAGCCACACGAATAGCTGGGTTTGCACAGCAGTGGGAACAGCATGGTGCTGCTTAAACTGGCATTGCCACCTAAGAAACAGAACCCTTAGCATAGTGTCCTTTGGATCCTGTCCCTTCCTAAACCTTCCACAGGATTTCTTCTGGTCTTGCTTTCTGGGGGAAGGGAAGAAGTAGAAAAAAACCAGTCAATTAGCACTAACATCTCTGAATTAGGATTTTTTCCAAGTAGCAGTTTATTCAATATTTGATGGACCATTCAATCCCAGGTTGGATGCAAACATTTGCAGTCTTCTTAGAAGAAAAGTTTAACTCATTTCTCCACTTAGTTGCAGATTGCTGAGGGGTTGGGGAAACTGGGGCATACTTATGAATGTAAAAATATCGCCATAATGTTTCATGTTTTCCACACCCTAAATGTTCACTTCATGGTGCACATACCATATTGCTTCCCAGAACACCCAGATTAGGGCTCTTTTGCAGTCTGCAAAATTAATTAAAAGCTTAGAAACAAGGGGGCTGAAAGAGCATATTCCTGCTAAAGCTTTGCTGGTCAGTGGTGTCTGCAGACTAATTAATCCTCATGTCTTGATCAATTGACTCATGCCATAATGATCTCATACTTTTCCCATTCAATATCAGAATATTTTTAATGATTGGAAATCTCTGGCTCTGGCTGTGTTTTATACCTTGTGTCATCTCTTAGACTTCAGGAAATTTTTTAGCAAGAGTTTCCACCTTTCATTGGAGCTAGCCAAAGGGCTCCTCAAACTGTATGATTCTTTAGCAGCATCTCCCAGAATGAACCCACTTGGGAAAAACAAAATAAATCAAATAATATAGGAAAGGATGTAATGCAGACAATTCACAATCATAAAGTAGCTGCATTAGTCTCAAAACAGCAATTCAGAGGAGCATAGGATTAAGCAAATACTGTATATGTCAGTTCATTTGCACCATCTGCTGAACCAAATATCAGAAGGGGAAAGGATAGTAGACACATGGGACTGTGTGTTGAAATATAGTTGGAAAAAGAAAATCGTTTCAGAAAGCTATGAAAACAAAAATCTGGGTGCTTACAAGTCTGCAGCCAGGAGAGGGAAGGAAGAATGATGTCATTTCATAGACCTCAGAGATTTGATTTTTTCATTTACCATTTTTAGGAGTGGGGGAGGTTGTGAAGCTTAATATCGTCTACTCTGGAGTCTGGTTCAGATAGCAATTGCTATTTAACTATAGGAAACACAAGCATGGAAATTATTACACAGAAAACGAGAAGCACAGGTTTTTAAAATGTGCTTGGATGCTGTGAGTGAGTACATGCAAAGTTTGGGCTTGGACACAGTCACCCAGATACAGACACAGACTGACTGTGGTTTAGATGGTTTAGACATTGTAGTGGCTTACTAAGAATCTGTTGTGTTGACCAGGGTGGGTGAGAGACATTTGGAACCCTTCAGATGATCTTTGGATCAATAGTGTTACTACAAATGCTTCCCTGGAAAATATGATCAAAAGCTGCGAAATTCTATTGTTCATATACTATTGTAAAATATGTGTATTAGTCAAAAGATGATATTGGATTTGTGCATTGCCAAACATAGGAACAATAAAACAGGGGAAAAAATCCCATTATTCCGGTAGTCTGGGAAGTGCTGGTGCATCTCTCTGAAGTGTCATACGGTGTATTAGCATATACCAACCCATTTCAACCCCTCAAAATATGTGTTTATTTCTCTTCATCAAGACTGCTTAAATATTGGAAGTTAAAGTTTTTCCCTTGTAATATAAATTGCTATAAGAAATGTAAATGAATTGTTACTTATTTAATTGATAATAATTGCACTTCACAATCTGTGCCAGAGAAGATAATGGCTCTGGAAGTCAAAAGACATTTGCACAGAAGTTTAACTTGATGATTATGTAAGAATTCCTATGTAAGATGACACATAAGAGCTGCAAATACTGTCCCGTCTTTAAAGACTTGAAAAATTCTGGTTTAGTTGCAAGAAAAAAAAAAGAAAAAAATAAAAAAAAAAGGAAAGGAATTTTCTGTGTCCCTTGTTTTGGTGTTGAAGAGGACAGCATTCTGGAATGTGATTGTAAAAATTAGAAAGGTCTCTTTAAAATGAGTAAAAAGTAGTCATTGTTTAGTTTAAATTTCAGTTCTTACAGTGTCAGAACACCTCAAAAATACTCATAAAAGTATCATTGATTCACAGATAGATGGTGTTAAAGGACATAAAGCATCAGCAAAGAGTCCAGTCAGACTTTGTGTATATCATAGGGCGTTGTATTTTACTGAATTACTGCCAAACTGAGCCTAGTGACTTCCATTTCACTGAGACATAACTGGTGTTTGGCAAGAGCAGAAAGTATCCTCACAGTACCCATTTCAAATTATGGAATTATTAGTTTCCTTATTATATAGATGGGATATAGAGTAGTTCAGGGAACCATTGGAAGGTCTTTCTGGATGCTGCATGCTCTACCAAGAGGCTATTTTCTCATGGAAAAAAAAAAGAAAAGAAGAAAACACCACAGGAATCTTAAGGTCTCAGTAACTCCTTCTCCATAAAACTGACTTCTCCTGACACTGGGGGTGATAATGAGAATTTGACGATTGTTCTGTGACTTGTGTGATATTTTCAGTCCTGGCTGGAACACATTAAAAAGCTGTTTTGAACATAGAGGATACATTACTGTGATCACACTAGCAAAAAAAAGTTCAAAATCTGTCCTTACTCTCTAAAAGCACTGCACTGCGTGAAGAAAATAGATGGGTTAGCATAGGCAAAATTACACAAACCATGTGCCAGAAGTGAAATTCACATTGCCTTGCTCACATAATAAAGTGTAAATTGTATTCTTTTAATATAAATAAAGTATAAAAAGCCAAATCATAATTGTTTTTGTAGTCAGAGTTTCCAGTGACATACACTGTGTCTTGTGAACTTCCAAAGACATTGTGACCACTCTGAAAACAACAGCTGTACTGTCACCAGCAGCACTGGGACCCACTGCACACTGACTGCATGCATCAGTAATGTATGGACAGTGCTATTTGCAGGAGATCACACATTTTGTAACTTCCTGATCCAGAAGTGTAGCTCTGTCCAATTAGTCCAGTTTCTCTTAGCTATGGAAAACAAACTGGGCATTCCAGTCACCAGATCTGCAGCTGTCATTGCGTAGACGATGTTCTTGGCATAACTTTCTCCGGCTGCATTTCTGCTGGTAAACCAGACAGACCTATGACACTGTTGAGAGCTGGCATATGAATATCCACCCAGGTGAGCTGTTGGCACATTTTTGCAATTTCTCTCATGCCACCTTGCTCTCTCCCAGACCTATCTTGGTGCCATTCTTGAAGCAGCCTGGGCAAGGGATGGTTTTCAGTAAGAGGTGTGACTGGGGCCACCCTCTGCTGGCAGCAGGCAGGGTTGAGCTGTGTGCACACAAGTGCTGCACTGGCACATGCCCTGAGAGCTGGAGAATGGGCCTCACCTATTTCATTTGGAAATATTGTATTTTAAAATGTACCCATAAGTCTGTGGTTCCAAGCCCATTAGTAATGTATCCTTGTGCATTGGATCATCAAGCCATATAAACTTAGAATGGTCCAGATAAGAGCAAAATTACATTTCTGCCATATTAACAGAGCATCCATTGTGGAATTTAGTCTGACTTTTTCGTCTGTGCTGAGCAATACCTGACCCGATGCTGATATCAAACTGGCAGATGATTCCTTATATGGCATGAAGCATTCTGATATAAAAGTAATTTGTCAAATATTTTCAAAAAATATTGAACTGGTCAAATTCATTTCTACAAGCACAGCTCTCTGGATTACCAATACCCAGGAGCTTTAACACCAGGGCTGCTGTGCTACTGAAGCACAACCTTAGTCACACAGTTAACAGCACTGGGAGCAGTGCTGCACTGCAGTTGGTAGCACTGATACATACACAGAAGACCTTTTTCAATATTGCTGTTATTGAGAACTTCAAATGAATGGATGCATTTGAAAGACTTCCCAGAAAATACATTTCCTTTTCAGCTGGCAGCTCAGTTATTCATCTAAGTAGTCTGTGGATTAAGTAATTTGACAACCTCTGAAAGGTTTCTTTTTGTAAAACAATTGTGTGTTATTGCTCTCTCCTTTTTCCATTTCACCTGTACAACTAACCCAGAAATTCAACACAGACATATCAAGACAGACACTGGGACCAGACAACAGCCGCACCAAGTTGTGTGTGATAATGCTGGTAACTATCACCAAACGAGCTCGTATACCAGAGAGGGAAAAACAGAAGCTGGGAAAGGGTTAAGAAGATTGTTTTTTCCTAGTTTTTTAGCTGACTTCTTGGTATAAGTCTCTCTGGACATGGACAAGGAAGGAGTACAGATCTTAGTCAGTTCATGTCTCAGAAGATTAGTACAGGGGAAGCCAAGTTGAGGTACAGCATCATGTGTTATAACACAGTTGAATAATTGGTATCTAATTTATTAAGCAACCAGGCAGATTGGGCAATCTGATTTTTCTAAATGTGTGGGAGCTGTCAGTTCATTGGTATTGTTGGTACTTCTCCATCTTTATGTTTATGCTATGCTGCAGTGTGAGGTGGGTGGGAAGAGGCTGGACTATCCCCATTTGGACGTGGCTGCCATGTCACGGCACTTTTCCCTCTCAGGAAGAATGTTAGCTTTGTTTCCCTGAGGGCTGCTTTCTCAGCACAGACACTCGGACCCCAAAGCACTTGTGAGAGTGGATGGTGTAAGGCAGTGCCATTGCTGTACACAGTGCCCCCACAGAGCTGCAGTCATTCGGGGAAGCAGGGACTGCACGTGCCAGTGTGTTTTACCTCCACCTGATCATCGTATCCACCCACCTTAAATTCCATCTCTGTTTTTTGTATAGATCCTGACAGAACAGCTCAAGTACACTGTGTACAGTTAGAGGACAAGTATTGATTTTGCTGTACCTGAATAAAATCCTTAACAGAAAAACAAACCTAATGTTAGTGGTTTGGTTTTCATCTCTTTTGACTTTTGTGCGTGGGCTTCTGTACTCACCATCTAGCATTTGATCCATGTGAAGTATAGAGTTGCAGCTTGATTTTTAAGATGTGCACGACCCAGGCTGTGATCTGTGCAGGCACAATTTCAGAGCCAGTAAATAATTTTGCCTATGTTTTATTGCCTGTATTTAATTGAAGTGCAAAGTAATAATTTCCTTCCTACCTACAAATCAGAGGATCAGATGGGCAGTTATTACATTTTTCTGCTGTAATTATCAGGAACAGCTGATACATCAGCATTACCAAAAAGATTCAAAATTTAGCTTATCTGCACTTCACTGGGCCAAGGGACAACTAGCCTGATCTGAAGTGTATCCTTATGTATTTTGAAGATGTAGCTCTGAATTAAGATTATTAAAGCACTATTTTAATAATAGGTATAGTGTACATTAGTTGTGTTGCTAACTATAGTGTCATGAAAACAGTTGAAGCATTATTAATGTACATGCTATCAATACTTAAAAGCATCATTGCCTGACGGTGATAATAAAGCTTCACTAGGGGATGATCTATGACTGCAAGCATTAAATACTCCCTACTTTAAAGTCATTAATCCCTACTTTCTTCGAATACGTTTAATTAAAAAGTTCCATTTTCCAGTAATTGCTGTTTTTATATAACCTCAAAATGGAATGTTATTCAGACACAAGGTCTTTTATATAAACATCCATCTGTCCACAGCGTAACAGTGCTGGGACAAGTTTTGTGGATTGGGTGAGAAGTGAAGAGATTACAGAAGACTCTGTGTCCCTGTAAGAACTGTGAACTTTTGTCCTCTGTGTAACAGCTCTGGTGGATTTTTGCCTTCAGAATTTTGGTACCAAACAAGGGAATTGCAGAGTCAATAGGAGAGCAAATCATGAAACAATGGGCTTAATGCCTAGTGGAGTTGCATTATTAGTTTATAAAGCAAAGCTCCTTCCTTATTCCTTTTTTCCTGTGTCAAGATCTGCACTGCAAAGTATCATGCTTTCTATTTGAACACAGAATTAAGCAAACCTCAACTGCGTGTATAAAAACTACATACCCATATACATATCCTCTGTGCTTCAGGCTGAAAGATCTCTAATAAAAAGAAAATATGTTGGCATTAATAAGATTGGCATTCAAAAAGTATGAAATAAATGCATGGAAGTTTGTCAGCTTATTAATCATTCCATTACAAGTGGTGTTTTTACTTTCATTACTCGAACATCTAACCACAGTTCATCGGCTACAGGCCAAGCTAGCTTTTGCATTGGCACATTATCATGCGGTGTAGTTCTGTACTTCTCTTCCATTTATTAATGCTGCAGACTTCCTACAATTCAGGCTAAAAATAGAACTGGTTATGTGAAAAACACTGCATTTGTGCTTGAGCTGCAGTATAGAAACAAGAGGATTTTATATGGATGGGGGAAGAGATTCATGACACAGAAGAGCTATCTGCTTATACTCTGGAAAAAGCTTTCTTTTTGCTAGGTTGTAGATAAAATTAGAGTTGCTATGTACATGTTAGTCTGAAGGATGAATCACAGTTGTATTGCCTCAGTTTGTATGAATCTTCATGTGTATCTATTGTATGAAGGAAAGATGATTTCTTGTACAAGGAAACATGAAAATAGCAAAATGTATGGAAGTGAATTTGTAAAATCAAAGGCGAAGGTGATGTTTTGGTTTTCAATATAAAGATTGTCTTCACCTGTGGCACCTGTTTTGAAGTAACCTCAAAAATTACACAGTAAGCCGAAATTTTGATCTCACCACTAAATTTTTAGACTTGCATTTTGGCCAGGCATAGCATCTCCTATTGTTCCATTTTCAGTATCTTTAAATCAGCATTTGCTGTCTGCAGACCACTTCACCATGAAAACATTTCTAAACTTATTTCCAAGTTGCAATACAGCTGCACACTAAAAATGGTCAGCATTCAAATGCAGTCCCTACACTCGTGATCTTTTTTATAATGCTGTGATTTGTTTTGAATCAGCAGTAGTTTGAACAAGACAAACAACATACCGGATTCCATCTGAACCTAAGGGAGCTGCCAGGGACACAGGTGAAGAGTGACAGTGGATGCATTTCATAGTCAAAATGAAAAGCGGCAAAACTGATAAGGTCTCATTGTTGCACAAATAGAAAAGCTAACAGTTTGCATATCAGAAATATCAGGTGTTAGGATTTAACTCAGAACTGCTGAATTTGCCTTGTTTGCCTTTGGAGAAATAGAGAGGAAGGAAATGTCATGCAGCAACATCACACGTGATAGTGATGGGAGACAGCAAACAAGGAAATAGACCTTTCCGATGCTGTTTCCTAGAGATACTGTTTGGACCGGCGGTGATGGTGGATTATTAAGGAATTCTGATTATTAAGTATATGCGCTTGGCAAAGAATAAGAGAGGAACGAACCTCTTTTGAAGTACACAAGTCTCCAAAGTCACCCTTGTTTTGTTTTTAACTCGGTGCTGTGTAAGAAATAAAATCGGTGATTGTGTTAGAAGCAGAGGCAGCAATATTGAAATGAGAACCAATTGTAAGCTGTATGATTTTTAAACTATCAAGAGAAAATGAAATTAAGAAAGCATTCAAATGTCATGTGCTTTTCACTAGATCACTGAAACACAGTGAGATAAAACAATAGGTATTGGGTTTCTATGTCAATTCATAACCTACAATTGGATGTAAAAAAGGAGATATTAGTTCACAGGACAAGGCTTAAGTAAAAAATATTTGGTACAAAGAGCTTAGTTCCTTCTCTTAATTACTACAGACCAGCCTTAAGCCCTACCTAATGGTGGAACTCCAGCCAAATCCAGTATAGGCTGAAATCAATGAATCTGCTCTGATTTACATTAAAATTTAATTTTGTCCTGACAAGCTCTCTGAAATTGATACTCACTGCAATACCAAATGCAGTATAAAAGATCATATCATGCAGTCAACATGATGCACTTTGCAATGTAATTTAACACTAATGTTAAATTAAATTACAAGGATAAATTTTATGGTCTCTCTTAAAATCATTTAAGAGCTTAATTCTGATCTGAGATGTGTAAGGCACAAATCTTTCCTATTGATCACTGACTATACAGATAGCTGTGAGAGAAGAATCACACAATATGATGGGCTGTCCAAGACTTTTTGTTATGATACAGGCTTGTGATTTGATGTATTGACCCTTAGGTTAGGATCTTTGCTGAAGGAAAAGGCTCAAGCAGGTTGTCATTATTGAAGAAAACACCAAACAATCTGTATAGTTTGGGTGAGGCCAGATTGCACCAGGAGATCCTTAAGGAAGATTTAGACAATTGTAAACAAGAGTTAGACAACTCAGATTAAAGGTTTTCATGGTTTTCAGAACTAAGCTCTGGGATGGGACTTCCCCTGTAAGTCCTTTTGTTTTCATTAGCTGAAAATGTATGCAGCAACTGAATGCAGTTTGCCTGTGCCATTAGGATTCCAGGAATATCTGCTTATGTTATTGAAACCACGTACCCTTACTTTGTCTGATTTGTCATTGAGGGAAAGTAAGAAGATAACCTTCACTGTCCACTTTGGTGTAGGAAGAAGCATGAGCCCACCTGGGCAAACAATATTAAAAGCTCATAAGGTTTGTGTGATGCTGTGAAGGAGGGGTTTTTCAAAACATCTCCCCATTGTACAGAGGGTGAAGAGGAAAAAGAGCATTTGCTGAAAGGACATTCTTTTAATGTCTAGGCGATGAGAGGAAGAGTGAATAATTTAAAGTTGCAAAGTTCTTGCAAAGAATCAAAAATTAGAAATCTATTTAAAAAACAGTATTAAAACTTCAAAGGGAGAAGCAAAACTACAAACAGTGGAGCTCCTTTTTAAGCCCATAAACTACAGATCTTAAATAAAAAGACTAAGCAAAATCACAGGGAAAGACTTTTTTCAGAGTTTGAGGGGAAAGGGTTTTCAAATAGTTACAGCAATGACTGAGATGCCTAAAACATTTTTTAATGCTTAAGAATATGTTGAAACAGAATTCCTTACAGCACATTCTGTAATAAGCGTACTGACGAAGTGATAACTAATTAAGACATATGTCAAAGTCGTCTCCACAAATGCACTCCAGCATGAGTGCTTCCTCTTGGATGGGGAAAGGAGAGCACATCTGTCCAGTTCAACATGCCTTATATGGCATCTCAAAGGTGCTCCACAACATTCATTACTTACAAACTGAAGATGTCACTGTATTGGGTTTGCATGGTCAGGTTTTGGTAGCAGGGGGACTACAGGGGTGGCTTCTGTGAGAAGCTGCCAGAAGCTTCCCCCATGTCCAGCAGAGCCAATGCCAGGTGGCTCCAAGACAGACATGCTGCTGGCCAAGGCCAGGCCAGTCAGAAATGGTTGCAATGCCTTTGTGATAACATAGTTAAGGAAGAAAAAAAAGTTATTGGTCAGATGTAATTGTGACCAGAGAAGAGTGGAGTGAGAGGAGTGAGAATATGCAAGAGGAACAGTTCTGCAGACACCGAGGTCAGTGAAGAAGGAAGGGGAGAAGGTGCTCCAGGCACTGAAGCGGAGACTCCCCTTCAGCCTTTGGTGCAGACCGTGGTGAAGCAGGCTGTCCTCCTGCAGGCCATGGAGGAGACCCATGCTGGAGCAGGGGGATGCCTGAGAGAGGGCTGTGAACACATGGGAAACCCGTAATGGAAGAGGCTCCTGCAGGAACCTGTGGACCTGTGGAGACAGCAGCCCACACTGGAGCTGGTTTCCTGGTAGGACTTGTGGCCCTGTGGGGACCCATGCTGGAGCAGTCTAGGCTTGAAGGACTGTGCCCTGTGGAAGACTGACCCACACTGCAGCAGTTCATGGAGAACTGCTGTCCATAGGCTGGATTTACGTTGGAGCAGTTAATGGAGGACTGTCTCCCATGAGAGGGACCCTACACTGAAGCAGGGGGAAGAGTCCTCTCTCTGAGCAGGGGAAGAAACATTCTGATGAACTGACCATAACTCCCATTTCCCATCTCCTTGCACTACTGGAGTGGAGGAGGTAGTGCTTGGGAAGGAGGCAGGGGTGGGGGAAGGTGTTTTTAGATTTATTTAGCTTTTCATTATTCTGCTCTGATGTAATTAATAATAAATTCAATTAATATCCCCCAGTTGACTCTGTTTTGCCCATGATGGTATTTGGTGAGTGAGCTCTCCAGGTTTATTTTTAGTTTGATACAATATGGGTGCTAAGGAGGCCCCTCAATGAGGTTCTTCTCGGGGATGGGTGTGCTCAGCTCTCTGCAAAGCATTTCAGCAGCAGTTCTGCAGGAACACGGACATTGACAGGAATGCTTTCCAGGTTACAGAAGTGTTGAACCCAGAGCCCTTCTACTAGTCTGGGCACACTGCAGGATGTGAGGAACTGCAGTCCTGGCTGGGATGCAAGCAAGGAGGAAGAAACTTCTTGAACCGTAAAGGAAATTGGGTTCCCTGGTGACCAGGGGCAGGGTTTTGATGCTGTCGTGGTGTCAGCACAAAGAAGGGCAGAATTAAAAGCCACAAGAGCTAACAAAGTTTCCATAATGACCTGAATTGCTCCAGAGTGCATGAAGGAGAGGACACTGGTGGAAGCTGTTAGCTAGCTGATATGTAAAGAAGAGGGGAAAAAAAAAAGAGGAAAGGAGAAATTAAACTGGAGTCCAACAAGAATTAGCTACAACACTGGTGATGGCTGTGCTGTGTTAAGATCCATTTCCTATCCACTCATAATATTTGCCTGCAAAACCATGTTTTTTAAGCTTAGTCTTACCTGAAATGAATGCTGCTTCTTTCCATTATCACTATTGCTGGGAATTGAAATGGCTGCAGATATAGAGCAGTGTAAAAACATGATGAGCTATGTAGCTTGGGAGCAATTGAGCAGCTGAATACTGCATTATTGAGAAATCATTCCTTACCTCTGGGTCTTAGTGAGAAACTGGAGAGTCCTAGACTGGCATTCAGGGTAGAGCCTAGGATGAATAAACATTACCGAGTGCTGAGTATTTACTAGTGAATCCAGCATGGAGCTTCAACAGTTGCATATCCCCCTGCGTCTTGCAGGGTTGGCAACACACACAAAAGGAATAGTGAATGCCAGGAGCCTTGTGGCAGAATTTTTTCTAAATAACCAAATTATCAATGAAATTAATGACATTTTGTTTAAAGTGCAGCAGGAAAAACAGCCATATTTTCAAGTGACAACATGTGAGAACCATTTAAATATACATCAGTAGTCCTCAAGGGACTTGTAGATAGCTATATGAAATTGTTGGTTTTACATGCATACCTTTCTATTGCCAAATTACTCCTGGCTTAGTATTTTACTTCTTGTCTAGTTGAGATAGGAATCTTTTTAGGACAAGGGGCTCAATAGTTTGTAAAATACGTTATCTCTGGCATTTTATAAATAATAAGTAATAAGCTGTAGATGTTAATGATCATTAATATTGCAAGTGTTAAGCTAGAAATTCTGTTTCTTAGCTTCTTAGGTGATTGCAAGTATAAATATTTCTTGACTCAGTGTGGTAAGCATTACAAAACATAGAACCTTCTCTGTTTTGGAGTGATGGCTATCAAGTATATCCCAGATCCTGTAGATCTCCCGTTATGGAATTTGTCCCAGAATCTGCTACGGTATTGTGCTACAGAAACTCATCCTGTATTTTTTTAAGTTAGCACAAAATATCTATTCCACGTGATTTTGGAAATGTACTTAAAATATGAGCCAAGTTCAACCTGATGCAGTCCTGCCTTGCTGAGCCCTGAACTAGTCTAAAACAATTTCTTTGAGAGGTGTGATCCCATTCATATCAATGAAATTTTAAGTCTAAGTCTAAAGAAAGTATTTTGAGCAACAGTTTCAAACCTTTTCATTACTATCTGTTTAAATCAAATGTATTTAATTTAGGAGTAAATACAGTAGGTGTGCCTATACTGTATTTCCAAGCAGTTTCCCACGTCCTTCTAGATACCAAAAGCTCATATTTTTCCCTACTTATGTAGCAAAACCAAGGACTTCAGTCTGTTTACACACTGCCAATTTAAAAATCTTTGGCACAGAAGGAATTGGAAATACAGAGAGAACAGTAGTCATAGTAAACAGTCCAGGGATTACTCTGTGGTATTGGACTAACTTAAGCTATTGGGACTAAGAGCTG
The DNA here is from genome assembly GCF_001604755.1 of Lepidothrix coronata. Classification (NCBI taxonomy): domain Eukaryota; kingdom Metazoa; phylum Chordata; class Aves; order Passeriformes; family Pipridae; genus Lepidothrix; species Lepidothrix coronata. The sequence goes on from NW_016690180.1 coordinate 18,758,781, forward strand.
CCTTTTCATTCTGTCCCAAAGATCATCTAAGGTTTCACTAAAATAAAGGATCCTATGCAGACTGGATTTTGAATATTCAGGTTAAAATGACTTTTATAACTTAAATTTAAGCACCTACTGGATTTGCTGCTTGCTACACTAACTACTGCAAAATTCCAAAATTGAACATATATTTATTCCATGTATACCATTACATGGGATGTACAATGTACATTTATTTGCATCCACATCTCAGCAGGAGTGTACAGTGTCTCTTTCAAAAAGGGAAAGCAGGTAGCAAGAGTAGTAAGCTGAGTGATGGGAATCTCAAAACCCCTTCTTTTGGCTTAAAGTTTATCATGAAGGGAAGGAGCATGGATATGGTTGATCCACTGAAATGTACTGATGGAAGAGACTTGTATTTGACTTGACATACTGGGCAAGAACTTAGAACAATGCCAAATCAATCCCCTCCAGAAAAACAAGTGTGTAAAAAAAAAACCCTCATTTCTTTCAGTTCAGAAAAAAACCCAAAACATTTCTCATTTATATCTCCATGTTTTTAATGGAAAACAAAGACAGTTTTAAAGATGAAAATGTTCTGTATTCACATGTGATCCTTAAAAAACACAAGCTATTTTGAGCAGTGAATTGCAAGCCGGCCAGTGAAAGAAGTAGCAATATGTTCCTAGGAAATTTTCATTCCTCCCTCTGTTCTGCAGAGAAATGATACATTAATTCTGAAAAACAAGCATAAGCAGAGAAATTTAAACTCAGCTATAAGCCTTCTCTATTTCTAACTCCAAAGAATGAACTTTACTGAGGACTGCAGAAATGTGTTCCTGTTTCAGTGCCATATTGCTGGGAATGCAGAGCATTCATACTCTGGGCTTTGAAAGGCTTTGAAAACCAATCCAAGAAGTCAGACTTGGATGTATAGCTCTTTCACAGAGACTGAAAAAATACCCATAATGTGCCCCCTTCCTCATCACAGGTGTATTAGTAACATATCATGGACCTCTGGGAATATATGTCTGTGGATATGCATAAAACAGTGGGCAGAAACATTTCAGTTCTTTTCAGAAATCCTGCCCCACTGAAGTGGGACCTTTCCCAGGGAAATGCACTGAAGCCAGAATTTCACTAGCACCATCAACTGGAGTTGTTTTCTCTAGAGCACATACAAGATATGCAGAGGGAAGACTGCATTTCAGCATAGAAATAAAATGTCACAGAGTCGTTGGTTAATAACTCAGAATGTTTGTGAAGGGTAAAAAATGAGCTCTTAAAGAAAGCACTCAACCCCTTCAAGGCTGCACATTGTATTCCAGGTATACCTTCACTGTCAACATCCTACCTGAACATTAGGCAGTGATTAATACTCCCATTCAAATGGGGGGGTTGTCAGTTTTAGGAAGGGTTGTACATCTCCATGAGCTCTGAATTTTCAGCAGTTCCTATAATTTTCAAGTGATTAATACAGCCATTCAACGAGGAGAAGTTTCAAGCATTAAACAGTTAAAAGTACATTTCAGTAAAACTTCAGGGAACACTCTCGTTGCTGCCTGGTTCCTTGCTGGCTCATTCAGAAAAACTGATGTTACATTATGCATTAACATTTGTAAGTGTCATCTATATGAAAATTTTACTTAATTCCATTTTTAAAATTGTGGTTAGTGAAACTTTTGTTTTTACAGACAAAATGGGTAACCACGGGAATATTCTTAAAACTTGCTTCTTTTGGTAGACTGTGGGACTTGTTGGCCGTCCAGCACTTACTGACCAAATATGTTTCCTGATTTAAAGAAATTGGCTGTGTGGTTATGTCAGTCTCAGCACCTAAGTATTGCAAGACTCGAGTCTCAGTGATTTCTCTTTAAAATGCAAAAAGCATCGAAAAACTGAAGGGCTGCAGTTCTTTTGTACTGCTGGCATGGAGGCAGGGAAGCCTGTTAGCTGGGGCAGCTCTGCCACCTGCAGCTCAGCGCCGGCAGGACCGCAGCGCCTTCACCAATCACCCAACAACCTTCCCTACTGCAAATGGGAAAAATCTCGTGGAGACAAGAGGTTTCACTGAAGAGAGTAATTGCTAATTAAATTAGCAATAGAATGCATAAGCTTATGGTATGTAAAAGTAAGGTGAAAGAGAGCTTTCACATCGGTCTTTCTGCTAATCTTCACTGCTACCAGAATGAGTATCTGTTCTTGGAATAGAATAAAAACCCAGGATTAGAACAAAAATCATAAGGCTAAAACTATCCTTGGTGTGACTGGACTGATCTCAGAGATGAATATGGCTCCCCTTACTGATGAAGGCTGGTTTGGGCTCTGTTGATAACTGAAGTATTACAGGAAATTATGTGTGGATCCATATTCTCAGAACCTTCTAACCCCTGTCTGCAGTGCCTCCAGTGTCTCCTCATATAACTCCCTTCTTAAAACACACTGGGTTTTGAAACCTGTAAATGCTAGTCTTCTCCTCTAAAATAAAAAGTCATTAAAAAAATCAAATCCTTCCAGATGTGTTTTACTAACACACACAAAAAACCCCCAAAACCCCATGTATTTTATTATATTCTGTACTTTCGCCTCCCTGAGCCCTAAGGGTATAACATTACCATTTTGTCAAGTTGGATCCAAGCCCTATAACTGATGAATTGTCCATAGGATCCATATAGAACTCTAGGAAAATCACTGTCACTTTATATAGTAACAAAATGTGTGCATGCATCCCTGTGTGTACTGGGCACCCACAAATACAGGCTTCTCATGCCAAAGACTTCTCTCTCTGTGAAGCACTGTGTCCATCTCTAGTGCTGACTGCAACTTGCAGCTATGGCAGTGAAATGGCAATGGTTCTGAGTAATGGTCAGACATCACAGCAAAGAGCTCAACTAAGAAAAGATGACTGGAAACTAATTCTGATAATATTGGGATACTAAGCATCATGTGAAGTTCTTTCAGTGGATTTTAGTACTGCAGAGGGGAAATATATAATCTATTATGATACACATTGTTCCAAATATGTTTTAAAAGCTAAAAGAAACATAAATTTTCTTTCAACTTTGGGCCTTGTTCAATTGCCCACATGTTCCAGTGCCTGAAACATCCAGGCCTTCTGGGACGGCAAGAGCAACCTGTGGATCAGATCCTGCATTACCTAGGACATTTCAGCTGGCACTAAACACCTATGTGTGGGCAAATGAGTCCCACCTTTAGTGTTGCCTAAGCGTGGAGATTGGAAATACCTAATTGTGTCTTGTCAAGCATTGCCATTAAAGGTTCTGCATTCCTAGGAATGTAGAAATTATTTCTGTAATCAAACATCATCACTGCACTAAATTCTTGAAGACTTTAAGGTATTTTCCTGGGTGACTGATTTCAAGCTGTGAAGAAATTCCTTGTAGAAGTGATTGGTTTTGTTGGTGTTCCAAATATTATTAATATAGTACTACAGTAAAGTCTTGTATGTTTTTGTATTATCCAAGGCTTAAAAAAATGTTAAAACAGATGTTTTGAAGAAATCTCACAGAGTGAGACAAGGTGATCTCACCTAAACAAGAATAGGCAGTTTAAACCTCAGGCTTCTTCTATATGTCAATGAATGTAGGAGTTTAAAACATTCTGTTAGCTTTGTTTTAAGATGTCACACTGTAAAATGATGCAGTTAACTCAGCCTGCCATTTACCCTGCTCACTAGTGGTTGAAGATGGCAGGTGGTTTTGGCCAACCAAGCTCTTAAATGCACCTTCTCCCTGCATTTTTAATCTTGCTTTTTGAAAAAACCAAACTCAGTGGCAAGTTCCTCAGACTTTAGATAATTGAAGCACAATCTTTTCCTCTTTCAAGGATTTGGTTTTGAGTCACTTCAGATTTCAAGTAGGTTTCAAAGGTCACTGAAAAAGACTGTGAGATTTAATATCAATAATTGTCATTCCAGATCATTTTACACTTGTGCCAAATTCACATGAGCTAGGTGCATTTAAAACTATAGAGTACAAGGCTCTCCTATTACTCAGGCATCCAAAGCTGACCTTATAATTTGCAGACTTTAAAGGGAGAAAATGTTTGTGAATTCCCCCAAATCAGAAGAGGAATTCATGCAAGTCCATACAGCTTCCAAGTATCCAGAAGATGAGACTGTCCCATGTCCTACTGTAGGGCCCTCTGCGCTCATATTTTGACTCTATGCACATGAGGTCAGTCAGGCATTTCTATGTTTTGGCTCTGTATCCCATTTAATCTTGTGTGTGAAGTGAAAGAGATTATAGACAGGATTAAAAATGAAGGTATCTACAGGTGGCAGGGACGGCCTAGTTCTCAGTGCACATTACAGTCAGAGCACAATAAAAAATATCTTTGCCAAGATGATAAAGAAGAAACATTCTCTTCGTTGCCAACAGTAAATATATAGGGAGGAGTAAGTGTTTCATGAATAAAGTGTCCCTAAGGAAATCTTGGAAGACTTACGTGTATATTTACCTATTTTTAGTCCCAGCAGCAGTAGAGCTATGTGAATCTAGTGCTCTGCCCAGGGTAACTAGTTTGTCCAGAATTATCACAGCTATCTTTTTCACGCTTGTTACTATTTGCTCATAATGAGAAAAATTAGGCAGCCATGCCAGACTTTTGAGAACCAAAACAATGGTGTCCATGGTATCACGAATCTCTCCCTCTTTCTCTCTCACATACACACACACACAAACACAGAACCTGAGCAACTGTCTGCTGGTTTCAGAATAAATTGAATAAGAACTCAAAATACAACACCTCTTTCACAGCATAAACATATTTTAGGACCTGATGCGCTTATTTTTTGTTAGATTATTGACCTAGAGGAAAATCTGAGCCCAAAGTGACAGCAGAGATCTGATAGCAGCTCTCTGTCTATTAGATTATCTTGTATTTATCTACAAAAAATATGTAAAAAATTCTATGTAAGAAAAAAGTCAATGAGGCAACTGCAGATTAAATTTCTGCAACTGGAAAAAAATAATTTCTCATATTTAAGCTCTTCGTTCTCCCTGCTGCTTTATGTTATTTCTCTTTTAACTGCTGTTAATGAAAGGCTCATCAAACAGCAGTGCCAATACACGGTAATATTTAAATGCTGAATTAGTCTCTTAGTCCTCATGGCAGCTCCCTTTCAGCTATTTTCCCTGCATACTTTGCATCTCCATTTGTATGGATGAGAGTGGGGTGCACATGGAGAGAATGGAGCAAGCATTGATCAGCTCTGCAGCACAGAGAGAAGAATTTGCCTCCTGTCTTACATATTTTAAAAACACCAAGGTAAAACATCTCCTGCTGAACTAAGTCCTAGATGCTCCTTCAGCAAAACTTGCTAAAATTAAGTCAGTAACTCAAAAAAAGGCTTGGCTTAATTTATGTCTTTTTGTGGTTGCCATTCTAACTTCTAATAACTTGATCGACTTGTTGTCTTACTTTTAGTGTTGGTAAAAAAAACCCTGCCCCTGCTTCTAAATGCAATTCTGCTTTGAAAAGTGACTAAAAATGGCATGCAGAGTCCATTTTTATTCTGTGCCAGCTACTTCCTTCTCATATGTGCTCAGTTAGTAAGTGAGGAACCTTTTCCTTACTTGTGCCAGCCCTGGAAATTTCAGGTGGAACCTACGGGTCAACCTGGAATTTTTTTTTCTCATGTAGGATGACTGAAAACCAAGAATCCTGCAAGCAAGAGTAACCTCTCAATTATATGTGTGCAATTCTGTAGTCTTCTATGGCTTTGTGTGAGGCTTAAATGACTGGAAATGATCTGTGGTGATAAACAGGAGAGAAGAGAAACCAGCTCAGAGTTCTTTATACTGGAAAAAAGCAGTGAACAGTGATTTTAATTATTAAGTGAATAGATAGAAAATATATAAGACTATTTAAAAAAGAAAGGTGCTTGCTTGAAATTCCATTTTTTTCAGAAATCTCCACCTTATACATTCAGCATTCAAGCAGACAAGGAAAATTAAATGTTTTTCTTTGTTCTCGGATGTGACATTCATGTCATAGGAAGAGAATGTATAGTCCTCATAACACAAAAAAATCTCCAAAATTATCTGAATTATTTTGCATGCAATTGCAAGATAAAAGACAGTTTATGAGAAGTCCTCTTTGTGGAATGCAGCAGGTCATAAGAACACCGTGTGTACATTTTGCTGTATGGGAATGATAACGCATTATGGGCATTTTATTATTTATTAATTATTCTTTGCAGATTAAGCAATCAAGCATGAACATTTTCTAGTCTTCTGAAATCTCTGTAGCCTGAAAGACCGGAGTTGAAGTTTATCTGATATATATAAAAAATACTTAAGGTAGCAAATAGCGAGCAAAAGTTTTCCCAGTTCAGAGTTTTATCCTGCAATTCCAGTGCAGATTAAACTGAACTTTACAAGGCATCCTCAGTTAGCAAGAGTAAAAAAAAAAACAAAAGTAAGATTCCCAGTAATGTAAATACTGATCAACTGGGCCTTTGCTTGGATGAAATTGTTCTATTCTGATTTTTTCTTCCAGTTGTGTGTAATACTGGAGCCAATGCAGGAACTGATGTCAAGACATAAAACTTACAATCTAAGTCCTCGAGACTGCTTGAAGACTTGCTTATTTCAAAAATGGCAGAGAATGGTGGCCCCACCAGGTATGTTTCATTTCCAGTATTCCACTTATTTTACAGTAAAATTAATGGAGAAACAATAGGAAAATTTACTTCTAAAGGAAAGCAATTAACACTGCTCCAAAAGGAAGCCTGAAAATTATTCTGATGTTTTATGATTTGTCTGACACAACTGATTTATGGATGTGCACATTCAGATGGTTTCACTATGACTGGGATATAATTTAGTACAAAAAAATGTGTAGATGGAATGCAAAATGCCTACTGACTCCATTAGAATTCATCGTTTATGTAATCCAGCTTCCTGCTGTGACTCTGAAATTACAGCTACAATTCATAATTAATTGTCTTTGAGACTAATATAAAGTTATTTACAGGCCTGAACCTAATCTCCTTCCTCTTACACCTCAAAATAATAATTCTCTCGCTTTTTCAGATTATAAAAGTTTGCATATCTAAGACTATTTGCACGGGTGCTCAGGTCAAATTTTGAGAAGTACAATTGCCCCTCTGTTCTTTGCCATTTTAAGCAAAGCTGTGTAATTGTCCTGTTTTGACCTGAGTTTTGAAGGTTTGCAGGGAAATGGCATTCAGCTGTGCTCTCTTGGGAGTGGGAGATTTAAAGGTGAAGGCCCCAATCAGAGGCACAAGGAGCTCAAATGCTAGTTGCTTGTGTGCCACAACAGTAGGGTAGAAAGCTACCTTAGCCCTCCTCTCTGGCTGGGTCAGTTGAGGCTGTACCCTACATCAGAGTAAGGCCTGGATTTTTGTTTAGCACTGTTGCTTGCTGTGTGACCTTCAGCAAGTTACACAGTCCCTTTGAGCACCATGATAGTTCTCAGGATACTCCAACTGGTAAAATGCTTTGAAATGTCTTTATAGATAATGCTGGGATAATAAGTTTTGGTAATCCATTACACAAAATTGAAAGCAGCTTCCATTGATTTAGGCCCAAAAATCATTCTATGGTTTGTATGTTAAATCTACTACTACTACTATTAAACTTAGAACTTTAAAACTAGATGAAAAAATATTCTAGCACTTCTGCTTATGGATCATTTTAGTTCATGCTTTACAGTATCTGCCATTTGCTTTCCTTCTTATCATTTTATTGCAGCAGAACCCACAAGACAACCAACAACCAAACGGAGAAAAAGGAAAAACTCAACCAGCAGCACTTCCAACAGTAGTGCTGGGAACAATGCAAATAGTACCAACAGCAAGAAAAAGTCAGCTGCTGCAAACCTGAGTCTATCAAGTCAGGTACCTGTAAGTCTCGCTTTCCTTTTAGGCCTGAATCACTTACGGTGCTTTTATTCTTTCTTTACATTGTAAAGAAGGTGCATTCTTGAGCCAAAACTATCACAAGCAAAAGGCAATCTTGCACAGTGTGCTGTGGAAGCTGGGGAATTAGTGAAGAGATGTGAAGGAACTGGTCTGCAGTGCAGCTTTAACAAAGGACCCTCAAACCCAGGTGTCCTGAGGATCAGATGTGATTTTCTAAAGGCCTGGGCCAGCTCCCCTTCTTATCAAAGGGAGTCCTTCCACTAGTGGTGGGACTAGATTGGGCCTCATGTTTTTAGATATAGCAAGAGCCTTGCAGACTTCCGTCTGCCAAGTGCTAAGTGAGGATGTGTCTCTGTGGTGCAGGACAGTCACACCTGAAGAATCTGCTGCTCTCTCTACTTTAGTACCTTACTTCTAATTGGTGCCAGATTCAGATGCTGAACAGGAACAGGTTATGAATTAACTTACCTGTTAGGGTTATTGCTTTTTCCAAACACTCCACTTGCAGAGGGTAGATCCCTTGGAATATGGCTCTCAGCTTATCCACCCTGCTAGCTGGAACTGTTGACATCCTAATTGTACAGGGAGACACCAAGTCATTTCCAGAGTAGTAACTGTACCAGCACTAATAATGTCACATTTACTGCCTTACTGACAATATAGGGCTAATCAGTCCCCAAATTGTGACAAAGTGTGTCTTAGTCAATAAGGAGATAGCTTATGCATTTTAAAGCTTGTGAAATTAATTTTATATTATAGGAAACATAAAGTCATACCCTGGGAATAACATGCAGGGATTTTTATTGGATTTCTGATCAGCAGATAGGAAAGGACTAGGTCTCCTCTGAAACCTGACAAAGAATATAGGCCTTTTGTTAGCACAAAGCAGACACTTCCTAGGAAACTTGAATACCCAGATAAAAAAAGAGGAGTAGACTAACACCGGTGAAATGAAATGAAGATTTTTTTTGTTTAGCAACTGATTCAGCAATCCAGTAGTTTACAGAAGCTTGGGGCTTCAGTACATTAAACTCATATTTCCTCCTTGTCATATTAACATTTTCACATGGCTCACATCCCCAGAGTCAGATTCTTTCCCTTATATAGGCATCTCTGTGTTTTTCTGGCAGCACAAAACAGTCAGAAGCCAGCTACCTGATCCCCTGGTGACAGGGACCACTCTAACTCACTGACAGCATGCCACAAATCCCCTTGGATCAATATTCAAACATATTTAAGAAAAAAAACAGCAATTAAGTGCAAAATTGAGCAACCATTTAGTTCCCTGCTGTCTCCCAAGTTTAAAAGACAATAAAATCACTTCATCTCACTACTTTCTGCTCTGAGTTCAGTTCAGTAAGACCAGAATCTGACCCCCTGCCACTCTTCATCCTGCCCCTCCCTGGAGAGACAACTTTTGTTGGCTTCAGTGGTAGCCATGTATGTTTGAGTGTAATTGAGCCCTCTGTCACTCCCGCTGATATTGAAGCTGACTTCAGGTACTGAAAGGCTACTCCTCACACATGAAGTAGTCAAGGCTGCTCCTCCTGATGGAGATGATAGTTGAGCATCTGAGACACATTGGTGAAGTTTATCATGGTATGAGGGATGGATTTTTAGCCTTCATTTACTTTCAGGATGTTGCATAGTCAATGTTTTTCAATATTCTTTTCTTTCTGTACCAGAGTAGCAAAATGGTCCAAACTCTTTCATATGGAGGATCAGGTTCCATTTTTAGGACACTTCTCCTTTCCATCTGCAAAGGGGAAAATGCTTAGCTGTTTGATTTGACATACTAACAGCTCTTCCTATCTTCCCCACAGCAAAGATAGCAAACCAGATGGAATTGATGGTTGCGCCACCCTGTAGGGTAGACAGAACTTGAAATAATTTTAGCAGTAGGATATTTTTGTGCAAAACTATTCAATGCTTTTCAGTTTAATACAGAGCTGTTACCACATTTCTTCAAAATTACACATTCCTTGAAGTGGACCTTATTACAGGCATACCACTGCTTTCTGAAGTTAGCTGCAGGTAGCAGTAACTTGCTTTCTGTTTCTTTCAAATAACTATGCCTTAAAGTGTATCATTTAGTAGTTAATGTTTGGTTTCCCTTATGCAATAGAAGACAAGAGATCCTTGAATACAATCTGGTAGTTTTCAACTCATTAAAAGCTTCATTTGTCCATACAGCTTTCTGTGAATGGGACTGTCCTACTCAGTATAAAAAAAACGAAAAACCTACTGAAATTATTCATTTTCAGTGTTAAAAGTATTTCCCCGCTCCTTATTAGAGAAGAGGAATGGAATCACTGCATCTTCTATCCAGATGACTCACATAACCAGACCTAATTTCAGTTCAATTTTTCTCATCTTCACTCTAGAGAACCCTGGCAATGGGCTCATATCCACATCAAATCTGGACTAATATGAAGTTCAGCTTTCCCTTTTTTTCCAATGATTTCTTCTCAGCCAGTAAAGTCAGTCTGTCCACCATAATCACATCTAATTACAAATTTCCTCTCACTTTTACACTTTCGTGTTGTTTTCTCTCTAATAGTAAAATAATCCTGGTTAGACAATGTTTTCTTAGCTTCTATTCTGTGTAGTCTTGGTTTAGGACATTAGTAATTATTCAGTTTTGCTCCTACAGTAATGCTTTGTACACTCTGGCAAATGTGTGAATTTACCACTCAGCTCATCCACACCTCATTCACACCATTAACTTCTGTTTTTTTAATGAGGTCTTCGTGCCTGCAGAGGCAAATGTCATGTTCAGGATAGTGTCCAGAAAACAGCTGAAGTACCAGCAGCTTCACAGAGTTTTGTCATTTTCCCCACAGCCCCTTCCAGCTCTTCAGATAAATCCATTGGGCTGAACCAACCTTGATTAATGAGAGGCAATGGTACTTGTCACATAGACATTCTTCTAGTTGGAGGAGGAGGAGGATGTGCCATTTCCTCTACTTGCATTATTTGTTGATCATTTCTTCAGGCAGGAACGGTGCTGATAATACAGAGCCAAGCCCAGAAAGTGAAATGATGTGGTTGTACTTCCATGCATGGGTCAGGTTGGCACTGCACCCTGAAGCTCAGTTGGTGAAGCCTAATCAATCAGTATCATTTGTGCTCTTTGTGTTGCTTTAAATTGATTAGCACTTTCACAGCGCTGACACATTCTGATACATCTTTAATAACATTGTCTTTAAAAGCGTCTTAAGGGTCTCTGCCAGTGGGTGGGTATGCATCTTCCCTCTCATCAGTAATTTGAAAAGGTTCAGTCTTAGTCCATCCTTTTGTCTCTAACTATTGTTTATACTCTCTCAACTGTGGTAAATAAAATACAAAGTTTTGCCCTTTTGACAGTCGCACTCTATTGCACCCATTTTCCCTTACGATGGTGGGAAAAACATCGATTTCTGTGATTTTGTTAGTTCTCAACCTACTGATTGCAGACTCTGTATCTCTTGTCAACATAACTCTTGTGGCCCAAGTCCCATGTTTAATATCTCTTCTACATATTCCATATTTCCTACATATTTCCTACATTCTTAAAACAAATGTAGTTAGCCAGTGTGCTACATGACTGCACCACACAACTCATGCCTAGGTTGGCCCATTGCTTATCCAGTGATGCTTTTGACTTGAATCCTGTAGGTGCTGGGACAACACACTGTAGTGTGCTGGAAGTAGAACTAAGTCCCACTAAAGTCACTCCAATGGCACAAATACAGAAACATTTTTCTCTCCAGAAGTTTTCTTCTCTCAGACCCTCACAGGTGCAGGCTCAGTACTGCATTGGCTGGTTTTAGTGCATAAAGAAAACTGACAGAACAGAGAGACTGAGAAGCTGCAGTCCACTCAACTGCCTTAGCCTCAGCAGATGCTGGGTTTGTTTATGTTCTTAATCCACCTGACCTTAGGAAGAAACATTAGCCCATTGGGCAGAAACTGGAGTTACCAGTTTCCTCTTTTCTCTAAACAAAGAGCAAAGATGGGCAAACTCCTCCTGCAAGGTTCATAGAAAACCTTTCTAATGTCAGACTTCCTATGATTCAAAGAAATTATTTATCTAATTTGGGTGTGCCATTGCCTTATCACACAGCACTAATAATTTCCTCTGATATTTGAAGCTAGCTGCAGTGTTTTCCCAAGTCTTTGCTCAGTTTTCAAGCCTCTTTACTGGCTAAAATCATATTCCTTAGCATTCTTCATTCTCTTCTGTTTCAAATAAAACTTTCTTGCAAGCCCAGGCCCCTATACTGTAGAATAGTGACTTGTTCACTGTGATCTGTGGATGACAGGTATATATGCAAGACCATCAGAAGGGGTCCATACAGCTATTATCAAATAAATATTACTTTCTGTTAAGTTTAATAAAAACAGGGCACATTGATCCATTTTCATATATTTGAAATTTGACAGCAATGCACAACTCTCACAAACTGTAAGAACCATTGCTCCAGGCTGCTCCCAGTCATCACCACAGAAATTAATAGGTGGATTTTGCTTTCATTTACTAATGAAGATCCTGTTGAGTGTAGTACTGTAACCAGGAATCCAGTGAAATATCATTTGTGTTGGAAAGAATAAAGCATCACTACATGCCACTAAGTAAATCAAACGTTCTTTGTTGCATCCAGAGTCTTAATTAGAACCTCCTTGCACTCTTTAAGCAAGTTACATACCTCAGTAATCTCTCTTTCTCTTTGTAGTTCTCTGTAAGCTCCTGAGAAACCAAATCCATAAATAAACCTGCTAACATGGAAGGGAGCAATACAATCTCTTATGTGTTTCAGAAACAGGGGGTAGGTTTAGGTGGTTTGTAAAGGATGTTGTAGAACCACAGTTACAGTTCCAAGGCCAGAGATCAGTGTCGGAAATTATCCCACGTCTCAGAACTGTGCAATTCAGAATCCAAGATTTAATCGTAAGGAGATGAGAGAGAATAAATTTGTTTCCAGTTTTTGTACTTTAGGAAAAATATTCCAAACAAGACCAGAATGTCAAATTAACAGGGAGGATTATGATGAAATGCGAAAGATTTTCCACTAGAAAGTGTTTACTCTGAAGCCTAATTAAAATGTCAGTTCTGTTTCTATAGATCATTTCAACACCAACGTCAGTCTGATGTTTTTGTAGTGGAAGCAGTGAACATGATGGATATGGGCAGCAGTGGGTCTCTCAATCATTAATAATTTTTTGTGGTAAGGAGTTAAGAAGTCAGTTATTAAAATAATTGTGACTAACACAATTCCATAAGAAGGAAAGCAGGAGGAGGTACCCTTCTTCTTTTGACTTAGCACTAGAGGTATGTTAGCTGCTAGAACTAGTGCAACTTTCAGTCCCTGGAGTATGAGACGTGCTTGAACAATATATTTGCTAGTGTTAGGCATTTTTAATTATCTCAGGCTTGTGAGCACTGTTCATCTACTTCTGAGAACTGAGACACCTGAGCTATGAACTAATCATTTTAACACACTGGGTGGGATCGCGTATTAACAGTAGCAAAGATGGCAGGCATAGGGATGGGGAATTTTACATGGCCCAGCAGTTTACCTCCAGACTTCACTAAGACATTGTTTACATATAAGATGATCCCAAGTTAAAAAGTTTAGTTACATAACTGAGCAGAGCAGAGCTAAATTTTGAGTCTTGGTATAAAAAAGATGAAGCCTGAGAAGTGACCGGTCTGTTAAATAGAGTTGTGTACAAAGTGACTTCTGTGTGTAGTTGTTATGCATCAATTAAAGTTTGGATGGCAACTAGGGTAATTTCAGGATGAAAGGTATGATATACATGAAAGCTGCTTTTGTGGTTATATTATAAAATAATACATTTCTATCACATAATGTAAAACAACCACCGCTTTATTTATAGTGCTTCACTGCAACCATATTTTACTATCATGAGACATTCCTTGACCAAAAATATTGTTTCTAATCACAGAGTAAATTAATAAGATTGAGTGACTACAGACTAAATCTTTTTTAAACTAATCTAGTCAAATATGTGCTACCATAACTAGGCCATAGCAGTGTGTGCTGCCATGCAAGAGACTAGGGTTTAATTCTTGGATTCTGCTTCTCACTCCATGAGCAGGAGCTAGGAGCACTCCAGAGCTGCAGCCTCAACCCTGGGAGGGATGGAGCCTTGTGTCATTCAACAGCAGTGACCCCCACTGGCCAATTTAAGGAGAAGCATTGAGGGGCTCTAAAAGGAGTCACTTCCAGTCCTCCTCAGAGGTTGGTGGTCATTGCACGGGATCTAGTGAGTGGAGGTTCAATGGGGTGCACTTGGTGGGGTCTTCAGCTTTCAGTCTAAGGAGCAGAATCCTCTCTGGGGAGGAAACAGCATGTGCGCTTCCTGAGACACTATTTTTGCCTGACATAACTATAAGTGGCAAGATTGTCAAGATTTTTTTTTTAAATGTCCTGTAACTAATGCTGTGATATCTATCTTTTAAATAGAATGAGGGAAAACTTCACTAACCTCAGCATAATTGTAGTTTAATTCCCAGAGAGAGAGAGAAAGAGACTCAATGGCATGGAGAGAAATAGAAATGCAAACTGTCCTCTCAGTGGATGTCATTGTACTAAAGGAATAATATTTGCAAAGAATCTGAGAAATTAGAGGCGAAAATAGTTACAAGGTGATTGAACATCTCCCCACTGATGCACATATGTTTCCTACCACAGATTGAGATTTTTCCCAGCCCAGCATTAGGTGACCTGAGCAGCAAAGTTAGCACTGTTCCAGTGGGGTCATTAATCTTCAGTTTGCCATTATCAATAACAGGAATTTTGTCTTAGCAGTAGGGATTACATTTTTGTTCACTTAATGTCATCTTAGTACCCTAGTTTACATCTCCTCAGATTGGCCTAAAGTGATCATCTTCCTTTCAGCACTTGCAGTTGTTAAGCATATTTACCCCTCCCAATCATTTGGTGGATGTAATACATATTTAATTCTTTCATGGCCTCCTCAGCCAGCTGTTCTAGCCCCACAGTGATTTTTGATACGCTTCTCTAAGTCTCATCCAAGTCACTGACCTCTTGCTGGTGTGGCAGCAGGGAGAACTTGAGGCCCGTACTCAAGAACATTGAAGTAAAGGGAACTGTTGCCACCTCGGTCTGTGATTCTGTGTTTCAGCCACTCTGGTCTTTTTGCCTGCCATATCACACTGCACACCTCAAACCCAACCTGCTGTCCTCTGCCAGGTCTCTCTTGTCATTAATGCTCTCGCAATACAATGGGGTCAGGTCTGGTTCAGCAGTGCACACTATATATTGTCTATTGTTTAGAGAGATGGAAGAAATTAGAACAAACTTTTGCTTATGAACACCTTTGTCTTTAAAACTTCTATGTCTTAAAGTTGTGTGTGAGTTTTATTTAACCAAATATTTTATGGATATACGGAGTAACAAAATATAGACAAAGTGAAGAAGAAATCATGTAACAGTTTCCATATACTCAAAAATATTTTACGTAGCATAGGCTGAAAATGTGATACAAAAATTCTTCTGTATCATGCCAGCCTTTGTTGAGGGATATCAAAAAATAGTATAAACACTTAAAGGCAATAATTTGTGTTGTTTTGTGGTGAAGGAAGTACACATCTGATTAAAAAGAAAACTTATTAAACGCAAACGTGTCTTCTGTTTGCTTTTTACAAATGCTTTTACATTCAAAAGGAGAACCAGATCCTTTAAAATATGAATCTGTTGTTTGCTAGGATTCTTGGAAGAGCTTGTTAAATCAGCAGGAATGAAGCTAGACATCTGGAATTACTGCACTTTTACCAAGCACTAGCTGATGCCCTGACACCTGAGCTGCATGAAAAGATGCATCCCACATATTTCTTTAGCAGTTAGCACAGCAGCCTGATTCTCTGTTGAACAGAGGGAACAAGAGAGCTCTCTGGCTTTGCACCTTTGCTTTCCAATCTCAAGTTTGCACCTTTCTATCCCATGCTGCTTAGGTTTTTTGCAGCAAATCTGTGATGCACTGGAGTACAGTAGGCGGTTTACTTGTTTTCATGGAAGGACAATTTGTACTTAAAGCAGTGATTAGATGAATTCTGTCTTTCTTGCATGCTTTAGTTTCTGATGACTACTAGCTTCATCAGTGTAATTATAATTAGCACTCTTCATCTTGCTTTTACGGTACCAGCTGGACAGATTGGTCCTCTTACTGCACAGATTGGCGGCAGGGTTGCCTACATGGAGTTAGGTGACAGGCACCATGAAATAACAGATGGTAAATTCAGGGCTTGTTGGCAATCAGCAGGTTTTTGCTAATGACTTAATTAGCTATGCAAATTGTCAAATCAGTGTGAACATTGTTTTTATCGAAAACTTTACCTAAATTAATTACCATAATTAAGTAGCAGAATGTCAAGTATATTAGATGCGTAAAAGGGCTTGGCTGGCTATGGATTAGAGAGTTACCATCTTTATTAGTGTTGTGCTCCATGTTTGAGAAGTCTGAGGATAAGAAATGCAGTTACTTTTAAACTACTTCTAAAATACACATATCGCAAAGTTCCAACTGAGATGCACCCTGGTGCCTTTCCAAAGAAAATGGCTCAGGAAAAAATTACTGGATACAGGCTAAATATTTCAAGGAGGAGTTTAAAAGCAGTTTCATCGCCTGTTTGTTTGCTTAAAAGCAGGCACATTTTTCAGTCTACCTGCTTTTCAGTTCTGGGGGTTCTGAGATCCAGAGCCGTGAGCATGCAGCTAGAGAGATGCGTTATAGCTTTTCATTTAATTAGAAATAAAGTGTAAGCCTGTCTCCTGCTTCCTACTATGCGGGAACTTTTTAACTCTGTTGTTCAAATATCACAAAGTTAAGCGATGCAAATTCTCTAACATAATTTTTTTAAGTTGATTTTTTCTCTCTCAAGGTTTCCATATAACAAATATTGGGTGCTGTTCACAGGATGTGATGGTGGTAGGAGAACCAACTCTGATGGGAGGCGAATTTGGGGATGAAGACGAAAGGCTTATCACTAGATTAGAGAATACACAGTATGATGCAGCAAATGGCATGGATGATGAAGAAGATTTCAACAATTCACCTGCACTGGGAAATAACAGCCCATGGAACAGCAAACCTCCTGCTAACCAGGAGACAAAATCTGAAAACCCCACACCACAAGCTTCCCAATAGGTTAACCTGCAGCCGTGCCCACTGCAATGTATGTCAGTGGGTTATTAATTACTGTTTCACAGCATTCTTCAAAATAAAATTTAAAAGAAACACCTTTCAAATTATAAAGTATCTATTTCTAAACTAAAGCTATCCAATTTTTTTTCATTAGGGAAAACTCTTGTATAAGCTTCCATATACATACCTTGGAAGCATTCTCATACAACATGATACTGGCACTGACCTCGATTAAAATAATTGGAAAAGATACAGCATCTCATGAAAAATTTCTGACAGTGCATTTTATTGGAAGGGGTTGTTTTTTTCCTCATCAAACAATGGCCATATTTTAAAGTCATCAGTGCTCAGGATCTCATTAACGTAACTATTGTAAAACTTTTTACAATTGTAATATATTTTCTGCTTTTCAACTTGCACCTGAAATTTCTTGTTTCAGAAAAAGATCAGCTTTTAAGGAAAAGTAATTTAAAGTAACTTTTGTTCTTTCTTTAACTTTTCTTCCATCAGTTAATCATATAAAGGATCCAGCATTTTTAATTTACATTTAGCTGATGCCAGTAGATACTCTATCCATCATTTAATAAAAATACTGAAACAAGAAATGTCTTTTTTTCATCAAAGACATGAGAAATATTTTTATGTGGAAAAAGACACCCAGTCCTATGAGAGTTTATGCTTTGTAAAATTGCTGTCGATCCAGATATTTTAAAGCCATGTAATCCATTAACTTTGTGGGCAGCTTAATAAATCTAAAACTTTTGTGTTTTTATTATTGTATCTGAGTTGGCTTTGTTGTTATTTCTTTTCATAGTATATTTCTTGTATAATATTTTTGTAAAGCCCTCATTTTTTCTTTTACTTTTTTTTTAATTCCGGTGTATTTATGTGAAACTTTATAAAAGAAACTAATTTTTTTCATTTACATATTAATATGTTCAACTCATTATGTAAAGACACAGTGAGTCAGTGTGTTATATAATACAACTGTATTTTATGTATGCTTTGCCAATAAGTGTGCCAATAAACTGTGTTAACAAACGTGCTCTTATACAGTGCATTTACAGTTCCTTGCATGCAAAACATACATGCCTGTGTGCAGGATCACACACCAAGACAGGATCACACACAAAGAATTTTTGAAAATAGTCTTTCACTGAATTTCAGTCTTTTTCCAGCAAAAGGGAAAGTCTATCCTTGGGTGTGAATCATTTACAGCTCGATTTGGTTAGATGATCTTTTTTAACAATAACGATGTGCAACACCAGGGGTGGGTTACAGCTGGGAAAGCCAAGTGTGAGGGAGTGCAGGGCATCCAACCAGCACACCTCCATCCTGAACTTTGCATCCCTCACCTTCCAGGGCTGGGACTTATCAGAACAGGGATTTCCACTCTGCTGAATCCTGTCTGATAGCTGTATGATGAGTCCCTCAACTGGGGCTGAGAGGATTTTAAAAATTCTCCGTCTTTCTTCCCTTTGCTATCTATCCATTGTTCACCGAGCAAACAAAACCCCCGGAGTGGTGCCGCTGCTCTGAGCACAGCCCAGTCTGGAAAGCCCCTCGGCTGAGCTGGGAGGCACAGAGGGACACGCCTGCGTCCCGGGGCAGCTGGGAAGCCCTGCAAGGTGCACCCTGCGAGTGGCAAAGACGGGGAGAGCTGCCGACACAGAGATGCCGAGTCTACACAATCCTGCCTTTTCTGCACAGGAGCGATGTTTTGCTCTTGCCTGAAACTGTATTTTTAATATTACTGGCATTATAAAAACAGCTGAAGAATTTCTAGGGGGGGTGGGGTTGAGTGGCTGTACATATACCCTGAAGTCAGTCTAGGGAAATCTATATATCCCAATGATATATAGATATTTTTTAATCATGCTTTTGCTAGATGTGATGCCACCAAAGAGTTTTGAAGTGACCAGTGCAGAAGGAATAGAGGGCAAAGCACCCTGTGTGGCCACTTGTTTCTTAGCAAGACAGCTCCCTCTCTGCCCCAGGAACCAACCTCAGCCCCTGACATGGGTATATGCTCCTGTAATCAAAATCCTTGTTCAATGAATTTTGGCACCTATGGTATGCCTTGCAGGAAGATAGCCTAAAAGACACTCCAGGCTCTAGAGCACAAAGGATATCAGTTGTAGGGTAGAATTTAAATCTATCTAAATAACAAACGTGGATAGCAATGCTGCTCCTTCGTGACACTTGCAGAATGTAGGAAACTGTAGGTCTATCATTCAGTGACTATATCAGTCCTGATTTTTCCATGTAAATAATTAAATTCACAATGTATTCCATTAAGGAATCTCTGGCTCCTATATAACTGCTATAACATTACAATTATACACTGTAATTCTAACGTTCAACACCACTAATCATTCATGTTACATTTCCACGAGCACACTCTAAAAGGCGTTCCTTATTATTAATCTTTCAAGACTGGCACTACTATTTCAATTTTTAAAAGATTTATGATGTCATATTACTCCTGTTGTTTCAGTAAATAAACATAGGATCACTTGAAAAATGGGCAACAGACTCCTTGGAGTCCTGTCCTTGAATTAATCTGGAAGGACACTTTCTCCATATCTCCTCAAAAACCTCGTCTACAAGCTATCAATCCACCCTGTTGTGGTTAGGGTGAATAACAGATGGAGCTAGCTAATTTTATTTATTCACTTATTTATTCATAAAAGAAATGTCCAAAATGGGCCAGCTCAAGGAATCAGGTCGAGACGTACAGCAGCTGGACATGCAGACTCCTCACTGCTCCTTCCTTTGTTCTCTGAGCTGCTGCATTGGCTTTTCTTACCATATTTCAAATGACATGGTAAACTCACCAAGAAAGAGCCTGTGATCCCATTTCTAATCCCAAGCGCTCGTGTCCTGTCCTCAGGAACACTCCCCAACAGGTATAGGATTAAAGTACAGTGATCACATGAACTAATGGATTTTGTGGCTTTTGGTTGGGGGTTGCAATTAAATGACACTGTGGCTTCTGTGTGCTCCATGAGTGTCTGGCACAGAGCAGTGGGAAAGGTGAATAAACACCACAGGTGTAACCTGGTACAGGTATGGTAACAGGTCTGTGAGAGCTCAGGTTGCAGCCTGAAGAGTGAAAGCTTGAAACCAATAATTAATTTTACTGTAATCTAATCCCAACACCTACCAGAACATTGTATCTCTCTTAGAATTTGGAAGGGAATAATGTTGTTGATACTTCCCTCTGGGGAGCCCTGCAGCTATTAAAAGGAGGAAGGAAACTTATCTCATGATGTTGAAATAACTTTCAAAGAGAAAGCTCTTGTTTGTTTTAGCTAAATGGAGGGAAATACTGGCTCTGAGAAGTGCCCTCACAAATCAGAGGGAGGAAATTCCAGTTTACTTGGAAAAGCAGAATCACATAATTAGTAAAGTGACTGAATATGAACACTGATAACCAAGCTGGTTGCTGTTACAAAGGACTTGAACCCTGCAAGAGTCATAAGCACTGGTGGGTTTTGATTGTTCTTTGAATTGCTTTGTTTGGGGATTATTATTTTTTGTGGATCTTTGTTCAGCAAAGTCCCCTTCTCAGGGAACTTCCAACTCACATGAGTCATCAGCTGGTCTCACTGGCTGCCCCTCATGAGAACATTTCAGTTCTTCAATCTCCTTCTTTCTCTCTTTCCACAACAAGCAAAAATAAGCAGTATTTGCAGCTTTGTAGTCTTTTCAGAAAGGTGTCCTCAGGTTTCATCATCTATGCATTGATATGTATGAATGTAATAATGTAGTAGGATAATTCGGTTTGGAAGGGACCTTGGGAGGTATAACTAGTATTTGCATGCTTGCAGCATCACAGGCCTCTGTGAAAGTTGTGACTCATTTTTAACCTTGGTCCTGGGGAAGGTACTGCTATCACACATTTGCAAAGTGTAACCAACTTGGATCTTTGGGGCACAACACAAGAAGTGCCCCGTACCAGAGAGCTACCAAGGATGATCTGTCTGAAGGCGTGCAGAAACACATAGGGGCCAGAGGGGGAGGAAACTACCAAAGGGAATGGAAAATACTGAACATCATTGGGTGTTCTCTAGCACCAGGGTGGAGAGAGGCTCCTTACCCAGCTGTTGCTGCAAAACACCGTTAACGGAGTCTAAATGATAGAACAGACTAAATTTTGCAATTTCATGGCCTCCATGAAAATCCCATTTTAGCAAAGACGGGATGAAAGAGAAAACACGAATGATTGATACTGAAGGAAACCCAGTTTGTGCCTAACATATCCTGGAGAAACTGCTAATGGAAATTGAATAGTCCTGAAAATATTTCCTGAGACTGCAACTCTGATCAAGTAGCCCTATGGTGATATATTGCATGTCCAAATTAAAGCTGCCCTGGGGCACACGTAACCCTAGCAGCTGGTTTTATTGTGTAGGACTGGATGATTTGTATGTTTTTTCTAGCTTTTTGACAGCATATTTTTATACAAGGCTAAGGCCTGAATCTTCTACTATGTAAGAGAAGCTACTGAATATTTAACATCCCATAGAACTGCTGTTATTCCAACATACCATTATGTTCTATTAGGAAGCCTGGTGGTACCCTAGCATTTCAGAATGGCAGATGGTACCTTTAGATAGAAAGTCACTTATGGAAGTCTCTAAATTTATGGACCATGTTGGTACATTTCATAAGAAAATATGAATTTCCACTCAATGTTCAGAGTATTAAAATCTGTTCTAATTTACCATGTTATTTTGACAGCAACTAGTATCAGTTCTTTCAAAGGGAGAGGCTTTATTGGGAACAGTGATGGAGCAATTTAACCGTAAAAGCATTTCTTCCATGACCCCGTGAATCACTTCCAAAATAAAAGAACTATCCCTCACATCAAGAAATAATTTTAAAGGGTCTATGGGAAGTCTTAATTCATAAGCACATTTTAAAACACCATTATGCACTGAAGATGACATCAGAAAATAATACACTCGTGCATACAGAATCAAAAATGTTATAAAAAGCATCCAACCACAAAAGAGCACAAGCACTCCAGCTCCCCAAGAAATTCCCAACTGTGTTTCCATCAATTTTATAGGAAGCAGGATGAGACTGGTAAATTCAGTTTAGATAAGATACTAAATCCATCCCTGATAATTCAGGTTAACGCACATTAGCAAGGGAACGTGTTTCAGCTGAAGCAGATAAATGCCCACACAGTGTGCCTCCATGCCTGCTGGACACCCAAATTCATGATCCTTTAGGTCAGTGCTCATAGCTGGAGTCCAATTTTTTTTTTTTTTTTTTTTTTTTTTTTACTTTGTACAGTACCCTGTGACAGAAACACTTCCCAGGTGTCCAATATCTTACCAGTTGGAAGGTGACATGCAGAACATTTCTCAGACTGTGTACTTTATACCATGCTAAAAGAAATTCTGCCTGATCTGTGGAGATCCTCAAGTTGTTTATCAGCCCAGTTTAATTAATAGCTCAGTCTCAACAACTCCGAATTCATCAGAGATGCTGTGTATGATTTCATATTGAACAGCTGTAATATATAAGGTTAGTATCTCTTTTGTATGTGCATTAGGAGACATTTTAGCAAATGTTTGATATGAAGCAGGCATTTAACACGTCTTATCACATTCAACTGCAACTCTAATTTCATCACATGAAGTTTTATCCTCCCTGAGTGGTCTCTTGGGGGGTCTGAGTACTGAAAAAGCTGTTAAGAACTGGTGTTTGGTGCTTTCAGATGCTGGGGGGTTTTTCCATTCTATTTTCTTCCATCAATCTTTGATATCTTATGAAAATTTGTTTGTCATTTTGCACAAAGTTTTTAACTTTCCATCTTCTGGCCATGTGTAATACAGAATGCAGGACCTGTGTGTGCTCCACACAGACAAACCCATCAAAACCAAGGTGGGTTGCTCCCAGCTTGCCAAGAGAGCTCAAATTCAGCAGACAGAAGGTGTGAAATTTAGGAACTGTGATCGATACTGGGGCTTGTGCCTGTCTTTAACTGCAAACTCCAGACTGAAAAGAAATTTTCAGCTGTTTTCTTTGAAATCTCCCCTTCAGGTTAAACTCATGTTCCAAAGGGTGATAACAAAGGGTGAACAACTGAGACAGCTATCTTTTCATTCGTGTTTGTCAGCAGCTCTATGTCTGTATCTGTGCTTAGACCACCAGCTCCTCCAGTGTGAATCAGGTGGGAAGTGCTCCAGGAGCTGGGCATATTGCTAAGGACTCTGGACAGCAATCAAGAACCTTTACTGTGGTTTCTGAGCTGTGTAGGAGTAATGCAATTTTTACATACCACAGCTATCTCTGCTGCTGGCCTTTGTGTCAACAGGGACAAGGACTTTCAAGTTGACTTTGTTTAGCAAACTTCCAAGTTTTGCTGCTGTTTCAGCCTAAGAGCTCAAAAAAATATAGCCTATATCAGCCTTTTTTCTCCCAGAAAATGTATTATTTTTAAATATACTCCATTTTTTTAAGTCAGAATTTCCTTGAGAAGGGCCTAACTCACAAATTTCACGCAGCAGGATTTGGCTTTTCTGTAGATGCCAGCTGCATTCCTGAGAGGGAAGAAAAAATACTAATGGCCAGTTTATAATGAGGAACTGAACAGTGGCACTCTGCAGGGAGGCAACATTTTTGAGCTCAAGACCATGTAATAGTGGGATATGGGCTTTTAAAATGGAAAGAGAGTTGTCAAGTCCTATGATTTTGCTGTGAGACCCATGACATGGCCAGTTCTCAAGCAGGGAGGGGAACTGTTGGGAAAGGAAGGATGGTCTGTATACTAATTGCCTTCAAACAGTCTGATGCTTCCGAAAGCGGCAATCTACAAGACAGCAGTTTCCAAGAAAACTCAAAGTATTGGGCAAGAAAACTGCAATCAGTAATGAAAGCAAACTTCTAGGGATGAGCCTCATGCAGGCACTTCCCCGTACCAGGGCAGACATGTAGCTGCAAGGTCAAGACTCAAAAGGGAAAATGGAAAATCGATCTTATTTTATATTTTATTAATTTTATTAATTTGTTTTATTGTTTAATCACCTGTGACCATGCAGGTTAGTGCCAGAAACTGTTCTTGTTTTTTAATTGCAACAATCTCCTTTAGCTGATTAACAGGCAGATTAATTTGATATATCCTTTAAGGTAGAAGAAAGAAAACACAGGGACATCTCTACCTTGAAACCAGGGGAGTCATTTTGTCACATTAAAACCCTGGCTGCAGTCATAGCTTTTCTGAGACTGTTATACCCTTACCCATACTTCACCCTCCATCCGAGTACCCTGCAATCTCCTCCAGATCAGGGCCTTTCTTGAGGGAAGGTTTGTGGCCATTTGACTATCACTGCAAATATCTGCCTATACAGCTGCAGGCTGCTGTGAAACACCCAGAATATATGTACAGAAGTAATGATTCCTCAAAATCATAATTCTTTATTTTTTTTTTATTCAACCAAAAGTTTTTTGTTTGGTTTGAATGCCTTTTATTCTTTTGGTTTCTTCTAGGTATTGAAATTTTAACTTGTACTTTGATAATTTTCTTTCCAGATGTGATTTGCATGAAACTACAAGTACCACAAATTTGTTTTAAGTTTAAAACAAACAGTTAAAAATTTCTTGAGCTGGAAGTCAAATATCAAATACAAGCAGCTCTGATCTAGCCAGGGGTGGGCTGATGAGGTTCCCTTCTCAAGGCTTTTGACTAACCCATGATGCTGCAGAGTGAATTACACAGGTTGTGTCCTGCCCAGCTCTCTACAGAAATATGCTTGTAAATGTTGCAGAGAGATAGTTGAAGGACATATGAATGATGTAGATCATCCAAAACATCAGTTATTCCATCTTTCTCCTCTCCTCCCTTCCCCAATTCCCTTCAATATTTGAAAATAGACTAATCCAGGAGAGTCAAAAAAAAAGAAAAATTAAAAGAAGCATACCGAGTTGTCAGCTCTGGCTCATCTTGGGATGTTCTTATGGCAGCTGGTCCCTTAAATGTGACCAGAATGGATTAACCCTGACTGGAATGTGGCCACTGTGTACGTGCGTGGCTTTATGGCACTCTCTGTGTATACAGTGCAGCAGTTCCCAAAAAACACAGTTTCCTATAATTCCCTCAAAAGAACTATGATGACAATCCCACTTCCTGTACAAAGACAAAAGGCTTCAGAGCTGATCTGGCCTCATGGCACATTCATGGTCCCTCACAGGAAACCAGCAGTGCCTCGATGAGGCTCCAGGACAGCACGGGGCTGCCTTGTTCACTCACTGCACCATCCCATCCTTCAGCAGTGGGTACCACCCCTCCACATGAGCATCCACAGTTCTGCACTGAAGCCACTCAGCCTTTTACATGACCCAAGACACTTGTATATCTTAACATTAGTGTGTCTTGAGTGAAGCTGTGCCAATTTGGATCCCTTTATTAGCAGTATTAAATTCCATTGTGCAGGTATTTCCACAGCTGTGAGTTATTCAACATAAACTCCTACTGAAGTAGAGAATAGGCTGCAAATAACCCACCGGGGAACAATTTCTTAAGTGCTAGTTATCCAGAAAATTCCTTTATTCTCAGTTTTTATGGCAGGATTATTTGATGTAGAGGATATGTCCAGGTTATAATGTATTTGATTATTTATAGCAGATATCTTGTGGCATGAGCTCAATTTTAAAATGGACAAGGATTATTGGAACTAGACAGATGTGATGTTAATTTCCAAAACTAACCTCATTTTCAGTGGAGCTTGTGCTATTGCTTGCACTCTTGAGAATATCCCTTTTCTGGTAATTTTTCAACCCCCCAGTTGTTTTGCTACTGAGCCTATTTCATCCTGTGATTTTTCTGTTTTCTGCATCTTTCCTTGATGACTATTCCTGTTTCCTAGTGAAATATTTCCTTCCCTATGCCACCAAAAGGATCCCCCATATGGAAAAAAAAAGGTCTTTTTCTGTTCCACTCTTCATCAACCTTTGAGATATGCATTTTCAGTTCTATGGAAGCCCCAAGAGCAGGTGTCACCTGCTTTAAACATGAATAAAACACCTCACAACCCCCTCAATGGAAAATCTCCCTTCTGCACTGTTACCTGCTGGAGCCAGCAGCCTGCTCTTTTTGCTGGGGAAAGCATTTAGAGGATATATACCCTTTTAGTAATACTACTGCATTAGCCAATAAGGAGACCCTTATACAATTCTTGCTGGTGTCTCCAGTCAAACTATTGGCATTGCGCAGTTGTTGTGGTTTAACCCCAGCTGGCAACTAAATACCACATAGCTCCTTGCTCACACTAAACACTCCCCCAAACACCCACCCCCTCTCTGGTGGGATGGGGAGGAGAATCAGGGGAAAAAAAGTAAAACTCATGAGTTAAGAACAGTTTAATAATTAAAACAAGGTAAAATATAATTATACTAGTGATAATAATAACAAAAATAATAATTGTAATGAAAATGAGAGAGGGAGAGGAATAAAACTGAAGAGAAACAGGTGAGGCACACAACAATTTCTCACCACCCACTGACTGATACCCAGTCCAACACTGAGCAGCAGTTGGCCCATCCCAGCCAGCTCCCCTCAGTTTATATACTGAACATTCTATGGAATGGAACAGTCCTCTGGCCAGTTCGGGTCAGCTCTCCTGGCTATGCTCCCTCATGGCTTCTTGTGCACCTGCTCACTGGCAGAGCATGAGACACTGAAAAGTCCTTGATTTAGAGTAAGTACCACTGAGCAACAGCCAAAACATCAGTGTGTTGTCAACATTATTCTCACACAAAATCCAAGCCACAGCACTGTACCAGCTGAAGAAAGTTAACTCTTTCTCAGTCAAAACCAGGACAATTGTTCAGTTCCTTTTTAAAGAGACTCTGCCTCCTCACCCTCTGTTTTACAATTGAAAAGATTTTGAACTGACCCCCTAACTTCATCAAGAGCCCCTACATCTTCTACCGACAGGGCTGCTGAACACCAGCTCCACATTCAGCTTCTCTGCCACCTTTCTGCTCTCACAAAGGTGATCCCGTTACCCGGCCTTTCTGCCTGCAGTTTTCAGAGTGACCCATCAGTCCAAGGCTGGCTTCAGCCCCACCGTGTCACAGGCTTAGCAGTGATGGCAAGTGTGCTAGAACAGTGGCCAGGCAGTAAAGTCTTAGCAGATGCTGTGCCTCTGTGCTTGCAGCTCTGTCAGCCCCTTTCCCCCGTGTGATGAAGAGATCAGTTCTGAAATGCATTTTTGAGGCTATGCCATACTGAGCTGAGCTACTAAAGTGCATTGCTTACAATTATGATCCTTTTTTTATTTTTTTTTTTAATTCCCTCGTATTTATGGTGCCACGCTAGTTTGGTTTCAAAGTGCTGTGCATGGCTTTTATTTGTGTGATTTCCATTTGATTTTTTTTTTAATAGAAATTTTAGCAAAATCTTCCAAGTGCCTCTTAACAGTGATAGGATTTCATTCCTATCATCCCTATCCTTTTTTTGCAGACTATTCAGCCAGCAATATTCAGGGCTTTTCTTAATGCCTTCCATCTCCTCTGTGCTGCTGGGAAGGGGCCAGCCATCAGCCAAACAGCAAGTAAATAGATTGCATGCATTTAGTGTAGTGATGGGCACATATGTTTTTAGTGAAGAGTTTATTTGCCAGAAAAAAACTAGTTTGAGAATTCAGGTCAGCTTTTGGTGAATCACTTTGAACTAACACTAATAAATATAAGAGGTGAGGACAGAAAGATTTCAGAAGAGCAGGAAAAGTTCATATCAATTTTTCTGGAACAAATCAGCTCTGTTTAGTTGGGCCAGACTAATCCTGTTGCCAGCAGCAAAACCAAACCAAACCAAACCAAAACCCAAACAAACAAGCAAACAACAAAAAAAACCAAACAAAAAACCAAACAAAACCAAAAAAAAAGACAAACAAAGAACAACCCAGGCAGGGAGGAGAAAAACAGGACAGAGGATTGCCCCAAACACAACATCTAAGTCAGAGGTGTTTAATAAATCCACTTCCTTTGTTGCCCATTGCCCTTCCTCCCCAGCCCTTGCCCCGTCTCTCCTGTGACAAAGCTCCTGTTTCTAAATCCATCCACTACAACCTTCCCCATCCCTTGGTCTGCTTCATGAACATGCCCAGGTCCCAGCTGGAGAGCTCCCAGCCACTGCCATCCCACACCTATCTTTCTAGAGCTCTACACTAAATTCTCCTTGTCCAAATCCACCCAGACCTCCTCAAGTTCAAGCACCTCCAAAAAAACCTCCCCAAAGCCCCTTCTTCGTTCAGTGATCCATATTAGAGCAGGTACCTGGCTCTTCCCAGCACAGCTGGCTGCTGCAGCCCACTGTGGTCACCTTCACCTCCTGAAAAAGTTTCTGACAGAGTTCCAGCTGCAAATCAAAGATTTCAGAAGGATGCTGCACTCACTAGTAGGACAAAGTCCTGTCCTCACAGGTCTCTAAGGGCAGGAAAGGAGTATTATGATGAGGGAAAATCTGATGTACAGAAACTCTTTTTTCGGGATACATTCACAAGTAACTGAAATGTCATTTATATCTTTGAAAAAATGCTGCCCTTAACACTCACTTAAAATCTAAAAGAACTGGATTCAGCCTTCCATGTTACAAGAGGGCTGATCCACTGAAGAGGGGCTGATCCCATCTCCTGTCGAAGGGCAAAGGTGATCTCAGGAGTATCTGGGCCAGAGGACAGCCAGTGAGTAGCTCCAGAATGTGCTCATGGTCTCCACAGAAACTTAGCCCATATCTTTCCTCAAAGCCAGTCACAGGGGGAATTTGGGCTTGGTTTTTGTACCACACAGAATGAACTATCCTGCTTGCTATTCAGGTGCCACTGGGATCATGGTCTCTTCCATGTAATGTCCCCTGTCAGTCTCAAGTTTGATTTCTATTAAATTGATTAAAGGAGCAAGTGGACTGAGCGTGATTCTTTTAAGCACACTGAGAAACTATTGTTGAAAGCTGACTCAAAACCCTTGTACTTAATTTAACTTTCTTTTCAGTTAGTATATTAGGAAGCAGCACTACTTAGAGAGCTCCAGGCATGTGTCCCTGCTATGGAAGGAAAAGGTCATTTTGGTGCCAGGGAGGCTGTCCCAGCCATGCAGAGAGGAAACAGTCCAAGGCAGCCTGTAACAAGGTAGCAGTTTCCCACTGGGGTAGGCAATTCCACTGATTTTGGTGAAATGAAAAGCTGTGAGGCTCAAAAATCCCAGTGTTAACTTGCTGCTACCACACTAAATCCTTGTTCTGGCTTTTTGAGTTAGGTGAGTTCAGCTTATGCAGCTCCTGCCAGCAGCCACTGGTACAGATATTTCAGCATAATGGTCCTTCCTCACAGGCACAGCAAAGGGAGCTCTGAGGATATTTATGGAGGATCATATCACATAGCATTGCATACTTGGAGATGACAGAGGAGAATGCCAGTGTAATGGACCACAGCCTGACTTCACAGCACCGATTAGAATGCCTCTTCCCACAGAGGCATGGTCTATATCTGCCCTGCCTCACAACTAGCTTTGCACTTTCCAGGCCAGCTACAAAGCTCCAGTCCTCTCCCATGCCGGCCACGGTCCCCAACTTAAGTAAAGCCCATTGTTCAGTTCTCATCTTCAACTCACAAAACGAACACACCTGTAGTTTAACTGCTGGTCATTCAGCAAACGACCTCATTTAGAAACTAACCCCCTCAGTCCAATTATCCCTTTTCTTCAGCCACACGTCCTTATGTAGCAGCATTGCTCATTTATATGCTAATTTTACTAAGTCTACTTCAAAGGGGAGAATTGTTTGTTAAAAATCTTACACTCCAGCCTCAGTTCAGACCATCTCATTATTTACCTGCAAATTTAGGGAGATATGGGTAAAAGCTCTGTTCTTTTATGATCTATTGTCTAGGTGATCAAAGGAAACCATTCAACATGAAGATCAAAAAGAGTCTGGCTCCCAGCAGCCCAGCAGCTGGCTCTGCCAACTCCCAAAGTCCACAACCTCAGTTATAAGTAAAGACTGATTTTACTATTAAGTAACTTTTGATTACAAATTGGAGGGGGGAAAAGCACCTTCACATCATAGTCTCTTTACTAAGGTGTTAATGAAACTAGGCTTCATATCGATATTATCTCAATTATTAGTCAAGGAATATTCACTGTGTATATAGAGCCTCTATTAATAATCCTCAGATAATGAAAAATATCCCACAGACATAACTAATACTACTTGATAAATTGCTGGTGGACCACAGCTAACCCAGATTTTCTTTTTTATATAGATATTCTGCTCAAAGGATTTTTTAAAACCAGAGCACAGACACAGAAGTGTTTACTATTTAGAGAAGGCAAAAGCAGTGGCTGTAGGTTGAAGTATCAAAATGGGACACCTCATGTCCCAGTCTGTTAGGGAATTATGTCAACAGAGTAACACGATGAGAATAATGAATTCATGCTTTTCAGGGCTGACATAATTCCTCAGCCTAAGGAATTTCAAGAATGGTGATTTGTAGAAATCCTACTCTTCTAGAAAAGATAACGCACAGAAAGAATTTTTCATCATCACCACAAATAAACATTAAATAGTATACAGCTTGCTTAAGAAAAATAATGTGAGAACTGAAAAAGTGTAGACTTCCAGGCTTTAATCCTCCCTTTAAAGTCAACACACTGCTATTCACTATGGCATGTCTCTTTTCCACGCTACAAATGGCAATAAACAAGAGGCTGAGCACTGAAGTATATTTGGGGGCTATGCAAGGGGAGCACAAGGATATTTTGACTGGCGAGATAATGAAATATGTTGGGTCTTTTTTTTTACTTGATGCATTTCTGAAAATACAGAAAATCCTCCCAAAAACATTAAGCTATGTCTATGGAAGAAAAGCCTCTAGTGCTGCTAGGAAAGATATTTTGCTAACTGTGCTCTAGCTTGTTTGTACATGAATCAGTATGTTGTACCCTTCCTGTCAGTCAGTAGGAAATGAATACCTTAACAGGTCTTAGGTGACTTTTAGCACTGTTCTCATTTGGAGTAGATCTAAAGCTGATGTTTTGACCACTTGTTAGTATTAAAGATCTGATGGCATTTTACAGGAGGGTTGAGGTGTAAGTTTTGGTGTCCTGGCCAAATTCCAAAATGGGTAATTAAATTCTGTCCATCTAAACTTCCCCCTGTGGCTTTAGCTGGCTCAGGTATTCTTAATTTCCTGTCTTAAAATGTTCCATAGTGTTGCAGCGGTGGTGTTAAATAGTTGCCAGGTTTCACCTCGGCAATGTGTGAGATGATTCATACCTTTCAGATCTGCAGATAGCTGCACATCAGTACAGCCTATGGGAGCTGGAGGAAAGGCAGAGTAGGAATGACAAGATGTCATGACTGTTCCTTCCATTCATTTTCTAATTTTGTGATACTTCAGAAAAATAAATTAAAACCTCTCCATTCATTAATGAAATAAATCCTTCTCCCCCCTCAAATCTTCCATTCCTTCCATACCCAGGAGAGAAGAGAGAAGCTGAATAGACATGCACAAGGCTAAATGAAAATGCAGATACCTGACTACGCCAGGACGGGAAGAGAACTGAGGTTTAAATTTGACCTGCTCTCTTTCCTCGCCTCCACAACAGGCAGAAGAACATTTTTCACTTCACATATTATGAAGCCTTGAGAAATTTCACTTCCAAATCAAAGCTTTATGCCCTGAAATCATACTTATGGTAGTTTTTCTTCTTAAAATGTAGTAACAAAGCACCAAAAGAGTGCTGAAGGTGAGTCGAGCCCAAGTGAACGTGTATTTTAAGTTGCTCCCTGTTTTGTCCTTTCACTGGCAGTTTAAAAGCTAAACAAAGTCTATATTACACACACACCCCATAAAAATAAAATACAGCCTCCAGAAAATCCTTGTTTGAAATGGTATATGCAAGCCTGTTATTTGACACTCCTTCATTGTTATCTGCCCTGTTTCCTCCCTTAGTTTGCTTCAGTCTTGCAAAACTTCTGAACCTGGTCTGGATGTGAGAGAAGAGCCTAAAGTATTCAGTCTCTCACCAAAAATAAGTTAGGAGGAGATACTCTCTTTGTTAGGGAAAAGAGAGAGGTTTTTCTATTACCCAGTTCAGCTCACCCGAAAATCCAAGGATTTCCCCCCAGAGATGTCTACCTGAATCCATTGCTCAGATAAGAAGTGGAAAATGAGGCTTTTAACTTCAGCACCTCAATTTATTGCCTAAGGTGGAAGGAATAGCACTGCCATTTTAACACAAACAACATGTAATGTGTCTGTCTTGTGGCACGGTTCATGAATTTATCATGAGGTAGCAAAACGAGAATAGAATTAAATCGGTGAGATTTCATTCTCATACAAATTTCTGAAAACTCTCAATAGCTATAAGAGTCACTGGGAGCGCAGCAAACAACCACTACTGTCCTCTTCAGTGTCCAGTATAACAACAATCTCTTTTGCAAAAGGAGAGGAAGCAGCTGAGGTGTGTAACAGCTCGATACTCCTGGTTTTGTGGCTTTCTCCCACAAGCCTTGCTTCAGGAAGGACACCAGCGCGGCTCACAGAGAGAGCTTTGTCTGACCTGTCTGCCCAGGAGCTCAGTGAGTTACTGGCTGGATTACAACTGCTTGGCTGCCTGGGCTGCAGCTCTGTGTGAGTGAGGGATAACAGGGAGATTTTTTACACTTTTTTAAATAAAGGAAAAAAATCTCTTTCAGAAAGCAAATATATGCCAGGTTTTGTTAATGACAAAAGCAGAGCAGTAAAAAAGGGGGAAACATTAATGCTACTCTGGGATAAAAGTGTTTTGAAGAGGCACATCTTTAACTGATCAGGAAGCTCTGGAGGGTGGGCCTAATATTTTTGGTCTAAGCAACAAAATCTATGTTTCTCATTTTTCTGGCAGAAAGCCAGTTTTTCTTATCTTGAGATTTCCTGAAATGACATCACTAGGGCCTGATCCTGGAAATGTGGGAGAGGCTGAGTTCCCAGGAACCACTGCATAGTACACTGAAAAAAAAAAAAAAGAAAAAGTTTTTCTCACACTCTGAATGAAAAAAAAAGTCGAGCCCTTTCTCAATTAGGATAATCATTGGCTACATAAAGCCAAAAAGGGATGAAAAACGTGGTGAAGGGAGTCCCAGTGAAGCTCTGTTTGAAAGTCAAGAGTTTTCACTTTGTCTTCACGAATGCAGGCAGGGATCATTTCTGGAACTGCTCCAATCCTACTGCCCTTAAATATATAAAACTCCCACATCAGTCAATGGGAGCTGTGCATACTGAAGAGCTACCGGGTCGAGCTCATAAATGTCTGTCACTGATTGTGTGACACATTGGCACTCTTACGGCTGATTAAAGAAACAGACATGTCAGCAGCAGATGAGACCTTTGCACAAATAGGATAACAACACCATGTCAATATTTTCCTAATGTGTGAATAAGTGCTGTGAGGGACAGGGCACACAATATTCCAGAAAATGAAGTGTGGGAGATGATTGAGAAACCTTGCTGGACTCTTATCTAAACACCAAAAAGCAATATTAAATATTAAATCAAATTATTAATATTAGAATATAATGTGTTAGCATGACACCTCACCTTCTCTAAAGCAAGTTGCCACTTGCCCTTGATATATAATCACGCACTAAATGAATGATTTTCTGTTACTGCTTTCCAGTATGCAATAAATGGGGTGGAAAAGCTTTCTTTTTGTCAGAGAGAAATTTCCAGACAAGATTGCATGTTGTAGTTACTAGAGGTGGCAGTAGAGGGGTACATGTGTAAGAGCTGGCCTTTGTAGTGTGTGAGGATAGAGGTATAAAATGTTGTTAAGCCACTCTGAAGCCCTCCAGCCCTCAGGCTCTCCAGCTCCAAGAAAAGACCTGTGCAAGAAGCAAAGCGCTGTTTTCTTCTGATTTATGCCTTGTTAATTTTGGCTCGAAAGCACCTAATTGTGAAAGTATAATTCTTCATTTTTAAGATCACAAATTGATCTAAGTCTAATTGATTTTGTATATATGTTTACTTGCTTCAAGCTTAAACAGAAACACCATCCTTTAGGCATCTCTGGTGTCTGGGACCACCTGGGGACCCTACAACATTTTAGCCTTGTTCTTACAGTAACAAAGTCAGTGTTAGAGTTTATAGGAGCAACTCAGAGGAGACAGAAGAAGGAAGATGGTGGTCAACTGTGTACACATACGAGGGCTTTCCTTCTCAGGAAAATCATCTTATTATTATTTGTCTTGAATTGCAGCAGCTTTGTAGCACCTTACAGGGCAGGAGATCTCACCTGCTTTCTTAATAAGGAAAAATGTTACATATTTATCAACTTTTTCTAGTATTGCCATTTTATTAAGGGGTAGATTTCAACTCTTCCCATGTCCAGCACACTGAGAATGGCCCTTCCTTACCCCATTTTATCCCTTGGCTTGAGATGGATACACGATGTAGAAATATGAATTCACATCAACTCAATGTTGTCCTTTGACTCTGCTCTGCCCCCACCCCCAGCCCAGAGCCCTCACACTGTTTTTTCTGATGCCTCTTCTGTGAGCCATTCTCAGGGTATATAGGCTCTCTAAAGACAGAAATTACCTGCATGGTTACGACCATGGGATGCACTAGTTCATTTCTGTCCACAAGAAGTCTCTAAGGAATTTTATATAAACAAGGTATTGGCAACAAAATATTAAATTGACAAAGTGGACAAAGCTAATATTTAAGCCAGACTCCCAGGAAAAATAGGAGGAAAGGCTTATTGTTGGACCTATCTGAACATGGACCAGAAGACCTTTAGAGGTCCTGTCCAACCTGCCAGAGTCTGAGTGTGGAAGGAGGGATGGAGTGGAAATGCATCAACATGTTTTTGCAATGGACACGCACAGATAGTCATAAGGAAAAGAAAAAGGAATGTGAGGCTTAATGGCTCAGAAAAAGACCCTAGATGTCCCAGAAAGCTGTGTACTCTGGCAGGCTTGGATGAGCTGCATTAGGTTCAGGACACAAGTGTATAGGCTCAATCATTAAGGAAAATGCAGGAGGCCTTCAAAGTGCTTGAAGTGAGCACCTTATGTCTTAAACTCAGGGCCTAGAAGCTTTGCAGAATTTGGAACTTCTCAGCAATCATGCAAGAGGAGCTCAGTCACTTCCATGCCAAATTAGTGAGTATTTCTGATAATATCTGGGTCCTACAAGAAAGCTGGTCACATGTCAGCAGTGTCTGCAATAATGGGACTTTCACATCTGTGTTTTTACAGTAGAATTTGTAATTCTATAAAGTACTTCAGTGCTTGTGAAACCCATTGCATGAATTAATAAATAATAATGGCTTGGAAACTGAAAGACATTCTGCTTTAAATCTAAGAGGACTCTAATCTTTTCATGCTAGGAAGACATCTTTTCTATATTCCCTTTCTTGGGATGTCAAAGATATATTTTTCCAAAACATTTGAACAATTTGACTGGGACTCAAGGGAAAACTCTGGATGCATTGTGGTGGAGTAATGAGTCAGAAAGTTTTCTTGCCAGGGATTGAGAAATGCCTGACCTCATTTCTGAGAACACTGCATGAAAGGGAAAGATTTTACCCTTAGTGGAATTTTAAGTGTTTAGTGTAGACCTCTGATCATAAGGCAATGGCATCCTTGTTCCAAAAAAAAAAAAAAAAAAGAAAAGAATCTGTGTTTGTCTTTGTATTTAAAAGTAATTTTATTAAAAGTAATTTTAGGTGCCAAATAATAACATGGATATTCTGATTATTGTTTATTGAACTTATAACTTTGACCTAAGTTTTGGCTTTATATACATAGCTTTGTCTTTTAAATCATAAGTCTGGGAAGCTCCTGGGGGTCCAGCCCCTTGCACCAAGGCAGGATTAGCCATATCTATTGCATTTCTGACAAATATTTATCTAATTCCTTCTTACATACCTCCAGCACTGAAGATGCCCCAGGCAATCTGTTTCAATATCTAATCTGAGTCATCCTTGCTCCAAATGTAAAGCTATCTCTCAGATGCTGTGCTATGGTTGCAGAGAAAAACAGGAACATATTAGCCCTGTGGCTACATGGAACAAGTTTTACTGAATTGCTGGTAACTAAAATTTGAGGCATTTTATTTGTTTGGTTTGGCTTAGGTTGGGTTTTATGATATAGTCCCTGGGTCTGTAATCAACATACATGTTCCATGAGAAAAATTACTACTGGACTTAAGTAAAATTATATATATAATTGCACATTTTGTATAATTTTCTTCTGCAGATGATGCCAAATTCCTCAGGTGCACAGCAAAGCCTCTGTGGCTGCCGCTCTTCTTTGGGTGGCAGGCTGGATGTAATCCCCAGTGGATGCAGGCAGCTCTCTGCTTTGCTTTTTGTTTTGCTTTGCTTTTAGGTTTACCTCAGTAAGTCAATTAACAATATTATTCACCAAATTCCATTTATTTGCCACAAACTTGTTAGAATTGGCTACATCAGGGTTTGACTGGCACCTTATCTTGGTATCTGATCATCAAACACACACAAGTGTGTATAAAAATCCATTGAAAAGTTATCAAAGCTGGTAGCTTACTAAAGTTTTCTCTATGGTAATTGTTCCAACTTATGATATTCTACAAAGCAAGTTCCTACATATAGAGAGAGTTTTTTTAATTTTTTTTTTTTTAGGCAGTGGGTACCACTGTCCTTAATGAAAATCAGTCTTTTTATCCTGGAGACTAATATAGCTCCTGGCTCTGGAGCTTGAACCCTATCTCCCTAGGCTCTCAGAACATTCTCATTTTTCATCCCCACTGAGAACACAACTACAGCACATTTCCTAATTTCTATCATATGTTAGTGTATTTTGTGAAATGTGATTCCCTTTTTTTTAAATAAAAATAACCAAATAAAGCACATTTCAATGAATAGATGTTTTCCACTTTTTGCCTTACTTGATCAACTCATTTGAGAAGCCAGTAGTTATTTTCACTAAAGCTAGAATATGTAAGACTTCAGTCAAAAATGTGACTTTTTTATATCTTATTAAATTTCATGTGGGTTATGCAGAAAATAAATTACATGCAACAGTACTACCTAAGTACCACTACTGTATTTTTTTTTCACTGAGCAATTTCTGAAAGCAGTATAAATCACAGGCTAAATTCTGCTGCCCTTCCTCCAACCTTGCTGAGCCAATATCCCATTAAAGTTTGGCCCCATGACTGGATGAGTATGGGAAAGCCTGTAATTTATAAGGCCATATCCAGTCTATTATACTTCTGGAAAATGTGCAGAAATATATTTTTAAGAGACTTTTCTCTCCAAGTTCCTAAAAAAGCCTGAGTAATTTCAGGGAGGCAATCTGATAGACAGATTTGTATGAATATTTATATAACTAATAACAGAGCCAATATTTCTAAATATTTTCTAAGAATATTCACTCAAGTGAAACAGTGAATGTGTCTTGGCTGTTTGTCTTCTTTCCATTTACTTTCTGTGACTATTCTTGCAGATGAGTTCACAGGCAGGAGTGTTGAAGAACATTTGAGAATAACAGCACTATTCACAAAGTGAATTTAAACTTGTAGCTCAGAGCAGTTTCATGAGAAATCTCTCCTAATTTGTGAAGAGAAATAATGATATGTGGCAAGTGAAGTTCAGAATTACCTTACATTTTTAATTTTGAATTGTCAATCTTTCAAATGTAAACAACCTACAGGTGATCTTCAGAGAGCCTACAGAAGAGTAATTTCCCCTAATTCAAGAAAATTTTAAAGTATCTTCTGAAAATATGCAAACAGAGAAAGGTTAAATCAATTAAATAGGTTATTTATCACAAAATACTCATTCAGCCATAGAAACTAACCCCGAACAGATGTACACTCCTCTGATGTACACTTGTGGTCTATTTGAAGACAAATTAAAATGCTTCTCTTAGTATCAAATAAATACCCTTCAAAATGCTTCTTCAGATTTTGAGTCATTACCATGAACATGTGTGGTGCAGAATTAAACACTGCAAATATGTGCATCTTAAAGGTCAGGGCCTGAATAGTGAAGTCTGTATTTACACCAAAGGAATGAATAAATTTCCATGTATCCTACATACCTGAGATTAAGTTCTTCATTAAATAGCTTGAATTTTCATGACTGGAATGAAAAAAAGCCCAATAAAAATTTAGGAGTTGCCCCTAGATGCCATTTTGACTTTTGCCAGTGTCCCTGCTACAAAGTCCTGCTAGGCTCTTCTCCAGAAGGGCATCTTAAATCTAGTTGAGTCTCCAATGGTAGGCAGACTCTATACAGCTGGAGTTATGCAGTTTATCTCCTCCTTACTGTTTAAGTAAGGAAGGGAAGTCCAGGAAAATCTATCACTTAGGTCCATTTCTCTCCCTACTTACTGCCCACCAGCAAGGGGGAAGAGATTAAAGCTTGTCTATTTGAACAGGCAGTACAGACATACAGAAAAGCTGGCATTGATTATAAGAGCCTCTTGGATCTATTAACAGTAAAGCACAGTACAGACTTTAGAAACTGTAGGCTGTTCAAGTAGAAGACATTTACAAGGCTAACTACTTCATTCATGGGAGTTTTATATTCTTATATGTTTAAACTGCTTGCACGTGTATGTATAAACCATATACTTAAGTGTGCACATGGCTACAATTGTTTCAATACCCATAACTTGTCAGATGTAGCTTGTTATTGTAGGTTTCAAGCACTAATATGACTGATTGATGTTGATATGTTCTGATTAAATTTACTGCTGATTAGTTGATCATCACTTGGAACAGCAAGAAATTATATTTCACTGTTTTTAGTACACTGATTGACATTCAGTTTATCAACCATGTCACCAATGGGAATTATCAGAGCTAATTGATTTCTAATGAGGATATATTAATTACATAAATGTAAGGAAATTCAATCAATTTTAATCTGTTTTATTTAAAGACGAGCAAACACGAAACTAAGAAAAGGAAACATCCAGACCCTACAGTAATCCTTAAATTCTACACAAGTGCATTGACCTTCTATTTTAGATTGATCTGCCTGTACAATGGATCTTCACTTCTGAGGGTTCTTCCTCTATTCTGAATGAAGATTTGAAGAACTGTATCTTTTTTTCTTTTAAGTATGACATACTGCTTTTTTCATCAAGAAATAATTCCTAATGGGAGAAATAATTGTTTTAGTTTTATGTCGTAGAGCTTCATATCTTCTGGTGTAAGAGAAAATGATTTTAAATAACACTGTTATTAGTTTTAAACACATGAGTAAAAAGGAATCAAGGACATAAAAGTTTAAAAAAAATTAAGCAATTAAAAATCTCTTTAAAGTCCTTGCTTAAAATCTCATATATCTGCCTTCCACTGCCTGTGGATGCCAAGACAAAATGTTAACTAATTTTGCAGTTTCTAATACCAGCTTTCTGGGGTTTGGTTCATGAGTCAATTACACCCCTACTGGTGTAGGGGGTTCTCACATACCGATATCATGGGTGCCATTGGCCCTAATTCAGCAAAGCATTTGTGTGTGTGTGAATCCCATTGACATTCACAGAGGGTCACTCTCTGCTGAATTGGGATCTGCCTTCATCACAAAATTAAATGGGGGAAAACCCCCCTATGATCAAGACTTTCATGTATAACCTGAAAACTAACATCTGTACTCTGCATTTTCCAGGATACCGTCCCAGCTAGTCTGCAGGTCTCTGCTGCACACTTAAGCTGATTTGAACGTTCCTGCCTTGGCTTCACACATTCATTTTCCCTCTCCCACTTTCTCTTTGTCAGGTGAATTTGGTGGTTTGCAATCTGCATTCTCAATTCTGCTTTAATGCCTTCCAAAAGCTGCTTGTTGCAGACTCAGGTTCATACCTTATTTGTTTGCAAGTCTTTTCTTTAATGCTCTTGCTCACTTTTGGACCTGCTAATGAAGGCTGAAGTGTTTTACTTAATGTAGGCAGAAGTATTTCTCTGAATGCACGCTAGTCAAGGTATAAGTCGACAGTTTCTTATGAGCAAATCATCCAAGAAGAAAGCATACACACATTTTCTTTAGGGAATTGCTGGCAGTCTTAGCACTTCTCCAACATGATTCATGCTAAAGCACTTAGAAATATCACTCTGTCCATGTGTCCAACTTCCACAGCCTGTGCAGAAGCAGCAGGAGTGGCCTATTGGTATGAATAATTTATGGCTGGGGGCAGAGCATTTTTACGTATTCATATGTTCACCCATTAAGTGCAATTCAAAACCCACAGGAATGCACAGAATGTGGGGACTTCACCAAGCTCCATGAGCCTTAAAGGAAAAGAAACTTATCTGCCAAACCCATAAAGAAAAATAACTAAAAAATTAGGAAAACTCTGTTTCTAATGTAGCATTTGAAATGGAGGATCTTAAGACACTTAATATTTCTTAATTATTTTTGTGCCATAGTGCTGGCCATAAGACAGATGCCTAACTGACAGCACAGTTATTACCTGGATGCTAAAGTTCAGCTTTACAGATGGATGTGCTTGCAGCATGCACTCATTAATGAACACATTTCCAAACATATTTTATTTCAGATTCAAATCTTTATAGTATTACAAGACTTATTATGAAAAAATTAGTTTATTATACATTGATAAGATGCTTATAAAGCACAGGGTAATGTTTATTTTCATGAATCCTTACCTCAATTCATAAAGGTTTGTTTATTTTTATGGTAAAATAGGAACCTGTCCTATTTTCAAATGTGTGCAGTTTATTAAAACAGTCAAATTCCATATTTAAATATACTCATTCTTTTTTATGGTTGAAATTCAAGTAATGGTATTTAGCCATCAGTAAATACTACATAAGTGATGGAAAAAGGAAAAATACTCTTCTAGTATGCTGATGGGGCCTGTGACATGCTTCCAGATGGACTGTGTTTTATGGGGAAGGGTAGGTACTCACATGCAGAGCTTGGCTATTTTAAAAGTGGCTAGCCAGAGCTTAAGCCTAAACCCCAAACTAGCCATACATTCAAGGGGTTCAGAGTTCACATCAATCTACTAGAAGATGCACAACTGCTGTAGATCAACAAGTTCCGCAGCAGCATCTTGCTAGTACTGACAGTGTCGGTATTCTCACTGGGCAAATGCTTTCAGAAGTGCTGCAGCCTTGCTGGGAAGTCTGAGCTAATATGTTTTGGTTATGCTGGACAATGGCTCAGGGACAGAACAGTCTAACTGGCAGACAGGATCTGTATAAGATAGAGCCTGCTCGATCTACTGACAATTAGTCACAAAACTCTGATGTGTCACAACAGGGCAAGAATAAAACAGATGAATTTTCATGAGCTTAAAAAAAAAAAAAGAATGTCACTGACACCAAATCAACCCCCTCGGCCAGATTTCAAAATCTGCTACAAATATGAGCACATTAGAGACTTTTTTAAAAACTAGTGTTTCAACTCTAGAAAGAGAGTCTTCACTCTGGAAAAATCAGAAATCTGTCTTAACTCTGGAAAAGCCATCTGAAATACTGATTTTCAAGATCTTCAAAAAATATGACATGAGGCGGAAATGAAGCGCAGAAAGTTTCAGCCTAGCTGCTTTACAGTTGGCAAAATCGTACAAACCCATAATAGGAGTGGCCGAACAAATCACTGACAACAACTGAGACAGGCCTGAAGAGTTCTTGGTTGCAAAGCCAAGTACTGAGCAGTCAGAAAATTGATAAAATTTAATTTTCCCTATGTGATCTTCAAACACATGATGACACATTTCTCTTGTTCGCTCCCATTGAACCAACACCATGTCCAGTGCCCAGAATGAGCAGGGTTCAATTGACAAGCAGATCTTTTCCAGGAAAATGTGATGAGGATCCAATGCAAGAAAGACAAGTTTGCCTTTGCCTAGTCCTTTAAATTACTTACTTGCTTTCACTGGAATTAAAAAGAAGTTCTAAAACATTCTTCTGAGCCAGACATCAACGATACCAAACCAACAAGGTACCACAAACTTAAAGGCATCATAAAGCAGGTATTAAAATAGGAAAATCTGAGGAACTATAATAGCAGTAAAATTAATTTAAAAAAATTATTTGAAAAACGGAATCCTACTTGTTAAGTTCACGTGCACTGTCAGATGTAGAGGTTTGTTGATGACAAAGAAAGCTCGTTTTACTTCTTTAATGGTAGCACAACATATGTTTTAGCTAAAAATAACATTTTGTGTGCACTTTCTATTTTAAAAAGTGGAAAAAACATTTTTTATAAAACATGTTTGATACTGTTAGTAATTTTTTTCCAGATAATATTTTGGTTTTAAAAAGAAATATAAGTGATTGAAAATTATTCAACAGCTTCTTGAAACCTGTTAGCATGGTTGCCATTCTTAAAGGAACAAGAAAACTCATGTATTTAGGGAAGTACAGATCAGTAGTTAAATCTGGTACTTTGCTGGGTTTATTACTATACACAGAATGCCAATAGAAAGGGTGCTACCATATTACTTTCTGACTTTGTGGGAAGAAATACACTGGACAAGGAATGTGAAGGTAGACAGCCCCTACTACTGAAAGAGAAATATGAATCTTGGATAATAAGCTTCGCATCAAAACAGCTTTAGGAACAAAAGCTGTTTCCCTCCACAGGTATTTCTCATTCTGGATCTTTTCTTGCAAAACATTTTGTTCCTCTATTGTGACACTGAAATGGTTAACAGCAAACTTTTGAAATCAGATTTGAAAAGCTTGATGAAAGAGCCTGATGTTTTGCCTGATTTTTCTTTTCCTCTGTGGACAAAGGCCTTGAATGCTGAAGGCTGAAAAGCCTATTATCACCAGAAAGAAATGTAAGTAAACAAGGCATTACAATAATGAATTCTACAGTACACCACGCAAAGGCAAGAACCAGTTCTGTGCAGCAAGCAGTGAAAGATTTGGCTGTATCTTGGCAATTTTTCAAAAATGATAACAATAAGAGGTTTTGTCGCTTCAGACATGTAAATCAAAAGAATATCTCAGAACTAAAAATGATACTCAGAGTTTCTAACCATTGACCCCAAACCAGCATTCAAAAATAGACATTAAAACTAAGAAGCTATAATCCTACAAGCCATGCAGAATCAAACCTAAAGAGCTAAAAAGATTGACTTTTTCTAGTCCATTTGAAATTAGCTTGGCAATAACTGCCGTTATCCACAGGAGAAGGATTTCTGATATTCAAAGTTAAGATGTGATAAAAAGGAATAATCCAAAAATTATACCAAGAGTATATTTCAAAACCAGCACTTGAAATAGTCTGAAATTCCCCAATCTTGTTCCTAAATAAACAGCAAATACAGAGGCCATGCACAAAGGTAGTTTGGACTATAAGAATATGGAGCGTTTTATTTGTAGGAAGTGAAAGAGTGCATAAGTGAAATGTGAAGATGGTGTAATTTGATATTTAGGCTTTTTATAGTGCATTAACAAATTGTGCAAATGTGCCTAAAAGCAAATAAAACCAGCAGCTTGGCCAAACTGGTGCAGTAGAGTTTTGGCAGAGCAGAAAGGATCCATTCAAAACTTATCTACTGGTAGAACTTAAAGCTGCTTAAAACTTCCAAAGCAGAAAAGAGTATCCTTGTATGTGAGCAATGCCTACTCTGAATGAACACAAAAAAGAAGACAAAGCATATCAACCTGTTAATGGTGAGA
The DNA here is from genome assembly GCF_001604755.1 of Lepidothrix coronata. Taxonomy (NCBI): domain Eukaryota; kingdom Metazoa; phylum Chordata; class Aves; order Passeriformes; family Pipridae; genus Lepidothrix; species Lepidothrix coronata. Next base: position 18,802,497 of record NW_016690180.1, read on the forward strand.
GTCTTTTACACTGTTGCTCTCATCTGTGAGAGAGGGCAAAAGCCCTTCCTGCAGCAGTGAGGTGTAGCTCTTCAATGCCACTGACAGCAGAGCACTGCTGACTTATCTGGGGCATCCTATGGGAATGAGCAGTGTCGCTTCAAGACACATATCCAAATAGGAGGCCAGATTGGACTAGGCATTTGTTCCTTTCCTTACCTAAGCCTACATACTCAAATGAAGAAAAGCAAACAAAGAAGCAAAAGAAGGCTTAAATGAAACACGCACTCGGGTGAAGCATAATTCCACTGCAGATGGGGTGCAGGTGGAATGCAGGTATTGGCACCAACCTAACTGAGGTCAGCACCATGCCTGGCAATCCCTGGGGCTGCAACACTGCGACTCCTTTTCTCTCACATCAAACTGGACAAGTGTGACAGATTCTCAGCCACTGAACTACCTTCCCTTTGGGATCTGCCCCTGTCTCAGTTTGAAGAGACTGGAATGTTTGCTAAAGAGGGTGAGTTATGAGACAGACCAAACTCCTCTCTCTCAGCAATTGTAAATTCAAAAATTAAGGGGCTTTAATCGAGGAAGTGTGGAAAAAAAAAAAAAAGAAGAAATAACAAGCCTTTATTAAAAGATAGATGTACATTGGCAAGAACAGTAACAGAACACAGAAACAACTAAACAATAGTCCTGTACCCAGAAGTTCCCTTCAAACACAAGAAAAAGTCCGAATACTTCTCTGTCCTTAGCGCAGTTCTGATCACGGTCGGCAGGGGGCGCTGTTGGATCACCGGAGGTGCAGAGCCTGCAGTTCTCTGTGTTGGCCTGCAGGGGGCGCTGTCGGGCTCTGGTGGTCACCACACNGTGGCAGTGAGGTCCCCAGGACGTAGGTTTGTTTAGAGTGACCTTCTCTTAGATGGATTGCCTTACAAGGCTGACGAGCTCCATCTGCCCGGGGGGCTGGGAATCGAACCCGGGTCGCAGTGGTGAGAGTCCTGCACCCTAACCACTAGACCACCAGAGGCCCCATCACAAAATTAAATGGGGGAAAAACCCCCTATTATCAAGACTTTCATGTATAACCTGAAAACTAACATCTGTACTCTGCATTTTCCAGGATACCGTCCCAGCTAGTCTGCAGGTCTCTGCTGCACACTTAAGCTGATTTGAACGTTCCTGCCTTGGCTTCACACATTCATTTTCCCTCTCCCACTTTCTCTTTGTCAGGTGAATTTGGTGGTTTGCAATCTGCATTCTCAATTCTGCTTTAATGCCTTCCAAAAGCTGCTTGTTGCAGACTCAGGTTCATACCTTATTTGTTTGCAAGTCTTTTCTTTAATGCTCTTGCTCACTTTTGGACCTGCTAATGAAGGCTGAAGTGTTTTACTTAATGTAGGCAGAAGTATTTCTTTGAATGCACGCTAGTCAAGGAATAAGTCGACAGTTTCTTATGAGCAAATCATCCAAGAAGAAAGCATACACACATTTTCTTTAGGGAATTGCTGGCAGTCTTAGCACGTCTCCAACATGATTCATGCTAAAGCACTTAGAAATATCACTCTGTCCATGTGTCCAACTTCCACAGCCTGTGCAGAAGCAGCAGGAGTGGCCTATTGGTATGAATAATTTATGGCTGGGGGCAGAGCATTTTTACGTATTCATATGTTCACCCATTAAGTGCAATTCAAAACCCACAGGAATGCACAGAATGTGGGGACTTCACCAAGCTCCATGAGCCTTAAAGGAAAAGAAACTTATCTGCCAAACCCATAAAGAAAAATAACTAAAAAATTAGGAAAACTCTGTTTCTAATGTAGCATTTGAAATGGAGGATCTTAAGACACTTAATATTTCTTAATTATTTTTGTGCCATAGTGCTGGCCATAAGACAGATGCCTAACTGACAGCACAGTTATTACCTGGATGCTAAAGTTCAGCTTTACAGATGGATGTGCTTGCAGCATGCACTCATTAATGAACACATTTCCAAACATATTTTATTTCAGATTCAAATCTTTATAGTATTACAAGACTTATTATGAAAAAATTAGTTTATTATACATTGATAAGATGCTTATAAAGCACAGGGTAATGTTTATTTTCATGAATCCTTACCTCAATTCATAAAGGTTTGTTTATTTTTATGGTAAAATAGGAACCTGTCCTATTTTCAAATGTGTGCAGTTTATTAAAACAGTCAAATTCCATATTTAAATATACTCATTCTTTTTTATGGTTGAAATTCAAGTAATGGTATTTAGCCATCAGTAAATACTACATAAGTGATGGAAAAAGGAAAAATACTCTTCTAGTATGCTGATGGGGCCTGTGACATGCTTCCAGATGGACTGTGTTTTATGGGGAAGGGTAGGTACTCACATGCAGAGCTTGGCTATTTTAAAAGTGGCTAGCCAGAGCTTAAGCCTAAACCCCAAACTAGCCATACATTCAAGGGGTTCAGAGTTCACATCAATCTACTAGAAGATGCACAACTGCTGTAGATCAACAAGTTCCGCAGCAGCATCTTGCTAGTACTGACAGTGTTGGTATTCTCACTGGGCAAATGCTTTCAGAAGTGCTGCAGCCTTGCTGGGAAGTCTGAGCTAATATGTTTTGGTTATGCTGGACAATGGCTCAGGGACAGAACAGTCTAACTGGCAGACAGGATCTGTATAAGATAGAGCCTGCTCGATCTACTGACAATTAGTCACAAAACTCTGATGTGTCACAACAGGGCAAGAATAAAACAGATGAATTTTCATAAGCTTAAAAAAAAAAAAGAATGTCACTGACACCAAATCAACCCCCTCGGCCAGATTTCAAAATCTGCTACAAATATGAGCACATTAGAGACTTTTTTAAAAACTAGTGTTTCAACTCTAGAAAGAGAGTCTTCACTCTGGAAAAATCAGAAATCTGTCTTAACTCTGGAAAAGCCATCTGAAATACTGATTTTCAAGATCTTCAAAAAATATGACATGAGGCGGAAATGAAGCGCAGAAAGTTTCAGCCTAGCTGCTTTACAGTTGGCAAAATCGTACAAACCCATAATAGGAGTGGCCGAACAAATCACTGACAACAACTGAGACAGGCCTGAAGAGTTCTTGGTTGCAAAGCCAAGTACTGAGCAGTCAGAAAATTGATAAAATTTAATTTTCCCTATGTGATCTTCAAACACATGATGACACATTTCTCTTGTTCGCTCCCATTGAACCAACACCATGTCCAGTGCCCAGAATGAGCAGGGTTCAATTGACAAGCAGATCTTTTCCAGGAAAATGTGATGAGGATCCAATGCAAGAAAGACAAGTTTGCCTTTGCCTAGTCCTTTAAATTACTTACTTGCTTTCACTGGAATTAAAAAGAAGTTCTAAAACATTCTTCTGAGCCAGACATCAACGATACCAAACCAACAAGGTACCACAAACTTAAAGGCATCATAAAGCAGGTATTAAAATAGGAAAATCTGAGGAACTATAATAGCAGTAAAATTAATTTAAAAAAATTATTTGAAAAACGGAATCCTACTTGTTAAGTTCACGTGCACTGTCAGATGTAGAGGTTTGTTGATGACAAAGAAAGCTCGTTTTACTTCTTTAATGGTAGCACAACATATGTTTTAGCTAAAAATAACATTTTGTGTGCACTTTCTATTTTAAAAAGTGGAAAAAACATTTTTTATAAAACATGTTTGATACTGTTAGTAATTTTTTTCCAGATAATATTTTGGTTTTAAAAAGAAATATAAGTGATTGAAAATTATTCAACAGCTTCTTGAAACCTGTTAGCATGGTTGCCATTCTTAAAGGAACAAGAAAACTCATGTATTTAGGGAAGTACAGATCAGTAGTTAAATCTGGTACTTTGCTGGGTTTATTACTATACACAGAATGCCAATAGAAAGGGTGCTACCATATTACTTTCTGACTTTGTGGGAAGAAATACACTGGACAAGGAATGTGAAGGTAGACAGCCCCTACTACTGAAAGAGAAATATGAATCTTGGATAATAAGCTTCGCATCAAAACAGCTTTAGGAACAAAAGCTGTTTCCCTCCACAGGTATTTCTCATTCTGGATCTTTTCTTGCAAAACATTTTGTTCCTCTATTGTGACACTGAAATGGTTAACAGCAAACTTTTGAAATCAGATTTGAAAAGCTTGATGAAAGAGCCTGATGTTTTGCCTGATTTTTCTTTTCCTCTGTGGACAAAGGCCTTGAATGCTGAAGGCTGAAAAGCCTATTATCACCAGAAAGAAATGTAAGTAAACAAGGCATTACAATAATGAATTCTACAGTACACCACGCAAAGGCAAGAACCAGTTCTGTGCAGCAAGCAGTGAAAGATTTGGCTGTATCTTGGCAATTTTTCAAAAATGATAACAATAAGAGGTTTTGTCGCTTCAGACATGTAAATCAAAAGAATATCTCAGAACTAAAAATGATACTCAGAGTTTCTAACCATTGACCCCAAACCAGCATTCAAAAATAGACATTAAAACTAAGAAGCTATAATCCTACAAGCCATGCAGAATCAAACCTAAAGAGCTAAAAAGATTGACTTTTTCTAGTCCATTTGAAATTAGCTTGGCAATAACTGCCGTTATCCACAGGAGAAGGATTTCTGATATTCAAAGTTAAGATGTGATAAAAAGGAATAATCCAAAAATTATACCAAGAGTATATTTCAAAACCAGCACTTGAAATAGTCTGAAATTCCCCAATCTTGTTCCTAAATAAACAGCAAATACAGAGGCCATGCACAAAGGTAGTTTGGACTATAAGAATATGGAGCGTTTTATTTGTAGGAAGTGAAAGAGTGCATAAGTGAAATGTGAAGATGGTGTAATTTGATATTTAGGCTTTTTATAGTGCATTAACAAATTGTGCAAATGTGCCTAAAAGCAAATAAAACCAGCAGCTTGGCCAAACTGGTGCAGTAGAGTTTTGGCAGAGCAGAAAGGATCCATTCAAAACTTATCTACTGGTAGAACTTAAAGCTGCTTAAAACTTCCAAAGCAGAAAAGAGTATCCTTGTATGTGAGCAATGCCTACTCTGAATGAACACAAAAAAGAAGACAAAGCATATCAACCTGTTAATGGTGAGAGTCTTTTACACTGTTGCTCTCATCTGTGAGAGAGGGCAAAAGCCCTTCCTGCAGCAGTGAGGTGTAGCTCTTCAATGCCACTGACAGCAGAGCACTGCTGACTTATCTGGGGCATCCTATGGGAATGAGCAGTGTCGCTTCAAGACACATATCCAAATAGGAGGCCAGATTGGACTAGGCATTTGTTCCTTTCCTTACCTAAGCCTACATACTCAAATGAAGAAAAGCAAACAAAGAAGCAAAAGAAGGCTTAAATGAAACACGCACTCGGGTGAAGCATAATTCCACTGCAGATGGGGTGCAGGTGGAATGCAGGTATTGGCACCAACCTAACTGAGGTCAGCACCATGCCTGGCAATCCCTGGGGCTGCAACACTGCGACTCCTTTTCTCTCACATCAAACTGGACAAGTGTGACAGATTCTCAGCCACTGAACTACCTTCCCTTTGGGATCTGCCCCTGTCTCAGTTTGAAGAGACTGGAATGTTTGCTAAAGAGGGTGAGTTATGAGACAGACCAAACTCCTCTCTCTCAGCAATTGTAAATTCAAAAATTAAGGGGCTTTAATCGAGGAAGTGTGGAAAAAAAAAAAAAAGAAGAAATAACAAGCCTTTATTAAAAGATAGATGTACATTGGCAAGAACAGTAACAGAACACAGAAACAACTAAACAATAGTCCTGTACCCAGAAGTTCCCTTCAAACACAAGAAAAAGTCCGAATACTTCTCTGTCCTTAGCGCAGTTCTGATCACGGTCGGCAGGGGGCGCTGTTGGATCACCGGAGGTGCAGAGCCTGCAGTTCTCTGTGTTGGCCTGCAGGGGGCGCTGTCGGGCTCTGGTGGTCACCACACGGGAGGGGGGTCTGGGGGTGGTCTCGGATCGCGGGAGAAGCCAAAAAGAAAACGGAGACCCTCCCCCCAGTGGAAGAAGGGCAGAAGGAAAAGCAGTCCACCCCCACAGGACTCACTGTTGTTCTCAGATGACGGTGTTTCAAGGCTCCTCCCTTTTCTCCCAGCGAGCACACAACTCTCTGATGAAAACCCAGTAGGTCCCAGCTGGAGTCACGAGGCAGCGTGCGAGCCGATCCAGGCCAGTGGTCAGGCCTCACCAGGACGAAAAGCCAGAAAGACTGGCTTCCAGGCCTTTTCTCCAAAAATGCCCGGACACAGACCTTGTCTCTGTCCCAGAGAGAGAGCTCCGCAATCTGATCACTCCCCTCTGAGAGGAGCCCAGCCACCCCCTTCCAAAACTCCTCCCCTCTCCCCCCCAGCCTCTGATGGGCCATCCATTAGGAATGCGGTCTGGCCAGCTAGATTCTTTTGTAAGGGTAATTGACCCCCTTGCCCCCAGAGCCCCTCTCACTCCGTTTCCTCACAGTGGAGCAGGGGAAGAAAAATTCCCCTATTGGATTTATAACCTATAACAGCCCCTTCAGTAATTTTTCATAGCCGGGCTCACGGAGTGGGAACACAGGAAATTCAGGCAACAAAACCCCCTCAAATCTTAGTTCCTGACTTTGTTTGTGTCCCTCTGCATCAACCTTCCCCACAAAGACAAATCCGAAAGACTTCTCCTGACAAGCCTGGTGCCTTAAAGGGCAGTACAGAAAAAACATAACGGACTCTGAGGTGGTTTTAGGGTAGAACCTAGGTTGGGAAGAGTAGCTGAGATGATTTGATTTGATGAAGACAACCTTTAGGGTACAAGCACAATACAAGGTCCTCTTGTATAGATTGTCATCAAAGGGTCAGCACTCAGGCTGCAGCATGAAGTAGGTAATGCTAAAGAAAGGATTTGGGGCATTGCAAAAACTTTCCCTCTCAGCAGGATCAGCCTGGGCCTTGATCCAGGCTTGGATCGGTCCTAGGCTACAAGTATTTCTGTGCAGCTCAGCTGAGTCCAGTGCAAATAACTTCCAAAGTAGTGCCGGTCCAAGCCTGCTCCAGGATCAGAAGTGAGAATAACATGTCACAAGCACAGTAATTCAGAAATTTTGTGTGGTGTTGGATGGCATGCTCTTATATAGCTACAGGTAGTTTTGAGTAGAGCAGAACAGTCTCTAAAGTGTCCCTAAAAAGACAAGACCTTTCATGAGCGGGAGCATCTACAAAATAAAAAAATAAAAAAAAAAAGGAAGAAAAAACCCCAGCCAAACAAACAAAACAACAAACAAACTCCCTTGACCTCTTTAAGATCTACAGTACCCACTTAAATTTACAGGAATCATGATGTTAGTAAACTGTGAGACCTTTGTTAAGGCTTCTACAAATAGGCCAGAGTGGAGCTGAAACTTGGACTCTCCAGGGAAATCTCCACTTTCCTAAAGGTCTGCCCTAGCTTCAACATGTGGAGATGAACAACTGAAACAGCAGCTCTCAGTTTTAGCTAGCACCAAAATTAGAATCAAGATCAAAGATTTGGTTCGTGATCTGTTCCCGCTAGACCAGCTCCGCTGAAGGCAAGAAAAGTTAGTTTTAGTTAAAGCTCTGGCTCAGGGTATATAAATGAACAAAATAGTGTGTCCTAGTTAGAGCAGCCAGGACCAGTTCATCACTGTGCGGGTGTAACCCAAACTGTGTATTCTACACTGTCTATGTCATTTCCCAGGAACTGTCAACAATAGACCATTTGCAGCAGCTGCCCAGAGCACACCTGACCCCTCAGGCTATAAACTGGGTGTTCAGATGCCTGTGAGATAGGAGGATGCTCCTATTCTCACACCAATGACTCAGGTGTGATAACTCCCCGCTGGGGAGCCATTAGCACCTCCACACCCAGCCTGAGGGGTCATGTCTGCTAATGGGCCATCAAGGATTCAAAAAATATCTCACGACTCACAATCACCTGTTGTGGAGCTCCCCGCCCTGGGGGAGGTACAGGACATTCCCACTCGAACCTGAGTGTATATACTCTTGGGGTCTTGGGACTTCTGGGGCCCACTCGTTGGATCCAGAGGAGGACAGAACCTCGAGTGGACTGCAACCAGTACTCTAGAGCGGACTGCGATCACCTCTCTCAACCAGACTGCAACCAGCACTCTCACCAACAGATTTTCCTTTCCTTTTACTTTGGACTCAGAGGGACCACGTGGGGCTCAGCACGGGGGCCAACGAACACCATTCAGTTTGTGCCCCAGGGTGCTGCGTTATACCTCTGGGTTTTGCATGTTAAAACCAATTGTTTGCCTGTATAATTGTATTATTGTATTATTTTTATTAAATTGTAACTCTGACTTATAGTCTCTTTTGAGTTGGGTTCATTTCTCCTGCCGGTTTACCTTTAAACCAGCATATAGTGTCAGAAACTATGATCTTTTTCAGGGATAAATAGTCCACTTGGGTTTTTTTTACTGATTCCATTTTATAAATCATTTTAGTGTGCATGTGAGGTAATATTTTCTTGCCATTTTGAGTTGCTTGGTGCTGAGTACCATAGCATATATGTATGTGTACAGAAATGAAGAAGAACTAAGACAAATCGAATGGTATAAACATTTGCCCTGTGAAACAAAACTTGATTATTTGCTGAAACATGCAATTAGATATTAATACTTCATAAAGTGTAAAAACTTATCTAGAAATCAAAAAATAATATTTCTCCTATTATTGTAATCATATACTGCTTTCAGAGGCAAAAATTGCTGATATGAATATGAAAATTTTTGTTTAAATAATGTGCAAAAGGGAACAAAAAACTAATGTAATTTTCCACATATATTTGTTTTTTTAGAAGAAGTCAGTACCCAGCACACTTACTGGAAGCAGTGGGATTACAGGTAATCATGCAACTTTCAGCAGTATAAGTTACGAAACCTTCTGCTTTATCAATATATCTCATGCATGCAGAATATTGCTGTTATAATACAAAAGTTGTTGTAATAGCCATTGGGCTCCATGTTTTTTCTCAATATTTAATATTCCCTCCAGAGTTTTCTACTTTTCACATACATAATTAATTCCCTATGGAATTAAGAGATTTTAGTAACTCATCAAAGACATCAGAATACTGGAATATAAATCCAATATTTTTTATTAAATTACTACATTTAGATTAAAATATAGGTAGTGAACTACAGCTTCCAGACACATTTCACAATGTTCATGCTTAGTAGATCATGAAACCATTAAAGGGTTATTGTACGACTCAGAAGGGCTGTTTGGATGGGAAGGATGGTGACAAATGGGATGAACCAGAGTGAAAACAACCAGACCAATCTGGAAAAATTGCTCAACTCCATAAGCCATACAGACTTAAATATGGTCTGATAGGAAGAGGAATTGCATGGCAAATCAATTTGTTTTATCTGAAAGGGAAGGAAAAGGTTGTCATTGGACAATTTAGTCCTAATAGGAGAGTGTGGATTGTAGGCTCAGTATTACATACTCCAGGCTGTTTACCTGTAGAAGTTATCGAGTGGGTTGCAGAGAAGAAAGCATGAAATATATGCAACTTTTGTGTTTTGGTGGCTACAATTGTACCTTTTCATTTCTAGCCTAGCAACAGACACATGAAACAGGGGAGCTTTGTTGACCATTGTGTCCAAATTAACAAATTTTTTTCACTGTAAACTTGTACCTGGAAATATTTTCCCGTTGTGGGAAGCCCAGTTGGCTCACAGTGAACACTCCCCTTCTGAGAGAAGCCTAATCTGGTGCCTGTTTAAGTACCATACAGAGCTCTAAGCTTCTTGGCACTGTCAGGATATATTTCATGCCTAATATGAACACATCTGATGGGTACAGTCCCTGTTGACCACCTGTCTGATGCGTGGTCTCATAGTTAATTCTGACTAGCTCAGAGAGTAGTGGTGTTCTTTCTGCTTTTGCTCAGCTTCCCTTTCATTTTTCATTGGCCAGGGCCTTAAATTATAAGTGTCTACTTCATATATCCTGTTGGGTAACTGCTCCATGCAGCTGCACCTAAGAGACCAAAACCCTATTAGACTAGGTGCTGTACAAACATCAGTTTAAAAAAAAAAACCAAACAAAAAGAGATTGATCCTGACATAAAGAATAAAGCAGAAAGAGTACGCCTGAGGAGATGTAGCAATGCTAATAGATGTTTGCACATTTTACAAGACTTCCTTATAAAGTGTTTTAAAAAGTAAGTCTATTTGCCAAAGTTAGGTCAGATGAGCTGACAAGAAAAGAAAAATCAAAGTGAAAAAAAGAAACAAATTGGTGCAGGTAGGATTGATGACAGACTGAGATCAGGCTGATTTAGCTAATCCCAGAATACACACTAACGCATGTAGTTCTAGTCTGCCTGGGAATATATCCATTTGACTTATTTGTAGCAATGCAGCCTGTATTAATGTTTGTATAATAAGGTATTAATGATTACATAATAGAGATCTATATGCCTTAGAGCAGCAGTCCTCTGCAGTTGAAGAGAAGAAAGGTTCCTCACCTGCAGGGAAGAAAGGTTCTCACTTCCTCATACCTTAACAGCAAGAGCTTGGACAAGACTTAGGCCCAACTGTCTAGCTGCCTATTACCGGGTTTTTACGTTCTTTAAGAAAAATTTTGGTGTTAGGCTTGTTCCTCTTGCATTTTTAAAATTATGGTGCTCTTTTACATATTTTATTCAGTATTTTTGTTACATAAATTGATTCACAGCAGTCTGGTTTTAATATTCTCAGTTAACTTCTTCTAAAATCACTGCTTTGAAATGATTCATTTTTTCACAGGCTGGTTCCTGGAAAGCTGCCTGTGATTCCCAGTTCAGGTCTGGAATTCTTCTTTCCCTTCTGGGAACACTTATTCAGTGTCCAACTCTTCCAGTTCATGATCTTGTATCTCAGATCTCTGACACAGAAGGTGGCAAGGGTGGGTGCTGCAACTTTCAGCACTACAGTATTGAAGGTCTCCCCATGTAAACACCAACTAACCACAGCAAAGGTAAACACCAACTAACCACAGCAAAGGTACTAGAACAAATCCTTCTACCCAGGCAAGCTGGGAGAGCTGAGCTTCTCCCTAAAGAATTGGCTGCTGCCAGCTTTTTGGATGTCAGTTTGCCAGCTCAAATATTATGGGACCTTTCGTTCTATATCTCCAGAGTGAAACAAATACTGTTTTTTCCCCCCATTCTTTTCCTTAGACTTACTGAAAAAAATTCCCTGCGGATATTTTTACTTATATAATCAACTCATGGGTTAAACTCATCAAGGAATAAAGAATAGGTATCATATAAACAATTCACTATTGCAGTAAATCATATTTGTTAAAATTAGAAACTTGTTGAATAGGGCCTTGATGATAATTGCTAAAGTTGGGTATTTATGGTAAAGTGACACAGACTTAGTCATTAGAAAAGCAAAATTCATCTTTTTAAAACTGTTGGTTTTCACTGATTATTGAATTTCAATATGCTATCACTGGAATTATTGATTGATCTATTTAACAGTTTTACAGACCATTGCCATATACTCGTTAACTATCTTCTATGTTCAGTCCATCTTGTACTATGACACATTTCCTGGATGAACTATGAGCAATAAATTCCATGTTTGCTACGTGTTTTTGCAAAACTATAAAATCTATGGAGGCATCAAAAATAAAATTTAATAACACAGATGATGCCCAGACATTCCTTTCTCTTTGAAACTCCTAAGGGCTGACTTGCAGAGGAATCTAGATGACCATTTCCCCCTGATTTCAGTAAAAGCTATGAATAAATCCACAAAGTAACTTAGCCACTGAAATATCTTACTCATAGATGATTGCCATCTAATACCATCTCCATTGCTAATTTAGGAACCTGTGGGAGAAGAGAGCACTTGTGGAAGAAGAGAGAGCTGTTTTGCCAGATACAATCTCAGTTCAGAGGAGAGGATAAGCCCCAGGGGACACACAGCCTGACCCACCCAGATCTGGGCACCTAACTCCGATCAGGTATGCTCCTCCAGTAGGATCCAAAGGAGTGAGAAACATTCTGCAACCATGCTCTGCTCTTGTTCACAGCAAGAACTTGAACCAACATTTTCCATCCCCTGGGTCAGTTTAGAATGAAACTTGCCATTTTTCCCACTGCTGCCGTTCACTTGATATAGTTAGCACAGGAACAAAAAGAGGCAGAACATACAGAATACTGAAAATTAACATGAACAGAATATCCCTGCTCCAAGGGATATCTTTTATTTATTCATAATAGAATATCTCTAAGGAGAGACATTTGGAAAGTACAGAGTAACCAAATAACTTGCCCACAGGGGGACCTGGTAGAGCAAATTTTTTTTGCTCTACATAAGAAGAATATGAATCTTGGTCCTTCATCTCCCTAATGGATGCACTAACTATTTAACTCCTCTGGACATATGCACACAGTCTCTCTCCCACTCACTCCCTCTCCCTCCTTCTGTTTCATGCCTTGAGCCCACCCACTGGCTGTCCTCCTGTTTCTTTGCACAGACTGAGATGTTGGCTTTGGTGCTGGGCAGCAGTGATAGCAAACTGTATGTAAGTTTCTATATGGTAAAAAATGGAAATATTTCCTAGTCGAGCCTTGTCCTAAAAGTTGTATCAATTTTGCCAAATACAATTCTGTTATTTCTAAAAGAATCAAACAGCTTTCCCCATTATATTTTTCGCATATTTTAGAATAAACAATTTTAAAAAAAAAAGGTTGAAATATGCAGATGCAACTGAAAATGTTCAGAGAAGAAAAATGAAGTTTTACAGTCCAATACCCAAATTCAGCTGAGACATACTTGGACTGGGACAATAAAATTGCCACACTTTGTCTGATTTCATACTACATCTGTATCTCTATTTTATTATTAAATTACAAAAATAGAGAAAAAAAAGTTTGTGTGTAAAAACCCCTTTACCACATTGGCTAATGACAGATAACACACCATTAGTATTTGACTTCCTTGGAATTGAAGAACAAGATCTTCAGACATGTATAAAAGAGAGGTTAAGTGTTTCAGCTTTTAATCTGGTAAAAAAAGCCAAAGAGAAAATCTTGCAGAAGAAAATGAGAGATGAGTCACTGTTATCCACACAGGTGAGTTTTTACCATCATCTGCTTTTCCTAAGTCCTGGTGCTCAGTGAGGACCAGGAAAGCAAGACTGGTGGCAATTAAATACACTCATTCAGCTTTATGTTGGGACAATAAAGCAGCTGGGCCAAGTGAAACAGCCAGGCTACAGACACAGTAACTCACCCTGAAATTTAAAGCAAGTACAGCCAAGTACACACTGAGCTGTCCTCTAAACTTGAAAACACATGACCATTTGCCACAGCCTCCAGGAAAATATGGATATAAGCTGGTATATGATCTTTTACTTGCAACCCTGGACAATCTTTTGGTAACCTTATGTGTGCACTGAGACCTCACTGTTTTTATGTCAGTACACCTAGCTACAAACTGACCAGAAATTAGTCCTCAATATTTTAAGTTATCAGAGTTAACGCAAATCTTTTCCAATAACAAAAAATAAATTTCACCCTTTGGTCAACAAACATTTTCAAGCGCTGCAAAAGCTAAACAAGAGAGCTCTAAAGGTTTGGGAATACTAAGCCCTGATTGATTAGAATTAAACATTTATAATGAAAGAACTGATTGCCTCATTCATGCCTCAGAGTCTTGAGGGTGCCTTAGGGTTTCATGAGGTATTTGAGGAACACAGCTTTTAAATGAAAATACAACATTTTTAATGTAAAATTCAACATAGTAGTTGCAGCTAAGAAGTCTGAACTAGCTAAGTAGACATCCTTCCTTTCTGTCATTTTATTTGTAAATCCATATTCCCTTTGGTGGGTCAGGTTTTGTTTTAATGCGTTTGAATATTGTGGTGCATCACAGATATTGTAAGATGAGGCTTAACTGCTAGAATGGAAGAGTGTTGATTTTATACCATGCCTTGTGATAAATGTTCTTTGTGTAAAGCAGTAAAAATTGGTAGAGATGGGATACAAGTAGCAGTAAAAAGAAAAATGTTGAGACTCTTTCTTTTAAAATACATCCTGCAGTTTAGCTATAAAGCTCCTTATTTTTAGAAAACCAGTAGAATTGTTCAGGCTCTGCCCCTGCAGTTTCAATAGCAGTCTAGTACTTTAAAACCCTGACCTTGAAAAGAAAGCGTTTACATTGTAAATGTACTGGCAGTATGTAGACTATTCTATGACTGAGTATCCAACTGCGGCAAAAAGTTCAGAAGCAGGTTTTCTTTCTTCTGAAAGGCCTAATCCATGGGGCTTTTTTACTGGTAAAAGCACTTGGCACTAATTGTGACTTAGTTCTAGCAGTGAACCTGTATAATTCTCAGATTTCACACAGCTAATTAATTCCCATGAATACCAGGAATCGCAGACTCTGATAGTTGTTAATATACAGCATAGCATTTTTTGATGCTTAGATTTTCTGCAAACATAGGGGACCTCTCAAAGCTGAGTCTAGTGTCTAAAATGAAGTGTGGTTTCATAGCTTGGGATCACACACAAGTTTATGATGACCAGGGTACTTAAAGGATAAGCAGGTACAGGGATGAAGGGTGGCACTAGAGGGATGTGCAGCCCCCCTGCTCTTGGGGCTGCCTATCAGACACCCTGCATGGGTCCAATTCACAGCAAATCCTTTGTAAAAAGTCTCACCTTCAAGAACCTCTTTGAAAAGGGCCCATTTCCCCCACCTGATCACAAAGTTATCCTGTTCTCTGCTCTGCTATGGAGACCCTGACTATAACCCACAGTTTAGGAGACTTCTCTCTTGCTTCTAAAGCAGAGATTTACCATTTTTATTATGGACAAAGCACAACTCTCCAATCTTACAATTCTCATCCTTTATAAACAGGATGAGTGCTCTGACCATTAATGAACAAATCTTTTAATTCGTGCTAAAATTAAACTGGTTATTTAAAGAAATTTAACATCTGTTCTTCTACCTGAATAATCTTAAAATAACAGACCCCCTCAAGTGTCCATGTAGTTAAAATTAATTGAAAATTTAGGCACAAGCTGTATTTCATAAAAATGAGTTGTAATTAAGATGTTAGTAATTATTGTTTTATCTATTTGTTGTAATTATAGAGTATCCAAAGAGGATCAGGTCAATAGTTAACTCCGAAGTGGAGCTATATCAGAGATGTAACTGGTCAGCATCCCCGTCTGCAGCTGGTCCTCACCAGACAAGTCTGCTAGATATGACAGTGATTCAGCAGTAGACTGGGCATGTCAGAAGTGTCCAGTACTAGTACAATTTTTAGCATAAGTCTCGCTGTCTGAATCTGACATTAGTGACTGAAAGGTCTCTTCATGTCACTGTTACCTCATCTCAATAGCATATTGAAAAAGCCCTTTCAGGAAAACTGGGGTGTCCTGGTTTCAGCTGGGATAGACTTTATTTTCTTCCTAGCAGCTAGTACTGTGCTGTGTTTTGGATTTAGGATGACAATAATATTGCTAACACACTGATGTTTTAGTTGTTGATGAACAGTGGCTACACCAAGTCAAGGACTTCTCAACTGTTCATACTGCCCTGTCAGTGAGGAGTGTGCTGATGTACAAGGAGCTGGGAGGGGACACAGTCTCCAATGAACCCAAGGGATATTCCGTACTATATGGCATCATACTGAACAAAAAACCTGGGGTGAGTTGGCTGGGGGTGGCAGCCACTGCCTGGGGACAGGCTGGGCACTAGTCAGTGGGTGTGAGCAGCTGTACTGTGCATTCTTTGTTTTGTATATTCTTTCATCATTACTGTTATTTTCCCTTGCTTTTCTGTCCTATTAAACTGTCTCTTTCTTAGCCACGACTTTTACCCTTTTTTCAGTTCTCTCCTCTACCTCCTCACAAAGGCCACTGAGGAAACAGTTACTGTTATACAGGCTCTCATGTCTCTCAAACATCCTCAGCACTGTGCGTTATGCTTCCCAAGTAAATAATTGCTGTGGTCTCCACATCACAGCTGGACAGTTTAATACAGAGCTGGTTATACTCTAGTGTCAATGGCAGCTTGACAGTTGTGTCTAGGGACTCCATTTGACAAGATAAATAATAAGGTCACTGTACACTGCTTGTTACACATTCGATTGAATTCCACATGCAAGAATTCGTCAAATGAAGCCAACGAGACGATGTCTTTCTAGCAGTTGATATCCTGATGTAAAATGGTGTCAACTCAAAGGTCCATCAAGCAGTCAGTGAAGACCTCAAACAAATGATCATAGAAGGTCACGGTCTTGCCAAATAAAAACCACCTTGTTAAGGGGGAAAGCATAAAATAGCTATATATTTTTAGAGTTTTATAAATAAACCAGGGTGGTCAGTTTGGGAGTTAATTTTCATTTAAAAGGTTATCTTGAATTAAAGTATTACTCTGTTCCTCTGATCTTCTGATCTTAGTAAAATAGATTATTCTCTACACTCTTCAAGTAGGTAAAGCTATGGAAGACTGTGCCCTATACTTTAACACAGTGTTTAGTATTAACAACCATTTCCCCTTTTAAACATTGTTATTTTTAGGAGTTTGTCTGCAGAAAATCTCATGAAAGATGTTGGAAACTTGTCCTCAAAATGGTTGCTTTCTCCTGAGTGGAAGTGTTTTTCCAATATACGGCTGCAACTCTACTCTGCCTAAATAATTGGTCAGAATACAGCCCACCAGACTCCCTGTCCTGGCTCTCTGAGGGCATATTTATGGATATAGGGTTGGTTACAGCTGAGCTCCCAGTGTCCACAGTACCCAAAACTCAGGCTGCCCATCACTCCCAGCTGTCTTTCTAGCATACAGTATGCGATATACAGCATGAGCGCCCTCCTAGGAAAGATGCCAAGAAATCCTGTCTCCAGGCTGTCAGCCAGACCATGGGACTGGCACGGCAGAAGCAGAGCAGGACAGCAGCCCAGTCATCCTGTGGCTCCACTGCAGACACTGCTGCGTGTCCCCAGCCCGTGCCCAGGGATGGGGATACCCAGAAACCCAGCCTGACCCTGCTCTTCCCTGGCTGCTTGGAGGCTTGCAGCGCTGGTGCAAAGAGAGCTCATGATGAAAAAGCCGAGCAGAAGAAGCCTATATCCACAGAGGCATTTTGAGAAGAACAGCATGTTTCCATTGTTCTTCCTACGGCTGAGATCAGAGGCTTCTCTTAATGAAAGTAGCTGCTGGCTATATTCTTAATGGCAACACTATGATGGCACAAAGGGGAAAAAAAAGGAAAAGATAATTTCTATTTTTAGGCAAACATTTGAATCTGGAACTAGAAACACAAAATGCCCCTCACTGGAATAATTTTATTTGATAATGTTAGACAGCAGAGCTGAGGTTTCTTGGATACTGTTTTTGAGCATTTATCATGCTATCTTCTACATATTTTCTTAGAATTTCAATTTCCTTCAGAATTTTAGATATTATTTATCTTTGATTTGGGATAATTACATTATTTCTACAAACTTCTTGTTTAGCTTCCTGTTAAATTGAACTTTATTTCAATGCAGTTGGTCTTTTTCTCTGACACAGAATATTTTCTGCACTTAAGCACCTACAGCTAGTCACATACAAGACCTAGAAAACAGAGTAAATAGGTCATCCTGTCTATTCCTCTGCCTCAAGGAAAAATCAACTATACCTATGTCATCCCTGATAGATATTTGTCCAACTTGTTTTAAACAGCTCTAATGATTGAATTTCCAGATTCTCCTTATCTATTCTAATGCTTAAATATCTTCTCAAAATTGAAATCATTATGAGATTATTAAGAATGAAACCATGCCGCCACATTTTGCACTGGAGTCCTTTAAATTAATGTGAAATGACATCTTAATGTAAAAATGAACAACTGTGCCTAGCAGTTTGTTCAAGATGGGTGCCCTCCCACTCACACAATGAGAGATAAAGGATAATCACTAACCTTCCAGCTCTACAAGCAATTGCAAACCCCTTCTCTTTCAGTTTTCCTAATTCTAGGAGCAGACATTGCATATCTGAACTACCTGCATGTCTTTCAAGGTACTTCAGGAGGTCTTTACCAAGGAGATGTTAGATGTTAATGCCGGAGACAATCTGGTGCTATGATTAAAATTATACTGAAGCATAATGTGTATCATGAACACAGATCTTCCAATTTTATGCACTGGGCCTTTCAGTCATGTTCTCTAACTGAGCTATATTTGAGACCTTAGCAATAACCTTTTGTATCTGGGACTCACTCCACTATTGCCTGCAACGTATAGCCTGTAAGAGAGGGACAGCTTTCCATAGACAGATTTTGCCTGCTTTGGCATCTCCCAGTTGCTCACCCCATCCTGCTTCCTTGCAGGGCCATACTTTGGCTGTGAGCTCCGAGAGGAAACCTGTCTTCTCACCACGCACTGGTATGCCTTGTTGAGTAATGCCTTGATCCTTTCACAGTGCCGGTAATATATACTAACAAAGCATAACTAAATTCAAAATAATGAGAGTATATCATCAAAAGCTGTTTCAGTAATAACAGTAACAAACGGTTGTGGGTATTTCATGTTAATGGGCAATCTTTTAAATTAAACTGCTCTTCAGAATTTCACAAAACAGTGTTTTCCATTTAAGAAACCTTCATAATATACAGTTTTTTGAGGAAACATCAAGATAGACATATCAAAGTTTCACTGTTGTTTTTTTCCACCATAGGGGCAGTAGCTGGCATGGTCCCTTCATTCACCCTCCTGCCAGCTGCTTTATTAGCTGTTTTAGTTGTCACCAGCACAGGACAAACAAGCCACCAGAGAGACCAGTTGAAAGGCAGGTTAAGCAGCTGAATGAAAGGGGGCTGGAGGAACAAGGGAATATAAAGCAAATACCCTAAAAAAAAAACCTAAACATTTTGCTCTGCTTCTCTTTAAAGTAAAAAACACTACAGGAATAACTGGGGCACCTGTTCTTTTTCCTAAAGTGCAGAACTCCAATTTTCTGAAAGGCTGGAGACTGCTGAAATCACCTGCACTTTTTTAGTCTGAGCAAAGACTGCCCCATCCTAGGAATATTTTTGTCTAAAAGTTTTAGCAACCAAAGCTTGAATAAGCTTATTTATTATTCTGCAAGCACAAAGTAAGGGGAAAAAGGAAGAAAATTAAGAGATCTTTTCCTGCCTCATTACTGCTGGTTGCTGGGTCACCTTCTCCAGCCTCCTGAAACATAGTGGTGTGTTTGCAGCACTTCTCTATCTCTAGCCAAGGCTGCTTGGGGTCCTGCATCTGGTTTCCCTTGGGCACCCCTGGAACCTCTCCGACTCTGCACAGCTAAAATCCCTATGATTTTTATCTGCAGAGCACGGGGGGAAGTCCAAAATTACTTCTACTGCAGCACAAAAAGAACATAGTCCTTTATGGGGTACACCAAACCAAGCATTTTAACTGCTCATGAACCCCACTTTATAGAGAGGTTTCAGGAAACAAAGATTCAGCTCCTCAAAGGACAAGTACTGTTGGAGTTCTTCTGAATCTCAGAGGCAGTAAGGCACCTCCTGTCCCAGCAGAGCAGCTCAGAGGCAGATTATCCTGCTCTACACACGCGCAGCTGAGCACGACTCCAACATATGTTCTTTGCTTTTTTGGCTGAAGTTACTGTTGTCTTTCCTTTCCTCTCTTTCTCTCCCCCCAACTCGCTCTCGCTCTAACTCTCACAGGAGCAATAAATGCCAGCAGTAAATATTCTCAGCCTTACAAGGATTTCAGTAAATTAAGGTTCACATTCAAGCTTTGGGCAACTTCCTGTGTTCTAAATGGGATCCAAATGAAGGTTTTCCAAAGTCTATACAGTATAACAATAATAAAAAACATACCTAAATCATTAAAATGAGCGACAGTGTTCCCTATACTAGTTCTGGGCTCTATAAATAATGTATAAAACCAATCTGCATTATATTAGCAAAAGATAAAAATTAGAAAAGGGTGAGAGTAAAACCGTTTCATTTTTCAGCGACACAAAGAACATCATCACCGCTCCTGAGTTGCGAGCTCCATCTTGTGGGGGGCGGTGGAGGTGGAGTGTTTTTCTGCTTATGGCAATGTTATTATTTTTTTAATTTTCAGTCATTTAAAAAATTCATTACGATAATGCAAGTTCTTTATTGGAAAATAACAGCAAATTAAAGGAAGAAAAGCAAACCAGCACAACTCCCTTCTGCTGCCCCACAACCTGACTTTGCCCTGCTGCATCTCACTTTTTCTCCCGAACTCCCTCGTTAGAAATGGACCAGTAATTTGTTCTCATCACTTACGGTGGTTGTAGCCTAAACAATTAATGCACACTGGCATTCACAACCCGCGCTGCGTCCCCACTCGAGAGCCGAGCGCTGCCCGCGGTGCCAGCCAGGGCAGTGCATGGGGACCGTGCCTCCCCTGCCCTGCTCTCCCTGCCGCTGGCATGATGCCCATGGAGGCAGTGATGGGCTCCCACGGAGCCATCTGGGCTTTGGGCCAAGGGATTCATGGAAATATCTGGGCCAAGCCCTGTTTCTGGTCCTACCCTAGGGATTTTTCCACCAGTGTAAGGTGGAGCCTCCTAATAGCGCTTTGGTTCGGCTCAGATTCACAGCGGTCAGGGCTTCCAGCAAGCTCCCTGGGGAGTGAGTCCCCATGGTAAACAGCTCGACCTGCTCCGGGGGGCAGAGGGCTGCGTGGGAGCCAGGTCTGTGCTGGCCAGGATAAGGGTGCACTCAGCTTCCCCTTCCTCCTTCCCTCCCCGCCCACACCTGACAGATCTCGCTTGTAGGAATCCTCCCCCAAAAAAATGTTTGCAATTGCTATTTCCTTTATGCAACACTTGGAATGTATATCAAAGATGAAAGACTACTTATCTGGTTAGCTTTATTGCCTAATTTCATCCCATTATGCCTTGATATATACCCTTTGATGGCAGGAGTTCCTGCAGGGCAGCACTATCTCTTGGAGCCACTCTTCAAATATTTGTGAATACATCCCTCATTCTCTTACCAAGAGAGGTGAGATAAAGCGTTTAAAAAAACAAGCTTTTCTAGCGGTTGGATTTTTCTTTTCTTTTTCTTAACTCACTCTACAGAATTGGAGATGCTTTAAATTTAATCAGTATTTTCTAGACACCATTAACTAACAAAAAGTGCTTTGTTACAGGCAATAGTGAATAGCACTGTGCAGTTTACAAAGCAATACCCTCCTAAACACTACCAAATGCAGCAATCTGATGCACTGTCATAAGCTTGTGACTAATAGAAATCCGGGCACAGCCTTGGCTTTTAAAAGTTGCAAACCAGAGAAAGGAGGGGGCCTAAGGAATGAGAAAATATCAAAAAACGGAGGACATGGATATTTCATTAAAAATGGACAGAATCCCCCCTCCCCCCAAAGAGCAGACTACAACAGAAAACTCACAGAGAATGAGTGCATTAATGAAGTGTGTGGGTTTCCACGGCTGCTGTGCCACCACCGGTATGCACAGGTAAGGACCCACTCCCCCCACACACTGATGAGACTGGAGCCTGATAGTATTGGACTCAGGACTCATGCTTTGCATACAAGGCTTGGAGGGTGGTGAGCTGAAGGGGGGCCTCCTTTTGACCCCCTAGATGGTTTTAAATGGTAGCTCTAGTTGAGTGTCCCACCTCTTAAGGATCTGCAAAAGAACAAAACGCAAATTTATTCCACTTTCTTTTCCTTCCAAAGCAACTGTGTGAAGTAGTTCGGCCATACTGGGCACTCATGCCCAAAAGCATCTGCACCAGACCTCAAACCTCCTCCAAATTTCATGTGAAACTCATGGGACAAGAGGAAACCTACTGAGAGAGGAAGGAAAATAGGCTGAAGGACCATGCCAATTCTTTCTCAGCTGAGACAGGAACTCACCTTGATTGTGCTGGGAGGTAGAAGTGTGCTGTCCTGCCCTCGAGCACAGCAAAGTGCAGACTTTCAAGCAAGGTGGTAAGCTGGGGGTCTGAGATCAGCAGTGCCTTTTGTGATTGAGGAGAAAAAAAGCAAGACATGAAAAACAGTGCAAAGAGAGGCGAAAATTAAGAGCTTACGAAATTAACCTTGTGTATATTAGATAGAATATAATGTCAGTGCTCTGTAACATTTATACTCCAAGCAGAAGGAAGCACAAAATACTGTTTGGTGGATTGATGCAGTTCAATGGCCATCAGCTGTTCATAAATCAAGTACACAGACAGACTGCAAACTGCCATGCTGCCATGACAAAGACACAGTGATTAATGCTTCTGTTATGGATTAGGGAGGCACTGAGGTAGTATTATATGTAATACTAAGATGCTACCTTTTTTTTTTACTTCTCAGCTGAAGGCCAAGCAAAATTTGGTCAATATTATCCAGAATTAAACTGTTAGAAGAGTATCATATGTTTTATCTTATAACATACACATGTATGTCCTTGCAAGTAGCTTTTCAAATTTTTTTTGTAAATTCAATAATTATTATGCGGTAAATTTATCAGTGTTTTCTGGCACTTATTCCCCTATTTGTGCTATGTAAGTTTCTGTACAAGCTGTATTTTAGCATATTTGTATACATAATTCCATTCTTTGCTGAGGCAGTTTTTTGGTCTCTGCAGTTTGGCATCAATCCAGTATCTACAAATCATCTAGTCTCTTCAGCCTGGAGAAGAAAACAGTGGCTAGAAATCCTCCAAATTCTTCAGGGAGAATGAGAAAAAGAGAGTCCAAAGACTCTCAGCAGGAAGAATCATCGTGCCTCAGTTTGCACAGAGCCTGATCCTCCACTGCCAAAGGAATCAGAGGGGTCTGGGATGTGGTGCATCATCTCTCCCTTCTCGTATTCCTTTTGTGTACAAACTCCAACTAGTAAACTCTGATTAGCTCAGCTCTTGGACAAGGAATGAATCCATGGGTGTAGCTGGACTGTTTTTCTACAGTGCATATGTTCTGAAAACCCTCAAGAAACTACAAGGTCTCTAAGAACCCCTCCTCTCCAATGCCTTTCTATGCTCACTGCTCTTTTTCTCTGACTATGTGCAAAGATTCAGAGGATTCATTAACAGAATCTCCTAATCTCATTAATTGGCCTTGTTAGGGAAGAAAAAGTCACAGACACTGAGAAAGCTAATATGTGACTGTGGATTTCCACATTTTAAATCATACCTGTGCTTTTGGTTTTCTTATACAGCTGATCTGCAGCAGGACTGTTGCTACCCATTACATCTGCCTAATATCCATGCTTGTGAGATTCCGGGGTATTCAGCTGAATGCACTGTCTGATTGATGGCACTATTCTAATCTAAATTGAAATATATTTGTTAGAATCTCTGTTAGGAAAAAAATCTAACTCTAAATTAAAAAATATACTCATCTATGGTTTCATTTGTTGACGAAAAAAGTATATGAAATAAAATTAACTAAAATGCAAAACACATCTCTATATTCACCAAAAAATCATTTGCTGCTATTTTAGCAAAATGCTCACTGAACTCATACAACACATTTCCTCAGTTTCTTGTTATTATAGTACAATTGTTCCATGTTATCATGGTATCAAAATATTTAGAGAAACATGTTACTGTGTGAGAAAAGCACAATGTTAGTGGACAAACTATTCACTTCATTTTATTTGGCTTCACAAAAAAAGGTAGGTGTTGTATTTTGAATAATTAAAGATACCCACCATGCTTCCAATATATTGCTGTGTGCACATCTCACTCTTTGCCTGCCTAATTCTGTCAGTAGATATTTTATGAAGGGTACAGACTGATGCAAAGGATTCCAAATACTTTGAAATTCTTTCACTTCCTTCTTTTTGACTTTGTTTATAAAGAATGCATGAACACTTGTCTTCCAAATCTTTTACTGACTTTCATAGTTCGGCTTTTATGAAGCACACAGGTTCCATGAGAAAGACGCATCAAAGTCATTCATATTCTACATTTATTTGCATTGATCAATCATCAATTAATCTTTTAGATGTATTAATTTCTTCTTCATATTCCTCTATCATCCACTTCTCCCTTGTACAACTGACTACTCTTCTAGTTTAACTTTACCGGGCAAAATCAAGACTGTTACAGAGGCTCAAAATTAAAAATAACATTAATGATTCTGTTTTTTCCCCTGGTAAAATATTAAAAGACATATTTTATTCCCATTGATCTTCCTTTGCATACATTTTCTGATTTAGTAGGTTTCAGCTATTTTGCTTTTTATTCTAAATAAAGCTTTTCAATACAAATATTTCTTTTGAACTATTCAAATCTTTTAGAATGATAAGCAGGCATTGCAATTTGACTGAATCACTATGTAGGTAAATAGTTTATTCCACGAAAATTATAGAAAGTGTTGTGACAAGTATTTGCATTTTCATATACAGTTCTAGCTCTTTCAGACACTCAGGAAAAGTATTTACACTAAATGCCTTGCAGTTAAGTCATAGGAAAGGCTCCTTCTTAGGCATGAGTCTCATTTCAAAAAGTCTCTCATTTGGGAATAACATTAGTTAATCAGATAGATCTGAATTCAAGTAACTTCAGAGCCTGAGAAGAAAAAGCATTCAGGTTTTGCATCAACTGTAGATATGTGAAAATCTTCCTCAGACTTCTCATATGACTTAAACATACCCGTTCATGGTCTGTCTGAGTGCATGGAGGTGCAGGATTTGGAAACATGCCTTAAATCCTGCTTTTTTGGGCCTTAAGCTCTAATTCCTACCTTAAAAATTCTAGCAACGGTTCTGTCCTGGTTTCAAGAGACAGAAATTGTCAGTAGACATTTGCAGTGTGGATACTGCTGTTGCATGCTGGCTCATCACTGCAGAGCTCAGAGCTCTGGTTCTCTGGCACTCAGCTTTAAATGGACACTCCACTTTCCAAGGGTATGGGATTCTCTGCTATGTATAGCAAAGTCTAAATAAGGGTAGGAAGGATGTTGAGTGAATAGTTTACTAGTGTTGCAAGAAGAATATACAGTGAATAAAAGTGGTTCCTAATAAAAATGAGCAATGACATTTTGCATTTGACTTTTTCCGGGGGAAGAGGAGCTTCCCCTTGGAAGTGTCTTTTTCTGAATTAAAGATGATGCTCTGCTGGCTGGAGTCTCTCATCTGTCTTTGCCTTTTTAATTTTCCTTTAGCAAAGATGTGTCCTTGGCTCTATTGGTACTAATGTGAGAAATGTGATCTATGGAACTTCTTTCTTCTCAAGAGGAGGAACTTCTGATGTGATTTAAAACTACAAGTGTGAAAATCTGTTGAGCATGATTTATCAGCTACATGTTTAATTATTTGGACTCAAAGTCTGGTGATATCTTACATCAAAGAATAAAGACATTTACAAAGCCCCAGTCTTTATGGTAATGATCAATGAATGATCAATAAATACAGAAAACAGTTCCCTGTGATGTAAAACAATGGCCTAGAGGAGACCGATAGTTTAGTAACATTAAACTGCAGCTTTCCTCATTAGAGCTCGTGGTAAGTTATGCCCTGTGATTAATGACAGATCATTTATACAGCATTACCAGCAGACAAATAATTCTAATTACCAATAACATTAAATCATGATCACTATGCAAATAATTTACATACTGTAATGGAATATCTGGTCATTACAGGGCAAACAATTCACAATGTTAACTAAGGTTAGTCACTTATCACAGAGTAAATAACATTAGAAAATAAACAAAGCCAAGCTAATATCAGGTTTTATCCAGTTAATAACCACTGAGTGTATCCCTAGCAAAACACATTAGACCATGTAAAAATACATCAGACCATGTAACTTTGCTGTCTAATGCAATATAAATTGGAGATAACGTAAAAACATCGTATCTAGCAGGATGTTCCAGGCTACGTGGAGGTGTGAGAATGAGGGGTTGGAGGGATTCATGGTGAAGTTTACTGATTTTTATTGCTTCATAGGTGATATTTTTCTGTCTTTGATGCTTTGTCTTTGATCCTGTCTTCAGATGCAGGCCACAGGATCCTACTTACAATGTAGAGGTTAAAGCACCGTGACAGTCAAAATCAGCCTAGATGAGGCCACTCTGTGTTCACACACTTGAAAGATAGCTGTAGAAGTAGCATTATACTTAATCTGGCATTAATCTGAATCTATTAACAGTTATTTACAGTCATGGAATCAGACAGTGTCCTCATCTAGCACATGGGGCATGCAACATGCCAGAAATATGGTGGGAAGGAAGACAGCAAAATATACAAGAGGTAATAGTATACTTTGGAAAAAAAGCAAAAGGCAGCCCAGACAATGCTGAATTGCCACAACTATGAAAATACGGATGCAAGAACTAAGTTACATACTTGACTAAGGAGGTGAAAATATTAGATGCTGGGGAGAGGTAAGAGGAATGGTTGTTTTTCAGCTTTTTATTTTCCTGCTGAAAGGAAAGGATAAGAAGGACACATTGCTACTGCAAATGATGCCTGAAAGCTAACAGGTGTACTCATGAGCTTTAATACAGAAGATTTTTTACTGAAGAGATATTATATTTTATTTGCTTGCTCTCACTTTCTTTTGTCTTCTGAAATGATAAAACAGAAGAGGGTGCTTGGGTTACAAAGCCAGACACTCAGGAACCATCTGTAATCTTGGAGCATTAAAGACTTTTTCACAAGGGACAAGTTTCCTTGTGATGCTGAAAGACATTTAGACATCAGCAGTGAATTCTAGTTGAAAACTCCATCCATGACAATCAAATGAGAGACAAAGCCTTGATTTGGCCTCTATTCTTATTCTGCATTGCTCGTATGTTTTCCCAGTGTCTCAGATAACTCACTGTTAGGCCATGGACAGACATCCTCCACAAGATCTCATGTGCCTGTGAAACCATTCTGCCCCAGCTGTTTGCACAGTCAGCGCTGTCCTGGAGGCTCTGGAAGGGACGTTGGTGGATTTGCTAAAATGCTTCAGGCAAACTTAGCCCCTTAGCACAAACCAGTTTCATCAGCTGCTTAAATTAACCCATTGGTTGTCTGAAGCAGAGTAGCAAATGCTGACAAGATTCCTCCTGAGGTCAGTATCCTCTGGCATAAGCAATTAGCATACTTCTGGGGGAGAGACAGTATTTCCAAAGGGCATAGCTGAGTGAACATTCACCCTGATCTCGGTTGGCTGTGATGAACAGCTGTACAGTAACTGTGTATTGAAAGCAGGTTAGCCAAACTGGGTTGCTCAAAGGGATCGGAAATGTGGTGTACAGTCTTGGGGTTTGGCATGTTCAAGGATCTTTCACACATGCTACCTGGTTTCTGCTGGTATGGAACTTAAAGTTAGTGGCAGATGCTCAGCACCTGTGGGACCATCAATTTATTCAGGCATCTCACTCTTTATTAAAGTGCCAACTTTAACCTTAGCTTTGAAAGTTTTTCTGCCATATATAGACCTTCTGAGGTTTTAATATATTTTCTTTAAAGGAATTCTAATCTCAGTTCCTGTAGTTCTTCTAATACCAGGAACAATATTTAGAGTGTGAAGGAGGCTGGGAGAGAGATTGGCCAGTCCTGTAGTGGGTAACTGAAGTGCTTTTGCTGTAGTTCTCTAGAAAAGCATTAAACTCAACTCATCTGTTGTGAGTGTGCAGTACAGATGTGTGTATGCCAGTCAATTGTCTTGCCTGTTTATGCACAAAAAGAAATTGCTTAAATGACACAAGGAATCGCTCAAGTCTTTTTGAATCCAGACACAAAAAAAGTGAGTAAGGTGGTACTGAATTAACTATTTTGATATGAAGACTGTAGAAAATTGAGGTGGGATAGGGCTTGAACTGGGAGAAGGGCAATAAATTAGTTAAATGCTTAAATTAGATAGAAGTGTAGATAATAGAGAGGTTTAAAATGCAGTTGTGCAGTGATGAATTCAGTGATGAATTTAGTGCATGTTTACTATATTGGGAGTTGGATACAGTGTCTTGCTGAAGAGTGGATTGTGAAAGTCATCTTCAACCTACTAGCCTTACTCAGGAGCCAGATGGGACCCTTCCAGCTTAGAAAGACAATGTACTGCCTTCCATCAAGGCAGAGGTGTGAGATACAGGCAAGCAATGCTGATTACCCCCAAATAACACTGTGAACTAGCAATGTCACACATCAAGATCTTGGCCCATCCTTGTCTAGCAGAAGATGGTGGTTCCTGCAGAGGTTGCTTCCTGATGCAGCTCTGATGAATTCAAACCCGTTAGCTTGTGCTTTTTTACTACTAATGCTTGCTGCTGCCCTGCTCTTCAGCATCTGGCTTGCTTTTTTCTGTGAAGCTACATCAGTTGCTACCTCTGCAGTGTATCACTTCAATAAAACAACTGGAGCATCAGTAGGCAGTCCATCATTCCCGTGTTTATTATGACAAATTAATTTTTTCATCAAGATCCATGTTATTCAAGGTTCCCAAGCTTAAAATACTTTTCCTTGTGTAGTGAAGTATCTCTTGATCACACTGATTTAACCTCTAATACGCCTAGCACTAGAGCCTGTGTCCACCAGTGGCTCGTGCGACGGGTTCAGATCCTGCAGCTCATGTCAGCCCAGATTTGGCACAGCTGTGTGTCCCTGGCTCAGGCTGCTGTGAAAACATCTACTTGTGAGAAAGAGCTGCAGCAAGCCTTGCCTGGGATTTCTCCTATGCACCCTCTGCTCACGGATCTGTATTTGAGCTCTGGGGTGATGGGAATGAGCCCATGCTGGCGAGGCTCCCACTCCGCCGATGGGCCAGTTCCTGCAGCTCGAGAGCTCACAGGGAGCTTGCTGCTCCTTGATGCCTGACTTAGCAGAACATCTGACAGTAACCTACTAGCTGTTCCAGGGCCAGATCAAGCAACCTGTACTAAATGTATTTTCAAAACACTTAGGTTTATTTGAAATTGTCTCTTCCTATTTCAGTTGAAAAGGATTTTTAACCCTATATGCAGATTTATGTCTCTTTCAAGGAATAAAACAGGACTTGGGAGATGGGGTCCTTGATTATCAACTAGATGAGAAAATGAGAGCAAATACTCCTCCTCTTCCTGAGGAGAGCTAATGTAATAGGGCTGCACAAATTTGATATTCATGCGTGGCCACATTGTTTTATTATAATTCATTATTTTTGGTCACTAGGCATAGCAAAACCCTGCTCTGAGGCTACATGGTTCTTCCTTAATTTGGGCTGTTAATAAAGCTAGAGGTATGGTAATTCTGGATTTACCCAAATTTACTGAATATTCTGTTAAGTACACTAGCAAACCGTACTTAAATTTAGCATCCTGCATTAGTCCAAACTATAACAGTGATAGAGAAAAACCATTCCCAGGATGTAACGTTGTATGTAATCATG
Source organism: Lepidothrix coronata (assembly GCF_001604755.1). NCBI lineage: Eukaryota > Metazoa > Chordata > Aves > Passeriformes > Pipridae > Lepidothrix > Lepidothrix coronata. Next base: position 18,831,825 of record NW_016690180.1, read on the forward strand.
CACTTCTCCATCTTTACCCCATGCTCCATTATCATCTAAAATTATAAGATGTGTACGATTCTTGGAGGCTTAGAGAATTTGCCAAGAAGTTGACTGGTCAAAAACACTCCTGGTAACTTCCCCTCCCCTCTTGAGTACAGTAGGCACTATGGTATGGCAACGAATTAGCCTCATTGCAGCTTACTTTGACAAGATGTATTTACCTTTAAACTGCATGCAGAGTGCTTGATTCTCCACCTACTTGTATCTTTGATACAAAATAGGTTAATTTCCTTCATTCTATTCTCTCTAATTGAAAAATTAGATTTCTATAAACTGCATTTCAGCCACTGAGTCAAAAGTGATGGACTCTTCACCTTTACCGTGTTTTCAGGGAAGACATGCTCAGGCTCTTTTCCCATCTGTCCATGGAGAATTGTCACTTCAACTAGACCTTTATTTCTATTTATGCTAGCAATCCATTAGAATTTTCTTTCATTTCCATTTTTTTGTCCTGGAAACATGGTCTCCTCCTGGATATTGTGAGTTGAACTCAAAAGCTCCCCTTGCTCTGGTTTCTTCCCTACTGGCAAAAGGCAGTCTCTCTCACTAGTGGCTCCAAAGGAAGATTACTGACAGTACTCGTAACATAGAACCATAGAAAATGCTGAGTTGGAAGACAACCATCAGGATCATCGAGTCCAACTCCTGGACCTGTGCAGCACACCCCATGTGCCTGAAAGCTTGTCTTTCTTTTCTTACACACATTGCAGGATAGCAAATACTTCTTGGAAATGATTTATGGAAACATTGCTGCATTACCTATGATCTACCTAGGCAGCATAACCTAAACCTAGAAAGAATACATGTTCATTGGACTTCTTTCATATTCACATATTCTTCTTCCTAACCCTAATGTTGAGGGCATTACCTCTTTTGTTTTAATGAACATTGAGCAGAAAATGGAAATCTCACAAAAAGTATTTGCTGGCCCCTCCAAATCTGGGCAGAGGAGATAGTGCATGATGGATTGTATGGAGCAGAAAAAAATAACAGTGTTTGTCTCTCGCAAACTGATATAGCAAAGAGAACATAAGTGAAGCAGGATTAAGGCAGCAAAGAAGAAAGGAAAATGATAACTGACTTTAGAAGATTATTTTGGAAAGGGGAAAATATACAGAATGGCTACACTCTGAGCTATGGAGGAGAGAGCTGGAGTAAGCAGTAATAGAAGACTTCAGGAAAAACTCAGGTTATGGAATTAAGCTTTATGAAAAGGCAAACACAAGCAGAAATGCGAGCTCTTGCCAGATTTCTAACTTGAAAGAGGTAAAAAAGCAGACCGGCCTCCTCTGTTAAATGAGCCATGGGGCAGTATTGCAAGCATTGAAAACTTTCAGAAAACTTGAGAGAAAAGATAATTTTACCAAATGACATTTATTTTTCAAAGTCAAGAGAATGGAAACAGTGATACAGAAATGACCGTATGACCCAAAGGAATCAGGCTTTTTATTTGAATGGTGAACTTAAATATGAGTATCTAGCCAGCTATTAAGCAATATCATTAATGTCTGTGGTCCTTAAAAACTAAAATAAACTCAACAATTACATCATAAACAAGAGATCATAATATATGAGAAAATCCTCAATTTATTTGAAGCCTCATGGCTGATAAAAGATATATTACTTTACCAAGTAATTACTTTAACCAACGTTGCCCTGTTTTGTTGACTGAATTAGTCACAAAGGCTCACAGCCAAAAATCAGCACTATATGACTATATTTATTTTTCTAAAGCCAGCAAGTGCACTAAGTCAAACACAGGCCAGCTTTTCTATGCAAGTTCAAGCTGTTAAGAAAGCAGCAGAGGTAGTCTTCCAAGGTGTAGCACATCCAGCAATAGCACAGCCCTGTTTAGCCAAAGATGCAGGGAACTGCAGGGGCACATGTAGAGAAGTTGGGATTCTGGAAATGGCTGCAACTTGTATATAACCTTTCAGCATAACTGGATTATTGAGGTATCTACAAGGTGAAGAAAGAAGGGGGTGTGCCCTGGGGAATGGTACAGGGTGAAGGAAAGGTTTTAGAGCCATGAGGACTTACTAAATGGCACCCAATCCAGTTTTCTTACCTCACAGTTTCGCCTTCTAACCACAAAGTAGGTTCATAAAAGGATTTAGATATAGTTGGTATATGGGACATATATTTCTCCACTCTGTTCAGAGAAAGCAGGTTATGCTACCAGCATTTGGCAAAGCAAACATTGAGAAAGCAGGAACATCATGGCACATACAGGTTCAAGAGCTTAATGTCCCATGTCTGATACCCCTCTTCAATCTGCAGCCTGCTGCTTATTTTCTGAGCACCTGTAAATGGCAGTGTATTTATTTTTACTTTGCTACATCCAGTGGAATATTCAAAAGATCTTACCTATTCCTGTGCTATTACTCAATAATTGCAAAATATTTGTTATAGCAACATCTGGCTCCTTTTAAAACTTTCCTCTCCAGTCAATCTTTGATGCAGTCTCCATCTCTGCCACTCAATTAGTTTCCACCACCTTCTTCAAGCTGTCTGAAAATACCTCCTAACAGGAAAAGAACTGCCACTCTGTGCACGGACACAATGTGCTCAATATGTCAGCTCAGATACACCATGAAATGCACCATTGCATTCACTGAAGTTTACCAAATGTGTGTGTCATGAAATACAGGTGATACATGCATCATCTATGTACATAAAACAGGATCTGCACACAGAGTGCAACATATCAGACCTGCTGCATGTGTTAAAAAAACAGCTCCACCTAGTTTCTAAATAACATTATTTCTCAATTCACAGTGATCATGTACTATTTCATCAAAACTGAAGGTGAACAACAAATTAAAGTAGAAAATACTTAAAGTAATTCAATAGCATGAACTGGGCTTCTTACCCTTCCCCATGCAAACTTCTACATTGGAGCTACACACCACAAATTCTTCTAACGAGAAGTTCCTCTGTCTCACTACAGGTGCAATTCTCCAGGAAAAAGTGAATCTGCCAGGCTTCATCAGTGTTAGAGACAAATTTAGGGACACAGATCCAATGGTCTTTAATTTTGAATTTGCCGGTTTCAACACAGCATGAGTAAAACAGAGGCCTCTGTCTTCCATTTCTCTTCCATTTCCCTTCCATTTCCTTTCGTATTCCTCTCTGTGCATGGAGGTCTATGTCCTTCAAGGTCTTCTCTTTTTCAATTCAAGCTACATCTATATCTATCAAGTTGTTAGGGTGTTTTACAGTATTTCATTAAGAAATAGCACTTTCCATTTGTTCACATAAGTGTAATTCTTACTGAGCTTTCACAAGTTGGTGTCTTGTTAATTGCAGCAACCACTGGACTGGACTGCAGGCAATCTCCTGAATTCTGGACAGCAATTTTTCATTGACTTTAACAAGATGAATCCTGTTCATAGCCAGGTTTCCTTTGCTGTCCTAGATGGCCATTATGGAATCTCACCGACTGAGGGATGAGAAACTTTTCTTGAAATTTCAGGCTAAATTTATCCTCTGACAATTTATGCCCTGATTCTATTGGATAATTTTTGCATCAAAAATTACCTCTTCCACCCTCAAATAATTTTGAGTTATTGTTACTTAATATGTTCTCCAGCTTTCCAAGTTTGTTTCTACAGTATGGTTCATGGGAAGCATTAGGTATAGATACCTACTCTCCATCTACCCTCTACTGTAAAGCTGGTGTGTCTTCATGTGAAAAGCTTCAACCTGAGTGGCATCACCAAAACCAGACACTTTCCAGGCTGGCTTTGCTTTGTGCTAGTGATACAGTGCATGGCATTGCCTATCTTACTGCATGTTTAGCAGCTAAGAGCCACCATCTTTACTGGGTCTAATTCACTCGTCCTCAATACACTCCTCAAAGCTAAGCTGCAGGAACAGCAGGATATTCTGCTCTATAACATCTTCTAATTTAACCTCAAATTTTTTTGCAAGTTAAATGTCTGCTTGTTTATGTTACAGAGAGGAGAGAGAATTCACAGGCTGGGTGTTTCTTCATGTTGCTTTCCCACAGTAACAGAAAAGCTAACTTGGTATGTTCTCCAGGGAGTTTTGGAAAAGGGCTTCTGGTGGATCTGTTTACCCATAGTCAGTGGATGCTTAGAGATGGTTCCTTCTCAGAAATGCGCATGGACAATGACTTCACTCTGTACCTATCCTATACACAACAGCCAAGCTTGCGACTCCTCACTGATGACTGCATTAACACAAATATTCAAAGTATTTTCTCCGTTCTTTCCCTGCTGTTGGTTCAGTGTGGACTGACTACGTAAGAACAGAAAGTATTGCAGTAAAACGTCCCCACCAAGCTGTACAGGCCATACTTGAAGTGCTTGGATTTTGCTATATACCAGCAGGTCACATTTGCAGTCACAAGATGGCAGCAGAGAATCAAATATTATTGATACCTCGTGTTAGCTGCTTATGTGATTTAGTCGAAATTCAGTTTGATTCATACTATAAACAGTGCATTTAGCAGTGCCAAAAACATTTTACCTTTGGTATTAAATTCATTAAATATTTTACAGAAGCCTAGTCAACTATTTAGTTTACATTTTCCAGCAAGATTTCAGGCTTTTCCTTAAAAATCTGCTTACCTTTGGATTTTCTTCACAGTGAGTCTTTCAAATAGAATTGTTCTTATAAGCAGACAAGCACAGAAAATTTATATCCATGTCAGAATTAGAGAACAGAGTGTGACACTTCAACTGCTGGCAAGAACTTCCCACTGGCAATTATATAGAGCTGATAAAAGTCCACACTGAAAATAAAAAAATACAGTACAGTGAAATATGCATTTTTAAAACTCAAGGAGTTACTCATAAACAACTGGATGCATCAGTAAGACAGAGTAGTGAACAGAGTTCTGAGCTGAAGGTCCCTGAGGTCAAGAGCCAAGAAAAGCCATAATCAAAAAGGACATATGCTACCACAGGTGCATGCAGCCCCTGGAGTTCGCTGGCCCAGTCTAAATGTCTTCCATAACTTGGCCTGTCTCCTTATTTTTCCCCCCAGAACTTGGAGGAGCCAAGCCACAGGTGGAATGATAGAATACTCAAAACATATTTTTCTCCTACTGCAAATATTCACCCAAGAATGCTTTGACGCATCTCACCATGCCTCTGCAAGTCAAATCTCTTGAATACAAAATATATTTAATTGCAAATTGTTTCAACAGTTCACAATGCTTTGTACTATTACTAACGGTGTTAATCACCTATTGTCCACAGAGATTCCCAGCTTGTTACCATTCTTACAGCTATGCAGATTCAATAAGCTATTTCACTGATGTTTCCAAAATACCCATATAATCTATGCATACTCAGACATAATGGAATATCTTCATCCTTTCTTAAAAGACCTATCATACTGGAATTCATAAAATCTAGGCATGTTTTGGATAAAAAGATAAGCATGGCCACAGCTGATGACACCTCCCCTTACTATGAAGAAGTATCCTGTCTCCAGCAGCCCATCATCAAACCCAATTGATTTCTTATGAGGAAAGAGCACGAAACCCTGAAGCATACCAGGCTGGAAGAAAAAGTGTTCCTATAGGCAGATTTTTCTAACTCCCATTTGTTAAAATTTGATTCACGTCCGAAAGAATGAAAATTAATCCTTACAACAGAACTGAATCTTTTCCAATGCAATTCTGAATATTATAGCTTCATTTCCTATTTGAAGCTGTTGTGCAGCATAGCTATACGCTGTTAAAAGAGCTTTTCTTTATCCCTATTTTGACTCAATTTCAGTTGGGGAGATAGTCCAGCAGGGTTGGTTTTTTTTTGTTTTCTTTTTAAATATATATAGATATTTCTGGCAGGAAAGATTACACAATCTTTAGATGACAAAGTGGACCCTTACTAGCTTTTTGCTGAGTGTTTATCCAACACTGATATGAATGATCTTAGATATTACCATTCTCTTTAATTAGAATAGAAATTAATGGCTCTTGTTAATTTATTGTAGCAATATGATCCTAGGAATAACACAAAAGTAAAATTTTTATCTAGGACCTATATATTTTAAATCCAAGTTTGTCTTGATAAAAAATTAAAAACTATTATTTTCAATAATAACTAAAAGCCATTGTGCTTTGGTTTATTGATGTAATCCTTCATTTACCTGTTATATCAGCAACCTTCATATCTATCTTGTACTGAGAAAGAAAACCTCCTTGTTTTTAAAAAGCACCTTGTCCTTGCCTTTTGTTTCTTGGAAGAACTAACAAAATATGTATATCATAGTAACTGCTTTATTACATCTCACAGCTATTTTCTTCATTCCCTTGTAGCTCACTCATTTTTCATTGTAATCACTTGATTTGTTTTTATTATAATCTTAAGTTCAGGAAAATTCTTGGAACAAAATTTCTTTGTGCTTTATTTGTAGGGGTGATATGATAAACTTATATGACTACATACACAACTGTTACAATCATACAAAGGAAATCCAGATGTAAACCAAAGTTATAGTATTTACTTTCCTATTGTAATTCCTGTTTGAGTATTTCAGAGATATTAACAAATGTTAAAACAACAGATATTACACATAAACACATCACATACACACATACACCCACACACCACCCCATTGCAGTGGGTTTGGAATTAGATGATCTTTAAGGTCCCCTCCAAACCAAACTATTATATGATTCTGTGTTGCTGAATCAAGCATCACAATTCTAGTAGAAGGTGACATGTGTAATAGTATACTCATTTTATATACAGGAAAAAAGTTCTGTAAAAATAATGATTCTACATCTGGAATAAAGAAAGAAACATGTCAGTTCCCTGTGCCTTAATGTTCTTTCTCTTCTGGTTTTAAATGATCATTTGTGAGTCTTCTACTGCAAAGAAATCCTTTACTTAGCCCCTCTGGCTGAGAAGCAGGCATGCTTTTAATTTGTTCCAATTTGATGAGATGGCCTTTTATAAAATACTCTACTTTTTGTTCTATGCATTTCATTTCTGGTTGGATTCAAATGTCAACAAATTGATCCTTGGCAAACCAAGCTTTCCACTATGTAATATCATATCCTCATTGCACTAATTACTTCATCATATCAGTTGAAATACTGCTTTTAAAGTAATTGGGGACTTAGATATCCATATTCTTTATGCAAATTAAAATGAATAGCTATGCTTAGTAAATGGGAAAACTGCCTGTTAGAGTAGTTTCCCACAAAAGAAGTTCAGTTGTTAACCCATGCCTAAATTTAAGTTAAAATTTTTAAGCCTGGGTGTCTAAAATGACGCTCTTCAACCCAGATCTAAAATTTTAAATACAAGTGGCTCCCTTGCAAAACTGCTTGCCACCTCCAACTGCCTCTAGCCCAGTAAGACACAGTGCTCTTACTTTCTCAGCGCTGAATTATCTACTCAACTATCCTTGAAAGCCCACAGCAATCGGGCTTTGTTGCACAAAAGAGCTGGCCCAGGATCAGTCTATTCCTTAACTTCCTAAAATATACGGCTCCTAGCATAACAATGTCTGAGTGGTCATTGCAAACAAATGGGACGGTGTTCCTCTCTCCCAGGACACCAGTTATTTTCCAGAGTGAAACACTCAACGCCTGGCTGTGCCTTCAGGACACTGTGATGCTCATCATGCAGCTGATTCAGCCAAGCATTAAACACACTCACTCAAGCTGGGCTAGAGATCTGAAAGTTCCATAATACTGTTCAGGCAAAGTTTTAAAATTTGGCTGCTGAAGATGTGAGGCAAACACAGCTAAGGGGACAAAAACAAGACGTGCCCTGAAGGCATACTGTAGAAAAAAAAGGGTGATTTGACATCATGAGCAATCTAAAGTCATAGCATCAGAAGCCAAAAGCATGCTGCGGGCAGGACAGTAAATAAGAAGGCACAGTAATTCTGTGAATATTGTTAACTTTTTTTTCTTCCAGTTTTCAGGTATTGTTTTATCAGTCTTGCTTGTCCATATCAGGGACTCCAATTTAAATGTATGCTTGTGCTCTGCAGATGTATAAGAAGGTGTACTTTGCATATTACCATAAAGTATGCTGCTTGCAGTGTTCTGCATTCATCCAAGGGGCAACACTCAGGCACTCAACTGTTCTTATTTCAATTTATAAATCTCTTGATTTCATTTCAAACAAATTCACTTAAGAAAATGGGAGAATGATTGTTATGGATTGTGAAATATAGGAGTACTGGGAGGGAACTGAATGTGCCAGCTGGGAATATAAAAAGGAGGGAATGAGTCATGTAACTTCCAGTCATTCGGAAAGGGTAGTCCTGACTGGGCAGGGGTGCAATTATTAAAATTTATGTATCAAGTATTTATTCCTGCGTTGAATGAATAAATGATCTGCTAGCAGACCATAATGATCATAAATGACCTGCTACCAATGCTGTGATAAAGGTTCTGTCAACAATTATATTAGAAGGATTTATAATACAGAACTAAAATAGAGCATCCTGGTCACTAAAATAACTCCAGAGTCAGACTTTGGATCAAGTTATCATAACCAAGCAGCTGACTAATGCCCACAAAAATATCTGTATGCATGGGAGACATCCCAGTGCAAGCTGGTTGGATAGTTGCTTGTCTAGGGTTCTTTTTATCAACACCTCTATGGAATGTTGGGTACTTGGTTATGTGAACAAGCATCTCTGTGTGCAGGTGCTCTAAACAAACATATGAATATCAATGCACACTGGTGCAAGTTTTTTAGGCCAAAACAAGCCATTAGAATGTAAAAAATCATATATTCATCAGACTGAGATAGAAGTTAATCTAGCACTCCACAGTAAATCCCACTAACTGAAATGTTGACAGTACTTTAAACATAATAGTGTCAAGATACATAATTTACATGACTTCTTCTTAAGCCACCTTAAGCCTGTGTTCGAAAATGTGTTTTCAGAATATTTTCCATATAAGGAATATATTTCATATTGTTTCAATTAAATTTCTGGATTCCTTAACCTTTGATGATTACCCCAATACCTATATTCTGGTATTTCAAATGTGAACTCAGGGACTGACAATAGAATCTCAACTTTTACTCTTGATGTCTCTCCATGAATTCTGTCAATTCATAATGTGACTTTGGGGCATACAACTTGTTGAAAATTACAGGATCTCACAACAATAATAATTTGAAAATGGAAAGGAAAAACATGTTTAGTTAATATTGTGCTAGTAGGTGCAAATGTAGGGCAGGTAGGGTTACTCTGTAGGAATATTAAGCATTTTCAGTGTAAGCGGCATTCTTTATGATCTGTCAGGGCTGAAAGAGCAATCCCGAATACATTGCAGTGCCTCTTGTTACTCATTAAGATAGAGCAATCCTCCTGGAGTTCCAAAAGATAATTGGATTTGTATGGGGCCTGCCAAATTAAAATTGCTTGCTTAAAATATAAAACTTAAGCAAAAAAAGGACAGGAAATTTTGAGTTCCAGTTGATGATGTGTTCTTATCTCATCAAGCTACTACAGAGGGTCTTTGGCTTGTGACATAAGAAATCACACCCTTGATGCTGTAACTGTGCTATTTATAAACACAAATTAATATATTGATAGACACAGTTTGTGAATTCATAAAAAGTCTATGCCTGCACACTAACACATAAAAGATCATGCAGGTTATACTGGTGTTACTGGAATTAAATTAGAGTTGAATTTGATCCAAATGCTGTTCTCACCTTTGACAACTGAATTGTAAGAGTTAATAACAAAACCAATAAAGAAAGAAAAAATTAGTCTCAAGGGATGACAATTATTAAAAAACACAGCACTGAACTCTTTTCTGAAAGAGACTGGCTGATTTTAGAACATTTCTAATCCTAAAACAATACTTAGTTCCTAATGTTGACCTTGATTTTAGTATTTTGTTGTAATATATATCTAAATAAATATTTGCATGCCTATATATATATAAACAATATCTGTGTTCATGAAGAGCAGTTCTGTATAATGTTTTTCACCTTCTTTATATCGTGCACAGTGGATTAGGTGTACCTATTCTAACACTGTTTAAATAACAAATAACAATTAAACAATAACACATTTACTCTTTCAAACTTCAAATAATTCAAAACCAGTCCCAAACTCATGAACACTGCATGAGCCCACTGAAGGTCATGACTTTATTTTGACTTACAATGACTGAAGATTTGGTCTCAAAGCCATTAGTTACACATTTATAAGCAATATATTTCCTTTTCTGTATATGCTAGGGTTCATGGTTTTCAAGTACAAGTATAATTACAAAATGAGCCATGATTTTCAGAAATAGGAATCTAAACTAGGGATACCAGAACCTCTTAACCGACTCAGTTAGTCCTACAGGAGGCTTAACATTTTTGAAGAACACATGGGCCCTGAAGGAATGCATCCATAAGTGCTGAGAGAGCTGGCAGACACTGTAGTGAGGCTGCTCAGGATCATATTTGAAAGGTCATGGAGATCAGGAGAGGTGCCTGAGGACTGGAAGAAAGCAAATCTCCCCCCGGTGTTCAAAGGAGGACCCAGGGAGCAGGCCAGTCAGCTTCACCTCAATCCACGGAAAGCTGATGGATGCCTCATTCTGGAGGCCATATCTATCCACATGGATGACAAGAAGGTGATCGGGAATAGTCAGCATGGATTCACTAAACGTAAATTATGCTTGACCAGCCAGATTCATTCTATAGTGAAATAACTACCTGGATGGGTGAAAGGAGAGCAGTGGATATTGTCTACCTTGATTCAGCAAAGCTTTTGACACTGTCTGTCACAACATCCTCACAGGCAAACTCAGGAAGTGTGGGTTGGATGAGTGAACAATGGGATGGATTGAGAACTGGCTGAACGGCATATTCCAGAGGGTCATAATTAGTGGCCCAGGGTCTAGTTGGAGGCCTGTCACTAGTGGTGTCCCCCAAGGTTCAATAGTGGGCCCAGTATTGTTTAACTTATTTATCAGTGACTTGAATGAAGGGTTTGATGCCTCCTCAGCAAGTTCACTGATGACACAAAGCTGGGAGGAGTGGCTGGTACCCCACAGTGCTCTGCAGCCCTTCAGAAGGACCTCGACAGACTGGAGAGATGGGCAGAGAAGAACTGTCTGAAATTCAACAAAGGTAAATGCAGGGTCCTGCACCTGGGAAGAATTAACCCCATGCACTGGGACAGGCTGGGAGTCAACCTACTGGAAAGCAGCTCTGTGGAGAAGGACTTGAGGTCCTGGTGGACAACCAGCTGTCCATGAGCCAGCAGTGTGCCTTTGTGGCCAAGAAGGCCAATGGTATCCCACAGTGCATTAGGGAGGTGATCCTGTCCCTCTGCCCAGCACTGGTGAGGAACATCTGGAGGATGTGACTGTGCACTGGAACAGGTTGCCCAGAAAGGTTGTGGAATCTCCATCACTGGAGATATTCAAGAATTATCTGGATGCAATCCTGTGCCATGTGCTCTGGGATGACCCTGCTTGAGCAGGAAGGTTGGATCAGATGACCCAGTGTGGTTCTTTCCAACCTTATCCATTCTTTGATTCTGTGATTCTGTAATTTTTATTGCCTAAAATCAGAAAAACACTTACCATTATGTTAAAATCTAGCATATTTAAATTCTCTTCTGAGTGGAGATGCTTTCCAGAAATGAGAGACTTAAGATCCTATCCAGAGATCTCACAATCTAATTGTGTGTATATATATACATATATCTGTCTTCATACATTATTATAATGGAAATACTCTTGCTGAGCTGAGACTTTCAACTAATTAAAATCAATAGGACCATTTACAGAAATCCTGATTGCTGATGACTCTTATAACACAGATTTCCATCTCCACTTGGGTTTGGCAAGACTGAAAACTCGTATTGTAAATTCAGTCACCCTGACACTCTAAGTTTGGGGGTTCACCTTTGCTACTTGAACCTGAAAAAATGAAGAAATGGTAGACTGCAACTTATATATTAGGAAACTTACATAAATTACATACTTCACAGGCAACATTTTCTGATACCAAAACACCAATCACTTTCTAATACTGGGTGTTTCATTTTTAGGTACAAGGAACTGATGTTAAGAGACAATACTCCAGTTGCTCTTCTGTTCCCATTTCATGACTTTTGGAGCTCTTTATAAGCATCTTTCCATCTCCATTTTCTTCACCAATTTCCTCCCACCTATTCCTCTCACACCTCATGTCTGTCTTAAGCTTTGCTGAGGAAGCAGCTGAGGATGCAGTCAAAGGCAGCTGCACTCTTTTTTTATAACACTTAAACTTATCTTGCCATGTATAGAGCCATCTTTAAATGTTATGCAGCTACAGATATGTAACATGAAAAAAAGAGGAAAGAAGAGATTACAAAACCTTTCTTACAGCATCTCAGGTTGAAGCTTGTGATAAAAGTAACTTGGAATTAAAGAGAGTTAGGAATCTTGGGGCTACTTTACTTTCAAATGTGTGAACCTTATGGGGAAATGCCCCACATATCACTGAGTTCAGTGATGATGATGTTGAAAAGAACCTTTGCTGCTTTTCTACATAAAGGGCATCAGAGATTCAGATATCTGGACTCCAATAGAGTCATTAGTTTACGTATTAGTTGTGGCATTTTGATAAGGATATATAAACCCTGAAGAAATTTTGACACTGGGAAATGGAGATCAGACCATGAGCAGGAAAAAACTGTCATTGATGGTCACAGAAAAAGTATTTGCTTGATTAAAAAAAAATCAAGATATCTGACAGGAAAAGAGATATAAAAAATATTACACTAGGAAACTCTTAGAAGTCTTAACAAAAATCAAAGAATATTTTCAATTTTATTTTTAAGATAATGTGAGCATGCATTTAAAAACCTGTAATACTGAAGCAACTTTCTGTACCTCTGCCCTTCAATCCTGCTTGAACTATGGTCCTGGGATAAAATACCATACAAAAGTGTCTGAAAAGAATTATTTCTTCCAAAAATTTCAAAGATGGCAGGTGTGGAAAATTATGGTGTCATCGGAAAGCACCACTGATTTTAGCTGTGCAGTAGCTCCTGTGCTATATAATACAGTTTCTAAAGCAAACAAATAATGGAAATGTACCAGTGAGAAGTCAAACCCGACTTTCAGGTACTATGGTATTGCATAACATGATTTGTACTTTCATTATTCAAGGACATGCTGATGTTGAGTAATGCCCTTAGCTTACCTAGGAATCAACCTAATCTTTAGTGAGCCTACAACTCAGGAAAAAATATGGTAAACTCTAGAATCGTATATTTTCTATTGAAATTTAAAAAAAAAAAGGGGGGGGAAACACTTAGGTTACTAGTGTGTATACAACAATTTCTTATACTGATTATTTTTCATAGTGAAGATTATCCCATGCAAACATTAATGTACTGCTTAGATGTTGAACATAAGATGAAGGAAACAGTCTTTACATGACTTTTTCTCCTGTGGGCGTAAACAGATATTTTTAACTTCAGCTACCAAAACACAACTGACTGAGACAGAATTAGATTATATTTCTAACCAATACTTTTGTACCTTGCAAATATATGACAGCTGCGACTCTGAGAGATTTAGACCTAAGTTTGCTAGTATCAGTTGTTGCTAAGAGATTCATTGCCTTTAGTAGAAGAATGAATATGCACCCACATAATAAGTGGATCGATGAACTAAAAGTCACAAACCTAATGCAAAATAAATTGTTTATATTACAAAAGGACCTGAAAATATTTTGTTGTGGAAATAAATTGGCATTATTGTACTTTGAATTCACCCCAAGTTTTGTTGACTTGCCTCCCCACAGAAGGTGTACTCAGCAATGACACTTTTAAAAACAAAAAATGATTGAAAGCAATGAAGACAATAATCCAAGATAATTCCTGAAGGATACTCAAGAAATTAAACCATTAAAGCATACCTTTTTAGTATTTAGTCTGTTTTAAGCAATATTGCAAAGTCTAAAGAAGTTTGACCCCTACTAACAAAAAGCTTACAATGGAAAGATACCAGATGTTTTCACGGTTATGAGTATTGCAGTTACTCATAATTGTTTCATACTGCTATGAGTATTCATTGTTACTACCATCATTTTAACACCTGCATCTTCTTTATTGCTAGTTAACGTGTTCTCCAGTTTCATCTACCTCTTCTTGGTAGTACACTGAGTTTCCAAACTTTTCTCTATACTTCTTTCACATTTCCTAACCTATGTCCACAATTTGCATCTCATATGAGATATAATTTTGTTGACAGATTTTTTTCCATGTTTGTATTGCTCTCTAAAAAGATATTACTTAACCTCTTTTTTAGCACACATCACTGATATGCCATCTCTGTTAAGAGGGGATTATCTGAGTTGGTGGGGGTAGATGACACAGATGGCAAGGTCTGAAAAGACAACAAAGTTCTGCCACCAAAAAGCACTATGAAAACAATTTTTATCCATTTTCTGAATCTTCTTCTTAATGACCTTTTGTTGGGTCTTATGGGGGAAAAAGATCCATTACAAAAAAAGAAGGAGTTTTAAACCAAGTAAAATGTTCTACAGAAAAAGACCATCCTCACTAGGAGAGAAAGCAGTTGTAGCAATGAGTACTCAGGGACTAAAGCACAGCTGAGCTGGACACTATAAAATTTTAATACTTAAAAGTGCCTGAAAAAATTTCCTGATATCAAATGAGCAAAAATCCCTCTGTGATGATTATATATAATATACTTTAAAGGTAGATAAACATTAATCTATATGTATAGAAAATTTAAGGCAAAAAAATAAGCTTGTGCAAAGCCCCGAAGACTAGTTGTGCTGACATTTCTAATAAAATTCAAGTAGCCTTTACTTCCTGGGCTGTATTCAGTATACTAATCGTTTTTGCTGTTCTATGAATGAAACTGGGTTTTTTCCTGCACACAGTCATTGTTTTGAAATAATCCTCCCTTTCCTCTCCACCTGCTGATTATCTTTTGGGGAAAAAAAGGGGAACTGCAGCTGTGGGAACATAGACAGGACTGTGTCTTGCTCTAAAAAATCTCTTCAGGAAAAGATTGGTGAACGGTTATGAAACTGTAAAGCAGATTCTGACCCGCTGCAGAGTCACTCCACACCATGTCTCATAGCAGATAAGCTATGGAAAGCAAAAAAGTACTGCTTTTTGTGCCCAAACAGCAAACGGTGCCAGATAACTCCCAACCGTAGGTATCACAATGAACCACTACTTCCTATATGAACACTGCTAACATTCGTCACCAAACAACTTCTCCCCCCTAGTTCAAGGACTCAAATACATAAAAACTGGATTTTGCTGCAGTTGGATTAACCTTCTGGAAGTGGCCACTGTGCCAAAATATCACTTGAAATATATACATATTTGCATGTGAAAAAGAATATATTATAAATTCAGCCAATGATGGTTATAAATTGTACATAAATACAGAAAAAAGCATACAGAAGGATTCCATGGGTAGAAAATTGAGGATAGGTACTCAATGTGGTTTTGAAGTGCCAAAGAGATGAGTAAATTCTTAGCTGAACCATATTGCAGTCATACTATTATCATGCCTTCAGCTGAACGACTTCAAGCACAAAACTGGAAGATGTTGTAAACTAAGCAAGGTTATCTTGGGTCAACCCCTGAACAGAAAATGTATGTGCTGTCACAAGTGATGCTGGCAACTCATTAGATAGCTTCTCAGTGTGCCTGGTTGTTAGATGATGTTTGATGCTGCAAGGACCTTCTTTTTGGTAAGACTGATAACAAGGCTGTGACAATTTGTTGTCCTTAAATATCATGAAGCACATCTTATGGATGGATAGAAGCTTTATACAGAGTTGGAAGGAGAGAAGCAGAATGTCTCCCAGTTTGTCATATAACTTTGCACAGACTGCAGCAGCTTTCAACCGAGGTAATTTGTCGGCTATTTTTGGAGCTCTTTGTTCCACATCCTATTTTTCCAACTGCCTTTTACATCTACAGAGAAAAGATGAAAGTCCAAATTGATATGTGTAGTAGTGATCACTATTAGCTCCCTATATGATTCTCTTATTACGAGTGCCTGTAAAAAGTGCTCTACTGCCCAAAAATACAAGATTTAAATTAATCCTACCAGATTTGGGGCATTTAGAACCACTAAAGGCAATGGAAACGGGAACCTCTAGTCTATCCAAAGCCTGGAATGCTCTTTGGGACAACTTTATAACTTAAGAGTTATACAGGAAAACTACTATGGCCTTGCAAAGAAAGAATAAAGCATTCTTTGTTTTCCCAGGGTGAGTGGCTAAATATTAAGCTGACTGCATCTGGCCTGTGAATGCCTGATAAGAACACAAGAACTGAATGTGAAGGAGATCTTGTACTTGAAATTCAGGCCAGGTATTTTGTCTTCGTGCCCATGTGAATTGCCCTGCAACCGAGTGCTTCACTGTTACGTTGAAGCTGCCTGCTACTTATATTCTTGTTTGCTTGTGTATTAATTATAAGCGGTTTGCTGCAGGAACAGTTAGTTTTCATTAGTATGGTCTGTGGCAAGCCTCATCGCCGCCAGTACGACGCTGCCAGCAGCGAACAGCATTTCCAGCCTCAGCACTTCAGGAACCGCATGCTTTCAGACCTGGTTTTCGGGCTCGTGGGGCTCCGTGACCTCCGCGGGCTCCTCAAGCCCTGCAGGGGCTGGTGAGCTCCCTGTGGGCCGGGGGGCTCCAGCCGCTCCCCGTGGGCTCGGCAGCCGCGGCTCCTCCCGGCGCCGTCCCAGCCGGGGCAGCGCGGGGCTGTGACCTCAAGAGCCCTGTCCAGGCCAACCCGCGTCCTGCAGTTCATCGGACCCCTGTTGGCTTTAGAGTTAATAATTCACCGCCCGCTTTCCATTTTTTGCACAAGGTCTTTTATTTGCATGGCTCAAGGTGGATTCATCACGTTGTTTCCAGCTGCTTTGAACTGCTGTCCCCCAGCCCCACGCGTTAAGGGGGGTGTGTTAAACCGTGACCATCACAGCCAGTTTACGAACAAAGCCTAGAGCTGTCCCCCAACGCAAATAGCGTTATTTGTGCCCTGCAGGATCCACAAAACCAGAGGGAGCCTCACAGAGGGAGCCTCACAGAGGGAGGCGCGAGGAGGAACCCCCGGCCCGTGAAGGGTTAACAGCGGCACAAGATGGCGGCGCGACGGCCACGGCCCCGCCCCCGCCCCCCGCGCGCGGGGCAGCGGCGCGCGGCCGGTCCCGCGGCTGTCGCGCGGTGATGAGTCAGCGGCAGGCGCGCGGCGCGGGGGCGGCGGGCGCGCAGCGGGCGGCGAACATGGCCGGCGTGGCCGACGCCGCCACCGCGCCGGGCACCGCCGGGGACGGGCGGCAGGACGGCGGCCGCGGAGAGCCCAAAACTCTCTGGGGCAGCAGCGACCCGCGACCGCCCGCCGCCGGCCCGGGGCAGCCGTCTCCGCAGCAGCGAACCGAGACGTTGGGCTTCTACGAGAGCGACCGGGGCAGGAAGAAGAAGAGGAGCCTGTCGGGTGAGTGGCGGCGGCGGCGGCACAGGGAGCGGCCTGCGGGCGGCAGCGCGGAGCCCGGGCGGCGGTGGCTCTCACGGGGGACCGGGGTGGCCGAGGCGGTGTTGCCCGGCGCGGGTGGCCGGCGCTGGCTTTTCACAGCGCCGCCCGAGGGGCCGGTTGCCAGGGTGGTGCCTGAGGGCGCCGTCGCTGCCCGTGCGAACTTGGGCGACCGACTTCAGAAAGTGCGCCGGGACCGGGCGGGACCGAGGAGCGGCGGGCGGCTCGCGGGGAGCTTTCCCTCAGCCCCTGCCCGTGGGTTCGGCCTGCGAACTCGCCCGGTCGGTGCGGAGAAGCCTCTCGGCGTGGCCGGTGTGTCCCCGGCGTGTTGGGGAAGGGGAGCGCGGGCGGTGGGGTCCCCGTGCCCTGTCACGCAGCTTCTCAAATGGTGATGGCCAGGAGGTTTGTGAGCAGCACGGGCATCACCCTGGGGTGCGTTGTGTCCTGGAGCTGGAACTCGGGCTGTGAGGCTCGGTCCTGCCCGGCAGCGTGTGTGACAGGAGCGGAGAGCCGGGGCCGGGAGGCTGCGGGCTCGCTCAACTTTCTTGGTGAAGTACGTGAAACGCTTCATCGTCCTGCCAGTTCTTGTTCACACAGCTTGTTCACACAGCTGTGAGCACAGTGGTCTTTGCCTCTACTACTGACAGTAGCGGTGCTGTTGGAGCTTTGAACTTGTACGCAGATTGTTAGAAGTCTTTTAATCTAAGTGTAGTTTACTAACTGTGGATTTATAGGGGGGAAAAAAGGGAAAAGGTCATTGCTTTTGCTATCAGTCTGCAGCTCTATGTACGTTCACACTTGAACTGGTTATTTCGGGTATCTACCAAGTAATTTTTTTAAAATAGTCCTGCTATTCTTGTAAAAATTGTCAGTTGGTGTATCAGGGTGGATTTAATGTTGGTAAAGTTATAAATAACTTTATTAGCACCGTATTCTTAATTGATTGGCTTGCTAAAAATCTGGAAAGTGCTTGAAGTGTTCAACTTTCCAGGCTTTCTCCCTCAATGTTGCTTGAGTGTGATAACACAGGTTTCATCAAATGCAAAAAAAAAGAAAATAATTAGGATTTATTAAAGTAATTTAACAATTGAACACTTTCCTTCTGAGTTTGATGGGTGTTGTGTTTGTTTCTGATGTGTTATGTCATAGGACATGCAGCATCATTGACTGCAGTTCTGTGGTGTTGACGAACACTACAGAATGTAATGGTGATGTAATTTCCATAGTTAGAAAAGAATTGGCTTGACTGTAGTATTATGAATTGCCTTGAGGTGAAAAAAGAATGATCAAGATACATACTGATGTGCCTGACAGACAGTTGAATAACTTTATAAAGGAACTGTTCTTGGAGGCACTGAAAAATACCTAACTATGTTCCAGCAATAGATTTGAAATTTAAAAATAGTTAGAAATCATTGGTGCTCTCTGACTCTTCAGGGCAAGAAAACATAGGGAGAATAGGCTTCTTGATAGAGCAACTCAAAATCTTAACTAACCTAAGGGTAGTAATATGTTAAATAATAGAAGTAGAGTTTTCTTCATGATGATGAAGCAGGACTACTACTGTAAAAAGAAGTTGTTTAGAGAAGAAGGAAATGCTTTTTAAAATATATATTTTCTTCATTGATTAATTGGTGTGTTTACAGAAGTGTGTATTTAGGATTGCTGGGAGTGAAGTGAGTGCCTGGAATTGTTGCATTTGGGATTAAAGTTATGATTATGTAATAAAAACTTATTGAAGCGCAGTGCATTTCATGCTTGCACAACTTTTCCTCTGCATTTCTGGTTAATGGTTATCCTTTGTGTAGCTGTGCATTGAAATATAACTTAGGTAAATCATTATCTTCTTACCTTGAAGAAATTTGTGGCCCTTTATGTTTTTGAAGCTGCTTATGCTTTCCTCTCTTGAGGTGAGCAGATAAATCAGCATACTATAAGCATTAAGAGTATGCTGTCTGAACAGATTAAACTTGAGCCGCAGTCTAAAATTTTCTGACTGCAAAAGAGGGAAATTTGAAGTAGGGAAGGAATTTGAAGTAGGAGTTAGAGTGTTTACTTTTAAAAGCAAATGTTGCCTGATGCTTTGATAGCAGAATTAAGCCATTTTTCAAATGATTTATTGCTTTGTCCTGCCTCGGTGTCTCATGCTGTTCTTTTGGTTACTGTGTTTTTCCTACAGGGTCAACCACTAATCTTTTTCACAGCTGGCACAGGGCTAGGGCTGATGCTGGGCTGATGCTGGGCAGCATTGAGTGCCCAGAAAGGAGGTGGCTGAGTGACTGTGTTCTAGTGCATCCTCTGTCACTGGGGAGATTATTTTGCAGTCACAGTCTGGAGCTTGTGTATTGATCAACCTCAGTCATGAGGATGATTTTCCCTTAATATCCGGGGCATGAAAGTGTAGCCAGGTGACAAAAACTTAAAATCATTTGTTTTTCAGTAATAGGCCTATGAAATAGTTTGTGTGAGGTAAGAAGGAGTGGGAACAAATAACTCATTAGCTAAAATCATTGAATATCTCAAGTTGACAGGGACCCATAAGTTACTCTATGGTGGTTGCCCATATGCATATATTTATTGTGCAGGGAACTTCAGTTGCTTGAGGTTGCATTATCTTTAAGTTAGAGAAGGTCAGTTATCCGATGTGGAAGAAAATACACCTAGGCAGTTAACAGAGTGGTTACTCAGTGTGTTTACACCTAAAGTTATCTCTTTGCTTTCATGTTTCTAAACAAGGAAGAATTGGCAAAACCAAAAAAAATTACAAGTAATAGTGCTCACAAGAGATCTGAACACTGATTTAGTGGTATGAATTTCTGCTTTGTTTCACAGAATGAACTTTGATTGAAACTTTACATGTAAATATTATTTGCTAATTAAACTACATGTTGGTTTGTTTGTTTTAAAATAAATGATTTTAAGGCTTAGAGTGGTGTTGGCCTGCCTTACAGAAGTGGATCAGTAATATATAAATCATCAAAATCACTATCCAAACAAGCTCATACAGGGGAAAAACGATTCAGTTCACTTAGTTTAAAGGAAATCATGATTTATTAACAATACATAATTAACCTGCGCTTACTGAGTTATATAGCTGTGATCAGTATAGGCAACATGATAGATCACAATACCAGGCATGCAAAGAATGTTAATACACCACCACAAACTTCAAGGTGCTTGTTTGTAATCCCCCCAAGTTCTAATCACACTCAATACGTGTGTGTGTGTGTCCCCAAGGCAGTGTAGGTTATAAGCACACCTTGTCTCTTCTGCTTCTTGTATACTTCTGTTTAAGCTGGTTCCTTCTCTGCTTTGAAACACTTCATAATTTTCTGGCTACTGTTTATGTTAATGGTCTTCATCTTCAATGTGGTGACTACTGAAAAGGCCAAAACCTCAGATGGTTTTGGGTGAATGTTTCATGTGTAGTGTCCATACTTGCATTCCTCTCTTACCAGCTGTTACCGAGGCAGTTTTACTATTACTACTATACAGCCTCTTCATCCTGAGAGAAATGTGGACCATTCTACCATGCAAGGTCCCTTCCACCTCTAATAGTCACTAAGAATTTGGCTAAAATCTGAGTTTACTGTTTGTGAACATGTGCTTGTGTCATGGTAGGTGCTCTGTAGCTTTTCACCTGTTTGTCTAGATCAGTCATTTACATCTTTTCAAGGCTGTGTGAACACTGAGAGTTTCTATTTTTAAATACCAATAACCAGAGACGCTGAACTTCATTGTAGTGTTCTGTCACTTCTGAAGTGTTACAAGGAGGTGGTGATGTCAGACCTCGTCAGTGAGTGTTGAATCTTAAGCTCAACCTCTTTGTGCTGAGAGCCTGAATTTCATAATTATGATTTCATATGTTTTTCTTAATTTCATATGTTATTAATTTTGCAAGACTACTCTGTGCAAAGTCTTTTTTAGAAGACATATGAGTCGGCTAAACATAGGTCAGTCAGCCTTCAGCTTGTTTACCTATAGGCATTAAAACACAGAAAACTTGTGCATGCCTGATGGCTTTTTGATTGTGCAAGACTTTGTTCTGATCTCCAAATGTTCAGTGTGCTTGTACTGTTTGTGTACTGAATGACTTGGGATCATGTGTCCGTGAACATTTTGATCTTACAGAAAGTTTTTCTTTGTAATAAAAAAAAAAGGTTGCTAATGTTGCTGAGAGAGAAAATAGCTTTTAAGAAGTCAAAAATGGAGCTTGGTAAATTTAGGAGGACTGTCAATAAATTAAGTTTATTGCATTCAGTGTAGCAGCTTTGAGTAATGTTTTGGGTTATCTGATGGAAAGGATGGCCTGGGAAAAGTAGCTTCTTTTGTTTGTTGGGAGGCAACAGGGTAATGAAGGGGAGAGCATAGGACTTGCTTCTCATACAGCTCCTTCCGTACAGTTATTTAACCATCAGCAGAAACCTTCTGGGTTAGAGGCCTTGTAAATGAAACATGTAGCAAGAGACAAGTAACAAAAGCACGGCAGCTTCTCACCCTTTGGACATCATGCCTGAAGTCTGAAGTGTCTTCTGCTTCTGTGTGTTTCTGAATAGATCTTTCATTGCTGAGGTTCATCAGTGCTGAGCTAACAAGAGGTTACTTCCTTGAACACAATGAAGCAAAATACACGGAGCGGAGAGAGAGAGTGTACACGTGCATGCGGATACCAAAAGAACTGGAGAAGGTGAAGTATGTTTAATATTTGATTCAATTTAGAGATGACATCTGTTGCATTAAAGTATTTAAGGAAATATGTGTTTATAAAACACCTTTGCTACTAAAAAAAAGATGTAATTATCTATAATGATTATTTTTCAGTGTTACTAACTTAAATGTTTTTGTTTCGGGGGGTTTTTTGCCTATGTTTGCTTGTTACTGCTTGCAGCTCAGCTTATTAGCAGGGACAGACAAGTCCAGATGATGACAAATTAATTCAAATATAAAGATGTCACTGATGCTTAAAGGAATAGTCAATTAAAAGAAAACTTTTTATAATGCAAAATTACATTTTGCTACAAAATTGTACAGATTTTTTTTCAAGTCTTTAATGGTTTGAGGATGGGAAGATTTCAGTCTTATAAAAATGTGGTGATGGATGAGTTTGTCTAAGGTTTTTGACATAATTTTCATAGTCTTCTATTTTGCTTCTTGCTACTGTTTACCACATCTTCCCTCTCTATCCCAGTGCTGTGGCCCTTCCTGAGGGATTCCAGCCACCTCCTTTATATCAGCTTAGATGTCATTCTGGCCCTGCAGTGAGCCAATTCCAGTGGTGTAAGGTAGAGGAGAGTTTTATTTTGGCATAACCATGTTGATTTGGGAGGCAGCAGCAGCAGTATGCTCAAGGATAATGAGTAAGGCAACACTGGTAATAAGGTTTGGCTAGGACGCAGTGTAATGATAACATTAAAATTAAGATTGCTAAAATTTCCAGAATATCTATGGATGAAGTTACAAATAGAACTAAATCAATTTAACTTACATTGAAGGAAGAGGCTTATTTCACTCTTCCTCCCACTTCAGTCTCCTGCTTTATGCATGCTGCCTGCTTTGCATGAGCTTATTGGACTGTTCCAAGAGTTAAATCAACTCATAATTCAGCAGTGAATGCTTCACTTTTCTTGCTCTGTTTATTCTGTGCTAGGATATTGAGCTGATTTGCTCAGCCAATATTCTTGACAGTCCAGAGCCTACAGAAGGGGACCTCTGTAGCTTTGGGTAGGGGTAGAAAGATGAAAGTGCAGTGGAGGAAGGAGGGAGAGTAGGATTCCCTTTGTCAGTAGCACCTGGTTCTTCCTTCAGTATCATTAAATTGATCCCTGGACCATGGTAAGGCCTGGTTTTAGAAAGCTAAATTCCCAGTCAATTACTGCAGAAAATCACAGAATGAATGAGATTGGGATGGACCTCTGAGATGATGTAATCCATGCCCTTCCTTAAAACTGTGTCACCTACAACAAACAGGTTGCTGGGGATCAGAGGCAGATGGGCTTTGAACTCTCCCGGGGTGGTGTCTTCACGTCCTCACTGTTTACCCATTCCAGTTTGTGGTAGAATATTCCACCTATGGTAGAGACTCATTTGAAAAATACAGCAGTTCTACATCATCTCCACTGTAATTATATAGATTTACATGCTGTCTCCAAGGCACAGAAGTTATTCCGAAGGATCATCACCTCAGATTTCCAATAAAACTTTCAGTGTGTAGGAGCAAGTAATGACCAGCAGTCTTTTTATACATAAGATTGATGCTGTAGTAAAATTGATTTACCATGCAAACCCCATCAAATTTCAGTCTGTACTTTGAATATGAAATATTATGAAAGTGAATAATAAACAGATTTTAAAAGTGATAATTATCTTCTTAAAGGGAGATTATGAAACAAATCTGTTAGTTCTTTGCATTGGCTTAGTCCAGCTTAGTACCCATACTAGCTATGTCAAATTGAATCTTCCTCATTAAAAAAAAATACGATGATGAGCATCTAGAAAGAAAGCTAACTAGTGTACAGATCATCACCTGTTGCAGGAACCGCTTGCCTACGTGATACAAAAATCTGTTTACTTGAAATAAGGCATGTAAGACACTAGGAAAGGAACAGAAGAATTTTCTTAATGGCTTTTTCTACCTAGTAGTATAATTACAGAATAAGAATGAAAATTGTAATCAGATAGTGAGAATAAACTGGAGTAAATTTATCAAAGCCTAATACTGGGAGATATTATTTAACATGAACTTATTACATTCCCAGAGTTTAGAGTGGGGTGTGATGTTAAAAGGGCAGTATTTTTGTATTTGTTGTTCTGACTACCCTTTTTTATTTGGGGAAGCTAGATAATGTACGGTCACTTAAGCTTTTTGTGCAATTTCAGTGGAAACTTTTCCTTGTAGTAGGGTATTTATACTAATTGAAAAGGTGGTCTCTCTTCCTGCCATCTTAAGGGAAGACTTGTTAGTTGATCTCAAAATTAAACTGTGCTCTTTTTCTAAGTTATAATCATGATGATGGAAAAGCTCTGTAAGCTTTTCTGTTAGTTCCTCAGTATCTGGAATGTAGCAGCAAAAATAATGTTTACAGAAAGGACTGGAAGGTTCAGTACTGATTATATTTAAATGGATGCATGTAAATGTGCAAGTGCATTGTAGTAAAAAAATTAGAAAAAAGAGGACATTAAACAACAATTGCAAATATTAACACAAGCTTACAGAATGTGATAAACCATCATTATGCTCAGGCAGAGAAGAAGTCTGTCTAAATCTAAAAGAAAATGTAGTGTTGTTTTCGAGATTATAAAAATGTCCTCAAAGAACAGAGAGGCAAAATGACAGGCTACCTTTCTATTTTGCTTGGGTTAAGGAGTTAAAAAAAAAAAAAAAGGTGTGTTCAGCTCTGTCATCCCCAGTGCTTGAAAATTCAGCACCTGGTTTAAAAGTTAGCAAAGAAATAGGTTGCTTAATAGCATATTAATGCACTGCATACATTTATCCACCATTCATGTAACACTGCTCCTGATAACTTTAAATGATAACTCTCTGCTGAAATTTTAGAATATGGTATTA
This sequence comes from Lepidothrix coronata, assembly GCF_001604755.1. Lineage (NCBI taxonomy): Eukaryota > Metazoa > Chordata > Aves > Passeriformes > Pipridae > Lepidothrix > Lepidothrix coronata. The sequence continues at coordinate 18,856,927 of NW_016690180.1, forward strand.
GAGGCAAATAAGTGAATGTCAGGGAAGAGACCTTAATATCATGATGATATTGAAATATTCTGCCACTGCAGAATTAGTTGAAATAATATTATAAGGGAAAGTAACAACTTAGGAATGACAGCAGTGCTGTTGTGCCCAAGCCAGTCCTCTTAATGTGGCTTACGGATAGATGCAGTGGAGTGCAGTCCGTAGGATTGCTGTCAAAGTTATAAGGATGCACAAGGAGTAAGAGTGAGAGAAGGGCACACATCAGTGATATGTAGCTCCTTGGACACTGATGTGGCTGTTGCACAAAGAAGGTATTTTGAAAGGCTTATGGGAGATAAAAGTAATTTGCTTGTACTTTGGTTTATACACACCCCACTACCCCAGTGTCTTCCTTTCTCATCAGCAGTACATACAACTTCCACATGTAAATGCATATCTGTCATGGACTTTCGGCCTGCTTAGATGTTGCTAGTCTTAATTGTGCAGTAAGACAAGCTTGCTTTTTTACATGATTATCCTTGAAAGAAAAAATATTAGCTCCTGGTCTGACAGAAGTATAAAAGCATGTGCCTAGAATCTCATTCAGGTAGACTCATAGAATCATCCGAAGATCAGATGAAGAAGGAATGTCATGTGAAGAGAGTCTGGTATACAAGAGCTTTCAATTTGTAGAGTTTATGTCTAGTTTAATTATCGTAGAGTTGCTTGGCTTAGGGCTGTAGTGAAATGGCTTTAACTATTTCTGTAAATTTAAGGATAAAGCACTTAAACAGAGGGCAATGGGAAATTTACCTCTTCATAGTTTATATTCTTATATGAAAAAGATGAATATGCCGTGAAAGAGATCTACCAAACTGTAATTAGCTATGCAGTAGAAAATTTACCAGGTAATAAAAAAAATGGAGGGGGGGTAATACTGAAAACTGGCTGTGCACATTTACACACAGCTTTTTTCCTCTAAGGTTAAAACATGAATTTTTGTAACCTTAGAGGAAAGTCACCACTGGAAAATGAGCTACAGTTATATCCAAGTGCAGTTCATCCATTAAATAAAGACTGAGTTCGGTGAGCTGTGAAAGTCTGCAAAAGCCTTTGCTGCTTGGACCTTGTGGTGCAGAATTTTTGCTGAATAGTCTTCAAAGTGCATAGCATGTTAATTTTTGTTACAGTTCAGCTGATTGAGCAAGTGAGAGTGTTGTGCTTATTTGGTAAATTAGCCTTGCGCAGTTGTATTTTTCATAAAATAATTCTTTATGAACTTTTGTAACCCTTTATAAACTACTAACATAATTCTGTTTTATTTTTGTAATTTAGTTGATGTTTTTTGGAATCTTTTTGTGCCTGGATGCTTTTCTCTATGTATTCACCCTGCTTCCTTTGAGAGTCTTTCTGGCAATGTTCCGGTTCATCACTTTGCCATGCTATGGCTTACGGTAAGTTGATTTAAGAGAAAGGTGTTGATACCCTTAAATAATGTTCCTCCATTTGTGTGTGTGCTTCATTTTATTGCCTTTCTGTACCTTTTGAACTACTGATGACTTCTTCCACTGTAAAATAGAAGTTTTGGTCTAAACTAGCCAAAGCAAAGGTGTGTGTATGGGACTTTTAAGCTTTGCCACCAGTCACTAACTGTCATCATTGCTTCCTTCAGACACAACAGTTTGATAACAGCACCACTTAGGCATATTCAGGTTAGTAAAGGACAGAGATGTAACCTTACCTTACAGTTTTGTTCTTTTATCTAACATCTATTTGAACACTGTTTCAAAATTTCTAAGGCTGACTGACTTGGCCCATGTCTTTTGATAGACTTTTTGATATTGAAACAGAAGGTTTTTGGTGGTTTTGTTTGTTTGTTAGTTAACAATAAAAATTTTCCTTATTTTCATGGTAAACTTTGCCAAAAGGATCTCTGAATAAAATGTGTTCTTTTCTTTCCTTTGAAGAATCTTGGAGAGTAACTCTTAGAGAGGAAAACTAATCAGAATATTAAGAACTTTTAGATCTTAACTCCTTGCTTTCCTGTTCAGATCAATACTAAGAAGAAGTTGCTAATACATAGGATTTTTAGTTTTCCTTTCTGGCATATGCATAGAATATTGGATAGAATTAATTTCCTTCATAAAATTTGCTACTTTACAGTAAAGCTGATTTTGTAAGCCTTAAGTGCAGCTCAAAAGAAAAAGAGCATTTGTATTAGTGTTGTAATTTTTTTCCTGAATGAAGAAAGACTTCAGGGTTTTTATTCCAGGTTTCCCAAAACTTGATTTATGGTTACAGATTTTTTTATTTTTTTTTTAACTGAGTTGCTTGAATTAGTGTTATTAATATTGTCTTTTATATGTGAAGGGCTTTTAGATGCATAGTTTACAAATGTATGTTCTGATTAGAGCAAATGCTAGTCTAGTTGCACAAGAAATAATATTTTAAAGTATAGTCTGAAGTTGAAATGTTTGTACTTTAGTGATGCTTAACATAGGCACTAGGTGGCAGTCTCTAATGTTTTATTGTGCTGTTATTTTTGAGCCGAGTCTCAGATTTGATTAGATCAAAAGATTTTTCTTAGTTGTGTTAAAAAGTGACAGCTATTTGGTTTTAACCTGATGACAAGTCAAATTATGTGCCTATTTTTAGATATCCACGTGGATGGTATTGCTAAAATGTTAAAATTCAGATAAATGTAACGGATTTTAATGTGTCATTTTGATCTTACTACTTTTTTTTTTGTTTAAGAATGCTTTTCCTTGTCTATAAACTCAGTTTTGCGTTTTGACAAAGAAGTTTTCTGCCCTTCTGAAATTATGATTAAAAATTTGAAAGACCAGTTGCTGGTTTTGGTTGTTGTTCAATATCCTGAAGCAAATGATGCTGAAAACACCGCACGCACTCACGCATACGTGATGTGTGTATATGTAGGTACATGAACCTGCAGTGTTAACACTTAGTCTGCTTGCTTGACAGGATTTTTAGTCTGTGAGGCAGGGTAGAATCCAGTTTAATCTATTTAACTTAACTGTGTTAACTTGAAAGTGTTACCAGGTAAGGTACAGTGAAAATGAGATGATCTTGAGTGAAGAAGGCTTTTTTTTTGTAACAACTGCTGAAGCGATTTCTTTTGTCAGAGTTTTCTCCAATGTGTTTGGAATTTAGATCCCTAGAATCTCTTTACTTGTTCAGTACTTGAGGCTTTGTCTAATTCATTCATGTTCTAATGTTGGTGGCTTTTTACTGAAAGATTTAGAATTCTTGTCTGTGATATCTAATGGAACTTTTTCAGATGTACTTACTTCCAAATATTCACAACCTGCACTTTGATTTTGAGGTTTTTTTTTTTGTTGTTTTTCTGGTTATGCTATGTGATTTATTATGGCAAAAAATATTTGTGATTTTCTTCTAGCTTAGGAAATACATTTCTATTTGTTTGTAACAAACGAGTTCAATAGGTAAAGCACATTTTTAATTGCAAAAGGTACTTACAAAGCAGGTGGCTGTTTAGCTTGCTCTTTCTCACAAATATCAAATAAATGTTGACTAGTTGTTATTTGAACCTGCCACATCATATTCCATTCTGTGTAGTAAATAAAAGTGCTCCTCCCTTCATCTTGACTTTTTTCTCAACATCTCAGTGAAATAATTGAGCAGTGAGTGTTCTGTCTCCCTTTCAGTTTACTCTTCAGTTCATTTATTTCCTCATAATTCTATCTGCTCTTTTCAGTGTAGAAAAAGATTGTTACCCATTATTTCTATAAAACAATAAACCCACATTCTATGTAAATGGGCTAATTCCTGTCTGTGTTATACTGTGCACAGTGCTTAAGTGGATGGGGCATGCTTAATGGCCTCTTCCACGGGTTTTAATATTCCATTTTACAGAGTTCTGAAAGGAAACAGAGTAATGTATCTTAAAGAAAGTGGTTTCGTTTTTCTGCCTGGACAGTGTAAGCGCTTCAGTTTGACTTTTGTTATTCCTCATCACTTGGTCTTTCCTTTTGAGCAAATTTAGTTTGGTGGCTTTGTGAGAGCTATATTGGTGCTAAATAAGCTGGTTTTTAGCAAGACTCTAAAACTTCTTCAGTCAGAAGAATCTAAGATTCTATCATTAAGTGAACTAAACTGCCAGTTAAATCACTGTGATCAGACTGGCAGAGGCTGAATCATCACATTGTGGTAGTTTTGGCAGGTGCAACTTCATTGTTTCTGTGCTTGTGCTCTTAAAAAATTAACAAACACTTCACAAAATTAAATTACATCTTCTGAAATAAAAAAAATCAGTTTTACTGTGTTTTCTTTTGAGTCATGAATTTTCCTAAATTACTCTCTTTAATCTTGTAAACTACTCTCATTTTATTAAAATATTCTTTGACAACATAAAAACACATACTTAGCTTTAACAATCAATCTAAGGTAGAGAGAGAAGTGGACCTGATGGAATTGTCTTCCTAATTACGGTCCTTGGTGACAGGTTCCTGAAAATAACTCTGTTTGTGGCTGAAAGGTACAGTTTCCTTTTAAATGCAGATTTATTTTTTTTAATACTTCAGACCCAGAGATTCTGGGTAGAATAATATTGCTGCTTGTTTTGAAACTTTCATAGAGCTAACTAGTTTTTGTTGAAAATATGTTGCACATCAGTAAAAGGTCATATGGGAATATGGAAAAACTCTTCTATATTATTTGTAAAACACCATGATATGAAAGCTAAAATTGTGTATTAGTGAAACTCTGATGGGACTCCCAATTTAATTATTCCAGAAGGCATTTTACATCATCTCTACAAAGCAAGTAAGGACTTGATAGGGAAAGTGAGACTTTTTTCTCCTCCAAATTCTAGTTTTCTCAAGAAAGTACAGTAGAAGATTTTTTTATATGTGAAGATTGAATGACAAGACCTTCACAGTTATTCCACGTGGAAGTAGATATAGTTTATAAATACATGTTCTGCATTTTGCTTTTACTCTGCTCTCTGAAATAAATTAATTTAAGTCCTGTCAGCAATAGCATCATTAACTTCAGCTGTATTCTATGTAACACTTAAAATTCCCATTGCCCTCCTAAGAATTCACAGATTTACATTTTTCAGTAGGAAATAAATAGAACAGCATTATTTCAAGAAAGAAAGCATCTCAGAAAAAAAAATAAAACACACTGGCATTCTTATTAGGACATTATTTCTTTGTTCATATTGTCAGATTATTAAATAGATTTGAACCTCTGTTGCACACTTATTCCCAAGCCTAATTTTTTTTTTTTTTTTTTTTGGTGAAGGACTATAGCTCCTGTGGTCACCTTAAGTTCATTGAGAAAGTAGTGCACCTGCCCACCAAAATGTGTAGCTTTCTACCAATCAAAAAAGGGAGGTGCATTCATTATTTTCGGTAGTGTACTCTCAGACCAAGTAGTCCTTTCTCCTCTCCATAGCAGTGCATAGTGTAGCAACATTACAACCTTCTCTTTCTTTCTTTCTTGTAAATCAGACCGAAGGGAAGAGCACTTTCACTTCCTTTATAGGATGGAATGTGGTGTCACAGGGATTCCTCCTTGGTGAGTAAATCCTGATTTTCTTTTTCCTTCTGTGCTGTCAGCCAAATTCACACATCTACATGTAATCAGTAAAAAGACTGGTTACAAATAGCTAAATTAACCAATGTACTTCAAAGGAGAAAGCAACACTTAGTTTTAATAACCAACACACAAAATTGATTCAGTGCTATTTGTAGTAGGTATATTTTCATATGTAACTTGCATCACTGTGGAAGTTGTGATGTTAGATTTAAAACATTTTTGCTTAAAGTGCCCACAGAGCAGTTTGGCCCATTTTAAAATAGGATATGCTGGAAAAACTATAGCCCCTGCTGTACTTTAGTTTATAGTGCCTTAAGGTTTTTGATGTTTGTTCTAAGTACTGCTTCAATCAGGTTCATAGCTTTATTTTTGTGTGTACTTAAAGCAGGTATTTTTTTGTAATGCTTAACCTAAATTCTGGGGAGTCCTGAGAGTTCATTGCCAGGTGTCGTAGTATTAGACTTGAAGATGATTCTGTACATAATAAAATACAGCACTTTAGCAGTTTGTTTACTGACTTCAATTATAATTGATTCTGTTGTTAAAGAAATAAAAGCCTAATGAAAGCTTATTCTAGTTGTCACTTATTTGAAATCTCGTTTTTGTTTTTTTTTTTAATTTATTTTGAGACAGCTCTCATCGGGGCCTAACAGCAAGGTTGGTTTTGTTTCATTCTTAGCATGGTCTCGTGCTGTGTCGTGTGCATGTAGAGGCTTTTTATTGTTTAAGAAGTGCAATGCCATCTAATCTTGGCAAACTGAGTTCTCAGTACCTTGGAATTCTTCATTTGGGACATATTTTTATTATCACAATTTTACAGCAGTGAAGTCCTGGGTACTGTAAGATGTATCTCTTTTTAAAGCCTCAAACTGGATATTAGATTTGATCAAAATAGCTTTTCTTCCTGAAGCCAAATGAGCATAATTGTAGAATATTTCCAATGGATCACTTTGGACATTTTAAAAAGTTTTAGTGTGTAGTTATGTGGGCAGGTATACCCGCCAGACAAACTTGCTTGGATTTTTTATTTTCCCTGACATCTTTAGTTATGCTTACAGGAAAATATCCTGTTATGTGTTAATCTAATCATTTTTGTTAGTGCTTCATGTAAGATTAGAAATTTATGACACCACGGTTGATTAATGAAGGATACATTGGAGAACTGAGAGATTGATAAAGACTACAGGAAAAAAAAATCCTACAAATAATGTAATTAGAAAAGGTTTTCTGTAAAATACATGCTCAAACTTGTAACCTCAGTGCTAAAAGACTTCTTCAGGGCATTATTAGCGGAACAATAAACCTGTATAATTGAAAAGGTTTTTTTCCGTGAAATAAAACAACATTTATAGAAACATTACTCTTATAATAAGTTTATAAATGTATATGTCTATTTTTTATTAATATGAAAATATCCCTCTAAAGCATTATTACACTGTTACCGTATTCATATCTTAAATTACTGTATCTATGACATCAGTATTGGAAATTTTGTCTGTCTTAACTTCAAAGGAGAGTAATCTGAATTATTTGGATGAAACTAAGCAGACTAAAAGAAAAGAACTATTTAAAATGCAATTAACTGTTCAGTTAAACAAGAAAAATGTCTCAGATACCTGTTGGTTTAAAAAAAAAACAGCACAACAACCAAAACGCAAACAACGCTAAGGTGACTGGAAAACCATATATAATCAGACTAGTAAAGAATTGAGGAGCACCAGGAAGCCTGAAAGACAAAAATTAAGAAGTCATATGACATCATATGACAGTCTGTGCATAGTTAAGTTTATAATAATATATTCAGAGTGTGTATGGGTTGGATGCTAAAGTAACTAAGTGCTCGGACAAGTGTACTTGTCTGCAGATTGCACAATATAGTGAAAACATTGTTCGTTGTGCAGCGACAGTTGCTGAAAAGCATACGAGAAACAACTGTAGGGAGGAGGGTTTTTTATACAGCAAGAACAAATTTCTCTTTGTCCAGGGTGCATTTCATGTTCCAAATGGTTTAACAACTTTAAATTCAATAAGCAAGGCTTGTTAAAATACTTAACACACGGTCTTGTTTTTTTCAGAAATCACTCACTTAAACTTGTGCATTAGCTACTTATGATTTTTAACATATTAAAGATAATTGTTGGTAAACTGTGATTTTTTTCCTAATAATGCTCTACTGAATGCTAAGTGACTTCAGTTGTACAGCTGTTGGAACAAAAAACGGCTTGATGGGGTAGATAACAATACACTGAAAGCCTTGAGCCATTTTGTTTCTTTAGTAAAGTACTGTGAAATCCATCGTGCTGTTCGGTAGCAAACGTTACAGATCCAGTGGTATTACCATCTGTGTAGTTATAGACCATGTGGATGATTGAACTTAATGGTTCTCAACCAGTAGATGGAGACAAAACTCTTATTACTATGTAAGATGAAGATCATGGCTTTTTGAGTATGATACTAAATAGACAGACCTTGAAAATTACAGACAGGAAACTAGTTCCTTAAACTTTCACTTTATCTAGTGAGTTTGCTTACAAGGAACACTTGTTTTCCACACCAGATTTTTCTTCTCTGGGTAGCTGTTTTATGTAGGTCTTGATATGGCTGTATTTGTAAAAAAGTGGATTTTTTACAAGTATCACAAATCATGAAAAAAGTAGGGTTTTTTGGTGGTGGTGTTGTTGTTCCTAAAATTTTTGTAAAAGAAATTTGTGGGTAGCTAGGATATTTGGTAGCATTCTAATGTGATAGCATTTTAATTAATTTTATAGAATAGCAAAGTAATGCTTCCTAACTAGTTATAAGGAAAGTTGCTTGCTTTTAGCTTCATAAAGTGGGGGAACATGCATAGATCCAGTGGTTTTCAGAACAGGGGAAAGACATGGATTCACACTTTCTAAATGTGTCTCAAGGTGAACAAACAATAAACTGGAAAGTTTGAAGTATGAGTATTAAACCTTGATTTTTAGTATATTGTAAAAAGTAAATTTTTTCTGTAACAGACCGATTTTTCTAAATTTCTAGTTCTTGGTTGATGTCAGTCAGTGCATTGTATAAATTTTGCCATAATTTGACTTTTGACTGCTTTAAACACTGTATGATAAGCACTCAGCTTGGCACACTCCTCCTTTTGTTAAATGACTGGGCTGAAACAGAAACATGCTGTGGTGGAATGGGGAGGTATAGTAGTATGGCTTGCACATAACTTTCTTATGTTAAAATGAATAATAAGCTTGTATATGCCCTTAAGCATGCACTTCTGTGTTTGTATGATTTTGAGATGTAAGGCTTTGTTTTGTAGGAGATTTTTCTGTCAATTAGTAGATGTAATGATAAATGTACCCAAAGGCTGAGGAGTTTCCACATCTTGTTAAGTACATGCCGTAGAACATTGAAGTCTCTGTGTGGTTTTTTTTCTGTATTGCTCGTTAACATTACAGTGCAAGAGAGTTTATCTGTAGAGAAATGCTTGGATTTTCACTCTGAATTCAGCAGATTGAAAGATCATCTCATGTTTAAAAGTTTGGGGTATTCAGTGGTAGCAATAGTGTAGCAATATAAGATTTTATGTAGTGGGCAATAGAATAGATAAGCCTTACTCTTTAGTATTAAGGTACTTTGCTGTTTGAGGAAGTTTTAAAATTTGATTTGTTGATAGTCTATGCTGTACAGTTAATGTGGAAACCTGAGACTTAGCATAATGAAACCACTTGTAAAATTCTGTTAAGAGCATCTCAGAGAGCATGACTTAGAAGGTTGTACAGTATCCTGCTCTGAGTTATCACAGTAGCTCACTAATGGCTAATTCTTACAATTTGGGTTCCTACTTTCAGGTGAGAAATTAAAATTATCAGCACTATGCTGTATTTTTCCTGTTTGTTTTTTGGCCTTTGTGTAGCTACCACTAGCAGCTTTTATCTTTGTTTCTTTGAGATTCTGTAGTACTCATGGTGTGGATGACTACAGCAGTATGAATTTGTGTGTTGTATTAATCATGAAGTCTGATTAATTAGTGCTTAAGATGTTCTGAAAGTACTTTTCAGTGTTGGTACTGAGTAGTTACTAAAAACAATAAATAGAAACATATTGAAAAAAATGAATGCAGAAAATATAGCATGTGAAATGGGTGGGCTAGGACGTTATGACAGGCACAAAATCATATCAGCCTGTGTGTGTTTATATGTATTAAATAGCTTAATGCAAAGGATAGGAATGATTTGTAACAAATACAGATTGGACCAATGTGAGCCTAATCATATAGGAAAACTGCAACATTCAGTTCTCACTGAACACTGACTATATCATTTCATAACTGCAGGCTTTGCAGTTAGTTCTGTATATTTGCTGAAAGGTGACAAATTATTAGACTTTATTAATTTATTTGATTTTCTTGTCTTTGTAGGAAATAATTATCCCTATTCCATATTATATTCAGAACCACACCTTGAAATCCTTTTGTAAATGTTATTAACCAGAGTGCAAAAGGATTCTGCTACAATAAAAATGCTTCTGTGGACTTATACAGTAGACATAGTTCATCTCAGTCAGAAGCATGTTAGTTGTAAACCATAGATTACTTGTCTAGTCAATATGAAGGGGTCTTTCTTAGTGTGCAACGAAAGAACACTGAAATATATTTTAAATGCTAGAATCTTCTTACTCTTCTCACTTTCTAGAAGGCAGTTTACTGTAGTCAGCCTTTGCAGTAATCCCTTGTGCTGACTAGGGGGTAGAGATCCTGACAGCTCTTCTCTCATCAAACAGAGGAAGTTTGAAACAGTGAGGATATTTTTGTGACTGAGATGTTGTGGTTTAATCCCAGCCGGCAACTAAGTAACACACAGCCACTCACTCACTCCATCCCCTACCGTGGGGAGGAGAATTGGAAAGAAAAGGTAAACCTCGTGGGTTAAGAACAATTTAATAATTGAAACAAAATATGCTAATAATAATACTAATTATTATGCTGGTAATAATAATTGTAATGATAAGAAGAGGGAGAGAGAGCAACAGAACCTAAAAGAAACAGGTGATACACAACACAGTTGCCCATCAGTCTCTGACTGGTACCAACCAGTCCCTGAACAGCAGAGGGTCCCCTTCTGGTAACACACTCAGTTTATATACTGGCTGTGATGCTCTGCGGTGTGGAATATCCCTTTGGCCAGTTTGGGACATCCTGTTCTGGCTGTGCTCCATCCCAGCTTTCTGTACAGCTCCTCACTAGCAGAGCATGAGACACTGAGGAGTCATGGACTCAGGGTAAACACTTCTTAGCAACAACCAAAAGATCAGTGTGTTATCAACATTATTCTCATACTAAATCCAAAAAACACAGCACTGTACCAGCTACTAAGAAGAAAAGGCATTCTGTCCCAGCCAATACCAGGACTACTGTGTTTTGAAGAAATTGTCACAGCATTAATGTTGGACCGTGTGGATGAGAAGCACAAGAAGTTATGTACGACTTTGAATAGAACATTAACAGATTGTATTTTTAATTAAAATGTCAGAAAAAAAATTGTTTACTGCAGTTTTTTTTCCTAGACATACACACTACTGAGAAGTTAAATCCAAGTCACTCTGAGAGTTAGGACAAGAAGACTGCAAGTTGTGCCAGAGGTCATGTAGATCAGATATTAGGAAAAATTTCTTCACCGAAAGAGTTGTCAAGCATTGGAACAGGCTGCTCAGGGAAGTGGTGGAATCACAGTCTCTAGAGGTATTTAAAAGATGTGTTGACCATGATTTAGTGGTGGACTTGGCAGTTAATAGTTGGACTTGATTAACTGAAAGGTCTTTTCCAACCTAAATGATTCTAAAATTCTCTAAAAATGTTTTTTGAGTGTAATCTGTTCTACAAGTTTAATTCCTGTAAGGCATCAGCAATCAAGAGTAGTTGATCTGCCTCTTTAGGGCAGCCTTTGAATTGAATCTTTCCAGTGTAGATGATGCTGTGTGCAAGTTTGTATGGAACTTCATACAGTGTTAGCCTGCAGAGTTGAGACCACCTTTAGAAGAGCAGCTGTGCTCTTGATTGTATGTAGTCTGTTTTCAGAGTTTGTATTCCCCTGTGATGGTTACTGTCTGCATTTACATTGGCTTCTCCTGAATTGGTTTCACTTGAGTGAGTGTAGTCATACAGATGAAAATCGACACAAGCAGAAGAGTGATAGAGTACAGAACATCTGTGACTCGTGACTGTAGTGGTGGTTGAGCATCTTTGATGTTACTTGTAAGCCAGAAAACCTTTGACATGATATTTTCAGTCTGTATTGATTTGTGGACATCAAAGCATTTTCCTGTGAGAATCTTTCTGACTGCTTCAGAAGATTCATAAACAGATTCTCCTTACTGGTGCATTTCAGTAAGACACCATCCTATCACTGAAATTGGTACCTTGCCAAACTTTTAAAATATAGGCTTTTGAAGTGAGTGTCTCTTTTGCTAGTCAGGTGTACTCTACCAGGTACTGCTCACTGCTTCTCTAGTGATAAAGAAGTTGTTGGCTGGGAAGTATGAGGATGCTAATTTTCTAAGTAACAAATTCTGATTCTCTTTTTCACGTGCTAAGACCTGGCGTTACTGTGGTGGAGTAGGAGTACCTTTACCACTTTATCCCAGTCTGTGTTGCAGAGTTTGAGTGTTGTCTGTAGACTTGTACTGAAATGACTGAGTACACTTTCAGAATGAAAGTAGGTTGGAGAAAAAGGAACATGCTGTGTTACTCAGCATATTAATGGTAATAATAATCATGAGCTTGCTTAAATGTCATACACATTTCAATATATGCTATTATATTTTAATAAGTATAACAATTTAAGTCAGATGTAATTAAATAAGGCAGTAAATTTTCAAAATGTGATTTTGCAGGTTGGGGTGCATTTTTGGGGGGAGGTGTGTCATGCAAAGACATAGTCATAGGTTTTCAAGCAGTGGGCAAAACATACACTTTCAGTTTTCTGTAAGTTTTTTAATTAGTATTTTCAGTTAAAACTCAGTTTGGAGGGTGGGGAAAGGAAGAAGGTTCACTGAGGGTTTTTCTCAAGGACTTCATCTGAAATAAGTGGTGTGGATATTGTTACTGGATGACTTCTGAAAGCAGGAAGGTGTCTCTTAGGGAGAGAAAGCCACTCTAAGCAGTTCTCGTACGCTGGACCAGGTTGAATTCTATTATTCAGAATATAATTAATTTTAATACAGTTTATGCAGTAAAAAGTGAAAGGAGCAGTTGCTCCTTGTTCAGAGTCTAATACTGTAAATCTGAGAGTTCTGGAAACTTTCTTGCTCATACTCCTAGCAAACGCATGATCTATTTGCCCATATAATAATATAATAGCAATATAATGCAAAAATGTCTTCAGGGCATTTTTCTTTGAATGGAAGACAACAAACACTAAGTATAACACTCCAGCTCTGATAATATATTTAAATAAAAAGAGTGAAGTAGCAGGGATTTTTGTCTTGTCCCCAGGGTCTGTAGAATGTCTTGACTCCCAGAAGTCATAAGTAACTGTTTGGATGGGGTTTTTTGATAAATAGTGTAAATTCTTACAAACTAACTCTACTTTTTTTTTCTAAACATCTTATCAGTTAATGAGAACACTGTCTAATTTCTGGATAACCTACTGATTTAAGAATACAGAAATTGAAAATTCGTAACTTGCATTCTGCTAATTGGTTCCAACTTTTATGAAACATTAACTTCTGTAAAAGCCTTTCAGGGTATATAAAGAATATATATAATAGAAATTATTTCCTCCATTTTTTTTAATTTAATTGTCAACCTTTTGATTTCATTTGAAGGCTTTTTAACTGCTTTGCATCCTGTTCATACTAAACTAAGTAAATAGACAAGTAAATACTGCCTTGCAATTTCATTATGTGTATGGCTACTGTTGGGGCAATTGAGGTAAAGCTATTTTCTTCCTCTAATTCTAGTTTATAGAAAGAAATTGTGTAATGATTCCTTTAGTCTCCTGGGTTACTCATGGGACCGTGGATAGAAAACTTCTGCATTGGTTCATGACCAACCTCAAGCTCTGATGTCAAATTGTTTGCATTTACTGCTGCAGAGCTTAGAGCTTGAAGATACAGAATTATGTTTACAACCTATTCCTCAGCATCTGGTTCATTAGACTGAAATTGAAGATGACAACTTCATTTCTTTTTGGTCATAGCAAATACAGCTTCTGTAACTGAGGAAGTCAAAATCATAAATGATTGGCTGGAAGAGGGAAGGTAAATTAGAAACCAAAGGGCATGCATGCAGAAGGTTCTTAATAACTGGGAGCTCTTAATAAATACACTGTTTTAACTAAAGTGTTGTGGCAGATAAGAGGATGTGATCCTGTTCATGAGTGTGATCTATAAATGTGTATCATGATCATGGAGTTGAAGTGAGGGTCAGAGGAAGGGGCAGTAATAAACCACATTAAAATATATCCTTGATTAATGGCTTCTGTAAATTCCTATTGACTTGGTAACACTTGTATTTTGTGGGTACATGACATTTAGTGGAACTTTTTGCCCTTTGTATTTCAGTGATAGACGTTTGCTACAACCTGCTCAGGTATGTGACATTCTCAAAGGAGTTATATTGGTCATCTGCTACTTCATGATGCACTATGTTGACTACTCTATGATGTATCATCTGATAAGGGGACAGTCTGTCATAAAGCTCTACATCATCTATAACATGCTTGAGGTAAGAATGTTGGTATCAGAATATGAAGCATGCCTTTTTCAGACTATCTAAAATGTTGTGTTACGGTGTTGGTCCTTAGAATGTGGCATATCTGGTATTCTCACAAATGTGCACATACCCATGATAATAAGCCTAGAGGCAGTGAAACAGGCAGGTTTGTGAAAAATAAGTTTTTAGAATCTGTTTCAAATTGCTTACTTTTTGGAGCTTGTTAATCAATTCCACAGCATGAAACCTGAGAAATGGAAATGAAAGATGTGTCTTAGGAAATGCAAGATAGTGAATGAGGTTTTGAACTCACTGAGCAAAGTAGAAACTGTTGATTTGAAATAGTGATAAGATCCCGAGAGAGAGAGCAGAGAAGGAAGATAGCAGAAAACATGGAATTTGGTTTTTTATCCATCATTATGGAAATACAGCTTTCATTGTATGCAAGGACACATGTTACTGCTTAACCTGTCTGAGTCCTGGCTAGCAGACTTAAGCCTGAGTACATAAGCAATAAGTTGAATGAATGTAGTGACACAAGAAAAGGAAATTCTCTTTCAGGAGGCAAGATAAATTCTGGTGAAAAAATAGGTTCTGTTTAATTATTAATGTAAAGCATGAGATTTTTAATTGCACTTCTATGATCAATGATTCACAAAGTAAATAATGTTCTCATAGCTACAATCTTATCTCCATCCTGCAAATATAGAACATAGTAGGAATACAACCTCTTAAAAAGGACTCACTCAAGGCTTTGTACACAAAAGTTACTCTGCTAGGATTCTGGGATCTCTGAATGACATTAATCCTTGTTTGAACATCTGTTGTACCTTTGTTTGAAGACTGTTAAAATAGGGTTACACTCTGCTAAATCTCGATATGTTATCTAAAGACACTTGTTCTTTCTTCATAAAATACGAAAATATTGCATAAATAAAACACTTTGTTATCATAAGTGAAATAAATATCATACAAGCCACCTCAGTTGTTTATTCATAGGTTTTTATTTTCCTTTGATTTTAGATTTGCTGAAAAATATGTACAAATATTAAATTAGCACTGAGTTACTATATGGATTTTAGTTGTGTGCGGTAATACTTATCCATATATAGTTCCATAATTGATGAGAGATTATCACTTACTAAATGAATCCATGTGCTCAAAATAGTAATTTCTCTTTATTTCAAGACTACTTCAAGTAGTGCTATACTTTCTCATCTTACCAAATAATTTGAAGCGATACTACAGTGTTTGCTGTGAATTGGAAGCCACGTGCCATTCCATTTTGAATGAAGAGTTGAATTATTTTGCTATATTTAGCAGAATCAAAAGCATGTATCTCAACTAAGAAAAGTGCTGCCTGAGTGTTTCTTTTAGGAAAGAGAAAAATCCATTACCACTCATGGTTATTAGAAAAATTATATTAGACTTTGAAGCTGGAAACAGTATTTAACTACCATAGTGTCTCATGAAACCAAACATGCCAAGCAGAGAGCATGTTTTTTACTATGGCAGCTTGCAGCAGTATTGGCAGATGATGTTCATGGGATCCCACTGAAAGACTTGGTTGATAGTTAGCTTTCAAAAGTTTGAATATTGGCTTGCTTAGACTGCTTTGGTGATTTTTATTAAAAGTTTTTGCCATTGATGCAAGCAGTGCTTTTTAAGGAACTGCTAATGTACTTTTTTAAAGCAATATGCTTTACATTTTTTCACAAGTTTTCAGAATAGGAAGATCTTTTTAATTTAGTGAAATCACTGAGCAACAGAGATGTTTACAATGTCCTAATGTTTTCGGCTGTTGGCAAGTCCAGGGAATATTGTCCTGGACAGATATGAGGAATGCAAAATCTTCAAATTATGTGCTGAATGCTCCCAACAGACAGCCTGAGGGGAGCATTCAGCACATTTGGCTTAAATGACACTTTTCTTTTTTAGATTCAGACCCACCGGCTCCTGCTCCTTGTGAAGCCCCAGTGTGCGTTATGATGGTGACAGCACTCACCATGGAATTCTGCTGGAGCCTGGAGCCGGCATATAGGGTTTAGGTAAGTCATATTTGGAAAAGCAAGCAACAATATATTGTGGTGGGTTTTAATATTTTCTATCCTTTCAGCTAAGAAATAAGGACTGTTTAAATAGCAATGAAACAAAAGCCACCATTTTATCTATTAAAACCCTCACAATATTGTGGACAAAAAAATTACCAAACTCTAAGCATTCTGTAGTTAGTGTTACTACACCAGGTGTAATTATTCAATGGGTCATCACAATGAGCAGGAACCAAATCATGCAGATCACACTAATTTACAAAATCTAAAAGCCGAAAACAATGCCACTGTAAATATCTCTTGAACTGATCAGATTTATGATTTCATCAGCTCATGGTTTTGTTCATTCTATTTCATAGTTGATACTTGGTAGTATATTTTATAGTTTACTTGAAACATCCTGTAAAATTTAGTTCAGCTTTCATATTTTAGGAAACTTCATTTAATAAATGTTTCTTGAATAAGTATGACTTCACTCACTTTGGTATCTTTACCTTGAGAACTCTTAATTTAAAAAGTCAGGAAATGATCCCGAGTCTAGGTTTATTTGTGTTGTGCCAAGAACTTACTTTCTTTTTAGTAGATATGGTTCAACATTTGAAGGTACATTATGTGACTAGTCCTCTGTTGCTACATGTTGTTTTAATGTGTCCAAAATTGTTGTCTTACAGAAAGACACGAAGAGAAAATATTGTCTTAGTGAATAAGTAGAGGTAGTTTTTCAACTACCTCTATTTCAACTGTTTCTATTTGGTTGAATTAGTAAGCAATGAGAGATAGCTCTTTTTTCTAGCCAGACATGTGCCTTGTGATACCAAATTTAAATTTTGAAGTGTTGTTTTTTTGCCCTGTGCAGCTTAGTTTTAAAATTACTGAACTATAGTGTACAGACAGAGAAAACCTCTTTCTTTGTAATGATATTCAGTTCTACCTGCTTGATGATGATGAAGTGTTGAGAACTGGTGGAACTCCCTGTGACCTTTCTTGCTGTGGTATTAAATTACAAGTTAAAATGCTGTGCATATGTTTTCTATCTTTAGAATTACTGCTAGGAGGTTTTTTTTCCTACTTAGGCATATATTCTTTAGATTACACTTCAGGTGTTTATTGGGTTTTTTCCAAACTAATTTTCCCTTTTTGGCAGAATTTCAAGTACCTCTTGATCACTCGTTGTGTTACACTCCTTTTAATTTTGAATTCTGCTTTATGCAGATATTTGCATAAAGTATATACTTCAGTATATAGGGAACAGTGGAGCCAAGTCTAATTTCAATCCTTTTTGTACCTGTAAGCTGATATTGTTAGCCATGCATCTGAAATTAACTTTTCATTGTTTTTTTCCCCCTATTAAACCCAGAGGGATGGGGAAGAACATTTATGATAGTTTGACACAATGATAAAGCAATGATATTGCTTTATCAAAGGCTGAGGTTTGAACTGCACTTGAATGTCTTTCAAGGAAACGTCTAAGATAACAACACAGGATTGTTTATCATAAATACTGTTGAAAAGGGATAGTAAATTAGAGAGGGAGAGTAAACTGCTGAGCATACAAAAGGAGCAGTATCACTGTAAAATCCAGAAATGCAATAAATAAGAGATGAAAAGTGATAAATATGTGAAACTTTTTTTAAATTGAGCTGTACTTACAACGGCATATTCAAGTGTTGGAGAGAAAAGTAGGTAGTGAAAGGCAGTAAAAAGTTGTTCTTGTTTAGGTGGCTGATCGTCTGATTTCTTCATTTGGACAAGATATTTTGGATGCCCTTTATTGGACAGCTACAGAACCTAAGGAAAGAAAAAGAGCTCACATAGGTGTGATTCCTCACTTCTTCATGGCAGTGCTGTATGTCTGTATCCTTTTTCTGTGATAAATTGCACAATTTTCTAAAATAAATTGAGTAATTTCTCTGCATTATTTTATTTTAATACATTTGAAAAACTGATAGTATTCCTAAAGCAGTGTTCCTTTACTTGCAAAGTAAAATTGCCAGTACTACCAGCTTTTAAAAAAATCCCTTCACAATGGTATACCACTGCAGTAGTAGAGAGCTTTTTAAATACCTGTAATAAAGTGAAAAACACTGATTGGTACTTCATGGAAAATTTGATTTCTAATTTGTATTTGAGTATTTTGGGTCACAGAGTCTTGAAGACAGTGGGGTTTTGGTTTTTAGTGGAATGTAAATGCATCTAGCTTGAACATATTTTCTGGAAATGAAGGGATAAACTTGTGCATATTCAGGATGCAAATGTGCTTAGTGTGAAATAACCTAACAGTGAATTGGTGAAAATTATATCTCAAATGATGCATAGTCCAGTAGTTATGGTGATGAATTTAGAATTTTTGAACTTTTCTCTGTTTGCTCTGAAATCTTTAGACTAATTCTGAATCTTTTTACCTCAAATTTCTTTTCTTCAGATTGTATCACTGTTTCTCCTGACTAATGTCATTGGGTTCTTTTAGAACAAGAAAATTTAATGTAATTATTACATGCTACAAAGCACTGTGGGTATATTACATACGTGTAAGTATTGTCTTGCTGTAAGTCTGATTGTCATGTATATAGGAACTTTTTTGTTAAACTTTGGAAGCAAAAGAGGAAATTTGAGGTTTGGTGCTCTTCAGTACTGTTGTGCAGAAAAATTATTTCAAATATGCTTCCTTAACCCTGCTATCCAGTCCTGCATGCTATTCTTATTATGGTTCAAGCAACAACCCTTAATGTGGCCTTCAATTCCCACAATAAATCACTGCTTACCATCATGATGTCCAATAATGTAAGTTTGTAGCTTTATTATATAGCTACCCTAATTCATTTCAGCATCCTTTGTGTATCATATGTCTATTCACATATTATTTCATAATATGGTTTGGTTTTATCAGTTTTTCATCAATAGAAACTAACTAACTGTTTTTAAAAATTGCAGTTTGTTGAAATTAAAGGAAGTGTTTTCAAGAAGTTTGAGAAGAACAATCTTTTCCAAATGTCAAATAGCGGTATGTATAGCTGTGCTGATCAGGAGAAAATGTGAAGTGAGGCTCCTTTTTTAATTTATTCATGTATTTAATGTATTCAGTGTATTTAATATTCTTACTACAATTACTTTATCTTTGTGAATTTGGGTGTTCTGACTTGTATTCCTCATCACCCATATTACTGTTTGGTTCAGTAGGATGAAACTGATATTCCGCTTCAAAGAACATTGGTTTTCCTTCTAGTTTTTATTTGAGGTGCTAAAACAACCTATCGACTGAAACACCCGTGTGTGTGCCGAAATCCCCATGCCTCCAAGTGTCTCAAGTCTTCTGTTTTCAAAAAGTTGACTCTGCAGCGTGCTATGTTAGCAGTGATCTCAGAATGCATCTTGTTGGGCTGTTGTGAGGATGGATCTTGAAATACTTCCCCCCATCCCTAAAAAAAAAAAAAACAGCCAACCAATGAATGTAACAATGAAGTAGCTGGCATATAAAGAAAATACCAGAGATGACTCTTTAAGTTTTGATGTGCTGTAAAAATAATAGCAGAGAGTACTTAGGAAACATGCTGTGCTTCTGGCACTTACCTGTGTTGCTGCTTAGTATGAATTTTGGGAAATTGTACTCAGTGTGTCTCAGGAGGAAAAGCTGTTCAGGTATCCTCTGGTGGGGGTTCTTTCTAATACTGATATCAGCCATCAGAAGTATTTGTTGAATTCCGGGTTTCGAAGCTAATAGGAGAGATTGTGCTTTCAGGCTGTACTAGAGCTTCTTTGCTTGTACTGTTTTCATAGAATCAGTGAATAGCCTGGGCTGGAAGGGACCTCGGAAATCATCTAGTTCCAACTCCTCTGCCATGGGCAGAGACACCTTCCACTAAACCAGGTTGTCAAAGCCCCATCCAGCCTGTCCTTGAACACTTCCAGGAATGGGGCTTCCACAGCTTCTCTGGTCACCGTATTGCAGTGACTCACCACCCTCACAGTGAAGAATTTCTTCCGTATATCTGACTTAAATTTCCCCACTTTCATTTATAAAGATAAGCAAAGAAAATAGAATATACTTTTTCATTCCAGCTCATAGTTTTTAAGCTGGAGAACCCAAATGTGCCCTAGGTTAAAAAAAAAAATAAAGTAGCTACTTATTTAAAAACAGATGATTCACATTTTTGTATCAATAGTTAAATTTTCAACAGGCTTGCATCAGGTTTTGAGTTCTGGCTGCTAAGGTGATTTTTTACATGCAAATGTTAAATGGCAATTGCTCTGTAGTTCTTTGGATGAAAGACTTATTTACAAAAAAATCTTAAATATCACATAACAGAAAAATGAGCACTAAATTTTAATCTATCTCATAAAGTTCTTAAAAACACAACAAAATAATCTTTACAGGTGGGTTGATAAGCTATTTATTCTGTGCTAATAGTATTATTTTTGGTTCCAAGGTTTAATTACCTCTGTTTTTGAAATTGAAGGTATTTAACTTTACAGTGAGAACACCTAAAAGATGTTTACTAAAATATTGACAGAAAATGTAGATGAGTTTTTTAAATTTCCTTACTAATGCAGAAAATAGTTACAAGTATGCGCCTACCTCTGCTAAATAAAGGCAAGGCCTCTTTCTTCAATTAAATGTTAAAATAAACAAGGGACTGATATTAAAAGTGGCTAGTAATTTCCTCCATAAAAAGAAAACTATATCAATGTTTTATTGCTGGATATAATTATTGAAGACGCATAATGGCAATATCAGGTCTCCTTTTATCAGCTGGTGGAAAAAGTGATGCCATTCATTATACCACATGGGGATGGAAGCAGTGAGTACCTACAAAGAAGAGTGCACAAAACAAGCTAATTTATTCCCTTCAAACAGATAAGTTTTCCTGGAACACTTTTCGGTATGGTTATAAATAGCAGTGTTTTTCTTCTCACAGATAAATAACAGAAACAGGTTTTTAGTAGAGATTTTCACCTCTTTTGAACTTGAACAGATTTACTGCATCACATCTTCAGTAAGGATGGAACAGTATTGTTGATGTATTCGGATCACTTTAGTATCCTTTAAATGTGTTTTTTATGCAGCTGAAATAGTGATGTATCTTGTGTTGGCATGCTATGCCAATGCCATATCCTACCCCTGGAACTCAGGCTAGGCTGGTCCTGTCGGCTGAGCTTCCAGTTAGGCTTTGGAGTGTGTCCTAGACACCATGTGCTTAAACTGCATGCCTGGACTGAACTTAACTGAAAGAAAACACTAAGTATAAGCCCCCCCCACGTATTTCCTACCTTTCTCAGTTTCTTCCAGCTGTTTTCTCGGGTCTGCAATCTGCTGTAGGGCAGCAATGGCAGCGGCAGCTGATTCAGCTTAGATAGAATGAATTCCCTTTTGCATCCCCTTTTCTTGGGCTCTGCTCAAGATATTAGTGTTGTCAAACACATGTTTTCAGTTCAATGAAAAGATACTGATTAGTATACAGTAGCTAAATTATAGTAATTCTTGAGGGCGGTAATGCAAATCTTGTAGAGATATGAGGAATTTGTCACGAATAAGTGAAACTCCTGTCTTATTTAATATGTTAGTCAAAAGAAGAATATGATCTAGCAGAAAAGATAAGCACAATAACCTCAAGAGTAGATACTGTGTTCAAGAGAAGTTGCTCCAAATAGAATTTTAAAGCAAGTAATCTTGTGAATAGAAGCATGAGAACAGAAATGAACTGTTGAAGTCGTACTTTATAAGAAATGTCTTGTATCCTATGTTGAAATACCTCGCAGAGCCTTGCCTGGCTCAAGCTGCTATGTAGTAAGACATCAGGAATTGAAGTACCACCAAGCTAGGAGTTTAGATCTGGATATTGTGAAATCATTTTTACTTGGCATTGTGCTCAGCATCACTTTGTGGACAGCAAGCTGATGTGTACTATTTCCCCTAGTATTTCCATATCTAGACTTAGTGTCAGTGGAAACAGTGATCCTCCTCACCTTTGTATGGCCACTTAAAATTCTGCTGTAACAGCTAATTCACTAAAAGTTCAAGACTAAAAGAATTATGAATCATCTGCATAAAAACTAATTGAACAGGCCATGAGATATGCATTGGTTACGTTATCTAATAAAACTAAACCTGTTATCTTTTAGGTGCAGAAGGTCAACAAAGACCTTGGGGCTTATATAGCTGCCTGAGACTGCAGCTGCAGCATCTGTGACTTCAGTCGTGTCGGTCCCACAGCTTTGATTGCCAGCTGCAGCAAAACTACTTCTGCATTGTCACCCTGACTTTCACTAGGAAATTCAGGTGCATCCAAGCAGTCTAAATTCTGTGTCTGTCAGAAAAGACTTCTATACAGAAGACAAAAAAAGTTTTGATTTGTTGTAGCAGGAAGAAATATTTCCCTTAATTTAAGTAGTATATTCTCTTTTTTAAATAGTTATCTGTAAACTCATTTCATAGTGTCAGGATTAGTGAACAAGGAGACCAAAATTACAAAGAGAAGCTCTTTCATCATTGTGGAAAGCCCAGCATGCTGCCTTCCTTTATGCTTTTAAATGTCTTATTTTAATTTCAAGCTGTGCTGTAAATTAAATTTTTTTTCACAAAACGCAATTGTACCTCATACAAAGAAGTACTTTAGGTGTAGTGCATTAGGTTATTTGCTTCAGTTGGCTGTTAGGCTTGACTGTTTCCTGTTTTTTAAATCTCTTGTGTCAAAAATTTACTGTTTTTAATCTGAAGTCTTAGGAACTTCAGTTTTTTTCTTTATAATTTTGTATTCTTTTTTAATTCTGTTTTTCTACTTTGTTCCCAATTTATCTGTCTCTTTGATTAAAATAGTGAATAACCTTTATTTTTATCTTTGGTCTTTGGAATTCAAACTATTTTCTTTTGTGGCTTTATGTTTTTTTTTAATACCACTATTCTAATCCAGTTGTTCATTCTAAGGATGAGGGATTTGGGGGCAGGAGTACATTTGAGATCGGTGCCCCCTTGATGATTCTTTGTTCAGTCTTTGATCCTTTCTGGTGCTCTGGTCACAAGTTAAGAGGTAGCTGTCACTAGAGCTACTTGGGATTTGCTGAGCTGTAAACCAAAAGATCTTGTTTCACTTTTACATGTTACAATTTATAACCAGCTTGTGATCTAAACATATGAACACTGGGATTTACATGATAAAAATTATTTTTTCCCTTCCTGATTCAGGATTCCTTCATAGTGTGCCAGGGAGTCTGAAAGGAAATAACTAGGTGTTCTAAAGACTGCCCCACTTCTATGTTTACCCCTTCTATTCATGTGACAACCCTCATAGGCATACGTGATTTATCCTAATGGAAAAAGTTCTTGTGGCTAGATTTTGACATGTGACCGCTCATATCTACTCACTTGCACCAGCAGAGGATGCATGGAAGCACAAGCAAATTCAGTGCCGTCTTTCAAAAAAATCTGAAGTGTGTATGGGCAGTATATGTGTAGTATGGTGTGTGGCCAGACTTCAGGGCCAGCCCTAGTAAGTGTGCAGGTTAAGCATGGCATTGGAACGCAGTTTATCGCAGAAACATAGAAAGGCCTGGTATGGAAGGGACCTCAAAGGTCATCTAGTTCCAACCCCTCTGCTGTGTCCAGGGACACCTTTCACTAGACCAGATTGCTCAGAGCTCTATCTAGCCTGGCCTTGAACACTTCCAGGGATGTGGCATTCACAACTTCTCTGGCAAACCTGTTCTAGTACCTCACCACCCTCACAGTAAAGAATTTTTTCCTAATATCTGATCTAAACTTACTCTCAGTTTGAAGCCATTCCCCCTTTGTCCTATCACTATATGCTCCTGTAAAAAGTCCCTCCTGATCTTTCTTGTAGACTCCCTTCAGGTGATGGAAGGGCATAATTAGGTCACCCTGAAGCCTTTTCCTTTCCAGGCTGAACAAACAAAATTCTCTCAGCCTTTTCTTGTATGAAAGGTGCTCCATCCCCCTAATCATCTTAATGGCCCTCCTCTGGACTCACTCCAACAGGTCCATGTCCTTCCTGTGCTAAGGACTCTAAACCTGGATGCAGCACTCCAGGTGGTGTCTCCCCAGAGTGGAGAGGCAGAGTCACCTCCCTCAACCTGCTACCCACACTTCTGTTGATGCAACCCAGGATACAATTAGTTTTCTGGGCTGCAAGTGCATATTGCCAGGTTATGTCCAGCCTCTCATCCACCTGCAACCCCAATTCCTTCTCAGCAGGTCTACTCTCGATCTGTTCATCCCCCAGCCTGTGTTGATACCTTGAGTTGCCCCAACCCAGGTGCGACACTTTGCACTTGGTCATATTACACTTCATGAGATTCCCATGGGCCTATTTCTCAGACTTGTTGAGGTCCCTCTGGATGGCATCCTGCCCTTCAAGTGTGGCAACTGCACCACTCATCTGCAAACTTGCTGAGGGTGCACTCGATCCCTTCATCTGTGTCATTAATGAAGATATTAAATAACTGATCCCAATATGGACTCCTGAGGGACACCGCTTGTCACTGATGTTCACTGGGACTTCATGCATTCTATGTCATCAGGACTATGCATGGTATGTGCTGACAAGAGGCCGGTCAAGGGGATAAATATATCTGAATTACCGCTAGATGTCAGGTTGTCAACACTTAGGAGCATGAATACTGAGAAAATAAACTTCTTAATCATGTGCTTGTGGACATAGCTGAAGACCATTTAAAATGTCCTCAGTCTGTCATTTTGGCTCTCATTTAATTGTGTCTTATAATGGAAAGGATTATTGGAGCTATACTGTATTCTAACAGAAAAACAGTTTCTGATATGCTTCTCATCAATACTTGGGATACATGTCAAACTGAGTTGAAATGGCTTAGCAATGTTAGCTAAGGATGGTCATGATGGAGAATGAAGAGAGCACTCTTTCTTTCTACTTTATTCTTTGTTATGCTAAAGCAGAGTAGAGTAATTTCCTTCTGCTACTACCTGAGCTCTCTGTAACTGAACACTAACACTGGTGGCTTGTCACGGTTTCGCTAAATTCACAAATACAATAATTTATTTTGCTTTAGTTATTCTTTAAGAGCACGTTGTCTTTAAGTGTGAATCTAGGAATGTAGCCTTACTTGCTCTATAGTTCGCCACATGATCTAAGAAGTGGCAATACATGGTACAGGAAATTCCCCTCATGTGTTTAAAAAAACATGAATGTACATATGTAACATCAAACAACTTCATAATAAATGATGAAACATTACTGCTGCATATTTTCTATTCTGAAATTTTAACCGGGATTTAAAACTGATTACCAGTGGTTGATTTGGATATCCTGAAGCTTTTTTTGTCCTTGTCCATAAGGGTGAGAAATGAAATGAATTTTTTAATTGTTTGGGATTACTGTTGAAACTGCTGTAAAATGCTGTCTCCCTTGCTTGCATCTCTGACAGTCAGTTGATGAGGGATGAGGATGAAGAGCAGCAGCCACAGTCATTCGTCTCACTCCTAACAGCCTTGAACAGCTGCGGCAGCAGAGATAACAGATTAGAGGGGAGGCCAATGAGAATAGGAAGAATAAGCAGAGGGGAAAAATAGTTATCAGCCTGTCACCCAGTCTCAGAAATTAGTGGAAGAAAAATGTTTATTATTATAGCACAAGCGGAAATTTAAAGCCCAAGGTGTCCCTTCTCCATTTAATCCTGTTGTCTGGTGAGGTACATAAACCAAGCAGGTAATAAATGTCTGGAGGATTAGCTTGAGACATGCTTTAATATTTAGGCTTGAATTAAGGTCCTTAATTCCCACTTGAGAATAACTGTCTATAAAGGCCCCCTAAGATCTGAAGCACTGAAGATGAGATGTGTGTGCTGTCTTACACATAGGTGACCAGTGATGTGTCATGGCAGTGTGGAAGTATGCAATGCGGGAAATACAAGATGAAACCTGTCTGAGATTCTGGACAAAAGTCTGAAAACTCAGCGATTATTTCCAGGTTGCTAATGGGTGTGATAAAGAATTTAGATCAATGAATGCTTGACTGCATTTTAATCCATTGATGACAGCGCCAAGTGGTATCTCATAACTAGATTTTCCAGCAAATACTGTGTTCTGGTCATTTAGGCAGTATTTTGTGTATTTAGAAGCATAGAAGAACATACTTGAGTTGCTGGAGTGTTATTGGCAAGAAACTGAGAAATTATGATTATCTATGTCCTGTTTTTTTCTGCTTTAAATTTATTGTACTGAAGAATTTCCTTGTTTCTTCCCCCATAAATACATCACTTCTTGTGTTTTGGAAGCTTGTGCTTCCTCTGACCCTTCCTGAGCCTGTACTGAAAGCTGAATTTATGTACCCCAAGACATGTCTTTTTTCGTGTGTACATGCTATCTCATTCTTCTTGAATCCTGCGCTTTTTGTTCCCCTCTTCTGGAGGATTTGTTCTTTTCTTTTTGCTCCATTTTTTCAGGCTTAAAAGTATTTTGAAACTTCTATTTTAAAATGAGGGGTATTATACTGTATTATGCCATACACACCCTATACAACTGCAACCACAAGCATTGTTATTCACCTGTGCTTAGTCAGAGATGATGGAAGCTGACACAGAGTCAAATACTTTAATTTATTTTTTTGTATTTTTTTTTTGGCCAGATCAATTTTTATGTGTTCTTCTGAACATTTCTGTTTCTTTTTTCCTAAAATCAGTAGCTAGAACCCCACAGAATATAGGAAGTGCTTGATAAAGAGAACCCTTTGGATTTGGAGGTGACTTGCCCACAAAGAAATCATTGTAATGGTTATTAACAGATGTAATAAGCAATAACAGTATCTTCACAGATTTTTCTAATAGCTCTGTCTTCTAAAGAGACTTTTTTGGACTTGCTAATTGTGATATTGTTTTAGGTTTTACCCTATTTTTCAGTAATTTAAGGTGTTTTTTTAGTAAGCTGAAAAATGTGATGCTTTCTTCCTGAAGCAAGCTGTATGCGTCATCTCTGGAGACAGGGCACCAAAGCAGAAAAAAAGACTGCCCTGTCTGGGAGGGCAAGTCATAGGACTTTGTGTGTAGTCAGAATTCTTTTGTGTTACAGTACTTATAAAGATACAAGGGCTCCCTGAAGCAACATCTCAGCCTTGGCCATATTGATCACCATAACTGGTGTACTCTGGCCTGAAATCAGGAGGCCTGGAGACACACCATCTATAACGCAGCTGACGCCTTTGAGAACACACGCAGGATCACTCGAGGAGAAAAGACAACGCAGAAAGAATCGTGCCTTGCAGAATATACCACCTAAGGAGTCTTTCTGCTGTGCCTTTTGTAATTGGACATGTCTATCTCGTATTGGCCTTTTTAGCCAACAGTGTGCCTGTAACAAATGTGGATAGAGCCTTTCCCAAATCTTCGTTCACGAAGCCTAGCCACGAATGAACAGTACTTATGGTTTTGGTAACTGCTGATACATCCTGCTGGTCCCTTTTAAGGTGGCAGTGTGAAAGACTGGTAGGAACCTCCTAGCTAAGGCATAATAGTCTTGAAACACTTTTTTTCTTCCTATTACTGAACCCAGTGTATAGCAATTTGGATATCCACAATCTGTAGAAAATGAAATGCACCTTGCTAATACCTTGAAAAGACAGATGGGTATATTGTCTTCATTTTTGTACCAGGAGGTGCTGGTTCTTTTTGAGTCCCAGAAGGAAAGCACAAATTTTATCGAGAAAGATGATTATTTTATTAACATATTGGGAAAGGTGATAGTAAGTCATGACTTAAGTCCCCTCTGCTGCTTGGAACCTTGAGGTGAGGCAGCATCGGACAGACCAGGCCACAGCCTGCTGCAGAAACCCTGTCTGTGGTGTCGTTCCCAGCTGGTTAAATGATTTGTGGAAAAGATTATCTAACCCAAAAATCAATAAATTATAGAACCTCAGAATGAGTAGATACCTGTGTATGCAAGCAAAGGTTTCTTTGGAGTTGACAGCTTTTTTTTTTTTATCTAGATATAAAGGAGAGGTTCACCAATTACGTGCTGCTACTAATTGTATGTCTAAGAAATATGGAACAGTTCTCATGGAATCCAGGTGAGTAAACTAGTAGAAAAATTAAATAAAACATGACAAATTCCTGTCCAATCAGCAACTGTATCTCTTGCTTCTTTCCTTAATCTGAAAGATAAAGGTAACTAAAACATTTAATTAAGGAATCTTAATTTTGTCAAATACCTTAGGTTCTCATTTTTCTATTTCTGGCATTCTTTTAAGAGTGACTCTATCCTCTGCTAGAAATATATGTCATTATGCCATAAACGTGCACAGTTATATTTCACGTAGTGTCTGGAATGATTTCTTCCCTGCCCTTTCCTTTCCTTGGGGTACACAGACAATGAAAGATTCCCTAGAAAATGTTATTTTGTGAGGCTGGAATTTGATAAAGATGTTAAAAATACCATTCTTAATGTAATATTGATTATACTTAGGATTTTAATACCATATTGAATAAATATTGAGTAAAATATTGATTTTTATTTTATTAAAACATTGCTTTAATAATTTTGAGCCTCATCTATGTGGTGTATTTTGCTTTAATGTTACCAGTCTACCTAAATTTTAGCGTCAAAAACTGCAGGTGCTCTGCCTATTCCTTATATGTACTGAACCTGTACTATCTAGTATTTGCAGAGGTTTTTTTTCCTAATAGAGATAAAGCCTTACAAAGTAAAGACTTTGGAACCTTATCCTAACTGTGGTGAGATTGTATAGCACTGATAAGTTTCTAGAACAGTGATGGAATAAGGAAGATGCACACTATGTGCTGAGTGGTGATGTAAAGTCATGGACTCTCAGACTCTTGAAGATTTTTTGCAGTTGAGCAGAAGTGTTATAATCTTTATTTTGTATCCTGGCATTAAATTAAATGGCCTAACATGTTTCTTCCCAACCTACAGATCATCTTTGGGTGTTATTCCCGGATGTTTGCATGGTGGTTGCTTCAGAAATTGCAGTGGATATTGTGAAACACGCCTTTATAACAAAATTCAATGACATCACAGCAGATGTAGGTATCCTATTTGGAATGCTGAGTGCTCTTTTAAGTTGTAGTTTATTTTCCTAATTTTTTTTTTAAGTATTAAAATTTTTTCCAGTGCAGAAAATGTAAAAATAGTTATTTTTATATATAACATATAATTTGGAAAATCTTGGTGATTTCCTGATACAATATACTTCTGAGGATCTTTTAAATGGGGAAGTAACACCTCTGCTTCTAAATTAGTAGTTCCAGATCCATAAATTATTGCAAGTGTTGTGTAACAGCTCACATAATAGCTACGATTCACAAAACTGGCAGATCCTTTTGTGAAGTGATCATTAGTTAAATTGATGGAAGATTGCTTGTTCTGCAGTCTAGACAGAGCTTGTACCATTTCCTAACAAAATAGTTTGTAGGTTAAAATTCGGACTTTTGGAAAAACAGACCTTGTTAGGCTATTTTAACTGTGCTCTTGCATGTGTGTTAAAAGTGGAATCTGAAATCAGATATTTTTTTCCACTGTCCCTGGAGCACTAATATGAAGTAGGTTATGTTGGTTTCCCACTCCTGAAATTTCTTGGACCGCATATATTATCCAGTCCCTCTTTTAAAGCAGTAGATGAGGTTACTTCTTGTGTGTTGCAGCGTGATACACTGGCCATTTGTCTTCCACATTGTGTGAATTCAGATGCACTTGATAAATTTGTGAAGATGTGAGTTAGTGTCTTTTCACTATTAAAACCACTTTTCAGGAAATGAGATCAAAACTTGTGGAGTGCTGTCTTTTTCAACAGCTCTAAAGTAACTGCATTGTGCAGTAGAGAAACAAGTGTAATAGATGCACTTAATAAGCTCCCTTATGCCAGAGGCATTTATGCATGCCCTACTTTCATATAGAGAGTGTGGAAAAGAGCAGTAATGAAGTCATGATAGCCAAAAATGTAGCATGCTTCAGAGTGCTGAAACAGCTGGAGGATGGGGGTAGTGACTGGCAATTTTGCAAGGTTTATTTAACAAACTTTGTATCTTTTTATATGAAGTTCTAAAGATTTATGGTTGCTAGGTCAGACTTTTTCCAGAATCTTTAACACCTGCAGTGCAAGTTGTCCTGCCACTTATCCTTAGAATAGACACTTTTCTGTCTTAATTTGCAGAACTGTTAAAATTTAAAGAGAAGGAAAAACTTCATCTTCTGATGCAATTTGCTTTTTTTGTGGGTTCACTTGCTTGGTGCATAAGAAAGCTCTTTCATTTGTTTAATTTGATGGTAGTGCTAGCTTTCCTGTAGCTTAAAACCAATTATGAACTGTGAGGGGAAAAAAGTAAATGTGATTTGTCTTATTTTGTATTTCTGATGAGCCTGAAATTCATTAACTTTATAAAACCTCATTCAGTTCCTAAAACATAGTTTTGTTTGTTTGTTGTATATATATGCAAGGTGCTTTATTGCCGGAATAGAGGCTCATCTCTTGAAGGGTGCAGTCAGACCTCAGAAAAAATGGCTTTGACTTTTTATTTATAAACTTTTGACTTTTTTATTATAAACTTGAGTTTATAATATTCTATGGAAATATTTTATTAATAGCTGTGTTGCTTTTATAAAGTGTGGTAACAAATTAATCACACATCTGATGTGCTGGATGTTTTCCAGGTCTACAGTGAATACAGAGCCAGTCTTGCATTTGACCTTGTTAGCAGCCGCCAGAAAAATGTAAGCCTGAAAATAAAAGGAACTTTCTTGTATTAACTAACATAGTTGTTGGGGGGGATATTGGAAAAAATACTAAAGAAATACATACAGTACTATTACATTCCTACACTGCTGAAATTCTACTATGCTTTTTTTTAATAAGAGAGAACGAATATTTCCTTGTGATTTATATTATTATTTTTGTCCGGTTGTTTAGGTCAGTTCAGGCTTTATTTAATATATTGTTCAGAGGTCTCTTCCAAATACACTTATACTAAGCAGATGATTGTAACATCCTTTTTGTGATGATTGTAACATAACCTTTTTGAGATACATGAAAAGTAAGCAAGCTTAACCGGATGTTCTTGAGATAATTTTAGATTCCTGTTCTTTTCACAGTATTTTAACTGTGTTGGGTTAAAACACAGGATTCATTTGGACTTTCTGTTTCTTCACAGAGAACGTGCACAGATGTATAGGGGTGTTTGCACCATGCATGCTACTGTTATGGCATGGGTATTTATAGAACACGCAGACCGCTCGTGTTTTTATTTAGTACAATTTTTTAGAAGACTATTTACAGCACACCTTTCCTGGAGGAGGGCTCGTTAGGGTTCACTGGTTAGGGTTCCACTCATCAGCACTATAGATACATGCTTTAACTGTTAAATGAACTTTATTACAATAATTTCTGTAGTTTTCTTGGGTATGTTTCTAGGGCTGTTGTGAGGAATGAAGTAGTTAAACCTCATAAAGAAGTTAGGCATCTTCAGTTACAAATAATTAATTATTAATAATTTGGTAATAGTAAAAACCCCAAGTTTTTTAGTTTTGATAACTCTATTACTTTTCCTAAGGATCCTCTGTGGGAAGTGAAGTAGCATCATTTAGGCACTAACCTCTGGTGCGATGTTCAGTACTGCAGGCAAGCTGTCATGCAAACTGTTTTGACTGTTCAAATGTAAACACATTTTCAAAATTATTTTAACACAGTTATCTTAAGGCTAATTATAGATGTTTGTCAAATAGTTTAAATTGCTAGTGTGGCAGATAATTGTTTTATCCCTGTTACAGTTTTTTCTGTAGACCATTTGAAGATCAGTCAAATTAATACAAAAAGATCTCTAAGCTACTAATAATGTACCGATAAAATATCACAGTGCCTTTGGATTCAGTATCCTAATTGCTCTCGATTTAGGGATTTGTATTATACTCCAGTTTCTCTTGATTGAGAGCACTGAAGCTAATCTTACTGGTCATGGCAGTATCACATTTTTGTCTGAGAGTACAGCTGTCTCCGTTTGAATTCCAAAATGTGAATAGGTACACTTTATGCCAGTATAGTGTTTGTTAACAGATCTTTATTCTTATCTAGAGGGTGTGCCAAGCTAAAATAAGCTCATTCCTTTGCATAAGTAGTTCATTATTCTTCCTCTTTTTTTCCTAGGCATATACGGATTATAGTGATTCAGTTTCCAGAAGAATGGGTTTCATTCCTCTTCCACTTGCTGTTTTAGTAAGTTGTATCTTTCCTATCAGTCTTCTGTCAATAAGATCTCACTTTTGAGACTATGAGACTCTGAGATAGCTGACTAGATGTTTTGAGGATGAAATTATCATGTTAAGGAACTGAAATGATGCTGGACGGTTAAGTTAGCATTCGGTGTAACCTCTATCACATACTACTTATGACTTCACAAATGCATTACTGGTTCTTAGAACACAGAATGCCTTTCGTAGAAAATCGAATATATATTAATTTGGTAGAATTTGTAAGAATTTGAATTGTACTAATGGAATTAAACTACATCTGTGTTTATTAAACATATATTACTTTTGGCAGTTATCCTATTCATTCATTTGGAATAGTCAAAGCAGCTGGTTGCCAGAAGGTTAGCAGTAGTGCAGCAGTTTATTTAGGTTTTTCATAGTAGTCCTTGCGGTTGTCCCCGTGATGGCATGCTTAATGACTCAATATTCTTTTATATGGGGCACTGAGCTTTTGAGCTGTTGTAGAATACATCATTCTGAAATAGTTGACTGTTACTTGTACATGCTACTGTAAAATGAATCACTTCATTAATGGAACTTTGTCCACATGCTGTCTGTCTTGAATTAACTATTGGAGAATGTTTTCTGTAAATAGCTGCTCTAATTTTCCCTATACACACATGTAGATAAGCAGTAGTTATCATAATGCTGGGAATGTGTACTTGTTTTGCCAGCAAATATGCTAATTCACAGTTTTCCTGGAAGAATATCAATATGAATTAACTTAAATATAATGTTCTCCCATTGAGATGGGGGAAATACTGTTCACAGGCTTTATGTAGGTTTGTACTCAGGATTTAAAACAAACAAAAAATCAAATCAGAACTAAACCAACAAAACCCCAAAAAGAAGCACCACAAAAAACCCCACAAACAACTATGATCCTAATCATTATTTCTTTTATAATGAGGTAAAGTACATCCCGTCAGAATTTAATTGAAATGCTTTTTTCAAGTTATTTGTGTTCTGGCATGATATGATATGCTGGAGACTAATAGGTTTAAAATAAAGTGCTTTGCTAACTTGAAACCCTAACTGTGAACTAATGAAATAAAACTGGAGTTTCAGGATCATTTGCTAGTGAAACTTGAGAGTCATATGCCTAGTCCACAAAGCAGTTTTGTATTCATAAGGTTAGCTTGGTGCAAAACACCGATTCTGTTTTGCTGCATCAGAATCTCTTGCTATTTTCCTCAAAATTTGTTAACTCACCTTCCAGCCCTTGAGTTTTGGAGACTTTTTTTACTTGAAAGTCAGTGGTGAAGGAAACGTTATCAGACTCCAGTTTTGGCAAAGCAGTATAATACTTATTCAACCCAAAATCTTGAATAGTTGATACTACCACGGAGAACATTAGAATAAATTTCTGTTAATGTAAATGTTTCTACTTTTTCTCGAATTTACCAAATAAGAAATGTCTGTTATGATGTTCTATTTATAACTGTGTGCTAAGTTTTAACTGATTAACTTTTATTCTTAAAACAGCTCATAAGAGTCGTAACAAGCTCAATAAAAGTACAAGGAGTCCTAGCTTATGTTTGTGTTGTGCTGTTCTACTGTGGGTAAGTAAATGCATACAACTGAAAAGTATTCACCATTATTTGATCAGATATATGAAAGAAGCTTCTGTTGACACTTCTAGATATCATTGTAAACATAGTTTATGTTCAGTAGAACATAAATGTAAAACCCTTATGCTCATAATCTGAAATTAAGAGTGCAGATTTATCCCTAAATACTGTAACTGCATTGAGGGATTATAGCCCTCAATAAGTAACTTCATTAATGAAAATAACTAATGGAAAAACGATTGTGAGAATTTATAACAGACAAACACCATACTTCTGTGTAAAAAGGAAAATTGAGTTCTAAGGAATAAAGCTTTCTGTGAAAAAATTCAGTAAGACAACAAAAATAAGCAGTTTAAGTGCTCTGAACAGATTGTGAATTTTTATCTCTGGTAGTTAAATGCAAGGTTTACTTTGTGTTAGGAAACTGCTGAAAAAAAAAGTAAATGCAAGGCTCACCTGTCTGGGAAGGGTGAGGTTAATAAGTAATCTCAGTTAAGGAATATAATGTCCTGTGGCAATTTGTTTTCCAAAACCAATGCTTTGCAAGTATCCCTTTGCTGCCCAGTCCATTTATACTCGTGTTATCTTTAGCTTCTCACCAGTCGGTATGTACTTCTGAGATACACATAGTTGTCCTTTAAATGCAATCTAGTTTGCCTGTCTCAAGGCACTTGCTGTAGACTGCATGAGGATGGCCAGTTTCTAGGAAAACTGTCAGTGTTTGTTGTCTCTCAGTACTGATACATATTGGAATCATCCTAAAATTAATCATAAAGAATTAAGTGATTCAAGTTGCTACAAAGAACCTGCCCTGCATTATTGTGGGAATATATCTTCCAGTGTCCTACCAAGTTGTGCTTATAATTGAAGGCAGCAAGGCTTGGGAAGTGAAAGACTTCTAGGTCTGGGGGAGTGGTTCTGCAGGTATACAGGAAGAGAGGAGACTACTGTTTTACAATAGCTTATGAAAAGAACAAGATTTCTGCACATTTTTCATTAATAGGTAGACTCTTATCTCTAATCTGACCTTTATCTGCAAAAAAAAAGTAGCACTTGATCAGATGTGTCTAGTCCACATCAGTGTAGGGACACATCTTTTTAGTGTCAGACAACTAGGGCTTTGAGATATTGCATATAGGCCAAATATTAAAATTTCAGCCACATTCCTTTGCACCATACTTTGATTTCTTCCCCAGCATACTCCATGCTGTGCCTGTGTTCTCCCTAAAGCCAGCTCTATATAACTGAAAGCACTAGCCCCTAATCATCACATTCAAGCTGGTATACCAAGCTCAGCACTTTCATTCTGCACACTGGTTTCTCCTTTTTCCCAACTTATGTAATATTTTCCTACTGTTCTACTGCTGCAACCCAGTCCTGGATTTTTTGCTGTTGCTGTGGCTTGGAGAATGGAGGGCAGGAAGAAATAAAGTGATTAACATGAAGTATTAAATGCTGCTCCTTGAAGGCATAGGTCACAAGAATAAATACATTTTGGTCTATTTTGTCCTTGTTGAAAAATGAGAACAGAGTTTTACTTCTGCCATGAAGTCAGATTTGGAGCTAACTTACCTCTTGGATCTTTCAAGTATTTTGTGTTATGAACACAAATTTCAGCTTTTCATCAAATTATTATAGCATAGATATGTGAGAAATGACGTGATAAAATCTGAAACAGTTAACTGGGCAAAGGATTGAGCCTGTAATTTGTTTTGTATTGATAATTAACAACTGTAGTACTGTAAGTTATAGTATTAAAGTCTTGCCCAGCATATGAAACTTGAGTTTTCTTTTTCTAGAATTTTGAACAACTACAAACTTATATTGTTGTTAGAAATTTGAGCCTGGGGTGGGCTGGCAGAATAGAATGAAGGAAAATTGCTAGAAACACTTGCATAATTTTCCAGGAGAAGCTGGAACTGATACAGTAAAGTGTTGATTTATGGCCTTTTCAACTTCTGATCTCATTAAATCAGAGACAAATCATGCTGTAAAAACCTACTCTCAGAACAAAAACATATTACATAAGAAGTATAAGAAAAACACCTCTAAAACATTAAACATGGAGAGTTTCTCAACTCTTTGAAGTAAAATCTGCCCCAATAATCTAATACAATTGTAGAGAAGCACAGCTTTCAACTTCTATAAAATTATGTTTTCTTTGCGGTTGCTTGGATACTAAAATGTCACTTTCTTCAGAGTACTGAAAGTGGTGTGCTCTGCTCATTCCTCCATTTCTCTAAATTTCTTCTACAAGTAAATGTATTGCATAAAATTCCCTTAAAAGTGTTTTTGTGTCTGACAAGTTCTGATTACATTAATGCAGTGAGAGAGAGTGAAGCTGCTGCTGAAGTGTGGTTGGGTTACTTTATGATTAAGCAGTTAGACCTGCTCCATGGATCTGTGAATGTTCACTCCAAGTTGGCTTTTTCGTCTGTTAGTGATGTACATAATAAACAGACTTTTCAGAGAGTGGAGAATGAATTTAGAGTCTACATTTGGTTCACTGTTGTTACATAGCTTGATTTGCCTACAGAGTGTTTCATTCATCCTACAGAGAATAGATCATTGTTTCCTTGTCGTTCTGCAGTGAGCCTTCACTCACTGCAGTGGACATTGGTCTGTGAGTCATGTGTTAGCTAGTAATGGAACTTAGATATTACAAGGCTTATTTGAGTGGTAAATCTAAAAGCACTAGGTGGTAGATGAGACCTTCCTGTTCTTCAAATGAAAAGACATGTAAAAGGGATTCAGCAGTTTGCCGAAGTCTTGTGCTGCAAATTAGTGATAGTAGAAAAGGAGTCTGCCACCAGCTGGATTGTGCTGTGACGGTTAATGCAGTGCTGCTACTTTGGATTTGTTGAGTTTTATGCTCTGTCTTCTGTGATGTGAAAAAGGACTTATTACAATTAGCCTGTAATTTGTGAAAGCTAGATATTGGACTTGGCAGTGCTGGGTTAATGGTTGGACTCAATGATCTTGGAGGTCTTTTCCAACCTTATTCTATATTTGCTGTCCTGTGGTTCAAAGTCGACAAGTGATCCTTGGCTGAGCACACTTATGGCTACAGTTCTAAGAGTAGTGCATTTAAATTTGACTGTTGAGAGCCCTTTTTCCTTCTGTGTTTAAATGTTTGGTGTCTTAAATGGCTGCTTAATTGTCCCTGTAGTCCTTTAGTTAAATGATAAAACTTGGTGTTTTTCTCTAGATGCTTTCTGGAGGAAAAAAAATTAAGCATTGAATCTGAAATAAATTGTTAGGAAAAGGAAATTACCTTTTGATCTTGCTATTGAAAGGATTTAATTTGTTAGCTAATCCTTCTAAGACTGCACTAACTATATGCAATTATTTTCCTATAAGTAATTGCAGTATGAATAATATGCAATTATTTTAATATGCTAATGCAAATATGTAAACAATTTTTTTCAGGTTAATATCTCTCAAAGTCCTTAACAGTATTGTATTGCTGGGGAAATCATGTCAATATGTAAAGGAAGCAAAAATGGAGGAGAAATTATTCAATCCTGTCCTGACTGCAACCCCAGGGAAGACAGCTGGCAAACAACAAAGCACGTTTAAATCTACCCAAGGTAAGGTTAATTGCCTTGATTCGTTTTCAGTAAAAATTTTTCAGATTAAATGCTGCAAATTCACCCTCTTGCTGGACCTTAATTGTACCATATCACAGCTGTGAACATAAGTCGGTAAATGTAATAGAATTTATTGCTTTTAGTTCATACATCTTCTTTTGGTAATAAATACTCCTATCTCTGATAAGATCCCACCCTTACACATGGATAAAAACAAAGGTGACAGAAACAAGGGAACAGTGGCAGGCTGTTGTTTGAAAATCATAATTATAGAATGTTTGGGGTTGGAAGAAACCTTTCAGAACACATAGTCCAAACCCCTTTGCCCTGTCACTGCACAAATAAGTAAATATTTACACATCAGCTGTGGCGGTGCTTAAGTTTAGTTAGCAATCTATGTATTTCTGATGGAAATGAATGTCAAACATGGTAGGTTCAGGCACAGGTATAATTAGCTATAATTAATTGTAGTTGTCATGAAAAAATTAATGAAAAGCTTTATGAAATCCAAATAAGAATTTCAACAAGTCTCTACTAACTTTATTTCAAGTCTGTGCAGTGCAGTTTTCTCCTAGAGGCCGTCAGCATTAGCGGTTAATATATAATGGAAATGTGGCATTATTGTACTTGTGTGACACATTAAAGAAGGAAATAGAAACCTTCATTGTTCCAGTCAAATGAATTGGATTGTATCTTCCTCTATGAAAAGCTCAATGAGAGCCCTAGAGAACCTAACAGTGAGGCTTTTATTGTGTTCACTACTGCTTGCCAACGATGAGAACAGCTTGAAATGCAAGGTGCTCGTTAGTCGTCAGAGTGTCTCGCCAGCAATAGGAGAGTTAAGAATCTGTCAGTCTCAGTCATAAATCTCTACATCTCACCTGTGTCAAATCACATCAGGCAGAAACTTGGTGCAGGCATTTATTTTTAAATTCATAGAATTGCTTTACGTTCATGATGAAAGAATGTAATATGAATTGGTGTCAATGTCTTTTGCATTTCACTGGAGGACTATCATGATGATAATGTTTTAATTAAACATTTTAGCACTACAGTTGGGTATGACACTTAATAAGTTGCACTTACTTTATACTGAGCCTTAAACTTACAGTATATAAATCCTGAAGAATATTTTTAACTGAAGTAGCAGAGATGTTTATTTCCTCTTCCCATGGAAAGATTTTGATTGAAAAGTAGCAACCAAAAAGCTTTTGTGGATTTTATTTAGAATATTCTGAGCATTGGTGATTAAAAGGCTTGACTTTACAGTTTTTTGGGATTTTATACTTTTTTAACAGTTCTTTATTTACTAGAAATCAATTATATGAATAATTTTACCTTTCACAGCTTTTGTGTATTTGCATTATTACTACTGGGGTCTACAATCTTAGTTAATCTCTATCTCCCACTCATCAGGTTTTTTTCCATACAGTTGCTCAACCCATCTCTTATTAGAATTATAGTAAGGGAATTAATCTCATCTCCTTTCTGCCAGCTTATAATTTAAGTCAATTTATTTTCTGAAGATTTCTATTTCGTTCACAGAAACGGTTAAAATTTTGAAGAATAAAATTTTAAACTTGCTCTTGAAGGATGAAAGTTCTAATTACTGGTAATCATTTGTGAGCTGACAGCTGATGATGAGTTAGAAAATACTTATGTTTGTAACCAAGTTCTACAATTAGCATTACTTGTCTCCTTTCTCAGTGCAAGTTTATTACCTTAACTTGCATCAGACTGTAGAGCATAATCCATGTACCTTTAAGTAGTAGTTGGTACACTGTGAACAGATGTTCTACAGAAATAAATTTTTGTAGTAATTTGGATAGTTCTACCATTCTGACAAGTAAGGTTCCCTTGGGCTGGTCTCCCATACTCTCTACATCAGTCAGATGTTTACAGATTTCTGTAGAAACAATACCTCTGTCTTTACAAGGAGATAGTAAATAAGAAAAAACATTGCTTTGTCATTTGCTTGTGCATTTTAATTCTTTAAAAATTTTAACAAAATATGGAAACAATACATGGATATTACTTACAGATATCATAGGTTAATGAAGCCAGTGTTCAGTCCCACTGAAGTAAGAGGCAAGAATAAAAATAGACATCTTTAACAGCACTGCTTTAAGAGCCAGTGCTAATAAAGTGCTAATAAAGTGTGTAGCAGTGCATGAGTCATTTATTAGCCATCCCTAGAGAAGGCAGGTTTATTGTACTTCTGTAGAGGATTAGGCACATCTAGTTCCTGCCACAGAGATTCCTTTTGTTCATTTCAGTAGAAAATATTTGTGTGATTCACACGACTGTCAAAAATCTTTTTGCTTAAGCCAAAAAAATGAGCATGTAAACCAGAAAAATACTCTAATTTCTGCTGCTTATGCTCTTGCTCATTATTTGAACTTCTGTAGAATTAACTTTCTATCCATTTACTAAATTAGGAAAGAAAATCTCTTACAGTAAAGCAAATAAGAGGTAGTAGCTTCCAGAAAGCATTCTCTTGCTTCTGCTGATTTGATGCAGTGCACTTTTTTAGAATAGCTTTGCATGAATCTGGATGTTACAAATTGCATCAATATGTCCATGTTAAACTCATGATTGTCTTTGTAATTGTCTTCTGTTCCAACAGGAATTTCCACAGATGAAAACGGATCTACATCAGTTACCAATCAGCCTGTGCATCAGAAGGACAATACGCCATCCTTACTTGTAACAAGCAATTCTGATCAATTTCTGACAACTCCTGATGGAGAAGAAAAAGATATAAGCCAAGACAGTTCAGAATTAAAACACAGGTCTGCAAAGAAAGACTTGTTGGAGATAGACAGGTTTACTATTTGTGGAAACAGAATTGACTAAGATTGTTTGTGGGTTTTTTTTTTAAATCAATGTGCTAAGGATACTGAGCTGTTGGGACAGCAGATGCTACCAGAATGGACAGTTGCCAAAAGGCACATAAATATTTATTTAAAAACTTAAATTATTAATGGCAAAAAAGAATATTAATTTCTTTCTACAAGTAACTTGGCTTGGTATCTGGTCAGGTCAAGTAAGTGATCTTTAGCTTGCCTCTTGGAAAATGTGGTGGATCGTGAGTCTCTAGCCTGGTGGCAGAGCTGCAGTATCACTTTGCTGGAAAACAGACTGGAAAAAAACATAATCCTGTTCTGCGTTATGAAACCATGCTTCCAGAACACTGTTTTTCATGAAGGTTCCTCCAGTGTAAGGATATTCCTGGAAATGTATGACAACTTGACCAGAAGCTTGCCTATCCTGTTACCGTGTTTTATTAGACATCTGCAAGCAGAATTCAAAACTTGTGCTTATATCGACAAACGCATAAAGCATTGGTGCATAACACATACACAAACCAGTAAGTCAAGATAGTTATTCTTGTCAACAGAAACCTTTTCAAGATGTATCTTGAAAATCTTGTAATCAGAATAAAATTTTGCCTTTAAGTGAAAGACTTACTGCATAGTATTTTATCTGAATACTAAACACCAAGGAAAGATCGCAGTAATGAAGGTTCTGCTTAACTGGGCAAATATGAAGCATATCCATTTTATGTGTTGTGTGTCCTGCAAGGCAAATTATTTAGAAAATTACTTTTAAAAGCTGAGGATTTTTTGTTGCTGTGGGAAAAGATCTTAAAGGGACACTTCTAATGTTTAGAAACAGCAATGTTAACTGCAGCAAAGAAGTGTCATGTTGGAACTGTATGTACGGCTTTAACACAGCAGAAAAGAACTGCCTTTTGCATTTGACTCTTAGAAGAATGACATCTGTGTATTAACTTGCCTGAGAACATGCTTGTAAAAGCTAATACTGACAATCAAATCAGAATTATGCATCTTAATTTAATTGATTGGTTGTAGTCAAACTTCAGTAGATCT
The DNA here is from genome assembly GCF_001604755.1 of Lepidothrix coronata. Classification (NCBI taxonomy): domain Eukaryota; kingdom Metazoa; phylum Chordata; class Aves; order Passeriformes; family Pipridae; genus Lepidothrix; species Lepidothrix coronata. The sequence continues at coordinate 18,898,502 of NW_016690180.1, forward strand.
ATAAAGCATTACAATGCATCTTAATTTCTGATGTGAGATGCAGTTGTGAAAGAGTTCACAAAAGACGGTTTTGAATCCTCAGAACAAGAATGGATTAAATTTGAGCTCAAAACTTGGGCTGGAGTCTTGTATCAGAAGAGACCCCTTAGCTAATGATAAATTCTTCATATGTTGTTAAAACACAGCATTAGCTTCCTATGCCTTTCAGACATTTAAGCACCAGTTTCACTTTTCAAGGAAAGGTATCATAAAAGTACTTCAGTGCTGGACAAATGAAGACAATTTGCTCTTTGCTAATTTCATAACTTGTCAGAGTGGGAAAGCCCAAGTTAATTTGCTGTATGAACATTTGAAAGTTTAATGTGTGTGCTAATCCCTGAAACTTGCAGGACTACAGTAATACAGCAAACGGAGACAGTTGGACAGAGTTGTTATGTATCTGAGCAGACTTGGTAATGAGAACTGCAGTACGGGCAATGTGGTCTGCTCAGTGGGAACTTGTTGCTGCAGTCTTTCAGCCTCTCCTCTCCCATTAAGAGTAGTGGGAGTAATGGCCAAAATCTGTAGTTACTGATCAGGGATGAGAGTAAAAAGAAGAGGACTTGTGCTGTGGACAAATTAGAAATTCTTTGATTTTTGATGTATTTTATACTAATTGGAGATGTTCACACGTTGAAATTAAGATTATCTGTCAGTTTGGTGTATCTTACTTCATAATTATTCAGCAGTTGCTAAAGAAAGCTTGAAATTGCTTTCATTTTTTTTCTGTTGAATGACATTCTGTATCAATTTTATAAGTGCATCTTGTGTGAAACTCAATAAAATTCAATTTTGTAATATTTGTTTAAAAAAGGAAAAGTACAGCGTTGAGATTTCTTTTTTAATATTCAGGGTTGGTGATCCTGCAATGTATTTAATGTATTAAATTCTGATTTCCATAAAGTAAGATTCCTGCAAATGTGGGACACAAATGTGCATAAGAACTGGGTTATCAATGGCTTTACTTCAAATCTATTTCTGTAGCAGTTGGTTTATGCCACTTGTAGGAAGAAGGTATTGATGCCAACCTATTATTAATTTTTCATGTAAATGAAAAAATACTGTATCTTAGGGGAGTTGTAATTTGTGTAGTCAGTTACTACAGTTGGTCTACTTACACCTACACAGCAAAGACAAATGTCAATGCAGAATAAGCACAGGCAAATCCTTCCCTGAGCACAAGGTGGTAGCAGTGGAAGGGTAATGGCTGATTGCACTTGGGTCCGAGTCCTGGCCTGGATCCTCCTGGGACTGGGAGCCTTGGTTGGTTTGTTTTGAATTGTGGTACCCAGATCTAAAGCAGTCTAAAGCTGGGCTTTGGGATGCGGCTGGTATCCCTCTGCCTGCTGTGTAGGCATAACTTCATTGACCTGCAGGTCACGATGGTGCAAAGGTGTGCTCGAGGCACTGGTTGTAGAGGGCACTGCAAACACAACACTTCCCCTTAAACTCTGGAAGCCTCATAGGGGATCAGCTGGGCATGAAACATCATTGTTTCCTCTTGCTGCAAGCTCTCTGATTGTTCTCATGTTTTTGTTCGTGATTTATAGGGATTCATTCCTTGAATATCTAGCAGTGAAGGGTCACAGCTGCTTCTCTGGCCCTGGGTGGTCCTCTCAGAACTCTAGAGGTGGCTGAGGAGGAACAAACCACCAAACAGTAAAACCCCAGCAACACCGAATTTCTCATCTATAGATACAGCTGTTTATTCAGGTTTTCCTGAAAAGCTCCTGTCTTAACACTGATATGTGTAAAAGCATCAGAAGTTAAGTAGTGAATAAATGGAGTTCTTCAATTGATAAATCCCTCCAAAATTAAAATCTAGTCAAGCAGTGATATTTGAGCTGAAGTCACAGTTGCCAAATTAATTCCAAATGCACACATTGAGTACAGTATATATTCATAATTAGTATTATTCTTTATGGGAGCATTAAGGAACAACTGTTTTGACAGGATTATTTAATTAATCTTTTGAAGCCTTTCAGATGTTCAACAACCAACGAGAATTTTCCCTCAAGCAAAGTAGTTTTACAATGACAAGCACGCTGTTAATTTACTTGCCTCTTAATTTAGAGTGAGTGTGTTGAAACTTTTCAACTTTGTCTTGATTTTTGTGGTGCAAAATTTTCTGTACTGTTAACATTTGTTTAGAATTTTGTTTCTGTGAGTCAGCATAGTTGATGAGGTTACTTATTAAAACCAGTATTTACCTAGTTGTGGCTGCTGTGCCAGCTCACTTGTTGGCTACAGTTGTGAATCTATTTGGTGGTGGTAAGCAAGGATGAATGCAACTTAATTATAGCACAAATGTACTCAAACTCTGTGAAACTCCTGAAACACTGCAACATTTTGTCTTACAAACTGGGCTACTCCATCATGAGTAAACTAGGAGTTGTATCAGCTCTGTCCATCTTGGGTAATCGTAGCTTCAGAAAGCTCTTCACAAGTGCTAAACAAGTTTGCTCTTAAAGTTTCTTCAGAGTTTAAGTGCTCTTTCTTAGAAATTTGGACTGTCTTAATTTTGCTGACTGCAGGGAAGCAAATAGCTTTGTGTAAGTATTGAACAGCTGGCAGAGGAGGCTGCAATGGGACCAACTTTATCACAAGAAAATTTTTCTGCATTTAGTGGTATGAGAGGCTTAGACTCTGAAGGCTGTCAAAAAACATCTGGTGCATCATTTCTGTATATGTGTTTCTCTAGGAGCATGATAATGTTCATTGACCATACCTACCAATCCTGAGCCTAGTTACGCTTTTTTTAGGACTTCAGTTTACTCTGGTTTAGAAAAACATGTTGCCAATGGAGGAGTTGTAAGAGGGATCATAAATATATAACACCAAAGAACACTATTTAGTAATCTCAGAGCTCTTAATAACAGAAAAACCCAAAATTACAATAGGTTTTAAAAATAGTTCTCAATTTTGACCAAAACACTGATCACTTTTGTGATGAAGTAAACTCAGATTTCAGAATGTGCCCTTGTTGTAACTACGCCGCCCACCTGTACCTCACAGCTGCTGCTTTAGGCTGTGTAGACTGTCATTTCTCCCATTCATCACTCATGTCTCGGAGAGCAATGCTATCAGGCAGAGCCAAGGCTTCACTCTAAATTGGAGGCAGTTCTGTCTGACAGCTGGACTGCAGGAAATGAGCACTGGGGGGAGAGGGAGGGAGACGGGTCGATTCTTTGTGAGTACAAAGATGTGGGTTTGCAGCAGCACTACCTTGAGTTCTATTTCTTTTAGGTTGACTCGTGCAGTTCTCTTTTAAACTTTGCTAAATAAATCCTATATTGCACAGGCAAACACATTGCATGTATTATATTTTGTTTATTGCTTTCACATTTTTTTATCAGAAATGACTTTTTAATCTTAGATTGGTGTTATGAGAGCTATGTTGCAAGGTAAGTATAATTTTAATAAAGCAATTTTTGGTTTATTATTTTAAAAATAAGTTTTATGTTGGTTGTTCTTCCTATCTGTGTGCAGTTTGTTGACTACTTTAAATATCAGAAGTAGTCTGTTCCTGTGATGCCCAGTCCTGACAGATAGGGACTAGGTTTATACAATTATGTCATAGAATCATTGAATGATTTGTGTTGGAAGGGACCTGAAATATCATCTAGTTCCAGCCCCTCTGCCGTGGGTAGAGACACCTTCCACTAGACCAGGTTACTCAGAACCACATCCAACCTGGCCTTGGACACTTCCAGGGATGGGGTAGTGTGGTGGCTCAAACCACAGTTTCTCTGGATAGCCTGTTCTAGTGCCTCACCACCATCACAGTAAAGAATTTCTTCCTAATATCTAGTCTAAACTTGCCCTCTTTTCAGTTTGAAGTTTCCCCTTGTTCTGTCACTACATGCCCTTGTAAAATGTTTCTCTCCATCTTGTAGGCTCCTGATCTGCTGTTCCTGAAAATAGATTAAGTATCAAGGTAGCTCAGGAATCACTTGTTTGATGCTGACAGTTTAAAGTAAGTGGAATTGTGAAGTCTTGGGAAGTGATGCCTCTGATGTACTGAGAAGTGTGGAAATGAAACTTAAAATCCAGCATTGGACAGCACATTCTCAGGAGTGACATGCCAAATTAACAGAGGAGGGTGTGTGAGTTGATGCTAGCAAGTACAATCCTGATGACAGACTGACTGTCAGACCAAAATTTTCCTGCAGATTTGATTTGAACTTGACACTTATTGAAGGCAGCAATAGAGCTATCAGCCACTTTCTGTCTACAGCCAAGGCAGCAGGAGCTGTGGTAAATGAGTTTCTAACCTGGAAGTTGGGGGACCTTGTTTTACGGTCAGTTGATGCTTTGTGCCCTGTGGACTCTCACAAGGCAGAGCTGCAATGAAAATGAACCCTGTGTTGAAACTTAGCACTAACCACTGATATGGGGCAATGTCCTTCATGCAGTAGCAAGAACCCACCTATTAGACTGATCTAAATATCTGAGTTGTCTTTAGTCACTTAAAATTACTTTGACACCAGAGGAGAGCAAATTCTGCTCCACCTGAGGTAATGCTTTATGGTGCTTGTCCAGCCATTCAGTACTTACCACAACCTATTTGGCCTCCATGTGGGCAGTGATAAACTCTCCAGCCAGTTTTTCTGCTAGACCCTATTTCTTAAAAGCAAGGACTAAAGCCCCAGTGTATATTTAATAAGTGATTCTTTACAGTAGATGTTCTGCTAATGGCATCAAGAGTCATTTTGTAGAATTGCTTTACCTGCTTTATACATCTTATGTACAAAATGGCAAATCGCGCGACATGAGTTACAGCTTTTCATCTGAATACATGTGCCATTTCTTTTATTGCTATTTATTTAGTTGATTTGACAAGTCTAGTTCTAAAACATTAAAATTCCTGTAGTCTCAGTTTTCAGTAATGTGTATTTTTGTCCCAGAGGGCCTGAGGGCAGTAGGTGTGCTAAGCTCTCGATACACCAACCAAACTGCAAACCTAAGTAACAAAAATACAAGCTCCATAGTTTCACAAAATCACAGTAAGGAGAGAAAAAAAAATCTCTGTTTTAGGTCTGCTGTGAGCAGTCCATGAGAACACAAAGAGCACGGTGAGTAAGAGACTAATACACCACATACTCAGTTTGCAGGTCTTAGTTTACCTAAAATTTCTTACAGCTGAAACACCAAAGAAATTAGCTAGATCTTCAATCTGGTCTCCTTGCTGTCATTTTGGATATGTCAGATTTTCATTGATTATTCTAGTCTTCATCCAGGCCATAATCTGAAGCTTTGGGAGGGGAGGAGGGTTAAGACAAAAGTCTGAATAAATCTTGTCTATAGAAGAAAATATTCTCAGTGGAATTTTTTAAAATGTTGGTTGTCTTATTTTTTATAGTAATTACCTTTTCATAGACAGTTACTGGCTTTGGTTTAATACTCCAAGTAGCTGTCAGCACCCTGTGATGAATAGTGAGATGGGTATCAAATTATCAGCATTATAATTTCACTGCTGGGTAATACGAGGATGAGGACAACTAGTAACCCTCAAATACAATCCTGCAACAGCTATAAACCAGAGCCCCCTAAGTAACAAAAAACTGTGGCCTAAAAGCCTCATGAAACCTGTTAATTCTGTTTAGCATATTGTGGAGCATTTGAAAGTCTTTCCTAGTGTCTCAAAGAGAAATTGTTCAGGATAATGCTTTTCACAGAAGAATTAATCAGGTATTTTCTTCTGCCCACTGTCGGTAATGCTCAGCAGACTGGGGTTCTAAAGCCTGTGTCATTTATATGGTTGCTAGTGATCCACAAAGAATAAACATGCCATTTTATTTATTAGAAAAAAAAAAAGAGAAAAGGAAGGAAGGATGGGGCTGATAAATAACAGTGGGGGAAAAAATGGAATTTTTGCAAATAGCCTCTGCAAATTTACAACTTCATCCATGAAGTGTAACAAACAGTAGGAGGAATATGCATTTGAGTGCACATTTCCAGAGATGCATTTTTGTACGTTTATGTGAAAGGGACAAATTAAGGTAAAGTCTTTTTTTCATTATTCCATGCTCCTAAGCTCTGCCATTTGGTCACTTTGCCTGTCGGCCTAACCCCTTCAACTCAACTGAAGGGCCTCTGGATGGAATTCAGCTGTACCACTGGTTATTTGGTGCTTTGGTTCCCCTGACTGGACACCAGATCTTCAAAGGATGTAGTTGCCTCTGCAAAGGAAAGTGCTCAGGACTTGGGGAAGGTCTTCCTTTGAGCAGCATTTTTTCTGATACCAGACAAGAAGCGCTTGTAGAGCAAGATGTGAATATGTAGATGAAAACAAACCCCTTGACTCACTAAGATGGGGGGAGGGGGAAAGGGGCTGGCCTTGGGCACTTGATAAAAGCAGATAATTTCTCTCCTTTGTTACACTGCTCAGGAATTTGGCCAGATATGGTTTCCCTCTGCTCATGGGTGCCAAGGTGATGCTGTGGCCTGATGTGAATGCTGACAGGCTCTCCTGAATTTAGACTGAACATAGAGAACAGAGCAGAAAATTGAGGCCTTTGTCAAAGTCGCCTTTGTAACTGTAAATAATGTACCTTTTTGTCATGGCACAGAACTTTCCTACTTGACCTGCTGTTGTAGTAAGTAAATGGTGCACTTGCATCACAAGAGAATCATTGCACCTCAAAGCTGACAGCTCAGGGGAGGGGAGATGGTGCTGTGGTGATGATGAAGATGGCATTACTTGACTGGCACAGGAAGAAGACAGATGGGCCTTGTTCCACTTGCCCCATGTAAAATGGGATGAGTTTGTGTGTGAGCATATAACAACCGGGCATACACTGTGGGAGATGGGAGTGAGAACACCAAGCTTCAGCCAGTGCCTCGTAGAAGGCAAAGGAGGCATCAGAGTTATCCTACAAGTACAGTGGCTCAAGCCCTTCCACACTGGACCTTTAAAAGCTACTTGCCTTATTAGGCCATACATACACACAGCAGTCACAGCTTGTAAAGAAGCAGGGAAAGACAGTCCAGTACACTAGGCTAGAGCAGCTAGAGTGTTCTGGGATGCCAGTGTCAAAATTTGGATCTTTCTGGTTCCATTCTGCTGCAGTTCCCTCCTTGTTCCTCTGTGTTGGTGCTTGTCCAGCACAGGTGGCCAGGTTCCCTGCCACAAGAGCAGTGGAGAGCAGCTTGGTGCCAGGGATGAGGTTTGTCATCTGCGCTGTTCAGCTGGTATCTGCTTGTTTTGTTCCAGCACTCACTGCTGCACTCACTTCTAGTTTACTTATTTTTAAATCTTATTAATCAAGCCTAATCTTTGGTATCAGAAGCTGGATAGAGCTCTTTATTTTAGCTCAGGTCCTGTCCAATGCAGCATCCAATTCATGTACCTCCTGATAGCCATTTGCTTAACATCTTTCTCAATCTCAAATGAGAGAGATCCCACAACCTTCTTGAACAGTAAATATGACCACTGCAAATGCTGTTGTTACCTTCCTACTGTCTTTTTCTTACTGAAATTCAACCCTCCTTACTTTTTGTCCATCCTGGACATTTGCCTCTCCCTCTCTTTTCCTCTTACATCGTTGGCAGCTGAGACTGCTTCATCTTTCCCTTCAGGCTCCTTTGCTCAACCACCCCAATGAGTTCAGCTTTTGTTTGTGCGGAGAGCACGTCCCATGCTCATCCTGAGCTCAGAACTCCAGCTGATGCTTTCCAACCCAGCTGAGCTGAGCCTGAGTCAGCTTTTAGCTACCATATCCTGATATGGAATTTACTTCTTAAAAACAGGATGCCACTTCTGACCCAGGAGAGTTTGAATGTGCTGCAGGATCTATATGCTTCCAATGGAACTGCCTGATTGTTCCCAGTCCTGCACTTGTGCTCAAGTGTAGTGCTGCCAAAAACGTAAAATCCTGTATTAGAGCTGCTTTGGTTCAATTTTTTTATCATCTGTTTCTGTGATTAATCAAGTTTGTTTTGAACTCCTGTTGTGTAGTGTATCCACACCCTGCCCTTTACCTTTACCTTTGGCACCAGTCCAATACTGCTGATTAAAAACACTGAATAGCAATGGAGCATGAAGAGACCCCTGCAGAAACTTACTGTTGTATGATGATGAACTAGTGATAAATATTCCCAAGTAGGATTTCCCAAAAAGCTTTGTCAGCTGCTCCAAGTAATTTTAATCTGTACTGTTTCCTTAGTTTGAGAATATCATGTGAAAGTATCAAAAGCCTCATGAAAGTCAACATATGTGATTATCTGCTGCTTCTCACCTTTTGGTGTATTATGTTCTTGAAGGGCAATGCACTGGTTTGAAATGATCTGACAAATTTATGCTGGCTGTCATTCATCATCATGTTACTCTTCAAGCGCTAAAAAGAACAAAACCCAAATCTGATTACGTGCCCAGAAAAATTCTGGAAAACTGCAGTTGGTTTGATCTATCATTTCCTATTTCCCTTTTCTACAGATTGCTCTTTTACATCACAAGAAATCTGCTAACAGCTTTGTTAGCCACTTTTTGGAGTTTTTTGTTTTGCTGCCAAGAATAAGACCTAAGCTGAGTGAAAAATCTCACAAACCTCCATACTGATGTGGCAAGATCCATATGAGTCCCCATGAAACTGCTGGTGGTATATTTTATAGGGAGAATGGAAGGATTGTACTGCTGTGTTTTGTCTTAGTTCGGTGTTCCTACAAAGAAGAGTGATATGAATCTAGCAAGAAGCTCTCCTAATATGTAGTGCAAAGCCCTGCTAATGTGCCTTCGAGTATTTATGGGGATAAAAGGAGAAAAGTACTAAGCTATCACCAGAACTGATGTTTATCAAGGGCCCTTAAGGAGGAATAGAGAACAAAAGGAGATAAATCACTTAAGTGTGTTGTGATGTTCTAAGTGTCCAGTGATGAGAAGCAAGAAAGCAAAGCCTTGTCCAAGTCAGCCACCATGACCTTCAAAAACAGGGTAAAAGCTGCAGCTCTTCCCCTGTCCCTGTCTTTTGCCAGCTTAGGGAGACACAGTGGCAAGCAGCTCAGGCAGCGTTCATGCATCTGAAATATTCAGTGGAGGGATATTCCTTCCTGTCCTTCCCTTGGATTTATAATAACTTCTGGTCTTTGGGCTCTAGTTGAGACTGAATTGGTTTTGCTTACCAATGGGCTCCTGTTACTCTTTTCTACCAAATATTACTTAAGGCCTCCCCATCCTGGAAATTTGGCAGGCAACAGGGCTTCCCTTGTCAAAAGGATTCCCATCCTCCTCAACATCTCATGCAATGTCATCCCGTGGCTGAGGGTGACAAAGCCATCTTGGAAACATCATCTGTGTACTTCTCTCCAGGAAGAATTTGGCTCCACCTGATCCTTGAGCAGAAGGATTAGGATTTACAAGTCTGGAGCAACACTACCTGTTGTGATGTTCTCCTGTTCAAGCCTATCTAAGCAACTTAGTTGAGCAGCCAGGGTCCCTCGGTGTGTGACTCCTGGCTGTCTTTGTGCCTCTCCAGTGCCTTTGAGGCTTAGGTGGTGACAGATATTCCATCTCCTGGGCAGGGGCCCTTCTATTAAGCCTAGATGAAAGTTCACCAGTCCCTGCTGATTTTCCCTTGCAGTGATGACTGTAATTTTTTTTTTTGCTGAGATATTTCTTCTTTTCTACATCAAAGAGCGAATCCTTACTTGCTGGCAGGATATTGGGCAGCATAATAAACCATCTTTAATCTGGTGCTACCTGCTAAGAGCGGAAGCAGAGGAAGCCTGCAATACGTTCATTTCCTTTCTCCTTACCCTAGCAGGTAGCGCAAGGAATTAATCACTTTCTTCCTAACTATATTTTTAGTGGAAGACTGTTATCTTACCTCTTCTTGATCATCTCTTTTCCTAGACTAAAGTACCTTAACATTCTTTCCTCTAGACTTTCCATAATTTGTCTGCATCTTTGAAGTGACTGGAGGTCACTCTCCTGTTAAGGGTTCAGAAATAGCTTGTGTTGAAACAAAACCAACAGAATAATTATTTCCTTTCCATTTTATACTCTTATTTAAATATCTTATAATTGATAAAGCAAATCTATTATGAAGTTGTCTCTGTCAGCATAAAGTCTGAATATTTCTCATGTAGCAGCAGGGCCAAACTGCACCAAGTTTGGGCTAGAATTTACAAAGATTTAGATGCTAATTAATTTTATTTAAGCACCTGAATGATTCTATGAAACTGATTTTTTTTGCATATTCTGTTGAGATTGGCACTTCTCATTATTAAGGTGTAATAGCCATAAATACAGATTAATGGTTTTGCTCTGGGACCACGACACCTTGATTACAGATAATCAAAAGTCATTTTCTTTCAAGACCCAAAGCAGGCAAATTAAGATGCAATATCAGCTCCACTTACAATGTCACTATCTTGACATGAACTCCTTGATGTAGTGCTGTGAAGGGGAGATGAAAGGTGCAAGCTTTGCCCAATTTCCTTTGCACTTCAATAATCTTTACATTTACACTTCCAGTGAGGTGTCAAAGATTTGGATGTTATATTTTTGGATGAGAATTGAAATAAAACACTTCAGGCATGAAGTTAAGTCCTTGAGCCTGTATTCTCAATGCAATTCCAGCAGACCACAAAGAATCTGAGACGTACTTCACTCTGACAGGTTTTCTGTACAATGAATGTATTTTTATATGGTGCTAATTTGGTGTAAAGACCACAATCTTGTCTATAACATCTAATGAAAAAAAAACCTAAAGTCAAATACTTGTTAAAAAAAATCCACCACAACAAACAAACCAACCCCACAAAAACAAACAAGCAAGCAAACAAAAACAAACAACACAAATGCAAACCAACCCAAAACCTCACAAAACCCACTCCACAATACTGCTATCAGGTAAATGATAGCAACTTCCTGGGCATTGCAATTTACAATAATCTTTGAAATGATATGGGGCAGCTTCTTAGTTCTAGCTGACTTTTCCTAATTAAAATAAATTTAATTAGTAATTCCTAGGTTGTAAGTTGAAAGCACCACTATAGTTTGCCCTTCAATGCAGTAACATTTAAAGATACCTTTAATCTGAAGTAATTAATTAGGAAATACACTATAGATCCCCCTAGGCAAGTCCCCTAGCAAACAACTGGCACTACTTAAAAGCTTGTGTCTGCTTGAAAGTGATATACTTATGAAAAAGTATACCCCAAATTCTATAGTAGCCTTCACCTGAGCCACAATCCTTTCTGAAATGTGCATTAAATCCCTGTGCAAATATAATATCATGTTTTCATATTTCAGCCAATAATCTCAAAACCAACAAATCTCAAGCTTCATAGCAGCACATTCTCTCACACTGGGACATAAAATACTATTTCTGCTTAAGAAATTAATGAAATGAAGAACAGGGAACCTAGCTCGCTGACCCGAAATCTGTCTCAGAGTAAGAAACAAGGCCAGAAGGACCTATAGTGCTGGTCCATCCTAAAGAACTGCACTTTTCTGAAGCAAAGGAAACTCTATGATTTACTGTCATTGTGTTGGACTTCATCAAGGGAATGTGCAAGGGGATTTCAAGCCCGGGCTTCAGGATTATCCATTCTCCCAGGATAAAATTCTGAGCAGGTTCACCCTTGTCTGAAGCACCGGGATTGATACACACCACGAGATTTGAAAAAAAGAAATAGATTTGGATAGCACTTTCTTTTCTTGGACCTCCAGGACACCTTTTCTATAAGTAGTAATTTTTTGGAAGCTTTTGTTTGTAACCTGAAGAACTGGAGGCTTTTTCTCTAAAATAAATACATAAATTGCGGATTGTTGTACAATAAGAAGACCCCAGGAGTTCCAGCTTGAAGAAATACAGCAAGTGCAAGTGTTGTGAGACTGGCAGGACTGCAGTGCAAAAATGAGGCTTGTCACCTTAACTAAACTTTTTCTCCTAGGGTGAAATGCTACTCTACTGCAGAGAACCCACAGAAGAAATTTCGCATCAAATTACCATATAATTATAGGGGCTTATTAAGAGCAATCACAGTAAGAACTGAACAACTCCTAATTCCCATCTCTGTCATGAGCACACTAGTGAGTTGCCTTGGCTCTGTGTGCAGCATCATTTCAAGGCAGCAATTAGAGCAGACCCATTTATGAACAGGCTTAGTTGAGATATGGCTTCCAGAACAATTTACTTTGACTGAACAGTTGTCACAAGTTGTTGAGTTTACAGTCACATACAGCTCTCCAGAGCTAATAATAATCTGATAAGACCGTGAACACTTTTTCTCTTTCCTTCTTTGATGCATATCTGAGAATTCTGAAAGCTAAGTTTAAAGAATATGTCTTCCTCTGTCCTGACCTTATGATTTCTCAGCGTCTTTGAATGGTACAATTAGCGGTGAGAAGGCAGGTCTGCTCCGGATCTGATGTACCATTGGACCAAATTTAGTATGGCAATATTAAAATGATTGTACTGCTTTGGTGTGGTAAAGTGTACATTAATCATATCTACCAGTTAAGTTCTGACTGTTGGCAGCCATGCTCTACTGCAGCTCCTGAATTCACCTGGCAGAAGTGTCATTGGCTGTAGTAGAAAGCTAATAGTAGGAATCAGGTTGGGTAACTACTGAAAAAGCATCTCTTCCTCTATTTTCATTTCATTTGAGCAACATTCTCCAAAACACATCAATCTGTATGTGTGTGCATAGTCCTGAACTAGAAATTGTTCTATGCAACGGAATGAAATTTAACTCTGGTCACACACTTGGGGTTGTGATCTGAATGCATCTCCCTCACTAACAGGACCATTTGTTACCCATCTTTGATCTTCCAATTTTTTTACAGCTTATTTATCTTTCACACATTTGATTCAAGTTGTTTGTGCTCTTTTATGGCCAACATATGTTGGAAACTGAGCTTTGCAGGGAGACTCAGTCAGTGCTGCACAAGCTGTTGCAGTGTTTGAATGGGGCTCCTGGAGTTCTGCCAGAGAAGGTTGCTCTGGAGCCACCCCAGTGGGCTTGCCTCTGTCTGTTCCCCAGACTATATAATATTCCTGATAGCTCTAATGATCAGGGAAGACACCTGCACACACAAACAAGAGGTAGTTCATACAATCTCCCACACAGATTTTCAACAATTGAGAGACTGAGCTGGGATTTGATATCTGTGAAGGACTTCAGTGAGAAATTTTCCAGGTTTATGTGCTGCTCTATCCAGTAGTTGTTTGATGTCCAACTCAAAAATACAAACCACCATTGTCACCAGAAATTCTTTTGATGAATATCTGAAAGATATTTCTAGTAGATTCCCTATTTCCTCTGATGTCTCTGTATAAAAAAAATAAAATAAAATAAAAAAGATGACTCATTCAGAAAACAAAGGAAGCTTCTTGCATGTTGTTTTGACAAGAAGCCCAGTCAATTCCTAGTGTTTACATAAACATTATATCCTTGAAAAAAATTGACTCTTCGCATCTGGAATATATATTTTTCTGCCAGGTAACTTGTCTGTTTTCAAGGTACAGTTGCCATACAGGTGATTTCAGTGTAACTCTTCACAGCCACAACTGTCTGAATGAGAATCTTGGATTACTTCATGTAACAGGGACTGCAGCCCTGCACAAGCAAAGGCTGCACAAGCTCTGGCTGTCTCTTGGATGCTTGATAAAGGTACAGATGGAGCACTGTGCTGGCAATTTTTGGATATCAGACATGCCTTCCTGTGGCTCTTCTTTATGACAAGTGCTGGAGAATAAAGGGTAGCCCAATGTGGCAGTCTAACTGTGGTGTTGACACTGCTTCATTCTTGCTTAGAGGTGTCTGTACTTTTACTTTGGCTGTTTGTATGAATAGGCTTGGACTTCTGGTCCCGTTGTATGAAAAAACATTGTGTACAACACAATTGTGTAAAATGAAATGTTTGTTTGATTTTTGAGAGCATGGAGGGGCTTCCTCTGATCAATGAGTGCCATAAGAGAGGCTATATTCACTATTTATGGGTAATGGAGTGGTGTTGAGTGATGAGGGCACGGTATGATATGGACTAACATGTTGAGTGAAAATATCATGAGTGTAAATGAAATTCAGATTTCTCCAGTCAGCCAAATTGCAGGTAGTGAGAAAGAAACGGCCATAGAGGATGAAATGCCAAATAGTTCAAATCTTTTTCTTTTGTCGTGGCATAAGTATAATGGGGTGCACTCAGAAAATACTGAGAGAATGCACCAGGTTGAACAAAAATATCTCTATTTCTTTGCAATGGGAAATTAAAATAACTGGGTTGGGGTTTTTTATGACTTCAGAGTGCATGCTACTCCAAACCAGCGGAGGGTGTCATCTTCTGTCTTTAAGCTGGCTGGCTGCCTGGACAGTGGACAGCATGAACACTGAAAAACAAGACTTTTGCAGCATGATCCAGCTACCAGCTTGATGGTGGGCCTTTTTTTTAAATTCATCTTCTTCCAAACAGGTAATGAGAGAGGTTTCAGCATTGTCTTGGGGAAGAAGTAGTTCTTCCTGTTCAGGAAGAAATCTTGAGGAATTGCATGAGTGACACTTATTCTCTTTTTTTTTTATTCTTTTAAGCATTGTTATTTCTGTGTCTTTAAGCAGCTTTGCACTGTGGATCACATCTATTTTGAAACTTAGAGACTAAGTTTTGTATGAATACCAGTTACAGAACCTGAATCATTATCAGCAAGACTCAAATCCCATTAGTATTACATTTTGCATAAAATATTCAGAATGAATTATATATATTTGTAGGGCAAAGGAGGCGTAAATTAGTAAATAGAAAAAAAAATATGTAGGAAAGCATGGCCTGAAGTGTGTATCTGAGACTTGGGAAATTATGCATAATGAATAGTTAAGTGTGCTGTTGAATTTGGATAGTTTCTGTAGGTGGATGATGGAAATTGCACAGCACTGACGTGTAAATAATGCACAATCACTTAGTATCTCTGACCTGCTACTTATGAAAGAGAGGAGAATGTGCCAGGAAGAGCGTGACAATAATGCTCAAAATAAGTCTCTAAGCCACATGAACACATTCAGCTCCCAGCAGCCATTACAAAGGCAGTATGACAATTTGGGAATTGTATTTTGATGGTTCCTTCACCTCTCCTGCCCCCACTCATCACAAGGGGGTTTTTGCAACTACATGGATGAGGGCTTCCATTGTAGGATGATCAAATACTGAACTTCTCAGTTGCTAGAAGGAAAATTCACATAAAATGTGTGTGCTCTTTACGTACTACTGAAAACAAGTACATGCACAGTTTAATTTATTTATAAAATCTCAGAAACGGGCATGTGCTACTGTAGATGAATCTAAAAGAACAGCTGGCTCAAGCTAGATGCTGTGGATTGAAATACTAATTAATGTTTTTCTAAAGGCTGTATCTCATACTGCAATTCACCCCAGGACCGAGGAAAAAAAGATATTCACAGCAAGAGACTGAGCATTGCCAGTGTTTGTATGCTACTGAAACTTCACTCAAAAGCAGCACAAATTTACCCTGAACTCTTCCTCTGCTTCCACATCCCTAAATGGCGCTTTGAAACAGATCACATTGTTTGTATTTGGGGCAAAACAATTGTAAATACAGGAGGCAGTAGGCAGCTATTTTTTTTATATCCTGAGATCTTATCTACTCTCTCTCTTCCCTAGTAATTACTGTGGTGTTGGCAGTGGAGGGATCCACAAGTAACTCTGCTCAGCAGAAGCATTAAGAACTGTGCTGTCTCCAAGAGGGGCAACATGCTAGGGAGTTCTTCAGAACATCACATAATGTTTTGGTAAGTAAAAGTAACCAGATCTTATGAAATCTGGAGAAAACAACTCCTCTGCATATTTTTCCAATTACAGAGAACAAGAAAACCCCATTTACTTTCTTTTTGATCTCCACAGATTAACTGGGGGGACTTATTTGAAGACCTGGGTCTTCCTCCAGTTGAGAGCAGTGTTTTGGTCTTTATTTCAGCCTCCAGCCTCTGAGGCACCAGGACTCCTGTTGTCCTGGCAAGCTGCCCCCAAGCAAAATAATGCTGTGATTTTGGTAGCCTCCCATTAGGCTTTTCATTGCCTCACTGGTGAAGTGTCCCTTCCTCGCTATTTGTGAAGGGAGCTTCAACAGCCTCTCTCTTACTGTGTGTTACTAAGACCAAAGGAAGATCTTTCTACAGTACCAAACCCAGAGCTTTATCCCTGTCTGCCATGCTGTCTAACAAAATTGATAAGGGAATTAAATCTTCCAGGAAGCATCTTTAATATATGTGATATTTGTGTTTGAAGGTGATGTATGTTCTGCTCTGAATATGGAAAACTAGCTCCTGTCCAGTGTATTCAGAATGGATAAACAAGTTGTCATGCATAATTTTAATGGTGAAAATAACTTTCCATGGGTGACAGAATGAGGATAAATGCATTTAATGTGAAATCCTGGTTTATATATGGATATGTAGGCTGTATTTCTCATATGCGATGGTGTAATTTCCAAAGTATTTTTCAGGTTTTCATAGCTCCAGTTCTGCTCAAAAGAGAATTCACCAGATCATGTGGAAACTCTCCCTCTCCTTTAAGTGGCTTAATTCATGGGCAAAACAGGCAGCTGCTGAAGGTAGAAACCTGACAGGGACAGCAAAACCCCCAAAGGAGGCAGCCACTGTCTCCTTTGCCTACAAGAAGGGGAATTGCTGCTAGTGGTGAGAGCTTTGGCTGTGTGGGGCAGGGCTGCTCCAGTGGCAGGGCAGAGGCAGCTCTACCCCATTCTTCAGTGGGAGCTGTATCAGGGAAGTGTTCACTGCAAAGAAACAGAAGTTCACCTCTCTCTGCTCCATCAGGAAGATTTTCCCCAGTCTTGTCCCATCCTGACCCATGTGAAGTTGAACCTTTGTGGAGGATGGGAGCCTGTGTTTCTAACATGGCACTCTGATCTCAGCTGAGATTCTCTGAATGTGTGTGTGTGGGGCAAATAAAAGCATGAAATAGTGGCTAATATTATATTTGGAGTCTTCTGCCCTGACATCAATGGCTATGATAGCTGCACAATGCTATGCTAAAGGCAGGCTTTTTCTCAATCAAAATACAACAAAAGGGAACAACTCTCAATGTTGATGCTGTAATTTCATTTCTAATGGGATTCTACTATCCAAAGCAAAAGCTCAGCACTGCCAGAGGGCTCTTGTGTGGTTTGGACTAATATAAACAAGTATTCAGATGTGATTCTTCCTTTGCAAGCTGATCCCATGGTGTATTTACCTAAGCCATTCTCTTCTGGGGGTATCTTGGTGACACACTTTAAGCATAAGAATCACTAAACTAGATTTAGTCATGCATACTTGAGTCACAGTCTTGTGTTACTTAATTTAGTACAGGCCATTAAATAATTTTACCTCTGTATTAGGGTCAGGACAGGAGAACTAATCAAGAGAGATTCACTGAGGCTTTATGTGTCATACAAAGTACTCAGGCTAATCTTCCACACTCAAATTTACTCCTCACCACATGTGACTGAGAAAGAAATAGAGGGGTCACACATTTCATGTATATACACACATGTGAGTTTGGTGAGACTAGTGCATTTGTGTGCAAGGGCGTTATTAAACATTAAAACCATCTACATGCAAAAGCAAAGCCTTTCAAGGTGAGAGTAATGATGCTCAAGGTGACAGCCAGAGCAGAGGCACAGAATCCCCAGCCTGGTCTGACCTGAAGATGTTTTGTTGACATAGATACACCATGGATGCTTTGCAGTGGCAAAAAATACTGCTTAGTTCAGCGTAGCTACCTTACTGCAGGATATGCTTGTTGAAGTTTCAAAGCACCCAGTTTATTAATATATTAAGAGATAGTTACAGTGGTGGAAATATCCTTGCTATGCTACACAGAGGCCTGAAGTAAACAGACATATTTGGCACAATCATTTTGGAAATCTTAATCTATTTAGCCTCTTTAGTATTCATCTTGTTAAACATGTACAGCGTTAAATAAATTGGTGCTACTTAAATATTTATCAAATGTCTCTCTTCATGTTTAAAAAGTAAGCAGGCAGCCAGTCATAAACATCAACTTTTTTTTTTTTAATCATTCCTCTAGGATCTGTATTTCTTCTTTGCCCCTCAAAGGCTCAGCATCATGGTCAACCCAGTGTCACAGAGTGGGGAGAAGCCGGGCAGGGTCTGACAGGAAAAGGGGCGGGAGCGGTGCCGACAGAGCCCGGAACCCCCCATGGGGCTGAGCCCCAAGTCCCTGGCACGGCAGTGCACCCCTGGGCTGGTGCTGTGCTCAGCTTCCTCGGTGGTTACCCGGTGCTTTTCGTGGCACCGAGCAAGCATTTCCGCACATTTTTATTCGGAACAAGTTTCGTTTACCCCTATGATTCCAAATCTCACTGTGGCTTCAAGCTGCAGTTTTATCGCAACCTTCTGCTGCAAATAAGCTTTAAAAACCTGGTTTGCATCATTACCAGGAAGCTTAAAAGCAGAAAGGAAAGAAGTTAAGTATTTTAATATGAATTACAAAATCACAGCAACAACCATGAAGACAATCTCGTCCCACCTCCCTTTTTCACTGGTGGCTGGTACATTTTGACAGTACTGAAGTTTGTGCCAGGTGCACACAAGGAATTGCAATTAGAATTTGCTTCCAGCCACGTTTCACACAGTGCCAGTGCCAGCCAAGCACAAACGTGCATCGTGCTGCCAGGCACTAAAAGAGGAAATGGAAGCAAAGACCAAAGCATGGAACAGACTTGGGTTCTGCTACCAACACTGGAAGTCCTACAGGTTCACTGGGCTCAGCAGTTTTAGTTTCAACCAGTAGAAGTGATGACAAGGTCACATGCATGACCATTGACATTCTGCACTGCAATAGCATCTTCCCCTGAGGAGCCACGCATTTCACAGGCATCTTTGTTTCCCTTTTACAGACAAGGAAATCAGTGAAAAGAGAGGTTACAGTAACGTTCTACCATATGTACTAAAAGTTGGGGACAAAATGAACTAAAAAAATCAAACCTCTGACTCCTGGTTTTGTGCTATTCCCACAGAACCATGCTTAACCCTACTCCGTGTGCAACCGAGAACACTGATGGTGTGTCACTCTTTTCATTGTACACAACAGGACAGTCAGTATCAATGGTTCAGTGGCAATACCTAAAGTAATTTCAAGTGGGGGTTTTGGGGACCCAGTTCTGTGCCTTCCAATACTTTCCTCAATGATACAGACAAAGGAGTGGAAAGGTGTCCTTATAAAATATGCAACTGATGCCAATTTGAGAGACATGGCAAGCATTTTGGAGGTAGAATTATTCAAAATAGTCTTTATAAACTGGGAAGGCTCTAAATCAAATATATGAAATCAAAGAAAGCAAAGTGAAAAGGAGGAAAAAAATCAAACACACACACACAAAAGCTCAACCCCAGAAACAGTTGCCTGAGCAGAAGAGATTCTGGATATGGCAAGGACCAACACACACACTGACTATGCGCCTACCAAGAAGGCAGATTCATCAGTGCATGAAGAAGTGGCTCTTTATGGTGTGGGATATTGTTGGGTTGCTTTCCTCAGGAAAGGACCTCTCAGCTGGAGTAGCATGTTTACACAAGGGAATTATATGTTTTAAAGGACATATGCAAATTTGAGAGAGGTCACAAGACAGAAATGACAACACAACTGTAAGGATAGCTTTGAAGAACTGGGCTTTAATCCAGAAAACAGAAGACCGGAGAAAGAACATGGTAACATGTTCCAGTGCATGTCCCAGTATTTCAAACACTGTTAAAAAAACGACAATCAATTAATCCCCATGTCCACTAGGGAAGGATGAGCAGAAATAAACCTAATTTTCAGCAAAGAATATCTAGGTTAAATATTAGGAAAACTTTCTCATTATGAGCATCATTAAGTAGTTGGACCAGACTGCCTGAGGAACACAGTCTGAGGCACTGCCTTCATGGGAGGTGCTGGAGTGCAGGCTGGGCAAGTGCCTTAGGATGTCCTGGGAAGACTTTGCAGTGGGAGGGAGCACTGGGAACCCTTCCTACTTTGTTTCTATACCTGTGTTGTATTTCTGCAGTTGTGAGATCCAGTGCCCAAATGAAATGTAATATTCTTGACACTACTATTGTCTTAATATTCATCTGGTCTTTGCAGCAGCTTCTAGAGCAAAAGAGAGAGGTCAAAAGTTTGCTCCAATGGATTAAAAAACTCAATTGATAAGACTGAATAAAAGTGCTCCACAGAAATTTTTTTTGGTCACAAATAAGTTCAAAATTACTTCATACTATGATCAAAGCACTGCTAAATCTGTGCTAAACCTCTTCCTGCCCACCAGGAAGAACTGACATTCTGCAGATTTGAAATACAGCAACTGAGGCAGCCTGGATACAAAGGTTAACCTAGACAGATTAATATGAGCTTGTATAAAGCTCTTAATGCTATTCCAAATGCTAATAGTGACTGACATTATAGGGTTTCCTGGAACTGTTTTAGAAAGATGAGAACTGTTTGCAATAAAAAGTCTGTTTATCTAATAAGAAGAGCAAAAATCCCTTAATTACCCAGCAATTTAATCAATTATGATCTCATTTAACAGAAAAATAATTTCTAAACATGGCGTACATCTGTCTGGTTTCCCAAGACACTGTACTGTACCATAATAGTGCTCTTCAAACAGGGTTCCAGAGGCACTGCCAAAACAGAAAGCTGTGAAAAAAGGGAAGTTTTATTATACCCATTTTGACAGTCAGTAAAGTGAACTGCAGCAAGAAAGTGTTTTTCTCAAGGTGAGAAAGAGGAGGACAGACAGATTCATAGTGAGGGGTTTTAGCTTTCCCATGACCATCTTCACATCTCTTCTTCCAGGCCTTGCAATGCACAGCTCCTGATTAAGCACTAAATGATCCTCGATGCTCTTCAGCACACAGGTGCTCTATAGAGATGCTTTTGAAGCTTTTCAGCTGTGCACATGTTTCTCCTTTTTATTTCAGCCAAACACATACTTTTTTTTTTCTTTTTAGTGAAATAACAAATGGGAAACTATTGTGAATCTGGCAAAGGCATAACAGAAATTTTGAGAACCTCAGGGAGCTGAGCCATTTCACTGAGAGTAATCTTAGCTCACAAATAGAACAGCAGTCTCTGGTAGTATTGCAAATCCTCCTTCAGCAGCAAAAATATCTTAGAAGATTTTTTTTCCCTCTCTAAAATCAGTGAGAAAATGTATACTTAAAGTCTTTAAGTGCTTCTGCCAAGACGTTTGGACCAGATGATGCTTGAGGTTCCTTCCAACCTGATATTCTATGATTCTGTGATTTAAGCATACAATTATAAAATACTATCTCCCCCCACCCATTGCATAAGAACTTCAATGTTAAAAAAGAAATTAGGCTTCTCAATCAAAATCAAAAGACAAGATATTTAATTTGCTGTCTTTCAGATGTTGCAAAGCAACTACAGAAAATAAATATCAGAATGGTTATAATATAAACTAACTTAGACTGAAAATTCAACTCAAAGGACTTTTCAAGTGTATGTGGTATGCTGTGTAATTAAGTACAAACTAATAACATTTGATGTGCACCAGAATTCAAATTTGGCTGCCAGCTACACACACATATATCTTCACTTGCTGAGTTCAATGTAAACTGCATTCCCATCCCAGGGATGGGAATTTTCACAGTCTTCCTGGGAATTTTCACAGATTTCACAGAAGCAGGAAATATTTTTCATGTGATCTCTCTGCTCTTTCTTTGTAACTCTTGGGTGCAATTACTATGCACATTTTTTTATAATGTTTTGCTGGGTTTTGCTCTGTGTATTGAGATATTCTGCAAGCTACTTAAATCCAATTACAAAACCACCACAATGTGCATGTTTCATAATATGTAACAGCTGCTAAGGAAAGCTCAAAATACATCCAAAGTGCACTTTTTAATTACATGCCTTCACTGTACCAACTCTCAGCTCATACAGAATATATAAACTAATACATTTTACTGCAGTGAGTTGTGGATTACTTTTTATAGGATGATTGCTTCTACAACTACAGCATAAACTGGGAATTTATTTATTTTCCTTACTGCAAGTAGCAGAGGGTAACAACAGGAAATCTGCAAAAGCAAATATTCAAGTCTGTACAGAGGCAAATGCTAGGATGAGTAAGGTACAGCAGAAACAGAGAATGGTAACTTGGAGAAAGCTTTACCAAAATTTGCTGAAAGTTACTATCATTTGGACTTATAAAGTTAAACACAACAAAACAACATAGAGTCCTTCAGTTTCTGGGAACAGTCTGTCTGGCAGGCAGGTAGCTGCTCCTGGCTGTTTTGTAAGGCCTTTCTGTGAGCACCTCATCAAATGGGAAGGATGAAATGCAGAGGAGTCTAATGAAGTGTCCATTTAGTGAGAGGAGTGGGAATAGGAGTTTGCAATCTAAGCCCTAAGCTATTAGACCTCAGCTCTTCAAATGTCTGTAATTCAATGTTCAGGGAATTAAAGAGCAGAAAGGCTGCCACAATATGAGTAAGGCTCAGATTTATAGATAAAGCATTAGAATAATAAACAATGGCTTCCAGATTTGTCAAAAGGCCTTTTCTACCTTAGCAGCTACGTACAATTTGCAGGCTTTATATGCTGAAGAGAATACTGCTGCTTTCTAGTTGGAATCGGCACCAAAATTCCAGTCTGCTATCTGTCATGTCCACTTTGGATCACTGCCTCTTCCAAGCGCTGACCCTCTTTTTCTACACTGTGTAGCTTGTACCAGACTTGGTGTCAGGAAAAACCAACAATACACAATCACAGGCACTATTTCAAGCAAGTGTCCAGGCAATATCAGTGCTGGTAGGTGTTAAAACTTGTCTTATTATTTAACATGTTTCTTTCTAATACTTAGTTCAGGAAAAAAAAACCAAAAAAGTAAAGAAAAAAAGCATTGAAGTCCTACCTAGCAAGATTCTCTTCAAGAACAGTGCTACACTACCATAACACCTTCAGTTTGTCAAAGGAAAACACTAAAATAATCTCACACAGGTCAAATGGCACCAAACAGTGTTGAGCCAAGATGCAGAGGTTAGACTTGAAGACTAGTATCATCACTGAGTGGTACCACAACTAATTCTTTGGTATTGCTTGGTACTGTGGAGCCACTGCACTGGTCATCACTATTATGAGGTTGTTCAAAAGAGTGGAAAATAAATTGGGAAATGAAACTGGACAACTCAGGTGAAGGCTAAAATTTTAGTCTTAAATAATGAGAGAAGATGGCCTTTCAGACTGTTCACAGTACAACCAAGTTCTACTGTCACCTGAAACCTTGGTGCCTCTTTCCAGGAGTCTGCCATACCTGATGAGCTTAATATTGAAACTAGTATGTGAGTCTTCATGGCTTCATGTGTGTAGTGCACGTGAATCATATGTAAAGTAATCCCAATAGTCCTCTCTGGCTTAGAAATAAAAAACCTATGAATCAAGAAGCTTTTGAAACAACACTTGATCATTCATTTTTTCACTGGATGTGGTATAGACCAAAGATTTCAGGACTTACTGCAAACCCTTTTGTGAAAGCAGGTTTGAGTAAATTTGAGGATGAAAGTTAGTTTTTGTTTTGCTCAGATTATGTGTGAAATGTGTCTCTTTTCTGTGCCTATGTGGGCCTCCATTCCCAGGTCAAAGGTTGCAGACTGTGGGACACTCTCAGGTGAATGACTTGCACCCAGACTTCACTATTCCTTGACCTGTACCAGTCTGAAGATTACATGTGAACTAATATTTATGCAGCCAGAGACTGGAAACTTGAGCAAAGAGCAAACCAGCATGACAACATGGATGCACCCCTGCTGTACTCATCAGCTCAACTGTGAACTCAAGCAGAGAGGGAGGGAAGCTGTAGCCTGAAGCAGGGCAGAACCAAGAAGCACACTGCGGATCTTGGAGCATGAGGCTGATTCTTGCTCTGCTGCCTGCACAAATATAGATATGTGCTACCTCTTAACTCAGGCTAGATTTTAAGGCCACAGACTGTAAAGCAACAAATCTCAGGTGTTCTCTAGTGCTATAAATGTCCTCTGTTCTCAAAGGCTTTATGTTTCCATGAAATACTTATAATATGAAAACCAACCCAGGCAAAAAGACAAAGAAGCAGAGTTAAAGGTCAGCTTCTCTTTTTTATATCTTGTATGGTTCAACAGTGCAAATACTTCACTCTTATAGCTTATTAGCAGGCAGGTTAAACACAGGAAATTATAAATTAATAAGAACATTAGGGAAAGGAAAAGCCAATCTCTTCCATAAAATTCTGAAAACATTCTCCTTGAAAAAAAACCCCCACTATATTATAGAAAAGAAACTGTCATTTTGCTTGGAGTGTGTTCTTGTTGGTGCTGCAGTCTTTTGGTCAGTCATAACGAGCATTTTTGTACCAAACTTGAGAAGACCAAGGAGGGAGCTGAAGCTTTGAGGTGGCAAAGGGGAGAAGTTGCACTTCTGGTTTGTGTGATAACAGCTTGTGGATAGTAGGCTGCTATCCCAACCATTCAGCTGAAAGGGGGAGCTTGGGGTGGGGAAGGATAGAAATGGTATTTTTTTTAAGCATGCAGTTGAACATGAGGAGAGGCAGGGAAAAGTTCATCACCTTATAAAACCCAGGCCCTTACTATTCTGCTAATAAATTTTCAGCTGAGGTATAGTCTGTGTAAGATAAATCGTTATACCTCATATAGTTCATTTGAGGAGACTTGCACTAGGTGTAAAGTTAATAATAGAAACTAGAGCGGAGGGGCCCTGTCAGGTTAATCCTGCAACGTGTGTTGTTTATATGCTTCCTACAAGATGTTGTAGGTGGTGGTGTCATTCTCCTTGGAAACGGGGAGAATGACACCACCTTTCTTTCTTGCATTTTGTTGTGCTACAGATTATTTTATACTGATACTAAAAATAACCTTCTTCCAATCTTCTTTACTCACGTCAGACAGATTTTACTATGAACAAGCAGACAAAAGAAGGTCACTGCAGCAGCTAAGCTCCTGAGGTAGGATTACATTTTGTGGGAAGCATGGGATAGTCACCCTGTGCTGAGGGGACTTCTGCTTATCATAGGGATGAAACAGAGAGGAAAATATCTTTTTTTTTTTCTGACAAATGACTATCAAGATAATTCACTTTGCTTCTGTGCTAGCTTTCATGTGTGTACTTGGTTTGGCTGATTATTTCTGTAGTGTTCTGTTCTAACTGACATGCACTGGATGCATAGTTCGTGTAAACCATATGTTACAGCCTCTCTTGCCTCTGTCCAAGCAGTCCATCTCAGATCCTAGCTTTCAGAAGAAATGTATAAATGCATTCATTAAAACAAAAACAAATGGAAAAAATAAGCCATAAGAGAGAACAAAGAACCCATCAGTCCTAATCTTTGGGTGTCCATGACTGTAGCCTGAGGTAAGGCCACAGGTTATGCTCGGTGCTGTATCACATACACCTGCTGCCCACTTGCATCATCTGCTCAGTGATTTTGTTAGTCAGGACTCAACTTTGTCACTGTGCCTGTGGGACCCAGCCTGGCTGAAGCCTGTATGTGCCCCCATAAGTTACCACTGTACCACAAGAAACAGCTGTACTGGTGGTCAGTGATTAACTGGTCACAAGCAAGGAATTATCAGTGTTGAGAACAGATGTGCCCCATGGCTGTACCCTCATTTCTGAGGGGAAAGGCACCAAACTGCATGTTCAAGTTTGGTAAACAGAAGCATCCTTATTTAAAATCTTTTTTTCTATCAGGTGAAATTACACTTGTGCAAGAGGTTTTCAGGACTTCATTTGAAAGCATTTATTTAAACCCATAAGTTGCTTTCTAACAAACTGAAATGCCCTTGCTGATATGGCCACATCCTCTATCAGATGACTCATTACATACAGTTCCCACAGAATGAACCTGGGGATGCTGACCTTTTTGTCACCAGAGAAGTGTAAATTGCTAGAGCTGGAACCAAAATCTGGGGTGGTGGTTGGCCATTGCTCCCCAATCTGTTATCACACAGCATTAGAACCAAGTCATGCTTCTTTTGTTCCAGTGTCAAAAAGACGTGTACCTTTCCCATTTTAGTTTCAAGCATTCCTGAGATGGTAATTTATCAGGATGTCAAGCATCAAAGCTTGCAAGCAGAAATAAAACAGAAATGATGGAAAAACAGATAGGGGGGAGCTCATAAAAGAAGATACAAGCTCCAAGTACATGCATCATGCAATCTCTGTCAGTTTGTATCTCTGTTTAACTGCGAAACCTGTTATAGCAACTACTAGTGGTTTGTTTCCTCAAATGAAAAGCAATGAATATAATTTTTAAGTTCCTTGACAAGTTGTCATGCAGACCTATCACAGTCATAAGAAAGGGGCACAGCAGAGTGTAACGGCAAGATGTGTAGCTGACAAAACATCAACTCTCTGAAGGCATTCTAAAGGGATATACAGCAGGATAAATCTTCCATTCAAATGAAGGCAATCCTCATTGAAATTATATGCTAAATTGGTATGAATCAGAGGGCTACAATGAAAGGTTGTGTAGTTCTCTAAGCTTGAAAATTAATGTGAGTAAGGTTGTCTATTTCCTTTTTTTATTTTCCCTCGGGAGTAAGCAAATTAGGCAAATATATGTCAGAGTATAGCACACAGCAATTGTGCTGTTTCTCACCATTTTTACGGACCCTTCTATCTCTTTCAAATTTTACGTGTTTTCTGTCTAATACAGCAACACGTTCCTCCTCCTTGCTATAACCTCAGTTCCCTCCTCTCCCAAAGCCTGCAGAGCCTGGGCTAGCCTGGCTCCAGCCTGGAAGAGTTCACAGCTTGGAGTTCGGGTTGTGAACTCATACAGTCTGTAATCCCTTAAGCCTTGCATCCCACAGGAGAATTAAGGATGAAGAGGGCTGCATCTGTGGATGTTGGAGAGGGGAGAAACAGTGCTGATGGGGAGCTGAGCAGAAGGAAGGCATGGAGTATGTGGGTAGGTGGTGGGTGCTGCTGGGCAGCATTAGCTAATTGGGAGGGCTGGCAAAATCCAAAGGGCTAAGCCAGAACCAAAGGGAAGGGTGATGCTGAGTAGCAGGAAGAAGGGCAGAGCTAGTCAGAGTGCACAGTGGAAGAGGGCAAGGAAGGACTCAGAGGTTATAATCCACAGAAAGATGAGCCAAGTGGGCAGGCATTGGTCTGAAAGGTAAAGCTGACAGGGATTGGTAGACTAGTTTGATTTTGGGGTGTTGGAAGAATTCACTCCTTGACATGTTCTTGGCAAAGGGTGTAAATCACTTTTCTCCATAGCCCCAGTGCAGGGAAGGCAACTGCTCTCCTCCCTCACTTCCATGCACCCTTCTCTCCCTAAACATACACTCAGAAAACAGTCAGAGGAAGACTAAACATAATACAAGAGGTTTTCTACCTTGACCCTTTTATTTTTGGGAGGTGGAAAGTTTGGAGTTATGATTTTAAATCTCTTCAGGCAATACTATGCCTAGCTTGGCTCTCAGCTAATGAAAAAAAGCTGTTTATCTAATAGACCTTTAATCACAAGCTCTACTTAAAAATCAATTACATGATACAACCATTATAGTTAAGCTCTAAATCTCATGTATCTTTCTGTTATCTGAGGATTTTTGTCTGAGATAACAGAGATTGATACATAGCCAGATTTTCAAATGCTCACCATAGAGTATGAGCCAGGTTTTTTCATCCAGCTGTTCCTGTTTTGAATGCTTATATAGCAGGTTTTCAGAGGTGTTATCACCTACGGCAAGCACTGTGGTTCGAAAGACCACTTCCCCATTTATGTGAGCAATTAGGGGTTCAGCTGCCTTGGGAACCTGACCACAGCCCCGACTGCTGACGTCATTTAAAAGTTTTGGCCCCCAAAGAGCAGATCTGGAAGGGATTCTGATTAATTTTAGCCTAATCACTCTAATAAAGCACAAAGGACCACAAATAGAAGATGGTGCAGTGCCTAGAGGACAAGTTTTCTTGATGCTCTCTGAGCTTGCTAAGACTCCATGCTGTTTTTATATATTTTGCTTCTCTAACATGACTGTGTTACACGTGCAGGAAAACCACATACCAGCACATCCTTCATTGTGCCCACAGAAGTGTGCAGCTAAGCAAGCCTGGGCACAGCTGTGATTTGGGTGGCAGGGAGGCAAGGAGCAAAGGAAAGGGCTGCAAACTGGTGCAGTATTTCCCACTGCCTGTCTCTACCTGACATGCAGTTAGCAGAGAAGAGACATCAAGGAAAGGTCAACAGCTGCTCAGAGCGGTTTCAGGTCAGACATATACTTGGGGTTGCCAGCAATGTAATGGGAAGCAGCTGAAGAGGTCATGCTTCCATTTAGCATCTCACAGTGACAAGCTCTGACATTTTAACTAGGTGCTACTAAGAGAACATATTTTCAGTACCTTATACGATATAAATTATCTTAACTCAGTCACTTCCAGATACCTTAGGCAAGTTCCTTATTTCAGGCTAGATACTAATCGTACAAAAAGACTCAGATATGACTGAAAAGCTTTCTTATATTGACAGCATCATCCCTAAAAATAAACAGGAAATCTGTTATACATGGATAATACTAATTAGAAAATAAGTGTTGGCTTAGTCTACTGAAGAAATGTCTCCATTAATAATGTTGGTCTTGATTTAGGTTATTTTTTCTCTGAAAGCTAATATCTTTTTCCTGTAACTGTAGTTGTGTGTCCTTGTTTATGTAAAGTGCAGACATTTCTCATCCAGAAGTACTGTGGTAGCCTACCATAAATGGCAGAAAACCTGTAACTTGTATAAATTAGTGACCCCAAAGAAAATCTAAGTGTCTTTGGCTCCAGCAAGTCAAGATTTTACGTAACTTCATTCCATGTTGTTCTGCTCTGCATTTCCACATTCTCTTAAGCTCCTACAGCCTATTCCACCCTTGCAGTTATTTATCACTGTAGTCATATGCCTTCATCCTGCAGCTTAAAATCAGTCAACAAGTCACTGAGGTCAGTAAGATTTGGCCTTTTTGATTTAACCCTGAATGGAAGCAAGGGAATCAACTTCACCAGATTGTCTCATTAATAGTGTTGGGCACTCACAGCCCATTATTTGGAAGGAACATTCTCTTGTATTTACAGTAAGTTTCATCCAAAGCTTAAGACAGGAACTGTACTTCTGTTTTTGAGGACTACCTGGTTAATTTAACACATCTGTCCTTTTGTCAACGTCTTCTGTGTTTTCCCCAAGACTACAGTGCTGTCCCTCTTTGACGCATTGCTTAGAGTACATTACGACAACTATAAGAACTAGGACAAGAGCCTGTCTTGCAGCTCAGTGCCACTCCATTTTGGGTTGTACCTTTATGTGTCCTCCTGCTGAACAAGTTCAGGGTTAACTGTGGTCAGAATAATTGTTCTTTCTAGGCGCAGCCAATGTGGCAACTTGTTCTTTGATGTGCACTGCTGGCAAATGCCCTGAGCTGAAATACAGGTAGACTTCAGCAACACTAAATGCCACCTCTGGAGAAACCCTTGGCTAATCCCAAACTTGCATTAGCAGGGCAGACTGCTGCCACAGCTGGAGCCTTGATTTCTTTCTGCCTGCCAAAAGGGAGACTAACTGCCTTCTCCATCAGTGTTTTACGGATTTCCAAGGACCCAGCACAACCTTGGATGTCCAGTGAAAATTCTTGCTTTGCCCTGCAAAGCATTTGTCATGCTGATTAATGAAGGGTCTAGTAAGAGAGGCAAGAATCATTGTTATATTTTAATATTGCAAGAGATGAACTGTATTAAAATACAAAAGCTGCAAATAAAAATGACAAAAGGGTGAAGGAGGAAAGCACAGGAGCCTTTGATAGTGTATGCTACTGTAGGAAAAACACTTCTCATTTTACCAATAAATCACTGGTCTTCAGGAACAAAAAACACTTAGGCACATGGATAACAGCCCTAAAGGAAACGCTAAACCCATCAGGCAGTAAGAACACCCCTCAAGAAAGGTAAAACAAGATGTTTTTTTCGAAAGCTAATGGAGTAAGTCATCTTGACGGGAAAAGCAAACCCGCTCGACCTCGAACCAACTCCCAGAAGAAATCGCCCAGGGACGGTGGCACGGCCACCCCTGGGACGGCGAAGCGGGATGTGCCTCGGCGGAGCCCGGCCCTGGGTCGCGGAGGGAGCCCCTTCCCGGTCGGGGAGAGGGCAGGAGCCGGCCCGGATGCAACAGGTCGCCAAGCCTTGCGCGCTCCCACCCGCACGGGTGCAGGTTCAGCCCGACCCGCTCGGCCGCCTCGGAAAAGCCGCTCCAGGAAACCTCTCCCCCTGCCCAGCGCCCAGTCGCCCGTCCCGACCCTCCGTGGTTAAAGCCCTCACGCTCCTCCTCTTCCTCCCCCCTCCATCCCGGGCTGCCGGGGTGGTCCTGCAGCCCCGGTCCGGAGCAGAGCCCGCCCTCCATAATCTATGCGCGGGCGGCACCGGCAGCACGGCTGGCGCGGCGCTCTGAGGCGGAGCGGAGCGGGGCGGGCTGTGCCGAGCTGGCCGTGCCCGCCGCCTCCGGATCGCTGTGCCCGCTCGGCCGGTGAGTGCTGCGGGCGGGGGGGGGACGTGAAGAGGGGTCCCGGGGCGGCTCCGCCAGGCCGGGGGGGCGGGCAGCAGGCGGCGGTGAGGCTCCTCCGCCTTCTCCCGCTGCGGGCGGCAGAAGATCCTGGCCGTGAGAGCACGGCCCCTTCCCCTGCGGGAGGAAAGGGTCGGCGGGCGGGGAGCTGCCGTGAGAAGCCAGGTGATGGGGAGGGGGTGGCTGTCGAGGGAGTGGGGCTGCCTTCGGGAAGGGGGTCGGTTGGGATCCCGGAGGGCTTAGCCGGGGCTGGGAGAGCGACCTGTGGGAGCGGGCAGCAGCAGGATGGAGGCGCCCCAAGAGCGCGCGGTGAGGCGGGGGCAGGTCGGTGCTGAGCGGGGCCGGGGAGCGGGATGGCGGGAGGGACGGGTTCGGTCGCGGGGAGGGGGCTGCGGCACGGCGGGGGGATGCGGCCGGTCCGCGGGCGGGCAGCCGGGGCGGGCCCGCCCGCCGAGCCAGCGGAGTGGGGTGGTGGGCGCGACGCGGCGAGGGCAGCGCGGTCCCTCCCCGGGGGGCCGCGTGTGGCTGCGGCGGCTGCGGAGGGGTCGGGGGGCTGCTCAGAGCTGAACAGAGAGGAGCGGCGGGAGCTGGGCGGGGAGAGCCCCACAGATCTTTGGGGCGAGGGGGAGCCGCTCCGCGGGGAGGAGGAGAACGAGGGCGGCCGCTGAGGGCACCTGCCCGGGGAGGGGGGCGGGCGGTGGGGCCTGAGCGGTCCCAGGGAGGCGGACGGGGACGGGGTGCTGTCCTCGAAATGTGCTCGTCAGGGGCAGGGGGGGCAAGGAGGCGACCCCCCGGCGGGGCTGTGAGCGGGGACAGGGCCCGTCCGCTGCCGCCGGTCCCGCTCGGTATGGCAGCGCTGCGGCGGCTGCCGCCCGCCCCGCAGGAGCTCCCTGGGGCGGTGCTGGCGGTGGCTGCTCGCTGAGCACCTGGGCACATCGCGCTGGCACGCCCCGGGCGGCCGCGCGTTTTTTTCGTCAGGGTGAGCTCTGCAGTGAGCCGGGATGCTCATCCGAGAGCTGGGGGAAAGGGGCAGATGTGGTGGTAAACGTGGGGTTGTATCTTGTGCACACACAGGCAGAGCGAGCAGCTGAAGAAACTATCACATCGGCCGGTATTCCAGCAGAGGCAGAGCTGCGGTACCCGCGCTACTCTGCAGTTTGCAGATCAAGGACTAAGCAGCATGTTAGAGGAAGAGGTCTCCACAGTTTTAGTAATTGGAAAGGGGATGAAGGAAAGGCTTGGTCTCAGCTGCTAGTGGGAGTATGTGGGGTCTGTCGTATCTTGGTACCTTGGTGTTGGGACATGTAGGCAGCACTCATCAGTTCACCTCTGCCAAAAACTGCCTGTTTATGGGCTGGACTTACTGTGTTTTAAAATTTTCTGTGTGATGCTGAAAAGTAATCTCACAAGAAATGCTCTATGAATACTGGGGTAAATGCATCATTTAAAATCAAGTTATATATATTTGTTCATTTAGTGAAAATGTGCTTTAAATATTTATTCAGTCAGCTGAAAATCAGACCTGCTGATGTTCAAAGGAAGGTATCTCCCCTGGAATTTTTACAGGTCTGTTTCTGTTTGAAAATGGCTGTGACTTGTAAAACAGCAGGATTTTTTGATGCTGCTTTTTTAATTTATGTATTTTGAAATTATTGAGAAGCTGCTCAAACCAAACTGGATTTTGAATACCCAGTTTTTCATCACTTGAGCACTTACTCATTTTGAACATACAGCAAGCAAGTCAGGTGCGTACTGAGGCTGCCTTGTGTGGAAGATGCTGTTTGTGTAGTATTTCTCAGAGCTGCCAGGCTCCTATTTTGCAGTCAGTCCCTAGTGCTTGTTAGGTTTATTTGCTTCCTGCTCCTCCTATGGCAACAGGTTGTAAGTGTTGGTAGGCTTAGGGCAGATTTAGTTACAGAAAACTATACCTTTTTAACTTACCAGCATCTAACTAGGCTTGCTCTTTTGGGTCTCTTGAATGGAAAGGTGGTGGTGTGGGTTTGGTCTTTTTTCATGCATATTTAGGATTTTTAATCTACCTGTAACTATCTGTTTTGTGGCTCTTCTCATTCGTTTCACTCTTCGGGTGGTTGCTGTTTCGGATGCAATCTCACTCGGATTATGGACTTGGATCTTCAAGTGTATAATTAAAAAATGTAGCAAATGTACCCAGCACCTTTGTGTGGGCTTCCTATGGACAACTGCATCTTCCATCATCCTGCCCCATCCTGGTTCATTGCCAGCGGGATCCACCATTGAGCTTTAGCAATGTAGCCCCTGGTTGATTGAATTTCAGTTCACGGGGTTAATCATCGTTGCATCAGTGCACTGCAGTGTTGTATGTGCGTGAATTGCAGTGTTGAACAGAAGGAGGCCAGTCCCATTGAAACAACGAGCTGGGTATCCTGCTGCCTCTGAGCTCTGTTATCTAGAGTTGATGTATCATGGAAGCAGTTGCTGAACTAATGCATCTTGCTCTGTCTCCTCTCCCTTTGTTAAAATTACAGTGGAGGTGCTGAAGTTTTACTGGTTTTGGAAAAGATTACAGTATTTTTAATAACAGATAGGATATATCTGAGATATGATAATGCTGCTGCATGTGTGAGCGATGGTGTTCTCAACAGATAGCATTTAAAACCCCAGGAATTATGTTTACTGACTTGGCATGTGTAGAATATTAGTGTTAACTAGAGAATAAAATACAAAAGCTCGAATCTTTTAAAGATGGCCACTTGCAAACAGAAAATAATTTAAAGATTTTCATTATTATATATCTTGTTATGTATCTTCATGGGGTGTGTGGTTCTGGTTTCTCTTTTTATTGAAACATAGTAATGAAATGAGTAGCTTATTTGATAATTAATATAAGCATTTCGAAGTTTCACACAGCTTCTTTACATTCACTGTTTACTTGAACTTGGGGAGAGTTGTAATGGCAGTGCCTGTAGCTCACTGACTGCAGTGATGCCACACTGTGAGGAAATGAGATGGCCCCATGCTGCAATGAAGATTAGCATAAACTGCTAAGAGAACTTGAGTTCTCTTTATATGTGTCACCACTGTGTATGCCATTCTTGCAGTTCTTACAATTACAAGTTTCATGGATAAATTTTTCCTCTTTAATGCTGTTTATCCAGCATATTTAACTACTAATATGTTCCCAGCTAAGTTTCTTTTAGATATCAAGAAAAGGATAACTGCTGGGAACTTTTTACATCTGAGTTATTTTTAAGTAGGTTGAATACATATTGGATACTCAGAGGTATCCTGAGTTATAGGTTTAATGGTGTTTCCGCAAGTTTCTGATCATTATTAATATAACCTTGAAAATATAGTAGTGTTTTATGTAGTATAGAGGAGAACTGGTGTCAGACTGGAGGATTATATATACCGTGTTTACTGTGATACATTTGCCAACAAAGGGAGAAGAATGGAGTATGGTCAGAATTCTGCAGACTCTTTGATTTGCATGAAACTCACCTGAACTTTATAAAAACTTGACTGAAAATTATGAGGAGTTGGAGACTTTAGTAGTGTCTTTGGAATTGAAAATTTATGTGTCTCCACTTAGCAGGATATTGTTAGTATTTGTGGTACAAGGAGTGTCCTTGTCTTGAAAGTGCCCACTTTGTCTTGGTTAATACATGACTTTGCATTTCTAGCAGGTGTAGCGATTGTTTTCCCATGTTGGGGGGACATTTTGACGGTGCTTTATTTGCCCGTTTGTGCAATTAGATAGACTCTAAATTGTCTTTAGTCTAAAATCTATCAAAAAACCCCAAAGCTCGTGTGTACTTTCTCTTCTACTCTCTTTCTAGAATAGCAGAATGCACCACAGAGAACATGCTTTGCCTTAAGACACGAGTTAGAGAAGTCATCTTCTCCATTTCTCAGCTTTCACAATCACACCTACCAATTCCCTGACTTAGAAAACATAAACCTGACTTAGAAAAATTGTTCAAACCTCTTTTTAAGAAAACCAAGTTGAATAGTAGTATATCAGACTTCTACGATCTTCACTGTTCTCTCATTAAGGCAAAATAATTTTTTTCCCCACTTAGGTCTGGTTTTGTGATATTTTGTCCTGTAGAGTTTCTGTAGATTTTATAATGAACTGCAGCCTAAGCAGTTCTAACTTTCTGACCTTTCTGTGTTCAGCCCTAGAGCAAGAGATGCATAAAATAAAATTCCACTAAAATATCTTTTAGACTGAAAAAAACTGGTCTTAAGAAAAAATTAAAGGAGGAAAATTAATATTTTGGATCTAGACTTTTTTTTCTTTCATTAATCTTTAGCAAAATATTCTTTTCCAGATAAGAAAATACTCATGGTGTAATGTGTTCTAAATTACTGTGTTCCTGTGTTGAACATCATATTGCGGAGTGGTTGCTAACATCATCTTTTTGAATAAGGCTTGGATAATTGTGCTATTTGTAGCATTATAACTGTTCATTCTTCTTGATTTTCTCAAGGCATGAGGGGGAAAGATAGGCTGGAATTTTCCCTCTTAACTCAGTTGGACTGTGGGGAAGCAAAACTGTCTCTAGTTCTTTGATCTGATCTTGTATTCCTTTGTTCCATATTTTTCTTGATCTTGATCTCTCCTTTGAGTGCAGCACAGACTACTAAACAGTGTGATTTCTTGCAAGTCAATACTGGTTTTCAGAAAGGTAGCCTGTGTTTTACTGGAGACTGGAAAGCATGGGAGAGACTTAGGTCTCACCTTACTACATGTTTATAGTCTTCCGTCTTCAGCATCTCTTTGACCTGGAAATACCTTGGAAGTAAAGGTGTTGGTGTAGAATTGGGCTGACTGAAGCTGTGAGGTTATTTTGTTCTCTTTGTTGCAGGGGAATGGTCTGAACACTGTGGCCCATGCAGAAGTGAAGGAATTTTACCTGGCTCTACTAGATGCAGTCACTGGTTTTGTCGGAAACCTAGGGGTGTTTCTCTTTACGCTTCTTAGGTAGTGGTTGATTAAGCTGCTGTGATTTTGTACATTCAAAATGTTCTTGAACCTGTATAAGCACCCAAAGTTAATGACACTGAGCTTTAGCAATTTGTGAATAAAAATTGTTGAGTTGACTTCCCCAGTTCCTAAGGAGAGCCTTGAGGTAGCTGTAACTAATAGAAAGTAGTTGTTGACACCCATTGTCATCTGTCAGGAGGGTGAAGTTTTGTTGGTTTTGGTAACTTCTCAGTGATTAATATTTTTTTTTTCCTTAGTCTTGAAGGACAATTAGAAGTATCTAGCAGTGAAGATTTTACTCAAAGGTTTAGATTAAAGAAACTACAGGATATGACTTGTAATAATTGTCATCAACTACAGAACTATCGGGTGGCTGATTAAATGCATTGTGTAACTGTTGTGACACGACATATTGTACTTAGTCAAAAGCACAATTCATACACTGTTCTTTTAGTTTTGTTTCCCTCGGAGCTGTACCAATGCTCTGCTTTGTTTTTGAAAATTCACTGACCTGGAACTGTGCATAATTGTTTTTTCCACCTCTTTCAAGTACAGTGTATGTAGTATACCATATTATTCACAAACTTCAATTTTTTTTTTTCTTTCCTATCCTATCTGGCACACTTTTCCAACTATTGATACGTTCAGTTTCCACAGAAGGTTGCAGGTTATCTTGCACTTTCCTATTTGCTTGCACATATCTTAATGAGCTCTTTCTTTCTTTTTTTTTTTTTGCCAGAGATGGTGCGTTGAGTCATTTCCACAAGAGGCTGCTGTACCACTCTGAAGTTGGAATACATTAAAGAATTGAAGGTGTGAGAGTGTACCACTGTTCTCCTGGCTAAAAAACTGCCCCCCAACTGAATGTACTGAAGATTTCTAGACTTGGTCGGACAAATATCTCTACCTCCAATTTTATGAATACTGTTAGCTATGGCTGTGGAACTCTGTTTGCTGCTGCTGCTGTTTTGTGGAAGTACTATTTCAGAGGTACAGCCTATATACAAACCACCTCCTGGGACTTTGGATTTTGGATTTGTACCATCCAAGACGTATGATACAGGTGCATACCATGAACCTGGGTCAATAGGAATTTTGTTTAAAATAGTACACGCATTCCTGTACTTAGTGCAGCCAAATTCTTTTCCTCAAGGTAAGCAGATAAACTACTTTTTTTTAAATACAGACTTGTTATTGATGCTATCACCCTATTGTAGATACCAAGGCCATAGTCAGGAAGTAAATGACACGAAGGGCTTTGTAAGTAGCATGTGTTATGGCCTGGAAATGTGTACAGTTCTCTATAAAAGAACATTTTTCTGCTAAGCGTGGTGGGGAGGAGGTTGTTAATGAAAATGAAATATCGGGGAAGTTTCAAATCTTACCTATCTCAAAGCTGTCACTGATGCATTTGAGGCTTTTTTGGGTAACTGAAACAGCATGAGACAGGAGTAGAGGATAAACTGCTTTGTATTTAGTGTTAAATCCATAAGAGACAACTCTCTGAGATTTGCATATTATGATAAACAGGTGGTTATAATATTAAAAGATTTAGCCTAGGAAATGGAAAATTTGAAATAAATTTTATTTGTTTTCAAGTCTGTGCATCCATGGTCAAATTTTATATAAGGACGGTTCTGTTATGCAGCCTTGTGTAGCTTCTTGTGCCTTTGAAAGCTATCAAGTTAAGACTTGAAACTGCATTTGTTTTATTGAGATGTTTTTCCATTCCTTTCCTACTAAATTGTCCCTTCTAAAGGAAAAGTTAAGATATCAGAGAAGTATGTGTTTATTGAGGTTGCATTGATTAAAAGGTGCTTTTGGAAACCTTGTGTGTTTGTGGATGTGGTAATTATATGAACCAACTTTTTGTTTCATTTAGCTCTTAAAGTGCTAATGTGTTTGTATAATATTGGCATTTGAAATTATATTGAGGTGAACCTTTGATAAAATCTAAGAATGGCTTTGGTTTGTAACTCCTGTTGGTTATTTAGCTGTGACTGTATAAGAGGTGTTTATATTATTTCGTAGTACAGCTTTCAATTTATACATTAAAACTTTTAGTAATTTAAAGCCTAAAATAAGTTCTTTGGTCAAATTGTTCACATACATTTATGATATCTTTGAATTACTGTATGCTTGTATTTTTGATGTTTCTTCATGCAGCTCTGACAGAGCTGTAGCAGAATGAGCTCAAGTGAAATGGAATGAATGAGTTCTATTTAGACAAGTGCTCAGAGTCCTAGGGGTTAACAGCAGAGTAGCATCCTGGCCTGTTACCTGCAGGATCTGTCTTTTGAACAGCTCTTGCACAAGATGTAATGAGGGCAGTTGTATGAGGGTGACAGTAATGTCACCTTTTGGAGGAACCGTTTCTAGACACCTCTGCTTCTTTTCCTTCATTCCTTCTGTTAATTATGCAAGTGAACTATTTACCTCTCTGTGAGATCTGGGAGGTGAGGATTGCCACCTGCATTCAACTCTTAGAAACAGGCTTTCATTCTGCCTAAAGCCCGCTTGAATTGAATCAAGAGGAAATTTGATTTCAGTGAGATGTTTACTGTGGTTTTATATTATCAGCAATTTGGTCTGTAATCTCGTATGTCAAAATTAATATCATGTGTCCTAAGCATGTGAATAATTAGTGAATATAGAATTTATGATCAAGATTATTGTCTTGTGGGACTGCTTGTAGTGAGTTCTGCATCACATTGGTGTGGTGAACTCCAGTGTTAAAGAGAAAGGAGACATCTGGAAGTAGATAATTTGTTCTTATCTTCTAAGGTTTGAACATGTCATACCTCTCTTTCCTTCCTTGAAGATACTTTTTGCCAAATTAGTTATTTTCAGAAGTTTGGCTTTCATTACTTGAATTAGGTGAAGGCCTGTTCCAATGCCCCCACATGCTTCGCTGCAAAACACAGATTTGACGGATCATGTCAGTTTGAGTCATACCATTTAATTGGCTAATCCACATAATCTCTTTTGCCATATGCTGTTCTATTTTCACATTCAGTGTATTAGTGGTGTAGTTACATATTTGAAATGCCTTTTTTTTTTTTTTAAATCCGACTTGAAATAGAGTTAATTCTGATTCAGTGATGAAAATAAACATAATGACAAATGGGCACTGGAAGCAAGTCTTTTGGTGTTTCTAACTCAAAACTTCATTATCCTCCTTGGACTGGTGGTTCAGAATAGCTTGCTCCAGGTTCATGCCCCAGTGTATTGTGTATAACCATGAGATACAGAAGTGTGATTTGTGTG
This sequence comes from Lepidothrix coronata, assembly GCF_001604755.1. NCBI lineage: Eukaryota > Metazoa > Chordata > Aves > Passeriformes > Pipridae > Lepidothrix > Lepidothrix coronata. The sequence continues at coordinate 18,937,352 of NW_016690180.1, forward strand.
CAGGACTTGGCATCAATCACTTTAGACCTTTGATCTTAGTAGTCTTATCTTTCTTCCTAATACTTGGAAGTACTTGATGTTCAGTTTTCCAATCTACTATTAGTACTCTTAGCTGAGCGGAAAAGAAGTGATAGCATTGTCTTAACTGCATGTAGATATTCCTGCCTTTGCAAGTCATCTTGATGCTTGGAACAGTGCTCTGATGGATCTGAATCTGTTACAGTATTACATTCATACTCCTTCATTCCCAAGTATGCCTTTTAGGAAGAAGGCTAGTTACTAGATGATGTACTGCTGTAAATGGGAGTGCATCTACTCAAGTGTAAATAAACTGATATGTGTGGAAGCAGTTTCCACTTCGAGTTAATGATACACTTTTGGAAAAGACTGTTTGGTCACTGGTTTGCTACCTGAGGCTCAGTAAATCACTTTAATCTTGGTGTGCCTTTGTTTCTCCATTTATGAAATGGAAACGGTGGTGCTACTACTCCTTTTGTTGAGGACTGTGTAGGATAGAGCATTATTATTCTTTCTTGTTGATAGCACCACTCTCACAGTATGTGGAAGGGACCTGCAAGGATCATCATGTCCAGCTCTTGAGTGAGTGACTCATATGGGGATCAAACCCATGACCTTCATGTTATTAGCACCATGCTCTAACCAACTGAGCTCATCTCAATAGGAGAATTGCAAGTTGCTTCTATCACTCAGCTAAGAAAGAGGACATCTAACAAAACAAATTGTCAGTTTTTCTTTTACCGAGAAATTGTCATAAACTGCAGCATTAATTTATTAATGAAGTTGTTAGTTCATGGTTGTGAGATGGTGCATGTCACCTATTGTGTTGGAAACCTTCAGATGTGAACTTGGTGCAGAGAGGGCATGGTCAGTTTGATACTGTGGCTGCTGTGAAGTACCTTAGTTTTGTCTTTGTTCCCATGGAAACAGTTGTTAGTTGCAGTAAGACAATGTTAATGTGAGATTCCACTTCCCAGCAGGATGTGCACAACAGATTTTTGGCTTCACAGCTTGTGTTTTATAAGAAAATTTGAAGAGTTCACAAAGGAAACAAGCTGGGAATAAAGCTCTTGCTCCTATTTTTAGGTGAAATAAGACTAAAACTGATAGGCTTGTTTACCTTACTCTGCTGTACCTGAATGTCTTGCAGGCCAACTCTGCCAGTTAAGTTACAGTTGCTTTGTTCCAGCATCTGTATTTTATTTGAAATAACCCTGTTTATGCTGAAGCAGGAGTAAAACTTAAACATAAAAATCAGCTGTTGAATGCAGGTACTTCCTGGGCAAAAGATAGTATGAAGAGTTAAATATACGATTTTCCTGTTTAGAAAATGAACAAGCTGTTTTTTAGACCTGGATTACACCTTTTAATTCCTTCTGATTGTGGAATCTTTGTTGTTGAACAGTTTGAGAATAGGAGTGAGGATCATAAATTGACTATTTTAATGGAAAGTCCTGTCTCCAATCCCATTTGGTCTTTCTTTCTCCTCATCTGATCAGCCTTAAAGCCACTGCAGATTGTGAAGTTCAGCAAGTTAATCTTTGTTGTCTCTGTAATGATTTATGGTCTTAAGCTGTGCCAGGGGAGGTTTTGATTGGATATTATGAAGAAATCTTTTACAGAGAAAGTAATCAGGCATTGGAACGGGCTACCCAGGGAGGTGGTAGATTCACCGTCCCTGGAGGTTTTTAAGATGAGACTGGATGTCTTAGTGCCATGGTCTAGTAACCATGATGGGGTTGGATCAAGGGTTGGACTTGATGGTCTTGGAAGTCTTTTCCAACTTGGTTGATTCTATGATTCTATGAATATCTCACATGACTGTATTCAGCAATTAAAGCATTTTAATGTATTTTCAAGAAGAAACATGTGACTTGATGTGAAAATAAACTCTATCTGCAGCTAGTATAGCTGTAATAGAAAATGCATATTCAAAACACTGTTGTTGTGGATGGGTTTGATGAGTTCCTAGGATAGTGACTTTTTAAATCTGTTGGCTGTGAGGTCCTAAAGCAAGTAATCAAAACACTTTATCACCCCCTCACTTAAACTTCAGTAAGTCAGAATTATGTTTTTGTGTGTGGGTAAAACTAGCTTCTTTGCCTTTTGTAACTATTTAATTCTTGGTTGCCTGTTTTTACTTTAGTTTTGCTTCCTGTTAGTAATAGATCTTCCACAACTTCCCTACAGAAAACAAATTCATGTATCTGGACATTGGAGCTAAGCTCAGTTATGCCTAGCTGGTAGTGCCCTTTTGTTTTTAAACTTGAGACTTACCCAGGAGCTTTGGGCATGTCCACACGAGCATGTGGTGAAAGGACTGTGCTCTGGCTCTGCAGATGCTGCAGTCCAGCACCATAAGATTTTGCTCAGGTACCCACAGCCATTATGATGCTATATAAAAAACTTAAGTTAGAATATCCTTTTTTCCAGTTGTGTGAAGTCTCAGTTTTAGTTTGGGTGTGAAACTGTACTGATATGATTGACTGCTTTTTTGAGCTAGTGTTTGATAGCTACCCCCCTGTTCATGTGGGCTGGTTTTCTTAAAAGCTTGCATCCTGGAGCTGGGAGCACAGATGGAACTGCTGGTGCAGGAGCTGAGAAGAGGGGAAGAGCAAGATCTGCCCTGTAGTGAGTTAGCTGTTAGACTGGCAAAGTTCTACTGTGAAATGACAGTTTCAGTAAGCTGTAGAGTTGGTGCCTTCACCACAATCCCTGTAACTATTTTTGTTCCATTGCTGTGACAAGAGCTGTGATGTGAATTTAGAATCGTAACTGAATTGTGTATGTAAAAAATGCAAGTCCCCGGAGACAGGTGTTACATACAGCAGTGGTAATGTCATTTCTGTGGAATTGGGGTAAGAACTTAAGAGTGCTCCTTATTTTGGTAATATGGTGTATGCATTGGAAGAAATTTCTTGTGTGTAATGTTGGAAATATTTGGGAAGAAGGAGCAGCAGGAATATACAAGACAAATTAACCTCTTCTTTTCTCTGCCCACTCAGATGCATTTAAGGAAGTAGTGTTTAAAAAAATCATTGCTCATTTCATGCTGGGAAGTTAAGAGATGCTCTATTTGATGACATACCCATGTAAACAAGGAACAGTCTGAGAACATTTCTGAATCGGATTTAAGGCTGGCTTTTTAATTTACTGAGGCATCAGAAGAGCAATTACTTTTTCCCTCAACTATTCCAAACTGCAAACTCTCTAACAGATTGCTTGTCAAGAGGATTTTTTGGGTACAGGGAGGAGACACAGGTTTTAGGGAGGGGAGACTTATATGGATTATCTACTAGAGGCTACCACAGAAAACTACAGTTGCAGACGTTAATACTTCTCTGATGTCTTCTTGCCCGCTTCTTTTGGATTATGTGAACAAGGAATCTCTTTTGCAGACAGGTATTATATGTGGAAAATATGGAAATAATTTTTTAATCAGGGTGCTCTATATGCACATCTGGAATCCTTTTTCTCGGTATCCTCAGTGCTTGCCCTGGTCTGGTTTAATACTGCCTGCCAGCTGTGCCTAGGAGAAAAACATGCCTTGTCAGCAATTGGAAAATGACAATTCAACTTTACAATTACAACACTATTAGAATAGAAGGGAGAAACTAATGAAAATGAACCTCAGGTAGAGTTTGAGGGAATTTGGGTTACTTTTATGGGGAGTGTACTCAGAGGTGACATTTCCACAGATGGCTGTGGTGATAGCTGGAGGGTACCTCAAACAGCAATGCCTCTTGGAGTTTAGATAATAATTATCAATTAAGTGGGCTTATAGTTGTGTAGTCAATACAGAATCAACTTGTATTTCCCAAATCTAAAGTGCCTTCTCCTGTGATGTTAATGGGGGACACAGGTGTAACCAGAGAGCTGATCAGCAGCATTCCCTGCTTCAGTGCACAAGAGATAAGTTCTAGACACAGTTAAATCCAGGGGTGCTAACTACAAGGAAGGGAAGGGTCTGAGGTACAGGATGGTATTGTGACTGAATGTGGCCTTGTTGTTTGTTCATCATTTGAGGTAAAGGGGCTTCATTGGTACGGTTTGAATATTTTTAAAGAAATAAGCAAAGGTACCATGTCCTAGAAATGCCTATATTTAGCTAATTAGTACTATTGTATGGTGTGTAAATTGGGACTGAGGTTGGTAATGTTAGCTGTGTTGAATGTAGCATGGTGTCTTTGAACTAGCAATTACAGTAAAACTGAATTAAGCTCTGTGTGCATTCATTGTTCTTAATCTAAAGGTTTGCCAATCCCATTTAGTATCTCAAAGAGATAAGCACCTTGGGCATCAACTTGGTCAAAGCCCAAGTTCTGCCTTTCCGATGCCAGGGCACAATGGCAGTCAGAGTACACTATGTGAAGAAGGCGGTTCTTTGTGTCCCTCCCTCTGTGAACAGGAAATCTAAACCACTAAAAGCATGGTAGTTTGTTTGAGACTTCCAGAGCATATCTGCAGCATCTTGTATGATGAGAAGTGGGACGGAACAGGTTTTGGGTGAGCCACATTTTTGGTAATGTGTACCATGCATGAACTTCTTTGAAAAGAGGTTTCTGTAACTGCAGAAATCTTAGGGTTTTCAGGCCACTGGGCTGAGGTTTCCTAATTTTCCCAGCTTAACAGTGGCTGGTACTTTGCTGTCCCTTCTCCCTCTTCATTTAATTTTTACAGGATTATCTATTCACATAGTGCTGAATCTCATTATAATTTTTAACTTGTAGTTCGTGAAACCGATGGGAAGAGAGTGGAGGGGGGATGTCACTGAATTTAGTGGAATGATGGTTTCACGAGCACCTCTCAGTTCCTTCATCATCTTGGCTATCATGAAGCATTTTGAGTTAATCATGAGAGACACTGTCCTGCCTGTTTTTGGAAAAGCAGTCATTTGACTCTCTCTTTTCTTTAAAATACACCATCATAATAAGATGGCATTAGCCTAGCCCTCTTAATTTTGTCTGGTAACTTGCATTGGTGGTTGTTCACAAAGTAACAAACTCCTAAATCTTGTTCATTGGTGGCTTTTTCTTGAATGATTTCAACTGAAGTAAGAAGGATTTGGTAGATCTTGGCAACAAATCTTTCCACAGTCATATTCAATGTTTAATTACAATGAAAATGATGGCAATTACAATTTTTTCCTCTCCCTTTTTCTCATTGTTATTTTTGCTTCTGAAGATACACTGTGCAACTTTTAGATCTTAACCAAAGTGATGCTTTTTTCTAAGTGAATATGCACTATTAAAAAGTTGCTGGAGCAAAATAAATGTGTAAGTAATAATTTTAGTGGGCTTTGTCATCCTTTTAACAGTATTAAATTTTTCCATGTAGGTATGAAAACTTTTGAGTATACTTATTTCTTTTTCCACTAGTGAGTTATCTTCATGTTAGAAGGAAAACCAGCTGCCACAAAGGCCAGCCAGTGTAGTTTACACTGACTAATCTGTATCAGAATATACATCTTAGTGTAAGCCTGCCAATTAAAAAAAAAAAAAACCCAAACCTGCTTTGACACTTTTTTCAACATGCAGATAGATTTCTTATCTAAAAACACTTCTGTGATTAAATTATGACCTGTATTGCATCACAACATAGTCAAGATCTTTCTTATATCTGAAAATACACCAAATTATTTTATTTTTGTGAACTTTAAACAGTGATTAAAGTTGTGAATGTGAATATTCTTGAATATTAAGTATTGCTTTGGCTCTTTAACTCAGCTGAAACATGCCTGGCTGTACCTGTAAAGAACAAATCAAAACTTCAGGCCTAATTAACTTTCTTCAGAGTAGCAACTTTATTTTTTGCTTTGATTTTCTGAGTGAAGTAATGATCTCTGTAATACTTTGAACCCAATATGCATGACCCAGTTATCAAACGTGGAAAATTGTGACCCTTGCAAAAAAATGGGAAAACAGGGGAAAGGGAATTCCAAGGAATCTCAGGGAAGCTGCCAGAATGCCAGTCACTGAGGTAATCTGGTCAACAGGGCTCTGGTGTGTCATTCCCAATTAATTATCTGTGTTCATATTTCCAATAATCCAAGTTATGCAGGTGAGGATTTTCTGTGCTTTCCTTAGTTTACAGCAGCTCTTGAGGAGAGAAGGGAAGAGGAAAAATGCTGTTCATACAAACTAAATGTTTACTACTTTGATCAAAGTCACAAGTCCAGTGTGTCTACACAACCCACTCTATCAAGAAGTTGCTCAGCCTGTGCAGTGTGCTAAAACAGACAAGCATGTACAGTGCACCAAGTTAAATCTTTGCCCATAATCTGTTGTAAATCCTTACCAGATGGTGGCCTAGGGAGAACTTTAGGCAGCTACTGCAAACAAAGCAAGTGGCAAAAAATAGCTGTCGTGGCACAAACAATGTGCTACAGGAGTTTTGTTGCCTTCAGAAAATGAGAGAATGCTGTTTCTGTGTGAAATACTTCTTCAAAGCTTTCTACTTCCCTTCGTGTCTGTGTGATGCATGCAAATTTATTGCAGCGTCCCAAGGAAGGATTTTTCTAAAGGCTTCTCTCTTTTTGTTCTTTTTCCAAAGCTTCAGCAAGAACAGAACTTTCTCTGTAGCAAAGAACAACTAGAAAGCCCCTGCAAAGGTTATTTTCAAAGGAGAAATCTTTCATTCTGTGTGTCCTGTAACCGTCAATATTGTTGCTATTTCCTTTTTCTTCAAGCCTTTTCTTTGGCCAGGCTCTTTAAGGTTGTCTGTGCATGTCAATGGAAAGCAGAATATGCCTGAAGAGAAAATGTGACTGCACTAAAGGAATAACCTCAAGTTTGGGGCAGTTCTAAGGTGTGGGGATTTCCTGTGGAAGACTTAAATTACCTATTTGGTCTTCCTGACCAACTTCAGTCTTTTGGAAATTGGGGAACTTTTTTTGTCCATGAACGAAGTTCATTGACTGTTACTGTTATCTGATCCACTGCTGTATAATTTCTTCACTGGAGCAATGTTATTTTCTGTCAGGAAGGGTGCTGAGGGGGTCTCCTTAATTTCACATTCTGGTTCCTTCAGCAGTTGTTGCTGCCAGGCAATTACTTGTCTTCAGCAGTTCCACCATGCTTAGTCCTACCTGTGCTCTGGCTAAAGCTCTCCCTGCTTAGACCACTCCTACATTTTCAGTCCTGCTCATAGCTGTTCATCTCTTCATTACCTAGTTCATGTTGCAGCTCTACTCCCCACTTGCTCTCACGTTGCCCTGCACTGTGTGCAGTATAAGCTAATGCACATTTCTAGATAGTCTGGTAGCTTGTCCTTTCAATTATGAATAAAGCAGCATATGCTTTATAACTGTGACAAGACCTTAAAGATGTATTAACTGTGTTTTTGTTTGTGTCATATTGTGTGTTGTTGAATTTTATGACAACCAGAGTACTGTAACATAACAACATTTAATTAAAAGAATGTGGAGTCAAGGAATGGGAATGGACGATGATGGTGTGGATGAGAGGAAACAGCAGACTGAAGGCAAAAAAGGGTGAAAAGACAGATTGCCATAGTAGATGAGAAGTTGAAATACCTAAGCAATTTAATATGTATTTGTCAGGGTTTTTTTACTTCCATTCAGACAAGTTCTTCCAGACATCGTGGAATAACAAGTTTTAGGGCTTTGTTTTGCACATCAGGGATGAGGTACAGCAGCGAGGCTCCTTTCTTACTTGCCTTTTTTCCTTGTCCAGAGGCATGGCTGATAATTTAAAGTTAGTTTTTGAACATTATTTCTTTAATGCAGGTGAATAGACAGGTGATTGAACAGAGAATTTCCTTTCACCATGTCTGTAATATAAGTAGATGATCTTGTGTGTGGGCTACAACAGTGAGGGAAGGTCAATGTGTCACTTGGGAGTTGTGCTTGAAGGGAAGAGGGCCAGAATGACCTCTGGCGTGGAACAGGAGGGTGGAAGCTGAATCAATGTGATGTTCCCAGTAACTCAAGGGAAAAAAAACCCTAGTGAATTGTATGGAGAGAGACTTGGCCTAAAAGTTGGGGGAGAAATTATCTGAGAAGGCTGGGGTTTTCTTCTTAGTTTAGAGAAAAGGGTTATGTTCCAGGTCTGTCTGAGGAGGACATTGTGAAGAGGAGAGTGAAGCTTTTCGGGCTAGAGTTGGAAAGGAATGGTTTAGACTATATGAGTGACTGCATGGATTAGGCTTCTTATCTGTGGACTAAAGTGATCTCTTATTGTATGGGAAGACCTCCTTGTCTGGGAGCCTTCCCACATGGCCTACAGAGTGAGTTTCCTTCCTGCACAGGGGGGAGCAGCGTGGCAGGACCCTCTCTCTCTGTGATCTCTGCACCAGTGTGCATGGTGGATTCCTCAGCAAGCTCTCATCTTGCTCTGCAGTGGAGCCAGAGACAAGTGGTGCTGTGGGATTAGGGATGGTAGGAGTGAGCAGAACCATGGTGTAGCTGGTGGCAGTAAAGGGGACCAAAGGTGACCTTGGCTTACCTTCTGAAGGAGACTTGTCAGTGGGAGCTGAATCTGACTGCAGTAAAGGCTATTGGCTTGAGGCTTTGGGGAAGCAACCAAAGATCCACCCAAGTCAGAGCAAGTATTTTAAGATGTCAATAAACTGAACTTGCTGTAAAACTTGCTATAACATACATGGAACGTTTTTGTCTCTGATATGTCTGAAAAGTTAATACAGCTTTCCTGGTTTTCTTGGCCTTTCAAGAGATATTCATTAGTCTGAGTAATAATTAGAGAGGAAAAACAAGTTTGAAGTCATTTTAATTCATTAATTTCAGGCTAATTGACCCATACTCAGAGATGCTGAACTGTTCAGTGTGTATGTAGTCCATTGACTCTCTCTATTATAGATGAACAGGAATGGGCTGAAATACAGTTTTGTACATTAGAACGAGGTAGCAATAAAGTAGTTATTAATTGATCATGTATATTATCTCTGTAATTCTCCCCTGTTCTGAAAAAAATCTCTATTCAGTGTGATATGAATGCTTCAGTCATGGTTCTTATTGGTTTGTTTGAAGACCTTTCAGAATAGAAGCCTAGTATATTATATTATGCATAAAAAGACAAATTAATTTCTGGCATAATTTGATTAATGTTGGAGTTGCACTGTTCCTGAACTGGCTCAATGGAATTGCTTGAGTGAAGAGGAAGCATAGCATTCCCAAAGGTTTTATTCCAACTGTTTTCCTGTCACCTAGATTTGAAAAGCTTTCTTGGCAGAAGAATTTGTAACTAATTTATGTTGATGCTTAATAGCCAGACAGCTTATTTTTAAGTCTCTATTATTTTTGCTATCCCTTTCTCTAGAGCAGTTTTAAGAAGCATACCTAGTGATAACCAGACAGGGTAATGAGACATTGAGTGTATATACACAATACTCATGCAATGCAAGAGTTGGTGATTATGTTTTGTTAATTGGAGATCCTCAGAGGTGCTTAATATTTCTTCACAAATTGCATTGGTAAATTAACGGTTCATCTGGCTAGTTAGATTTACCAGGGCAGATGGCATTTTGCATGTGTGATGAGAGCAGGAGGGAGACAGCAAAGCAGTAATGTAATTAGCTGTGTAAATGAGCCTCACAAGGTAAATCTCTTTAACCCCAATGATAAAATGTGTTCTGTGCTAAAGCCTTGGATTACTGGTCCTGTGAAACAATGTGTGCAGCTGGTCAAGGCAAGATTTCAGAAGTAATCGAGTTAATTTGAAAATAAAGGACACCACTTTTTATCACACTTGGATATTTGAGACAGAAATCAGCCTTCAGGTGGTACTCTGCCAATAACTCAAGAGAGTGTCCTGTGGAGTTACCTTAGTTCAGTTGAAAAATAAAAGCTTATTTGAATGCTAGAGAGGAAGTGTTATAGCTAGGGAGGAAAGGTGCTTCATAAAAGCACACCAGAATCACAGGCTGAACAAAATGTGGTCTGAGGTGTCTCTTCATTTTCCTGCAGTGAGCAGTGTAGCCATAAGTAGCTTGTGTCTACACAGTATCTGGCACAGGATGTTTCCCCAGGATTACTATCAATGTGTTTAAAACCTAGTGGAATCACAGAATGGTTTGGGCTGGAAGGGACTTTTAAAGATCATCTAGTCCAACCCCCCTGCAATGAGCAGGGAGATTTTTGGTACCACAAAACCACTGAGGTGTGTTTGTGTGTACAGATGTGTGGACGAGTAACTGCAGATAATCTCACATTCAGTTATAGCCAAAAATATTTTTATGGGAATATATACTACTTCCACACTTCATTTGGAATTAATTAACCAGGGATGTGCCTAATCCCATTTATACTGAAGGCTGTTAAAATAATAAATTCATAGTAAAGACCGGACAATCAGTGTGTGCTGTTTGGTGAGAAAAACACCCTGAAGTATCATGTTACTTCTGAAAAATCATTGCAAAGTAATGTAAGTAGTGAATCTTTATTCAGCAGGGAAATCTCACATTCTGTAAAACTGAGGGGAAAAAGTGGGCTATGCAGTAGCAGCCATTGTGTTGTGTGTCAAGCCGGCATTGTTCTTACTATTAAACTTATTCAATCCATGTGGGAACATTTTATACCTATTTTCAGGCTTTCTTGTTTATTATTAAACTTAAAGATGTTTTACTTTCTGATGAACAAGCTTTAGAGACTCTAAATTTCAGAAACACAAACAGAGTGCAATTTTCTGCATAAATTTGTCACAGAGTATTCAGATTGATTTCTGTAATTTTTTTGACTGGCAGGCTATAAAATATGGAAACGGTATAAATAAAACCGTGAATCAGGAACATTCAGAGCAATTTAGGCATATCACAAGAAACCAGGGCACATTTTGGGTTGTTTTGGTTTGGTTTATTTAAATATTGATTGTTCTGCTTGGAGATACTCAAAGCCTGACTGGCTGGGTAACCTGGACTGGATGATCCCAGGGGGTCTCTTCCAGCCTCAACCCTTCTGTTTCTCTTGAGCTCTTACTTCCATACACATACACACATGCATACAGAGGTGCATAAATGTATATGTGTGTATAGATGTATGTAAAACTTTATGCAACATGGTTGGTTTTTTTGCTTTTAATTTATTATGAGGACAGACACTCAACCAGGAGAATGGGTAAAATCTTTCAACTTCTATTTAATGTGAAAAGCTAATGCTTTTAAAACTTTCTTGTACCAATTCCCAACATTAGGAAATGTATCAAAGGACGTTTTTGTCAATAATAAAATTTTGCTTTCTTACATGCTTCCTGGCAGTGTTTTCACTGCTCCCCTAAATAATTTATAATAGAAAGTCATTTTGATTGCAGGATAACTTTGGAATAATTCAGATTTAAAGGGATGTTCAGATGTCAGCAAGTCCAATCCTTTTCCAAAGCAAGATGAATGTTTGAGTTAGGAGCAGCCTGGAACTGAGAGCAGGTTGCTGGGAGCTCTTCTGGTCGGTGTTAGAGTAGCAGCAAAGAGGGTGATGCCACAGCATCCTGGGCTGTTGGATCCTGTGCCTGCTTCATGCCACTGAGGATCACAAAAGCTTTTCCTTTTTATTCCTTCCTATCACATTCTCATTTAAGCTGGTAGAAGTTTCTCAGTGGCTTTTCTATAGGGTGTTGTCATGCAATGCTAAATAGTTGAATCAATACATAAAGAGAGAGCTGTTTTAGCTCTTTTCCTGTATGCTAAAAGCCATCTAGCTATAAAGAAAATTCATTGCATTTATATTTTATGCACCAGTATTTTATTTACAGGATATAGATATCAACAGGAATAAAAAAATGTTACCTCTGCTGAAGAAGAAAAAATTGCATAACAACCAGTGGGATTTACACCTTTGGAGTTTGTGCAGTTTTTCCTCACTCAGCTGTGTATCTCCTTGTTGCTGAAACTTTTGGAGAAGCACAGATGTTGCCTGGGATGGTCTCGATGCAGGGAGGACTTTGCTGATCCCACTGCACGAGATGAGTCAGAGCTGCAGTGGTGGATCAGTTGTGTGTTGCCCTTACAGTGGTGTGTGCCCTTCCCTTCAGCAGTCTTGTGACTCGCAAGATGCAGAGCTTGGAAGGAATCGCAGGGATCGTAATTCTTTTGTGCTTCCCAGGTGCTTATTCTACATATGTTTTGGTTTTATTTCTCTAACTGTGGGATTCAGCCTTGTCTTGTACTCTATGGATGATCTTTCCAAAACGAGGTTGCCTCACCGTAGAGGGTCCTCGCTTACCTACTGGAAGCACTCTGTGTTAGAGAATGTACTTCCTGTCCCAGTTTGACACTTCAGTGATGTTTTAAGAGATTCTTACTTTTTAATTGCCAGTCTTGCTGTCTGCAGCTCCCTTGAAGGGACTACCTGCCCTAAAACAGCAGTTTATGTCTTACTGTCATGTGCTTTCTTTCCTTAGACAGTTTTCTGTGAGGAACTCTTCAGGATATCTTCAATGTGCAGATCAGTTTAGTCCTTGTTCCCTCTGCAGAGTGTTGGGGAGGGAGGACTATGGGCGCTGTTTGTTTAGGAATTCGTTTTTCTGAGCCAGATGGAGGGTGAGAGAGGAGTGAGATCAAAGCCTTTGTGAACTCCCTGAACATATTTCACAAGTGCTACAATCAATTCTGAGAGGGCTTGGATTTTTGGGAGGTCTGCAGTTGGGTTTGAAACTTCAGGTCCTTTAATTGAGCCTCAGGTAACTTAACGGAAGTTTTTATCAAGTATGTGGGGAGACTAAAAATAGAGCAATAGTAGCATGAAGTCCAGCTCTGTATGAACATGGGGGGCTGCTGGAGCCCCTCTTCAAGTGCAGGGTGTCACAGAAATGACTGGGTGCCACAGTTCCCAGCATTGTTCCCATGGAGTTGTCAAAACCTTGATAAGGATAGGCTGGTGATGTCCCAAAAAGGGTATCCTTGTTACAGCTGCCAGAGTTTACTGAAAGTGGCACTATTTGTGTTACATTCCTGCTTTGGTTTTTTGGTGTTGCTGTATTCTTTTTATATTGTAAGTTAGAATGAGTTTTAGATGGAGCTGCACACACAGTAAATAGTAACATGTTAGGCTTTCTGATTTGTTTTGGTGCTTTTCCATACTAACTGTTGGTCCAGAGATTGGGGCGGGGGAGAGGGCAGGGAAAAAAGATTGGGATAATGTTGGAAAGATAAGAGTCTTCTTCCTTGTACCCTTCAATCAAGAAGTCCTCATTAGCATGTTTATTTTGCACATTATGTATATAATGCTGTGTGTGTGTATGTATGTATATATGTATATGTATGCACGTATGTACTGGGCATAAACATGAAGCAAAGCTGACACCTGGAACATTGTCCTAGTAGTTGGTATATGTGTGATGAACTTTTAGTAATGATTTTATGGTACAGAGGATGACCTCAGAAAAACCTTTACTGTATTTCAGTGGTAACTGATTAACTGATAGATAAACTGTTTCTTCCTGTGAGCTCATAAAACACACTGTTAATTAAAAATGTTGTTACTAGACGGATTTATGGGGACACTTATGTACTTGCCTATGCTGTTGATTTCTGTTCTTAATTTCATCTTGCCTACCTAACAGTAGAATTCAAACCATTCTTTTCCCTTGATTTTAATAAATTGTGTTGTTTAAAATTCTGGAATATTCTTGCTTATTTTCAGATCTCATCAGAAAAGTAGCACAGCAGCAGTTGGGAAAGACACAGGGCGATTATCAAAAGGTAAATTGTCTATGTGTATTTGCATAAAATAATGAAAACTATGACTTTGAAATTCAGTTTTGTTTCTAAAACAGGAATTAGTGTTTTAAAACTATATGAACAGGATAGAAATACTAATTTTTTGAATAACAGGTGTGATAGTTTCATGAAAAATGTGGGACCAAAATCTCTCAAAAGCAATTACAAGGAAAAGTCCATAAGCCAGTTTAAAGAAACTAATCATAGTTAAGGCTGACTTATAAATTGCAGCTGTAATGTGATTGCAGTGTCTGTTGCACAAAGATTGAAGGCTCTTTGTATTGAAAAATACTGCTTTTATTTTAAAAAAACTTAGAGAGAACCATTACTGCTCAGCTCTCATGTAAGCTTCAGCTGTTTTTCTCAAAAAGCTGAATTTATGTGCTGGTTCTGATGCCTTTGTAAAATGAAGTTCCCATAGCCTACTTACAAAGTATATTTTGGTTTATGTAGTGTGTTAATCATGTGGAGGATATTTTTCATTATCTCTTTAGGTTTGTGAATATCCTGTAACAGTTGAAATTCTTAGGGTATCTGGTAGCAAGAAGATGGAATATAATATGCATCTGATTTTGAGGCTGTTCTCAAGGATGGTGTTCTGTTTTTGAAACAGTATCAGGGGCTGTCTGCAGTAGGAATCTAAACTATGGCCAGGCAATAACAAGTTACTTCACTGAGGTGCTTGCTTACAGTCCCTGCAGTGTGGTGTACCTGTCAGAAGGATGAGTATGGCACTTGGCATACAGGCACTGAGCTACTGCCTTGAACCAGGATGGCCTGAATGACCTTGGTCTTTGAAAGGGGAAAGCCTTGTGCTTCCATGTCTTCCTGACAACAGGCCTATTTCTCCAGTAGCTTGATAACCTCTGCCTGACATCCTGGTATGTGGGTATTGTTGTTATGATGCATCAGGTGGCTCTTGCTGATCCCATATACTTGTTTGGTGGGCTCTAAAGAGTGGTGTTTCATAGATTGTGGTTGTATACCCAGGGAGGAAAGCAGGCCTGGGCTTGGGCTTGGCTGGGAGAGTTGGGACAAAACCATTAGACCATAAGTGGTGTACATGAGCACAAGTTTAGTATTTAGTAACTAGTGCATAAGTTTTGCTGATGTCTCTAGTCCTGCATAGGGGATGTGCTTGTTGAAATACAGGCCATTTATCAGTCCAAATTCTGACCTGAATAAAGTGCAAAACTTTGAAATAAATTTGGAAAAAGAAAATATATCAGGACAAGTAGGATGGCATTCAGAAGACAGAAGCATTAGTGAGAGTCAACTGTGAAGTGGCTAACACGGCGGCAGGTGTGCCTCTGGAGGAATTTCCAGTGGAGATGGGGAAGTGTGAATATTGCTGAAGGGTGTGGATAAGTAGTTAGAAATGTTTGCCTGTGGTTCTGATCACTCAAATTCAGGGACAATGAACTTAGGATGAGTTCAGAAAATGTCCATTAGGGGGATCTGGAAAACCTATGGGTCTTCAGAGGAAACTGGAAGAGTTTGCTTTGCTTAGGAGAAGAGTTGATAAGGGGCGTGATTACCTTTTAAAATATATATGGAGAGGAAGCACCTGGAAGAAAGCACTGCTCCTTGGGCAGAAGATAGTGCTAGCACAGAAACAAAGCGGCTGAAATATGTATCATGTGCAATTCCATGTGAGAAGAAACCATGTTCGCCAAGCATTGGGAACAGCCCTTCAGTAGCAAGAACAGGAAATCTGCTGCTCATATTTATCCTGTTAAATTTCTGCTGCCATTCCTCTGTATAATTTTTTTTAACCTATTTATAGAAAGTGTTAGTGACCCAGGAGGCCCTTCCCATTTCTGTGCCGTGTGTCCCAGTGTTCCCAGTTGGACTCTTACCATCAGCATCTCCCCATCCCCTGCCAGGGGCAGCAGTCTGCCAGGACAGCCCAGCAGCTGATCTGTGCCTGCTCTGGGGAGCCAGCTCACTGCTGCTGCCATTGCTTTACTTCTGCTGGGAGAGTCCTCGCCTGAAATGTTCAAAATCATATTTGGTACCAGATCTGTAAGGGAGGGTAAGCATTTGTTTTCCTCCCATTAGTATGGGAGAAAATATGTTGATATGATCAAAATATGATTTTGAACGTTTTAAGTAATATTGTACGGTAGAGATTTCATAAAGATATGTATCATGCTGAAGAAACATCCTGAAACCTGAACATTTATGATTTTCACACATCAGACTTTGGGCTGAGGGGTCTTGCCATCTTTAGCTTTTCCACTTCTCTTCCAGTTATGAAAAAGAGGGAAAGCATTATGAGCTGTGAACTTGTCATGCAGACATGAAGGGGAAAATACAAGAATTTCTATTTCCACTATGGAAACAAAGGGGAAGTTGGGTTCTTCTGGAATTCCTGTCATTGAATATTTAGTCTTCAGTGTTTTTCTGGTATTACAGATAAGAAGACATTTAAGAACTCTTAAAAGAGATTTCTTCAGATTTTCTTGAAAGCCTTCCTTTTTTTTTTTTTTTTTTGCTTTAGAATAATTTAAATTAAACCTCTACATGATTACTTAAAAGTGAGGATGAATTTTTATGTAGTCCCAAAGATTAAGATCCCAAAACTGCTAGTGGAGCTACCAAAATAAAATTGAAAAGAAAAGGACAGGAATATCATATCAGTTACAACAGGTGGAGTTCATGAAGCAATCACTAAACAACAAAGTAATGCAGTTTCTGGCCTTCTGTGAGATGTGTTGGGAATTATATGAACTGGATGCTCAATGTGGAAATAACTGGTCTGTCATTGTTTTAAGATGGAAGTATCTGTTGGACAAATCCTAGATTCCTTTCCCTTACCAGGGAAACCAGAAAATACCTGCTATGTATTTTATTGTAAATACTTTTCCATAATTATTTAATGGTGCTTCTGTGCATTATTTTACTTTAGTGGCTTTCATTATTGTTTCTGTGTTGTTAATTGTTGTGGTCATGGGTAATTATTCATTATTCACCGGATTTGTTTTTTACACATTCTCCATTTGTTTTGACTTCCACAGCCAGAAAATGTTGTCCTGACTCTTCAGGTAATGTCTTATGGTAGATGTACACTTTGAAAAGAAACTAATCATGTCTGTATACATTACTTCTCTTAGAACATCCATAATAATTTTTAATGTTATTTTAAATACTGTTTTCCCATCTGACCTATCTTAAAATAACTTCTGTTGTCAAATAATTTTTGAAGTATTCAGCTAGATAGAAAACAGTAATTCTTTTGCAAAATTAAGCCAAATTCTTCTTCCAAACATCTTGTTCATATTCTTCAGAAGGAAGCAAAAGTTTTAGCCAAGAGTTAATAATAATAATAATCATAATAATCATAATAATTATAATAATTTAAAAAATAGTTTTCATCCTAGAATTGGTAATTAGGTCAGAAATTTGCAACTCTGGTAATGGTGATGGTTGCTGTATTTGACTCAGTTCATAATTAGGGATTGTGAAGACAGACATCAGCGAAGCTGGAACTGGAACATGATTGATAGATTGTGAGAAATTTTAACTTACTTTGCAGGACAGTTACACAGCCTCAATATCATTCCTTTTCTGCTAAGCTGCCCTTGTATTGGTGTAAAACAGGAGAGTACTCAAAGTACTCGAGTGAGAATTAGTTCTCCTAAAATTGGGAAAGGAAAGGAGAGATTTATCAGGGAAGAAAAAGCACTGAGACATGCCCACACTGTGCTGTTGATCTCTTTGTGCAGACACCTGCCTGATCCTCTCTGGGATGGGCTGGCTTGTGTTTTCAGCAGAGGGAAACAGCATGGCAAGTTCACAGCTTGTCCCCTGTAAGCGCTGCGTAGGGCTGTGCCAGGGCTGCCTGGCCCAGCTTCTTGGTCTGGGGTCTCTTGCAGTGTAAAAGCTGGTTAGGGCATGGAATTGCATTGTTTCTTTTCACTCCTTCCAGCTTTTGAAAGCATCCTTTTAGTTGCTGCTGCTTTGCTGTTTGGCAGCAGAATAAATGTCTTTACCTGAGAGATCTTAAAATCTATCTACTCCTTCATGTTTTCCTGTCCCTAAGCAGTTTTAAATTCAACAGTTTGGAGGAACCTCTGCCATTGTAGTCAATCATCCAGTGAAGTACTTCCCTTTGCAGTTCATAGGAATCTTTCTACTCATAAGTGAATAAAAAGGAGAAAGCTAAGCCTCCCTTCCCCCTCCATGAAGTGTTGCTTTAGTTAACCTTCCTGACATTTGTGGAACCTTTTTGGAAACAGATGTGAGAAACAGTAGATTTGTGGTCCAGGAAATCAAATGTGTTCATTTTTAACCTGTTTCAATTGCATTGATTCACACTTATTTCTTGTGAGCCTACTCTCTCTTAGTACTCACTCTTGTAGTTTGCCTAGCTAGTAGTCTAGCTAAATAATTATTAGCTATCAGTATCTACAATGTTATTGTCTTTTTGTTAGAAAAGTTGTCAATTATTGACAAAATATACCAAGTCTGTAACCTTGGTAATTTAGTAGATGGTTTAGTCCGTAGTTTGATTTGTAATTATTTGCTCTATATTGATTGCAGTTGCTGTGTGATATATGCTATTACCACTATTTTTGTCTGACTTACAGGCCATCTACTATGAAATCGGTTTTATAGTCTCCGCAGCCTTGGGATTGCTATTTATTTTGTTACTGCCTCTTGTGGGACTTTGCTTCTGTATGTGTCGTTGCTGTGACAACTGTGGTGGGGAAATGCATCAAAGACAGAAGAAAAATGCTGACTGTCAGAGGAGCTGTTTTGCAACATTTCTTTTTGTTGCTTCTTTAATAATAAGGCAAGTGTGATAAATAGAACAATACGAAGCTTGGTATAGCACTTATTTTGCAGTGTCGTACGACAAATAATACTGTATTAGCCTACAGGTGCAGAAATTATTTTATTAGACTACAATATTATTGCTTATTAAAGAAAGTGTAACTGCATTATGAAATGCTGCTACCGTTACTATCCACGTGTCATTATATACTTACTTGAGCAGAATGTAGGTGTGAAACAAAAAAAAAAATTGTTTTAATTTGGCAGGTGAAATTTTGGCCAATCTCAAAATGGCAATTGCAGAATGTTGCACTCAACTTATGTGAGACTGTGTCCTGTGTTCAGTTACCATCCCATAGAGAACCTGAGGTACAATGTACTGCTTTGTTCTTGATGGTGTTGTACTGGTGTGAAAAGGAATTGTGTGACTTCCTCCAGTATTTGCTGTCCTCCAGATATTCTTATTAGTTCAAAATAATGTTTTTTCTTTTGGGTCCTGAGTTGTTTAAACCATGCATGAACTCAATGTAAATCCTGGAGTTGCAGACATTTTTGCACAATTTTGCACACTACTGTGCTAGGTGTGTAATGGGTGATGAGGAACTACAGTCAAGATTCTTCTTTTCCCTGCCTTCGAAATAAATTGTTTGCTTTCAGGCTTTCTGTTTTCCTCTAACTTCTTCATATTTTCACCTGCCTACTATGCTTATTTTTTGATTATATTAAAAAAATTAAAAAGTCTTTTGATCTATACCATGTGACTGTTCAGTCAGGTGGGATGTACTTTGTCACTTCATTGAAATCTAGAGTTTATTTTTTCTGTTACTGTGTGTCGGGACAAATTGAGACCTTGCCTATGCTCAGAGGTCATGCTGATATCAGATATGGGAACATGCTCTTTTCTCCTAAACATGACTAACAAACATGACCCTTAGTATTCTTAAAATGAGAAACCTAAATCAAGTTATGAGTGATAGGTGCATCCCTGCCACGATGACAGGACAAAAGTACAAGGTGCCTCGAAGACAGTAAATTATTAAATTACCTCAGCATGCCAAAACTGAAGGTAGCTCACAGAGCTCACCAGCTGTCTTTACAACGCCTTGCAGGATGCTACTTTCTGGTTATAATGGCTGAGGGATGTTGCCTGTCAGCAGAGAAATTAAGAGATCATCCCCCTTGGTGGTCTCTTAAATTTGTGCATTTGCTGCCAACTGTCCTTGTGGGATTAATCATACCCAGCATTGGTAAATGCTTCCTCCCTGGTCATGACTGGCAGATCAGCGATCCCTAGTAATATGCTTTACAGAACTAGTGAAATTGCCTCTTTAGTTCCTCGGGTTTTTTATCCTTTTGCATGAGACATCAGGAGTATCAGATGCTTACCCTAGGGAGGAGTTGGCCTGAGATCTGTCTGCAGGTTTCCACAAGTAGAGATGATCTCATATGACTGCCTGGCTAAGTCTCTAATGCTGTGAATGCTGTGCAAGGCAAGATAGAACTTTACAAGGCTGATATTACTGATCCCAGCCTGACTGAGGTCTCAGGTCTCTGGTACACTTCTGTACAAAGAGAGATTCTCCTGCCCTTCCTGGATCTTCTTTCACAACAGAGGAGAAGATGCCATGCCTGAATCTATTTGAACCCATGTCAGGCTGCTTATGACAATGCTGGAACACAAAAGGACAGTCTTACTGGTAGCCATTACACCAACAGAAAAAAATGGAGGAGGCCTGAGATTTACTTAAAACTGTTTCTACATGTCTTGTACTGTACTCAAACTAAGTGTTCTTCTGGATTTATTATCTACTTTTCCCCAAAGTTTCTATGCAGTTTTGGCTTAGGTGGAAGATTTACCTGTAGTGCTTCCCAAAATCACACTTCTCGAGTACTGGGCCCAGCTAAATGTGTAAGCTGTGACATTAACCAAACGAGTGTAGTCCCATGCGAGTAAAATGCTTGTAGCTACTTGAGACAGAACCAAAAGAATGAAAACTTGAATGATCTCCAATACAGGGTTTATATCAAGTATGCTCTGAAATCACTAGGGTGGGTCCTGTCATTGTTTGGGTGTAGTTTTTAGTTCATGCAGCACTGGGGGGGGGTCTCCTAAACCCCTACCAGGTGGCTGGAATGCCATGGACTCCTTCACTAAGAGCTGTGCTGCTTCAGAAGATGCATTTAGCAGGGCTGGCATTCATCAGATACCCTGAACCCACACCTCTGCCAGGGGAGCTTTGCCTTAAAGGCACTCTCATGGAACACACATACAGACAGCTGCTGGAGGGACTTCTTCAGGATTACCATCTGAGTGTATATTCTGCATCTTTCTTCATCTTTCTTGCAGTGCCAGCCATTCTGAGATTCCCTCAAAAGTTCAGAAGATCATTGAAGAGAGCAGGGAGCATTGAGCTGTTTTTTAATGTTTTTCTTTCTTCCCCCTTTCTTTTTCCTTATTTTTTATTTTTTTAATTAATTTTTCGATTTTTTTTCAGTTCTTGGTATGAAAAAATGGTTCCAAGCTGTCTTTCCTTGGATGGAAGAGACAGATTAAATGCACGGTAAAGAGTATTAGGGGAAAGACTCTGAATTCAGAACCTGCAATAGATTCTCTGTGTAGGTAACAACTCTAGAAAATTCTGGCAACATGGGGATGTTTTTTCTGTGTGTCAAGGTGCAAGTTCACACTGACATATGTATGCTGTTAATGCAGATTTTAGAATAGTTCAGCTAGTAAATTTTAATCATGCCGAACATTTCTTCTCACTTTTCCACTGATGTAGTGCTCTGGTAATTAGGATGAGGTTTTAATAATAAGCTTATTGGAATGATGTGTAAAGGCAATAAAAGTATGACAGATTTAATTTTAAAAACAGCTCTATGTAGATCTGCTTTCTTCAGGTGGAGCATAATGTGAGAAGTATGCTTTCCTCAAGGAGGGATATAAGAAAGAAGTTACATACGCTGTGGTTTATCTTAAACTAAATAGGCCTTTAGTGTGTCTTTTTCTGGTACGTGCACTTTGTGTTTTAAATACTTCTTTTTATAGATTGAGTCAAAAATACATGCAGTGTTTTTGGTAATTCACAGCTTTTATACAGGATATTGCCCTACAAAGTAGGATTCTATTGCTAAAGAGCAGAGGATGTAGAAATAATCTATCAAATACACAACTAAGTAGATTTGATATTCCAAATTTATAATGAGTACAATTATGTGCTTTTCTTCAAAGGTGAACTGAGAGTTTAGGAACAGAGACCTCTTATTTCCTAGGCATCTGCAAGCTTAGGCAAATGTGTTTTTTCTGGGAAAGAAATGCAATTTCCTTAATTCCTCTCTATTATAAAGGGAGGAACATTGGATTTTTAAGAACGCATGTTTTGCAATACCAGACTTGCTGGTAATACAGAATGTCTTGGCTATTGAATAGAAAAACATATAGTCAGTTTTCTGTCCTTCCAAGAGATCTTGTGTTATAACCTCTTTCCTGAAGTTATGGATGTTATGTATGAGGCTAGGGAAGGCCAAGTCTGGAGGCACAGAATGGTATTTGGCATCTTGGCAAGTATCTCGTGCAGGCTTCACAAGTATCCTTGGCTTTGTGAGATTGGTAGGACGTGTTGTTTAGAACGTGGAAATTAATATTATCTGAAAGAAGTGGTGGAAAGGTTGGTACAGAAATCTCTATCCCATTATTTTCTTAAATTCATTAGCTAGTAGTGAGAAAGGGGACATTCATCCAATATATATATATGCTCAGGTTTTCTATTCTGTGACTTGACATTTTTTGCAAGATCAGCTAAAGGAAAAGCTTGGGTTTCCCTCTGCAACTGGATTAATAACATTTAAATTGGTCTGTGAAACCTGACAGGAAACTTGAATGTGGAATATTGGACTCCTGAAGAATTGTTTAAACAATTCTCTAATGTGTTACAGAAGAAGCATGTCATTTTTATTCTTGCTTTATGACAGAAGCATGTCCTTTTTATTCCTGCTTTATGACCTTCTCTTTGCAGCTGCTTATTGAATGTTGACTCACGGCTCAGTTACACAGTAAATAGATTTTTCCTCTCTCCTGTTGTGTGTTTGTTTACATTCGCAATTGTTCTGAGCGCCTTGAAGTATCTCCTCTATCTTGTTTCCTCCCATTTAGGAAGCTAAAGAGAAAGATGATCATGCTGGAGTCTTACAAAGCGCT
Organism: Lepidothrix coronata; assembly: GCF_001604755.1. Classification (NCBI taxonomy): domain Eukaryota; kingdom Metazoa; phylum Chordata; class Aves; order Passeriformes; family Pipridae; genus Lepidothrix; species Lepidothrix coronata. The sequence goes on from NW_016690180.1 coordinate 18,960,033, forward strand.
GTTTTGTGAGCTCCCAATTGACCTTTCTGTTCTGTGAACATAGCACTGAAAGGACACATAAATGCTGGTTGTCTAAAGAATGAGGATGTGGTTATAAACCCTGAGCCTCAGAGCGGTACACAAATGTTTGCTTTTCCTGATAGCTTGAGATACTTTTTCTTATTAACAAAGAAAAAAAAAGCTTTTGATAGCAATTGCCATCACAGTAGAGTTAAATAAAATAGTGTATATGTCCAAAATTAAACCGCTTGCTTCTGCTTGTCATAGAATCACAGGATGGTGTAAGTTTTAAGTTACTGAGTTCCTTTGTATTTATGCATTTTGGATTCTCATTCCTTGGGTGGTAGCTGATATCATGGCTGCTTGAGTGTTGGTCATAGTGGAAAAAAATATGCCATTTGCTGTAGGTTAAGTAAATACGAAGATAAGTGTGTATGTCCCTTTGTTCCTTAGTGATTTCTGGGAGGTTCATTAATAGCCAGTTTTGAAGACATGACTATATATTTTGGGTAGAGAAGCAACCTCTTTATGTAAAACTCTGTCATCCTGTTCTGGATGTTTTTGGATATTGAGAAAAATATTAGTGAAGGGATCCTAACAGACCTGCACCTGTAGCATGCTCTGAAATTAGAATTTTTCTTTTGAGAGTATTGTCAGAGCAGCAGAAATTCTTATAGTTGAGATCAGTTTTACCAGGAGAACAAGCCTTTACATTTGTTTGGGAAAGCTAAAATAGGAAAAGCATAATAAAGATGAAGGCTTGGTTTTGATTCACTGAAGAAGGAGATGAGCATCATGAATCAGGGTGTTTGCTCCTATCTTGCCAGGATACACAAGTCATTTTAGGTACCTGTTTGCTCTCCACCATTTCATTTATGTGACTGTATTATGGCTTTTTTTAAATGTACATTCTTTGGAGCAAAAGTTGTACTTTCCATCTATCTTCTTCCCCACAGGGAGCCTGGTATAGGGTTTTCTTGAAGTCTTATTTACAAATACTAGTGTCTGGGTCCCCTTGACACTCCAACTTAATAAGTTTGACAGTCTGGAAAGAGTGTGGTACCATTTGTGTCAGTGATTCCCTTCTCCTGTGTTTGGATGTCCATAATGGCTTTTCAGGGTACTGCATCTCTAGTATTGAGCTGTTTTATTACACCACAAAGTGAGAAATTTAACAAATATGCCAAACAGGAATTGCCTGTAATGCACCTGACTGCAGCTTCAAGGCAGTGTCTGCCCTTTGGGGATGTATCCTGCCTGTGGTGAGTGGATCTCTGCTGTCTACTGGTTAATGGTTAACCCATCAAGTGGGTTTGTAGTCATCTTGATTCTGAGGCTGTTACCACTCTGGTGGTTACTCTTGACCTTTCTGGTACTTGTCTGAAAGGTTAAGTGTTCTGAATGTGAGATGTTAAAAAACAAAAGTCATCCTTCTGTTTAAGTCTATTTTACACCTAAGCTAAACAAAAAGCTAAGGATCATGTATGCTAATAGAGCTTGGAAGACTCTCACGGGACCTTTAATTGCCTTTTTACTTACTGTTTGTGCAGATCTGCCATGCTGTAATTAGAATTTTACAGTAGGGAGTGATCAAATAGAAAATAGCGGCAGTGCTGACTGGAAGTCTAGCTCACTTTCCACCTTTCGTTTCAGTATCAGGAAATGCTTATATATTATTTTAGCATTATTAGGGACTATCCATATGCTTTTGGAAAATCCGTGTAATTATGTAAATAAATTGTGCCATTTTGCATAAATCTTGCTGCTGAAGTTATTAAATGAAAAATACTCTTTTTCACAGTTAACTTATGAACTTTCGTTTATAGCTGTGTCAAGGTTAATGATACTTGTAAAAGAGCCTAGCATTTCTAAGTCTCATACAATTTACCTAAGCTATACACATTTTCTGACAGTACCCATGCTAATGGATTAGTTTGTACATAAATAACTTCTGAAGTCTTTGGGTTAACATCACTTTTCGTTTATTTTTTTTAATTAGTAGTACAATATTGGCCCTTATAGCTCATTCCTCAACTCTGTCTGATGGTGCATGTGAGAACCTCTAGTAAGAAAAAGAATGTGTAAATTTATGGAGACCTTTCTTATGATAATGTCAACTTTTTTTGCTATAATTTCTTCGTTCTGTTTAATGTTAGAATATGCATTTACAGTAACAAAGAAATATCTGTTATCTATATTTTTTGTAGTGTTGGAGTGCTCTGTGCATATGCTGCCAACCAGCATTTAACTAACCAAGTCCGAGGAGCAAAGAAACTGGTTAACAGTAATTTTAAAGATCTGAAAATATTCCTTAACGACACTCCAGCGGTAAAGAATTTTTTCTTTATGGGGAATGAGGGTGGGAGGGAATATGTGTAAATAAGAAATTTTGCAGAAAGTAATTTTTTCTTTCTATTTGGTTTAAATCACACCTGCAGTATTTGGTTTATTCTTTGTGTGTCAGTCTCACTAAATAGAATAAATCATGCAAGGGAAGATATTTTCACACGGTAGTAAGTGTTTGGGAGTTATCCTGATGAATCAGCATTCTTTGAACAACTTCTGAGCTGTACTCTGGGAGTATGCTGCTATGATGCTTGTAGGCCCTTTTCCTCCTACTGAACTAGTGTAGATCACTAGCAGAAGTTAAATAATTTGGAAAAATAAGGTTTTAAAAGGAATACATACAAAAATATATATTACATTTAAACTTGGATTCCCTGTTGCTCTTTCCTGTTTCCTTGTGTTTTGGACTTAGTTGTATATGCTCTGGGACTGAGTCACAATAGCTTTTTTCCCAGGAATATTTTTGACTGTTTTTTTCTTTAAACCAGAGTCATACTGTGCCATACTGAACAGGAGAGATTCCTTCCTTTCAGGCTTGCCTTAGAATCCCATAAGCAGTCCTCTGCATATCTTGTTTTGTATTGAAAGAAAAAAAGAAATGCTAGTGAGGAAGGCTTGTAAAGAATGTACAGTTTCAATTCTTTGTGAATTTGTAGGAAACAAAAAAGTCTGACAGCCCTATTGCCTTGGCTTTCATTAATTTTAATTATTTGAATTTAATTTTATTAATCTGTTTTACTTCCATGAAATTAGAAATAGGTGGAATTCACACAATTATGTGGAATCCACAAGTGTGGTAGCATTCCAGTCACAGTAACTCTGGGCTGTTTTGTTTTTTTTGGTTTTTTTTGCTGGCCAGAGCTGTATGAGAACAGGAGACATCTGAGGGGTGCCATAAAATGTTTTCCTATCTGAAGATGTTCCCTATACAACTATTTGTTTGCATGTGGTGCTCTCACAGACCAGTGGTGGAGGTACATGGCAGGAATTGAAGGTCATGCCAATAACCCCAATAACCCCTCTTGAAACAGGGTGCCTTTTGTCAGTCTGGAGCTGACACTGGGCACAGAAGGATTCATCCAATCATATCAGAAACAACCAGAGTCCCTTTGACAGCACACTGAGTGCTGGCAGTAGGAAACGTCAGAGGAGAAAATCTGTTCTGAAGAAGTAACTTATCTTAATAGAGAAAAAAATAAACACTGTCTAAAAAGTTAATAAAAATGCTGAATTATTAAATTTAAAAGTGTCAGGACTTGGAACACTTGTGCCAGAGGTTACTCAAAGTCTCACTTAGCACTTTTTTCAGTTTCAAAACAGGATTATTACTTTCTATTTTTTTAGACTTGGAGCTGATGCAGTCATCAGCTGTATCTTATCTTCTAAGTCATTTCGTCAGACAAGGTGCATGAGTATCATGTAGACACACATATTTGTAAGAATTTCTTGGGGAAATAAGAAGTGCTTCAGTTCTAGAATCCTACCAATTGGCTATAAAGCTCTGAAATGCAAATTGATGCCTTTGACTCATCGGTATGAGGTATGTACAGCATGTAAGAGGATTTGAAAAAGTCCTGTGTTAAGAGTTCAAGTCACAGAAGATTTGCAGACTGCGAGTATTGAGTGATAACACTATTAGTGATAGAGAATCCCCTTTTGTCTGTGACATTGCTGGAGACAATGCAAAACCTGTAGTCCTGCAAAATTTTAGCCCTTAGGTTAGCCTAGGTCAACAAAGCAAACAAATAAACAAAAATATACCTACAACCTTCTTAGTAAGAAACAAATATTTTTTCCTGTTTTACAAAAAGAGAGTCTGCTTCATACTTTGTCATTTAATGACGTCTACTGCTGAATCATCAATAGGTTGTTTTGAGGGTGGTTTTTTGGTCTTTTTTTTCTTTATTTCACAGAGACTACAAGCCATGTACGCTTTGGTACATATTTGAGTCATGCTTAAAATTGAAAACCCATTTATCAAGTATGTTAACCTTTACACCACTCTAACTCGCTTGGGGTAGAATTCATAATGCATTATTTTAAACATGCAGAAATGAATGAAGTTTATTTAATGTCTTTTCAAAATTAGTATAAGCTTTCCACTTGGGATGGTTCTTTGATAGCCTTTTGTCCAAACCCAGTATCTGGAGATAACTAAGTTGCTGGTTTATATTGTTACGATGTCTTTGGTAGAGCTCAAGTTGAGACCAAATCCTCTTGAAGGTAAGGAAAACTATTTGCATTAAGACAGAGCAGCTGTCTCCTTTCTGCAAGAGAAGCTCTGAGAGGCTGCCCAGACACAAGCCAGTGTGGTTGGTGAATTGCTTCAAAATTACCACTGCATCAGTGCCTCACGTTTCTCCGTGAAAAACTAATGCCACAAGAAAATCAAGTAACGAAATTGGAGACATGCAAAAAAATTTATTTACCTGACTGACTCAAAAGGCTTCATGAGGTCACAGTTCCTTCTGCTTTTGAGCTGAATCATTTACCACAGAGAGGTTCCAGTTAAGTAGATGTCTCAATTAAACTGGTCTTTTATTATGTGCAGTTCTGCTAAGGAAATAAAATACTTAGTTAACTGAAAACAGTAGAGAGCCAGGGAGTTGGCACAAATATTTTGATTGTTTCTAGCTAACAGTTTGACATATTCAAAAGCATCACTTTTTTCCAATTCTTTTAATGTTTTTTTTAATCATCTTCTTTACAGCAAATTGACTATTTGGTGAGCCAGTACAACACAGCTAAGGATAAAGCACTCTCTGACCTAAATAGTAAGTACTTTGATTTAAGGGGGGTTAGCAGCGTGTATTTAAAAGCTTCAGTAAGATAATGTAATTAGCTCATAATGCAAAGTGAAACTTTATTTATGACAACATGGTTTTCAAACAGAAGTGCTGTTCTCAGTAGTATATGAGACCAAAATCTAAAATTGTTTTCACGTAAAAAGTCTCAGAGCTGGTAATGTGTAGTATTTCCAAAATAAAGGTCTTTTATTAAATTGTTTATAGTTTTATAGTTATATAAATATACTATAAAGCTATAGTTTTATAGTATATGTTTTATAGTTCAGTAACCATACTTAAAGCTTTTTTTGGAATATTTTTCCTCAGTTTTTAAATTGAAACCAAATATCAGTGAACAAATATGCAAGCAGTTGTGATGGTTCCAATGAGTGAGAGATCTCTGTTTATTTTTCTTGTTCTCTACTCAGCTAGAAGTTGAGGCATCAGCTTATCTTCTTTCTGAAGCTGCTTAATGTATTTGCCATTTCAGAATGAGCAGTTGAAGAGCAGGAGATAAAACTTGAAGTAGAACTGCTGCACTTTCCCCTTCAGCACAGTTACAATATGAGGTGTCACCTTTTAAAGCTCTCAGTCAACAGAAACAACCAGAGAGATGATTTTTATTTTTTATTTTTATAATTTAAGCTTTGCTTTATAAAACTCACAATAGAAAGGGCCAACCATTTTCAGTGCAGATGATAATTCGAGTTGCATTTTTAGCAGATGTTAGTAAATGCATAAAGGTCTGCATTTCAGGCTGAAGGATTGTTGCTGGGATCAAACTGTGCAACTGTGGCATCATGCCAGTTACCATAAATTGACTTCTCATGCCTATAATCTATGCTTCTGTCTAGTTTAAAATGTATTTTAAAGGTAGTTTTCAATGCAGCCAACTTGGCATGCACTGAAGTTAATATATCTTGGCTGTACTTGATGAGGGTGTACTGCACATCAAATGTGCTTGTGAAAGTAGCAGTAAAGTAGTCTTCCTGCTTAATTCCTGCAGGAACACTGGTCTAAAAAGATGTATGTAATCTTTAAATCTGTAATAATAATAATAATAATAATAAAAAAAGATTGACATCTGCATTTCAAGTACTACCTTGAAGCTTCTCAGCCACTCCAAACTGAAATTTCAAATTAAATGTTTATTAGTTCTCAATGCCAGTTTGTGATGTTAGTTAACGGAAACCTAGCTGGATCTGTGGTGAGAGTGATCAACAGTAAACTAAGATAGCTTTTATTTTCTAGAAATACCAGAATTAAGTGTGTGACACCGGGGTACAAGTAGGATAAACTTTTAGAGAATTGTACATGAGTTCATTTGCCCACCCTAAGGAAAAGCTGAAAAGTGTTTCTGCTTGACAGAAATTCTCATCTCAGGCCAGACATGACGGTACTAACAGTAATGAATACTTCTGTACCATGCACTATTCCCATTTCATCAAAAGCAAAAAAACTCAAAAATGTGTTTGCTGTGATCTGAAAATGCAGAGGACGCAGTGACTACCTAAAGAATATGTTACATTAACATGCTTCACCAAACTCTGCTTGGCATTTCTGTGTCATTTTGCTGAACTAAGCTTCCTTTCTCTTTGTAGACAGTGAGACTGGAGTGTTTGGAGGTGGGGGTGGCTATGGGTAAGGATGATGCCAGTGCTGGGAGCATCCATGCTGGATGCTCTCTGTGAGGGGGCAGGGACTGGAGACATGTGCTTAACACGCTTAAGGGATTTCAGCAGAGCTGGCTGGCAGGTCTGGGTTTTGGGTGACCTTGACATTGCTCCATACATGAGGAACAGGGGAAAGGAAAAGAATACATTTTTTTAGTTCCTCTTGCACTATTAAAACATAGCTTGAGTGAAAGAATATGCCACAAAACTCCTGTCCAGATGTTGGGCCTCTCTAACATAGATTGTGGAAAAAATCCTGTTTCGAAAAGAGTAGAAGATGCAATGAAATACATACTGTGGAGTCTGTTGAAATGTTATGTGTCTTCACCTATATGGTCAAGTGCTGGTGAATATTTTCCGCTGTATTTTGATTTACTGCTTTCATTTGTAGGCCTGTAGCTAGCTAAAACAGAGCTGTGTTCCTGTGTTACCTTCTGTCACTATGTTCTGACTGTCAGGCCTTAGAAAAATTTCAGTAATATAAGTACACTTTGTTATGTAAGAGTGTGACAGCACCTATGCTAAGAGGTAGTTCAAGTTGAACTAGTCGGTAATGTTTGGTTTTTAATTTCTCCATGCCACAGATGTTGGACCTGTGCTTGGAACCAGAGTTCAAGAACAGCTGGGAAAAGAAGTACGTCCTGCACTTGATGCAGCTCTGACAATGGCAGGAGGTAAAGATGTCCTTTTTTTTTGTTGCCATGGTAAAACAGGCATTATCTTTCTAGCGCACGGCATGGGATAACTTTATGCAGTACCATGAGTCAGCTCATCCTTCTACATGCCTTGATGTTTCTTTTAAACTGAGGATTTCAGATATTTTAGGGTTTATAAATATATTTAAAGGCTAAATCAAGATTTATGTGCTGTTGTTGATATTTAATTTCACCAGTCATTGAAGAGAGATGAAATCCGATTTCCCTGCTCCAGGTTGTTGTCCCTTTCTGTTGGATATAAGGGAGACTAGGAGAACTGTCCTCTTAGAGCTGTCCATAGGTATTTGCAGGTTAGTCTTCAACAGGTCAGGGAATGAACTACAATGTCCTTGTCCTGTACACCGCCAAGCTTATTATGAGAGTGCTATCCAGCATTTCTTCATTGTATCTTTGAGTTTAGCCTTGCTCACACTTAGTTCTTTCTCCCTCTGGAGGAAATATTCCTTTATTATTTTTTCCATTTAAGGCTTGTTTTTTTCAGGAATCAGGTAGAGCTTATAGAAAAAAGGGAAAGACACCCAAGAACTTGAGTCACTTTGGTTTTGTTTTATTTTTTTTTTTAACCATTAATTCTTTCTCATTCACTTGTCATCGTTCTCCTTTTTTGCTTTATTTCTCTTATTTGTCTTGAAGTCAAAGTGGAAAGGGCTATCAAAGGTAAAAAATACGGTAAAACCTTGTGTTGTGTGAAGTGCACTTTACTTTTGTAACTTGTTTTTTAGTTGTGTCTGTGTGGTTCTTTGTGTACTAAACACCTGTTCAGTGTTTGGGTTTTTTTTCATTTTGTTCTGTTTATTTGGTGTGATTGGGATAAAATCTAAAGCCAGTGCTGAACTCTTATTAATGCTTGGCTGATGCAACATGATCTCCTTACCTTTCATCTTGCAGCTGCATAATTTGTGATTTAGATTATAATCAAAATACTGAAAATACTGTTTTGTGGATATGGGCTTTCTTCCAATTTCTAATGACCACGTGTTAAAGTTCTTTACTGAAATCACTGAGTAAGGAGAGGTAGGGAAAAGGTATAAAAGAGTAATCTGGGAAGTGGATGGAATCTCAATGAAAATAGCCTGAGCGGATTCATTTCTTTGTAAGAAAGCATGAGTGATGTATTTTTATGTGCAAAAAGTACATATTCTGTGCTAGAGGGTTTTTTTGGGAGGGAGGCAGGATTATTTAGATCAGTATTGTTAAGAATATCGTAGCATTTATGCATGTGCACTTTCTTTTCATATCTGTGTCTATGGTCTGCTTTCTAACTAAAGTGTTTTTTAAAAAATTTCCCATCCTTGCAGCCATCAGAGAAACGAAGGAAGCACTGGAAAATGTGAGTGTCTCTGTAGAGGTTCTGCAGGAGGGAACAGAGAGGCTTCATGCAAACTTGACGGATGTTAAAACACATCTCAGCAACACCCTCAATGACTCCGCGTGCAATGCGGCTCAGGCCGCCTCAACGTGCAATATCATCAGGAATTCATTAAGTCAACTGAACATCAATGCCAATTTTAGTGGGGTAAGATTTTATAATGTTTTTCAGACTCTTAGAGCGTGATTGCCTTGAGCAAGCCCGGTAGTGTTTCTGCAGCTTCGTGGCTTGGTGTGTGCTGTCACTTGTCAGATAAGTGACCTTCCCTTATTCTGTGTTTCTGGGTAATTCCAGTCACTGTTTTCATCTTCTCTGTAGAAGAGGATAAAATGTGTGTCAAGCAGCTATGTTAAAGTGCTGCTCTGGGCAGTGAAATAACCTGCCCTCCCAAAAATGCTGAGGTTAAGCTTTGCTTTTGTACAGCAGAGGTTTCAGGAGTGTGTTAGAAAGATTCTGCTACAAATCATTTTAGTTTCTTTACCCTCTCTCCTAACTGTGAAATATTTACTAAATTAGCTACTTCATGTGACTCAGGCATGTTTTTTGCTTCCTAGTTGCCAGGAGTGAGCTCACAGCTTGCAAAGGTCAATGATGTCCTTAAAATAGACCTTTCTAGTCTCGTTCAAAAGGTATGTTTCTTGACAGACTTGTAAACTCTTATTTAATAATCTGGGATACTTGTGAATCACTTGTTTTCCCTTGGTTTCTCAAGCAGAATTCTTGTGTTCCCACCTTGTCCTGCTTTGTGGTGGATGTCTCTCATTATTCCATTGTTTGGCCAAGATATAATACTTGAAAACATGAATGTAATGCTTTGTATCTCCAGGATACTACAGGTCAAAAATGTCTGTGAATTGTCAGGTTGAAAGAACAATCCTAAAAAACCAAAAAGGCAGAAACATGGATCCAATAGCATGTTCTGTTTTTTTGTTCAAGCTAAAGAAATAAAAACCCCCTATGCTCTCCTGATTAGTTTTATTGTATTGAAATACTTGTTCTAAATTCCTAATGTACATACTTGACATTAAATCTGGTGCAATGGACAAAGTGTAATTACTATTAGTATTTTTGCAGGACTTTCCACAAAACACAATGATTTTCACCTAGAAAAAAAAAATTACTTAGTTTGGGCAGTTGAAAAATCTAGGAATCTGAAAACATTTTCTAGGAATAGAGGGCACTTTCTGGAACCAAAATGTCTCCAGGCCCTTAGACCCCTGCATGCTTTTGAAGTGATCAGGCTTGCAGGGAGTAAGGATTCAAGCATCTCCTTTCTGTCCAGATAAGCTGCTCAGCTTTGTTCCCATGGCTTAGACACTTTCTTTTGCCTTGTCACTGAAGAAAGCATCACCCCATCTTTAGAGGCAGTTGGATTTCATTGTCTGTAACATGCATTTCATGTTTGGAAGGCATGGACTTGGAAAGGGGAGGCGTTTGGCTGGTACACAGTAACTCCTTTCACTTACTGAATTTTCATATGTGCATTCTTGGTCTGACAGGCAACAAAGTTTGAGGTCATTGTAACTGATTCATGTATATTTAAATTTAGCTTTTTTTTTTTCAAGGAATATTCTGAAGAGCAAACTGAATCTGAAATATACTTAGAGTTCCTATTTTACTTTCATCTTTTCTAACGTGTAGTGATAAAAATGTATTTTTCATAGTTTTATCACATACATTTTCGTACATGTATACTTTTGATCCTTGAATAAAAGGAAAAAAATTGCAAGCAATTTGACAACGAGAAACGTGCTCTGATCTTTCCAACTTTTATTCTTAGGGCTATGCAGCTTTTAATGATACTCCAGACTTAGTGGTGAATCAAACCAGGAACATTTTATCAGGTGAGGACTGTCTTTTCACTTTGATTAATGTTTTTGTTTTCTTTTATTGATAATATATTTTCTTGGCTAAAGATCATTAAAAGATTAACTTCTTTTTTTTTAAATCTGGTGCTAGAAAAAAAACATAGAAGGCAACTGTGTCTTAATGAGGACCCAAAATTAAATCTAAAAATAGGCCATATGGTATATTATGGAGGTGTTTTATCTGTTAGGCTTTTTAGTCACGAGAAATCTTGGGATCCCAACTTCACACTGGCACTTTATTTGGTTGAAAGGCTAATTTTCCTTGACTGATGTGTTTATGACATATTTAGGAGTGTGATGTTAAAAAACCTGAACCTGCCTGCAGTTGTTTTAAAATGTAGTGGATGGCAAAGGGAAGGTAAAAATATGCTTTTAAGGATAATTTAAATGGCTGTCTTAATTGTTCTATTACTTGGGCTTTACACTTTTTAGTCTTTGACCATACCTGTATGGTAGTATAGTGTATGTATACTAATCTGTTTTAATTTTTGTTCTTGCATTGTGGACCTGTTCTACATTATATAAGCAGCTGTTCCTTGTAAGTTTTTCTGTTCTTTTTCTTCCCCTCCTGGGCAAAATGAAGGACAGTATAGATACGAGCATAGTGTACTGTGTGAACTTGCCTAAAATGAGCCAGTTTTAGAAAACCAATGTTATACTTGTCATTAGGAAACCTAGAGCAGATTTACTCATTTTCAGTATCTGCTGCTATGTGTAAACACAGACAAGCCATCTTAATTTACCTATTTATAAATTTTTTGAGTTTGTTTGCACTAAACTGAGTTTGAGTTACAAAGCATATAAATGGATTTACTAGAAAAAAATGCATTTATTTATAAACTTTTAAAAAAGAATGATTTGTTACGTGGTTGATTTGAAGAGTAAACATCAAAACAGATGATCTTGTTTGAGAATAGAAGGTGTTGTCTGCTACCAAATTGCAACCTGTAGTTATACATCCTGCTGTTCCAAGTATGTTTCAAGTTGAAAGAAGGGGGAGAGTGTAGAGAAACTGCATTTTACACATAGGGTGTATAACAAGTGAATTAATCATGTGTCTGTAAATCTAAATATTGTATATCTAAACTGTAAGTATAGGGTAGCATGTTTGTTCATTATCTGAGGGAAAAATGGATTAATTGATCGTTACCTCAAGAGTGTTGCTCATTAATTGGAAAGAATTTATTTAAGTAATCTCCTTTAATACGGTTGAAAAGAACTAGTATAGATTCTCAATATAAGCAGTATAATTTCTTTCACAGTGTTGTATTCCCAAGGCATGGAGTTTAAATAGATTTTGATCTTCTCCTTCATAAACTTAGTGGCTAATTGTCTTGATCAGTGTTACCATTTGCAATATTGCATGAAAAGGAAGATTTAAGCTGGCTAGATAAAAAGGTGACACGTTCATTATAATGAAAGGCAAGAGGAAGAACTCTGGCTCGACTTCTACATCTTTCATCATTAAACTGAATGCTAAAAACAAAGTGTGCGTTTTAAAATGCCATTGTGTTACTTCAAAGCTTGATGTTTTTGTTGCCTGCTTGTCTCTTCCTCACACGTGTCTTCATGGCTTGCTTGTTACATGTGGCAAATGGCTTAATAGCATTTTATAATGCATACATGGAATGTAAATTTCCTCTATGGATCTGTAACAGTGCAATATGTATATTCTTTTAGATATCAAAAGCGTGCTGGAATCCATTGGTTCAAATATTACTACCTTCACAAAAGCGCTCCCTGTTCAGAAGATTTTAGATGATTTGATGGTATATCTTACACAGAGTGAGGCATATGTTCAAGATTATTTTCCACTAGTGGAGCAGTATGATTTCTACAGGTATGTACATGAAATAAGGCAGGAGTGAAGTGTTACCTGTTGTTAATACTTTTTAATAGTTTAGTGGTCTATAAAGGCAAGTAAACTATTAATGATGAACACAGTGAAACAGAGATGCTATAAGGCATGCTATGTTTGTTACTGGCATTTTGGTAAAGGGCAAAAATGCAGCTAATCAACATCTGTGTGCTGTTCCACCACAGAGCAGGAGGTAGTTTCTACTCTAGGCCTTCATGTCTTTTTCAGGAAGGATAGAGGTAGGTAGATGTCAAAGATGTAACACCTAAAGGAAATCAATTGTTCTATAATGCCAGGGTGACTTTTTAGTTAGGGCTTGTTTTCACTGAGTTGCGGGTAAGTTGTGAGGGCATAGGACCACAGAGACCTTGCAGCCAATCCTTGTTATTGCACCCTTTTTACCACAGGGGAGTAGCAGGGATTCTGCCTCACACCTGCAAATCTGTGCTCACCCGTGTGTGTCCCTGCTGGTGTAGCACTTGTCCTTGCAAATGCCTGGGTTAACTGTACATTGAGAGGAACATACTCTTTCTGTTTGAGACTTGGTGACTCTTACAGTTGAGTAATCTTGTATTTTGAAGCATAGAGCTTTTTATTTCCTACCTTTGTCCAGATTTAGTCATTTCTGTCGTCAAGCTCATCAGATTCTCCCTACATTTTGTTTGACTCTTCGGTTGATTTTATAATTGATAATTGCTTTTATCTTTGTGTCCTAATCAGTTTCACTGCTACAGACTGTGTGTTGATGGCTTTAATGCAGTGTTAAATAAAAGTGAGCAGAAGACTGAACTTCTAGAACCCTTTTTAGAACCTTACCTTTAGCCCATTCCTTATCTGACAGTTTTTGTGGTGAGCCTTAATTTGACAAATTTTGTCAGTATTTTCTTTGAAGCTCACATAGCATTTAACCAAATAAATATATTGTTTTATTCTGCTACTGGAGAATATATCTCATCTAAATTGACACTTAAATGCATGTTTTTGTCTAACCTAATGATACTTCAAGTACAAATGAGGCCAACAAGCCTGTAGTTGTTTAAATTATTTTCTATCCATTCCTTTCTTAATTACAGGTGCCTTATTTGCAGTTCTTAATAAATATCCTCTTACAAATATGCCTGTCAGCATTAATGGCTTTCTTTTTATTAGCTGTGCATGTTCATTACAGTATTTCTTTTACAGAATTTTCTCTACAGAGGTACAGGGAGGAAAAAAGGGAACTTAAAAATATAAGTGACAACAGAAGAGAAAAAGAAGTGCAGAGGAAATTGGGAGAGGATTAAAGGCTAGAATGTGATATATAATGTATGAATAAATAGATGTCCTCGAGCTATGTGGACAGATAGACCTGTTGTGTGATGTATTTAATAAAAATTAAAGTTCATTTCCTATCCAAGATCTTTCTCCTCATCAAGTTCTGTTAACTGTTCCAATCACTGAAAGCATTCCACACAATGCCTAGGGTTTTGCAGCCTAAAATATAGTTATTTACAATTACAAACCTAACACAGTGTGCAAAAAGTTAGTAAGCCTTGCAGTAAGAGCAACTGTGTACTTAATGACTGATGGCCAGTCCACATTCATAAATTTCTCCATTGCTTCTTGAATAAATTACTGTTTGAACATCTGCTTCTTCTGAGTCATTATTTGCTCCACTTGGAGCACTTTGATGCTTCAGCACAGTCCACCTGCAGTAACTGGTGTTGGGGACACCTTGTTCCTGTGGTGCCTGTTCCCCAGTCCTTCAGCAGCAGCTGCCTGTAATCCAGCAATAACCATGTTCTGGCCCAAAATACACACTAGTGTAGTGAATGCTTGTTTTTGTTGCTAGCATTTGTTGCTCAGACAGATCCACAAGTGGGCCAGTTGGGAATATAGTATTGCATGATGTTCTCTGCAGGTGTCCAGCGTGTTCTTTGCATGAAAATAACAAAAAACTTCATCTTTTATTCCTCAGGTGGCTGGGGTGTCTCATTCTGTGCTGCATGGTGGTCCTCATTCTGGTCTTTTACTATCTTGGATTGCTATGTGGCACCTGTGGTTATGATAAACATGCTTCTCCAACAACCAGAGGCTGTATCTCCAACACTGGAGGAAACTTTCTTATGGCGTAAGTTTCACTTACATGGGAAAAACGAACTAAGTGTACCTGTAGAAAGTTGGTTTGGTTGATTTTGGAGGACATAAAAAACAATCTGGTTTGTTACCTATCTATATCTGCTGAGAAAAAGTAGGAATAAATATTGATCTCACATACTCGAGGGACTTGGGGATTTTGGGTTGCTCTTTCATTGAGGATCATAGCTGAAGGATAAAACTTCTGAATCTACTGTTCTAAGGCGAGTGTTTTAGCTAATGAATTTCTGTGTAAGCCCCTTTGGGAACTGGAAAAACTGGGAACAGATAATTGAAAATAAAAGGAGAAGGTCATAGCTTTTTAGTGCACTTGAGCATTTGCTCAAAATTAAAAAGCCATGCGAGGAGACCAGAGACACTTGATTTTCTCAGAGCATTTCAGAAGGTTTGGGGTTGAAAAGTGCCTAGTAGTGGATTAATGTTGTTTCTGCTGAGTGCAGGAGAAGATTGCACCTGAAACCTTCCTAAAACATTTTTGGGAGCACAAGGCTAAAGAGTTGAATTTAAAAAAGAAAATTGTATGGTTTTGTGGCTCTTAAATGTAATTCTTAAAACAGTTTGCACGCCCAATGCAAATGCGAGCATTTTAGATGCACTTTAGCTGAAGACTTTACAGTGCTGAAACATTTGTTTCAGAGGACAAGAACATATTTGGAAAACAGAAGTATTTCAACTGTCTATCAGTTTTCCTATCTCTGTTATAATTCCTAACTGTTGGCCTCACTGTTGCCCCAAGTGTGTGTCTGTGTGTGTATAAAATGTTCTTAAAAAACAAAAACTTATTCAACTTATTTCTTTTTCAGAGGAGTTGGATTCAGTTTTCTTTTCTCCTGGGTGCTGATGACTGTAGTGGTGCTCACTTTTGTCACAGGTGGAAATGTAGAAAAACTGGTCTGTGAGCCCTTTGAAGATAAAAATTTATTCAAGGTGAAGTTATTCATGTTATTAAAAAATTATTAGGATCCCAGTGAGTCCCAATGGTCTTGTCAGCTCTGTATGGCATATTATTTTTTATAGGACACTTTAAGTGAGTTTGGATCTGGTTTTACTTTCTCCTTACATACCAAATAGAGACATTCATCCTTTCTTGGTTTAATTTGCTTTGCAGTGTAAGTACTGCATGCCTGTGTTCCTTTGGAGACAGATTTTTCTGATTCAGCTTTCCTCAGTGATGGGAAGTTTGAATATTCACTTTCTGCACCAGAGTTTGAATTTGCTGTTATTATATTTTCATTAGTGGGTGATAAGCTTAGTGTGGGTATGTGTCAAAAGACCACATATGAACAAGTACATGAAGAAACTTGGAATTATAGTAACGTTACTGAATTTTGTCTTCTAGGTTTTGGATACACCTTACTTACTAAATCAGCAATGGAAAAACTATCTTGCTGGCATCCTCTTTAAAAACCCAAATGTTAACTTGACTTTTGAAAAAGTGTACAGGTATTAAAATTATGATTAAGATTTAATTCATTTCATATTTAATTCACTTTTAGTTCATTCATTTTACACATACTGATTTGGTGGTATCTTCCATGCTTCGTTTTCCAGGCACATCCAAAAATCACACATGTTCCAGAAGACATTCCGATTTTCTAGTGAATCACTAGCAAAAGCAATTTTCTCCCATGTATGAGTTATTAGAGGTAGTCTTAGCATAATATTGTATGGTGATTCTGGTCAAACTCTTTGATAAAATATTTTGCATCTTTGAGACAACTGTTAATTACTTTTCTTGTAGTCTTAGCTTCAAAAAATACAGCCAGTATTTTTTTTCTAAAGGATTGATTTTCTTAGAATAAGAAAAAATCATTAATCATTCTTTTAATACTTGGTCCTCCAGGTGGTTTTTAGACTGATCTGTGTATTTGTGGTTTTTTTAGTGATTGCAAGGAAAACAAAGGAATTTATACTTCCCTTCACCTGGAATACCTGTTCAATATCAATGAGTTTCTAAATATTAGTATGGTAAGTAAAGAAACTATGAGTGAGTGCATGATTGTTTCTGAAGGACGTTTTCTCTCAAAACATTGTACAGTGTGTCCTGGTTTTATGAGATTTTTGTTTTTATATACAAAGCATCCTTCAAGGAGTCAAGAACTGTCCAAGCTAATCTGAAAAAAGAGGTCTAGTTACAAATAAGATGATTTTTACCAGTCTTAGCGGTCCATGTGCTTTTTTTTATGGGTGCTGATTAATGTTGGTTTTAACTTTGAAGCTTGCATAGAAGGAAGGTTGAAGTCTAGTGTCTTCCAAAGGCTGCTTATGGTGTTTTAATGACAGTCTTCTTTTTATGTAAATGCCTGTCTTGGTGCGTTCTCTTCTGATTACAGTCAGATTTGTGTTGATCTAGGATATGATATACTGTGGTCTTAAGAATGGTTGGAAGGGGTTGGGATTAAATAATCTTTTCAGTTAAGCTCTAATAATCCATGACTGCACTGTCATTACATGACTGTAGTAATTTTGGGATTGCCTGTAGTACCTGTCTTCATTACAGCAACCCCTCAGGGATACATGTTCTGTACTGCCAGGCACTGAACCCACACTTAACAGACAGAGTCCCTGTCCCAAATAATGTTCTTAAGGATAACGTTTCCTGGAGGGATGTTAGTCTCTCTCTTAGGAGGGACTAGCATTTATTCAGGGAAGCCTGCTTAAAACAGAACGGAAGGCAAGTAATTCATTGGTATGAAAGAGGCATAGATAGGTTAGAACTTGTCATGACTGGGTGCTGTGGATACTGCAGGGAAGGGAAGAACATTACCACCAACATTACCTGGTGGATTCTATTAAAGTTAATTAAATTAAACTGATGTAAGCAAAAGTCAGTGCATGCTTTTCCGTGGAAATGAGTCATCACCAAAAGCAAGATGCTTTGGGCAGGGGCTATAGCAGAATATGTACTGGTTGCAAACTACTTTTATGCTTTCTTTTGTTTCCCTCTCAGTATACAGAAGATGTGGCACTTAAAATTGAACATATTCAGATAAACCTCAGCAAAATCATTCTGCTGGATGAAATTGGGAAGGAGAATCTTCTGAATTTCAGCTCTTCAGGAATAGATGGGATAGACTTTTCAGCATATTTGACAGAGGTGAGACTGTAGTCAACCAGAGACATGACTGGGACAAAGTATAAAATGAAATATTTCTTTAACTATGGGCAAAACAGAAAAATCTGCTTTTGTGTGAAAGGCCATATTTTGAAGGATAATAGAAGTTGGGGAAAAAAAGCACTTCAGAAGTTAAGGTCAGTAAATGTTGAAAGAAATAAAGAGTAAACAGAGTAGGTAGTATAGTTAAGTACAAACTGTGTAAATGCAATAACAACACACTCCTTTTCTCACTGTTCACATCTTGTTTCAGATCAATAAAAGTGTTACCAAGGTTGATCTTCTCTCCTTTGCTAATGACTTAGAAGCAAGAGCAGACCAGCTGGTAAGTTTAATTCAATAATAAAGTAATACATAAGATGTATCATTTTTATATCATATAAGTATAAATACATGGCAAAGTAGACTTTCTGTGGGAGAATTATTGTACTTTAGGCACTTACATACATTGTGCACTGTCATGTAAGGAAAAACTTTCTAGAACAGTGTTTCCTATGAGTTGTATTTTAGATGTTGCTAATTATTGATTTTTGTATGCTGTTGTACAGTTTCTGCTTTGGAAGTCTGTTTTCTTAAATTGCACTGTTTGCTTAAGAACTGAGGGGAATACTCCATTTCAGTATTTCCTGTTATGCTCTCTACATTTTCAGGTCCGAGAGAGAAGAAAAATGGGTTAGATCATGATGGAAAAGATGGTTTGAATTAATTTTCTTTCAGTTAGTGAGCGGAAGACTTTGCAATCAGTGATGATATTTATACTGTGGCAGCTCATAAGAGCTCTAGTGAGAACTGGGGCTGCATTGTGGAGGGAGAATGCACAAAAGAAACCCTGTCTTCTCTGAAGGGGTTTTTGAAAGCAGACACATGGAGAATGGTCAGAGGGTACTGCTACAACATTTCCCACAAATGAATCAATCTGCAAGTGGCACAGATCCATGTTAATGGATAGTGACTATTCAGTTGATACGTTTGTATGCATGTCAAGGTCGTTTTGTACTCATTTTTCAAAATTAAAGTCATGGTTTGGACAGTGGCCCCAGACAGATTCCTGCTTGCAATGCAGGAGGAAGAGTTACACTGCACACATACTACAATTGGTTGGATCACTAAGGGACACAGCAGAGGGAGACCGCGTTGTTTGGAATTTATCAGATATCCATCTGTCCTTCCTCCAGGGAAAGGAGGGCACCAGTGGAAGCCCCTGCTTTGTTTACTTCAGCTTTTTGCATAATTTGTGCACACCTGTTGCTGGTTTTGGTTTTCTGTTTTTTGTTGGGTTTTTTTTGTTGGTGGTTGGGGCTTTTTTCTGCTTCATGTGCACTTGTGTCAAGGTCAGGTGCTCCTGGAGATTTCCTGTATTGTAGTTAGCAAGTTCTCCAAGCACCATCGCTGAGCTGCACATTGCCTGCTTACCCATGTAGATTGCGTGCTAACTTGGGCACATACCAATATCTTTGGCCACACTTTACTTCAATTTCCAGTTTTTGCTGTGCCATTTGGAAGGTTATACAGGTGAGGTGGTTTTGTTGTTGATTTGGGGCTATTTTACAAGTGAAAACTGGAGTTCTTCAAACATGTTAACATAGAGTTGCCCCTGAGATATGTTCTGCATAGTTTCATAAAGGAAAATATATTGTCCTGGTAGGCTGTTTTCATTATTTTTTATAGTAGTAGAATCTTAAGGAAGCAATAGAATTGAGAATAGATCAGATAGAGTAATTCTTCATATAAAAGACAAATGCAGTAGTAAATGTGTTCACTATAACAGTGTATGTTTTTATTTCTTCCTTGTGATGCTATTTAATGTAATCTATTAAATGTCTAAAAAAAGCCCAAAACCAAGCCAAAACCACAGCGATACAATGTATTACAGACATTAGATTATTAGAAAATGATACTGGTTTCCACAGATATTTTATAATCCCACTTTGTTATTAGTGATAGATCTTAGAGTAATCAATTAAAAAATAAACTAAAACCTTTTTGAATTCATGCTTACATGAACATTTCCCAGTAAGCAAACACATCTCTGAGCATTGAGGTCTGCCATTATTACACTTCCAAAGTTAACAGTGTGTATTCGGTGTATATGCAAGGAGCCAAGTGGTTTTGCCACCAAAAGAAAATGGAAAATAGATTTATTTCTGGGAGTAAAACGTAATTTTTAGTGTTTTGCAACGAGCATGAGCTCCAGACAGGCATTTGGGCTTGAAAATCAGGGCACAAACTCAAATCTTCTGACTGAAAGGCAGGAGCCACAGAAATGGAAAATACCCGTCACAGGCATCTTTCCAAGTTGCTGGCTGAAAATATCTATATTTCTGTGCCTCTCAGAAAGCAGAGGATGCCTCAGGGTGATGTCCACATTGCCAAAACAAAAGCAAGTACCCATGACTGAGAGATGCTCGTCCCAGCTGGGGCGCAGTGCTGCGGGGTTCTTGCAGTGAGGTCTGGCTTGTGGCAACTGCTAGGGAGGTGTGCTCACTCTTCTGTATTTAAAATTACTTAGTGCACCATGTGAAAATTCCCTTCAGTTAAATCTGTGCTGATAATGTTGTAGCCAGAAAAGCGAGGTGATATATCTGGTTTGGTTGTTGAGGCTTGAATTATTAATACGGTGATTATTTTCCCCTCCTTGTGTTGAGGAATTCAGTTTGCCATATCCCATTTTTAGCATGAGCTGTTCTGGAGTGGATGGGTATAATGTGCAACTTTCTTTGGTTTTTGCTTTGTTGGGAAGCTTTGAGATTACTGAACAATACCGCATAATTGCATTTTTTGCAGCCAAAAGGAGCACTGGAAAATGCCTTAAAAGGACACGCAAACAGCATTCGGATGATTCATAACCAGCAAGTTGTTCCACTAGAGCAAGCTATGGTAAAAACATGAAAGTAATATTGAAACATTTGTAGAAAATATGAATCTCTAAATCTCTTAAATAAAGGTTAGAAAGCTGGACTTGCATTAGCACAGATTGTGTCAGTGAAGAGTAATCTGACTAAAGTATGTGTTTAATAAATAGTTTTCCTACTTGTAATACTACTGTTTTATAATACTGTTTAAAATCATGACCTTTTTCTTCACTATTTCTTTCTGTAGCTACTTGTGGTTATATATGAATAAAAGAGGAAGCAGGGGAGAACTTTACAAAGCTCTAACCCGAAATCACTCGTTTTCTTTTTTGCTTGCCATTTGTCTTCAGTAATAAAGGCAGTTACCACTTTCACACTTTATTTCTTGGAGTTAGCACTCACCTAACAGAACTGCAAACTCTCGAGAGTAGCATTTAGAGCCAAAGTGTTTTTTTTTATTGATGCTCTGAAAGATGTCTAAGGGCTGCTTCTGCCTGATTTTGCCAAACATGGATTTGTATAGTATCAAGCTGTGAATCTCCTACCTGCTTGATGTTGCTTCTTCCTCTACATAACATGAAGACCTTTAATTTATCCTGGCATCTGATACAGTATTTCTGCCCCTATCAAAGCCGACTTGTAGAAAAACATTAGGTCTTCTGGTCCACTCTGATTCTATGCTGTTCTTTCCTAATTAACTCCTAATTATTTTCATCTCTTTTTTCTTTTACAAAAACTGACTGTCAAGAAATATGTTAAAGCTAGGGTAAGTGCTTTTTCCCTTCAGAAACTGCACAGTATAGAATTCTCTGAACACTTGGTTCTGATTTTAACTGTTCTGTCCTCCCTCCAGCTAAATCTTACTGAGTTTGTTGGATCTAACTCTAGTTAAGTCAGTGCTGTTGGCGAAATACTGATTAAACCCACAATGTATTCATTTTAATGCAGTTGTTACTGTTATACATAGTGTGATACTTAGTATTAATAACAAAATAATCCATAGAAGATCAAAGCATTAATATAATATTAAACCAGGTGTGCTCATACCTGTAGTAATGACTTGAAGCTTCTTTTCTCCCCTCTTTTCCAATAGAGCACTTTAAACCAGAGCATTAGGTTACTGAAGAAAACATCATCTGAACTTATGGTAAGCTTCTCTTTCTGGCAGCAGGAACATTTTTGTGTTTTAAATCCTTTCGCCACATATGCAGGGCATATATTTTCAGTGCAGTTTTCTTCTATTTACAGCTGTTCTGTTACTGTGAGAGATTGTAATGTATTGAGGTAGTAACAAGGAGTTAGATATCTCTTCTGCACAAAAAGGGGAAAAAAATGAATGGTTGAGGTGTTTTTTGGAGAATGACTTGTAAACTGAGTTGTCACATGATAAAATAGGCTTCAGTACAGTTCTGTATAGTGTGCTTATTCATTTTCCTCAAAATGTAGGTTTATTGTTTTTCTAGAATCCTTGACTGCAAAACTTGGGGGGAACGACCAAGAAACAAAATGCAAGAGTACAACTGACAAGAGAGAGCTTTATGATTCACATCCTTAACCACCTCTTGTTCCATGTTCAGCTCCCACTGGGCTCTCTTTCATTAGATGGTACTTGTTAACTCCCTGCTCCTGCAGCAGCATCCTCACTGTGGGAACCTGGGTCTGTATAGAGGCTTCCCCAGGGCAGCCCAGGTTTCCTCTCTAGGTAGCAACTGCTGCCTGCATCACAGTGAGACCAGCTGGCTCCATGCTCTGCCAGAGAGTGAGGCCAACAGGACAGTTACTTTTCTGGCAGCAAAGCTTTCTGTTCCCACTAGCCTGCCTTGGCTCTGGTAGCAAGAATCTAGGCACATTAACATGGTCATAGTTACAACAGCTTTGTGGGTCATACCTACCTCAGTGCTTCCCATTGCAGTTTTCACCCATCCACAGCAGCAGACCAGTTAGATATCTTTTAGAGTCTGTGATTTGAGTCTGGGTGGGGAGATAAGAAACCATAAAATAAAGTGTTGATAAGAAAGGGATCATATTTGACATCTCTACATTTTCAGGCTCTGTGTGCACTGTTCTTTGTGTGTGTACTTTGAAAGACTTTATGGGGTTGTACATATATTGAAAAAGCATCTCAGTCCTTTAGGTTATTGAATAGGGGCATATTCTGGCTGTATAGATTCCTACTGTAGTCATCAAGAGTTGTTGTGATAGTATATGGCTTAGTGTTTTCTTCCTGTGCACCATGTGTGTCTGTAGTGCATATACAGGCATTGATGAAACTATTTCTACACTTAAAGAAAAGAAAGAGAGTGGAAGATAAAACAGATCCTAGTATATAAATTAGTTATGTAGTTTCCAGGAAAAGATACTAGTCTTAACCACTGATACAGGCCTTTTTTAGTACTGAGAGAATTTTGTCAGATGATCATGAATCCTTAGGCAGGCTCATGTTCTGTCTAGAATTGCATGTTTTGTCAGATTTTGACAAGACAGTGACACTGGTTCATTAAGAGAGCAGGTCCTGACAATGGCTCCAGAGCCATTGCAACAGCCTGAAAAGGATTTATTTATATTAAACACCATCTCTTCCTCTCCAGGTTAAGGTGAAAAATGTCATTAGTGCTGTTAATGCTGCCCAGTTTCTCATAAATAACAACGCTTCTCAAGTTATTGTCCAGGTAAGCTTTATTTGATCAAAGTACATTAATTTGATGTCATGGAGGTAGAGGTTAACTTGCTTTTGTTCTCTTTTATCTGGTCCTAGGAGACAAAAAAGTACATGGATACCATAGTTGGCTACTTCGAGCAATACACTGAGTGGGTCAAGGAGTCGGTAAGGTGCATTTACTTAATTGAGAAAAGCTATGTTTAAAAAAAAACATAATAAAGCTAAATATAATAATAATAATACCACCAAAATGTTACTTTTGGTATGTTCTATAATTTCAGGTTTTAATACATTTGTATTTAGTATCAGTGAGAAAGATGGTCTCGTAGAGTTTTGTTGGGTTTGCAGAATAGAAATGAAGAGCTGTGTTGGTTGGAATGCAGTGCACATTTAACAGTGTTGTTTTCAGGGCTAGCCTGAAATCTACCATTTGTAGCAATACTGCACTGAGTTTCACCTGCATAGTTCAAATTGATGTCATTAGCATCTTGTTTTAAACTTCTCTCTTCAGCTGCAGGCTTTGAGAAAGTAAGCTGATGTTTAAAAGATGTTCAGATGGTAGCATATCCCACTGGTATTTATTTTGAATTTGGGTAGGGTGAGGCATAACAATTTAGTAAAATTTAACTGTAAGCAAGTTTCGAGATTCTTATTTTATTCTGTTAGATATTGTGTTTTTTTAAAATCTTTCTTTCAGATTGCCATGGAAGTAGCAGCATGCAAACCTATTGCCAACGTGATAGATACAGCAGTAGATATTTTTTTATGCAGCTATATAACCGATTCTGTGGTAAGAAACATTTTATGTTACTCAAAATTGGGGTATCAAGTGGGAAATTCTTTTAATGTACATCTGTGTGTAATTATTCCAGCTAGACTATTCTGAAGTAAAATAATAAGGTATCACATACCAAGTTATGTAAGGAAAATGTTCTGATCTGGATCAAGTCCAAAGACAAACCAGTGCTGGACTTGTTTTAGGTTTTCATTAAACTTCAGCTTGTATTAGCAAGAATTCTGTAAAATCAACTGATTCTGTACCACCTTGAAGTGGAAAAGCAGAAAGGTCTGAAGTTTCAGCTGTAACCATTTCTAACTTACGGGATTGGAGTGGGAGCAGAAAGTGAGTGGAAAATACCAAGGGAAAACTTTCTCAAGTATCTTTCCTGGAATCTAGAAAACCTAAATGAGGTTTTATCACTTGACTTGTAGCAGACAGATCTTGATTAGTTTCTGTATGTTGGGGACTTGGAGCATGACTTGTAGCAGTATATAAGGGCAATATTGGCTTTTTCATCTTGCCAAGAGAGCTTGGAAAGAGGGCAGCATGTATTAAAAGTAAAGCAAGCAACCATGTGCCTGGAAAGTACCTAAAATGTCTCCTAGCTATTACTTAGCTTTATGGCACATTGAGCTGGGTCCTAATCGTACCAGCAGTAAATATGTGCAAGCTGTCAAAGGCAAAGCACTCTAACCTTGATAATGCTTAACTAAGTAATGCTTAATCTTGGTAATGCTTAACTATGAAAACCTCTTAACCTGCTGGAATCATGTTGTACTCATTGATTAGTTCATACGTTATAGAGCTTCTGTTCTCCTTTGTGGTAAGAGATGACCCATGATTTTCCCTCACAATAGAACTTAGCTGAGTCACTTGGAAGTCAAAATCCCTCCAGCCAATACAAATCAAATTTGAAAAATCATCATTTTAACATCAGGTTATAACTCAGTTCAACTGTATGATAATGAAATTAGTTACACAAACAGGGCTTCAATTAACAAGTTATAAAGTACCTTGAGAAAGTGCTGTGAACTCATTTTGACAAGAATTGCAAGAAAGATGGTTTAAATATCAAGGAAAAAACCCAACGTGGCTAGTAAATTAAGAGTGAGATGGGAAGTTGCTTTCTAGCCCACAGCTGAGTATATTAAAATAACTTCTTAGGCCACTATGGCCCTGTAGCTTTGAGCAACTTTGGCCATATTTCTGTTTGGTTACATTTGTAAGATTGGTCGTGTTCTTAGGTTGGCTCACACTGACAGTGGAGGATGCTTTATGTGCCATGTTCCACACTGGTGTAAAGGAGCTCAGACAGACCATCAGACTGGTGCCACTAATTTCTTCTGTGTTCTGGGAACAGTGGTTCAGACATCAAGCAGGGGTTCATTACTTTTCTGGTTAATTTTCTCCATGATCTTTTTTTTCCTTGATTTTGTTTTGTTTCAGAATACCTTCTGGTTTGGTTTGGGAGGCTCTTCAATGTTTTTAATTCCTGCCATAATTTTTGCTGTAAAACTCTCTAAATACTATCGTAGAATGGATACAGAGGATGTGTATGATGAGTAAGTATATACTCCTAAATAAACTAAATGGCAAATGGATTAAAATGTTTTTTCTAGTGTTTCATGTGAAGGCTCTATAATCCTTAAACCTGCGCTGACAGAGCAGACGCTCATGTTCCTGGGAAATGCTGCTGGTTTGGGTCGGTGCCTGCAAAGTGCTTCATGCAGTTGGCCTTTGGGGCCCATGACTCTGCAGATAGTGCTGGCTCTGACCTTGAGAAATTTATTTCAGGATGAGGTCTTCAGGGCTTCATGAGCAATGTTTATATAAATAAGTTCCAAATGTGCAAGTTATTAGCTCTGCTAAGTAACCTGTTAAGGTGTATTATGCCTGATTTGTAATCTCCTTGAATTAATGATTTGCTTTCTTGCTGTCTTAGTTATTCCTAACCAGTCTTTCCTTTTTCAATTGCAGTTCCTCTGTCTCAGGGACTTGGCATTTTACTTTATGATAACTATTCTTACGTATTTTCCCATCAGTTTTGTTTTTACTGTTTTCTTTTCTGCTCTTTGTTTTGTTCATCGTTTATGTAGCCTGTGCACTGCATTTCTCACATTTCATACTGGTCATTTTTCATGGCACATTCACAAGTCAGTAGAGCAGAAACAGTTGTGTACAGCTAAAATTACTCACTTATTACTGTCTGGTTAATTACTCCTCCTTTTCTGTGTTTTTTAGTGTCGAAACTATACCCATGAAAACGTAAGACATTTTTGCTGATATTTGCTAAAATTATTTTATTAATGTGGGAGGGTTTATATTTTTAATGTAACTTGTTACTTCTAAAGAGGTAACGTGTTCTGTTTCACCAGACTTTATAGATTATATTAGAGTATCCAACTCAACAAGAATAGAAAAATAATTAATTGATTTTTTGAGAATATAAAAATATTTTAAAATGTAAAATTATAATTATGCCATAACTCCAGAAAGTTACAAAGGAAAAATTATATTCTATTGTACAGACACAGTTTATCTTTGCATATCATACCATCACCCATGTATGTCTTAGAAGCCATACTGTACATAGTGCATCTTATAGTTAACATGGTTTTTCTTGGTGTATTTATTTTATTACAGTACAGAAAATGGTAATAATGGTTATCATAAAGAGCATTTATATGGTATACACAATCCTGTTTTTACAAGGTAAACCAAGTCTGAAACTGCATGCCTTCATGTGTCCTTACTTAAGCTACTCTTTTAATCATCTGTTCAATTTTCTGCATGCTTTAAAGTGAATCATTTAGTTTTCTTTGGTTTTTTGCATGATTATTCACTATAACAAATGCTGTATGATTTATATTTCTCAAATATTCTTTACATAACAGCAGACACTGTAGTAATTTCCTGCAGCTTAACAAAGGAATTGCCTATATTTGATCTTAAAATCCATGTAATTAGGTATTTAGCTAGCACAGTGGGTAGTCCTAAATTGACAAACCTATTAAAATACTCTGATAGCAGTTGAATGTGATAGGCTGGGATGCATTTGTACTCTTGAGTAATTTTATTTTTTAAATGGTGAGAAGGGCTTTTCCTGTGCAGAAGGCAGGTGATTCAGGTATGCAGAAAGCATGAACATAGAAAATGGGTGTTTCTGTATGGGTAGGACTAGAATGTAACATCACAAAACAAGAAGTTCAAGTTATGTGTAAAAAGAGGAGATTTGGGTTCTTTTCTGCCTCTGCAACAACCATGCCATAAAACTTAAGCTAGCTGTGAGAATTTCAGTTTCCATAGGGATAACATAGGATGTCCCACAACTTCAGTATTTGGCTTTGCAGACTTTGCAAGTTGCATAAGGAAGGATCAAATTTATGATGGAAATCTGTAGCTCACTGTGCTTTAACTTGCAACTTCATAACTGAAAGTCTAGGTTGAGTATTTGCAGAGAAGATATAACCACTCTTAAATAATGGGTAAATACCAAGAGAGCTCAGAGTTTGGGTCTTGCCAGATTTTATGGCTGCATCCAATGATGATAATGATTATTATTAGTAGTAGTATTCAAAACTGTATTTTAGAATAATTATTTACTGACCAGATCTTGATTCCACATCTCATTCTGAAGGAGTTTTTAGTGATATTTATGATCACAATTTTTGTGGTCTGTTCTGCAACTAAAGGGTACTTACTCTCTAAATTAACTGACAAGGTGTTTAATTCTAAAGTACTGTCCACTGTCATATCTATTTTTAAGAACTTTCAGTACTGTACATAAGAGGAAACTAATAATTGCTCAGGCATTAGAAGTCCCTTTCTGATCTTTGAATCTTTAGTGTGGATATTAATACTCTTGAGGTTCATATCATGTTTTATTGTGGTATTTCAGTCGTTGATGAATAGGTAATTGTGTTCCTGATTAACCTAAAAATGACTAGCATAAAATGTTTTACACGAAGATCCACTAGTTCAGTCCTGACTTCCTTTTCCTAAATTCTGAGTTACTTAAAATGGGCTTCCGTAATAAAATTTAAACATTCAGTTTGAAGCAGTGCTGGCTTCTGATCTGCTGAGATAATTTGAAAAACTGCTAATTATGGCATACATGCTTTGAATTTCTCAATATGGAATTCCCATATGAATAAAGTCTTGGTTTTAATTTTCATTTCAGCATACTCTTCACTTTTATCCTTGATTTTTTTTGATTTCCTACAAATTATTTTTGGAGATGCTTTGAGGGATACAACTTTGAATAGATCTCTGTACACCGGTACTTTTGCAGGTTTAAAGAATCCCATAGGGTTGGGATTTTTTTTTTGGCCTTCAAAATCAGGAAAGAGAGGCAAATATTTTTATAACACTAAGATATGTAAGTACAAGTGAGAGGTCTTTGAGGTCTGTGTGTCTCACACAAGGGGTTTTCATATACATATCAAAGATACAAATAACCTTAAATGCAGCCACCATTTTTGTGAGAGCAAAACAGGAGGTTTAAGTTTAAGGAGGATTAAGTTTGCAAAGGAATGGTGTTGGATAGGCGATCCAGGCATTTCTTTCTCTCATGAAACAAAGGTAACCAGAAAGGTTGATGGAGAGAACCATGAATCTATTTCCTCTTGTTTGAAGAATGCTTGACTGAATGGGTAAAAGACTGAGAAGAGTCTGTGCCAACTGAGCTGGTCTCACCTTAGTTAGACAGAGTATTTCTGTTCCATTTGTGACCAAAAGAAAATGATGGGTTTGGTTTCTGTTTTTTTTCCTTGTACAGCTCTGTGGAACAGTGGTAACACATACTGGAAACGTTAAGGGGTAAGTAATAAGCTTTTTAAGTCAATTCTTGGTCTATTACTACTTTATTTTTAAGAAAGCTGCTCTGATTTCTGTAACTCTCTAAGGTGCTCTAAGGTTTAAAAATAAAAAACTTTTTCAACCATATTCAGGTTCATATGAAAATCTGTGCCTTCATTCTGTTTAAATGACATTAAAATTTTATCTTTATCAATTTTTTATCAGATTTTCCTGAATTGTTTTTGTTATTATTTCCAGGCTATGTAAATGAGGCTCAAGATTCTTCTACGGGAGCATATCATTATTCTTCCAAGTGTATTGACATTTCCATTCATCTGACGAATCCTGAGCCATTTGTTTTATGTCAGCTGTACTGTAAATCCCAAATATACTATTGAATGTTATGCCATAATCTACTGTACAGAATATTTTGAGATCAGGGCACTGCCTCTCAAATACCACTGTTCAAGGCTTGAATAAAAATGTTTTCTGTTTTTTACTTTTTTTACACTGGGCTTTGTACCTTACATCACAGTATATAAATTAATTAGATAACAGCCTTTGCCTAGGAATTCTCTGACAGTTGTTCAAGTTCTTATCTTAAATTGTTGATTTGTGTTAAATACAGTACATACACGTTTACATAAAAATACATTTTGTATACAGAGACTTTTGTATATACATTTTTCTTAAAACTTCTAAGTGTTTAGTTAAGATTTTAATATTGTATAATACTCTACACAAATGAATTTACCAGCATGATCAGTGTTGCTATTTGGTGCTCTTGAATGACCACATTGGACTAAATTTGAATTTTAATGGGTTCCACAGTGTCTCTTTGTGCATCTGAAAAGTTCAGTTGTAGTTTTGTTTTCTTCCTCTTTTTTTTTTTTTTTTTAAATTATTTAATATTTAGCGGGTTTTGCAGTATAGACCTAAAAAAAACTTTTTGGAGAAGTTTGTTTTTAAACTTTGAGATGGGGGGGGTTGGGGGTGTGGGGGTTGCATAATATAGTGAAAAAGCTAAGCTTTCTAGAGTTCAGTAGTACTCAAAAAGAGCATGAGGGATGTCCTATGTTGGCAATTTTTAGAATGCTTTACATTCTCTGTCTTCCTTTTCCTCTTTGACACCCACTTCTGTAACGTCCTTAATGGTATCACTGTGACTCTTTTGGGGGCAATGATACTATTCTTGCTAAATAATTTTAAACTGTGATTTCCAATGTTAAAATTCAAATATGTTTAGCAATGGAGTTAACATTTGTGCTACTAAGAGTTACAGCCTTGAATTTAGGCAAACAGTTGCATTGCTGAGTTAGTTAACAACAGAACTCATCAAAAGGCCAAAAGTATGTATGTTACCGGTCTAAAATGTTTTGGCAGGTGAAGTAGTTGGATATATTGATCTAAAATAATCTCTTCATATATCAGTATTGTCAACTTCGTTTCCAGCAAGGTTCATTATGTTGAAGTAGGGTTAATTCTGTAAGTCATTCTTGTAATTTCAAAGAAATGCTTGAAAAGTGATACAAGTCTTTAATCCAGAATAACCTTAAATTTTTAATTTTTACATCATAAATGGAAACATTTCTAATTGACAGTATGTAGCATATGTGTATATGTAATGTTCAGAACTGCAGATTTTTAAAAGTTTCTATTTTTAATTTGAGAAAATGTTCCCAGTTCATTTAAATAAAAAAGAACTTGCTTAACTACCTGATGTTTGATTCTCACTTGTTTTGTTGTGTAGACCTGTCTCAGAAGAGTTGCACTGAGTTAAAATCTTAGGAAAATTTATTTTTTTACCCTGAATAAAAATTTCTGCTGTATTTGACTTTTATTTTTGGAGCAGGATGGACTGAAAGAACATTGACTCTGGGTGAGGGAGCTTCCAACTTCCACAAAGGATCTGAATTCTGCAAAGATGGTAGGATTCAAGCTAATGAGTTGTGGAGTATATCCATATAACCTGTTTCTGTAGCCCTGACAGGAGAATTAAACATTTGCTAGTTCTTCAGCTCCCATAGTTCACTGCTGGCATTCTAGCTTACCTTGTAAAAGGGCAGTTGTTTTCTACTGATACAAGAGACCATGAGCTCTTTCATCTGAAGCACAGGCAGACAGAGGACACAAAGTCAGATGGGAGTGAGACAAACACTTGGCAGTAACCTAGTAGCTGTAATATGTAAATATACTGTAATCAAAGTTTTGGTATTTATCCTTATCCTTGTAATTTATTTGTTTTCATGATTAAACTTGAAAACTTTGAGAACAAGTGATCTGAAAGTGGTATAAAGTAACTTTTAAGTTGTTTTAAACTCTTTAGCAGTTATTAGAATGAGACAGATGTCTTTAGTTTCTTATCTAAGAACTGTCAATGCTGTTGTGCATAACAAAGTGCAAACAATACAGTTGTTTGTCAAATATTATGAGGCATTTGAGTGCTTGCAATAGGGATTTGAAATCCTTGAAATTAAGTGTGAGGTGGCCAAGGGGATTCTTCTCTCTGGCTGGCTGAAGGGTAAGAAGACTCCCTAGAAAACAACTAAGAGTGAATTATAAGTCTTCAGTAGGTTTGTACCATTGTTGTCCCTAGATTTGGCTGGAGAGCCACACCCTACCTTGATAGAGACAGACAGGGAAACTAATGGGGCGAATAGAGATGAGGCCTCTACTAAAAATGTTACTAAAATAGCCTTAGAGAGGGGATGAAAAGAAAACAAGGTTGTTCTCTCTGTTAAATGATATTTAGTCCTGTGGAACTTGATGACACATTGGAAGAACAAGGTTCATGATACCCAGAATGGATGTTCCAGATGGCTCCACTTTCAAGTGGGCAACTTCCAGATTAGCTGGGGACTCCCCACAGCAGCTGGGACTCTTGTCAACTGCCCCAAGAAACTTTTGTTGTTGTTGTTGTTCTGCTTTGCCCAATGTGTTAAATGAATGTTTTTGCCATACTATTTTCTTTAATGCTGCCTGATGAGCAACTAGATACAGAAAATGGTGTTCTGTTCTGTTATGTATGGCCAGTCTTAACCCCAGGGTTTCTAGCACCTCAGTTTCATACCTAATACCCCTTTCCAGCAGCTGGTCAGGTAAAGCTGAGTGTGGCATATATGTCTTAGGAAGAAGTGCCTGGTGGGGGTCTTATTAGCCAGAAAAGTACTGTGTCTTACCACAGCAAGGGAGGAGCTTTTCCTCGTGACCTTCTGAATGCCAAGGGAGTTACAGTGATTTTTCTTTAGCTCTGCTTTTAGTTACTGCAGCAGAAACCGCACTAAAATATTTCTATTCTCTTGCCTTTATTTTATGTCATTTTTACAGCTCACTTTTTATGAACAGGAAAATACCTTTTTTTAAAAGAAAAAAAAAAGTAAAAAGTGATGAAGCACAAATGTCTGTCTGATATGCTTTGTGGTCTGTTTCCTGCTGCTGTGACCCATGATAAATTAGTTCTGATGTCTTGCTCTGTCGGCTGAAAGTAACTCATGGTGTGACAATGACGATAAAACTTCCAAACGTTTGGTGTATGTTTAGGCCTGTAATACCTTATTTTGCTCAAGCTTTATTCCTTATCTTGCTTAAGTATTGCAAGTGTAAAAATCTTTCATGGCTCAAAGAATATACGGTTTATCTTTCATGCATCCTCACTGCATGTCATGTGCTGACAAAATGAAGTGCTAAAGGTGCATCCTTACTGTGCAAATCCAAAGAAAACCGGTTGTACAAATCAGCCTTTTTTACTAGGACACGTTTATAATCATCCAGATGTAGCTGCAGAGATTGTTTTGACACTTTTATCTTTTTTTCTTTGATATGGTCTTACAAGCTCTGGCATGAAGATAGCTATAAAGCAGCTGGAGAATGGCAAATATCTGTTAAAAATCAAATATGACATGTTCATCCTGAATAGGAATGTGCTTCTCAGTTATACAACTATCGTGCTGTATTTAACTGCATTTACAAGACTTGTCTTGTTACCTTCTTGGGAGTTCACACTCCCAAGGTTATTCGACACTCCCTTAGGCTATAAATTATGGGCACGTGCCTACTGAAGTGTGATTTATTATTTTTATAAAAAGGCCCAACCCTTACATCCCATGTTTTGCTGGAAAGAGGCTTCTTTGTGCACCAAGCCTTTAAATTGTGAGCAACCATTTACTTACTGATTTCGCTTTTTTGGATCGTGTTGCTCAGGGATCTCGGTCAACTCCTCACACCATGAAGGGTTTTACTCTTCTTTTCCTAGTTGTTATCTGTGGCATGGGAGGATTGGGACAGAAGCTGAAGCCAAAGAGAAGAAGCAATGGTGAAGAAATCAAATTTCGGACTAAAACCAAAGACGTTTGCACAATGAGCATTAGTGGGGACGATGAGGAGATGAAACTTAGAATTGAATGCAAAAGCCAAGACATGTCCTACTGGTGTGAATTCACTGGCAAGCCATCAGTCTGTCGTGCTTTCAGAAATAATCCAAAGATTTACTGGAATCAGATCGCTGCAGAACTTAGGAAGATCCCTCATGCTTGTGAATCCACAGAAGTGTTGAAGACCTCCATGTGCCAAAAGGCTCCTCCAGAGGCTCTCATGAAGCAAATAGCTACTGGTGTGGAGCCAGAAGAGCTAGCAAACCAGGAAGAATCAGTGCAGAAAATGTCCAGTTCTATGAGAGGAGCAGGGCAAGGGTCTGAAAATGAAACAGAAGCAATGAAACTGGCACGGGAACATTGCTGGGAATCCCTGCATGGTTTCTGCTCCTACATTATTGGCATCTTTAGGGGTTAAGGACTCACTTCAGGTAAAATTAGCATCTGGAAGCACAGTAGAATATACACAACAGTAATTCTATTGTACTTTTGTTTTAAATTTACTTTGGGGATCTCTCAGGGATGTGGACAGGGAGATTCTAGTCTCACTTGCTAAAATCTGACATTGCAAATCCTGTTTTGTGGCTTCTGAGGGGCTGGACTAAACTTTCAGTGATGCCTATTAGTTCAGGATTCCCTTACAGCCTCACATTGAGGTCTTTAGTACATACTCAGATGTTTGCCCTATCTGTTGTTGTTAATCTTACAGTATTTCCATTCTAACTGTTTGAATTGGGCTAATTTTTCTCCTTCTGTCATTCCTTCCCTTCTGGATTTATCCCAGGGAAGTAAGATAAATAACAAATGCATCAGATCCAATAACAAATGCTGCACCAGCTAGAACAAATTAAAACTACATTCAGAAACTGAGAGGATAAAGTTTATTCATCAAAACTGCTAGTTAATAATCAACTATTTTAATTTCAACAATTAGTTAAGAAACAACTTGCAGAAATGAGTAAAACCAAATGGACTGTCCTGGTTTGTGGGTCTGTTACTGTAGGGTTGACAAGAGATCACATGCAGGTGCTTGCCTGGTAAGTCTCAGGTTTTCAGCCAGGATTTAAAAAGGCAAAGCTCTTCATTGCAGAACTGATTAGTTTTATACGCACTTCCATTTCGGCTCAGAGAGAAAGCCAGGAGCTGGTGAGTGAACCTGGCAAACACTTGACAGAAATGGGAGTATATGCAGCATGAGCTGGCAAGTGTTTAGGTTGCTAATGATAATTTATGCCTAAAACAGCAAAGTGACTAATTTTTTTTTCTTTTTTGTTTTGCAGAGCAAAATTATTACAGCTGAAGAAGGGTCCTTGCTGTAGTTTAATAATTTAGACATAAGAATTTTGGTTTAAAAACGAATTATTTCTGTTAATCTTGTAGGTGTTTTCTTTCTATGCCCCTAAAATGAAACTTTTTAACAGCCCTGAAAAATGCATGAAACTGGAGTGACTGTGTTTAAAGTGTTAGGATGAACGAACTGTCACTAGACCTGTTACACACCCAGGTGTGCATTTAAATAACAGAGGTTCTGCTTTAGGAGTGCTGACCTTGCATAGGTTTTTGTATGTGCTGATTTGCTTTAGTTTGTTAGAGATGAAAGCTGTTAATGATGATACAGTTAGTGCAAACAATAAAAATAAAATTTTTGAAAACATACTTGTGTGCTTTCATAAAATTTTAACTAGTGCTACTTGTATAAAGTCACAGTATTTGACACTTGTTTCCTAAGAGATTGTTGGTAGAATGTGTTAGAGAAGTTACAGGTCTGAGTCATTACTTCTGCACTGTGAACACATTTTCATTAATATTAATATTTTCAATATTGTGAGGTTTATATTACAATGATGAGTTTCAGCCAGCGGGGAAAAAAAAGATTGTAGAAATAAGAAAGTAGCGTAAGAATACATTTACATTTCTAAACAAATGTTCATCAGTGATGCATCTGCAGAGTTCAGTGTTATCAGGACCTCTTAGTGGTAATATTAACGTTTGGGTTCAGTAGATTTTCTGAAAAGTAACTCACTTGGCAACTTGGGCAGTTGCATAAATTTCATCAAAACACAAAACAAGACCTAATGGCCTGTTGTCAGACTATGACATGTTTGTATTCAGATTATTATTTAACAGTGATCCCTTTTGTTCCCAAGTAAGCTTTGCATCAGGGCTACAACTGGAAAAACTTTATACTGTAGAAATTAGTACTTCTCTATGTTTGCCATTACAGATTTTGTGCAAGGTAGTGTTTGCTGAAGTACTTCTCTAGCTTTACTCTCACATTTGTAATTCTCACTACACAGTTCCAGATTGTGATTGTCCAATCATTAAACTTGGAGCCTTGTACCAAAAAACTTGATATAGTTTTCTGTCTCCAAACCTCTTGAAATATGTGGAAAGAACAGCAAGCCATGAACACAGGATCAGTGCAGAAGATTGTATGTACAAGGCAGAAATGCAACCTGAATGCTGATAAAATGTAAGCTGTAATTTTGTCTGCCATGAATCCAGTGTGGTTAATCTTCATTGGTAATTTCAGTTACCATTGTCAGGCTCCTGCATTGTGAGTAAAAAAATGTAGTAGTACACCTATTGCCTTATTTTTGTCATAGACATGAATATAATTGTTAGATTTGCAGACATGCAAAATTCATCAAAGTGATATTAGGGAACTTTTTGTAATGTTAAGGAAAGGTTGCATGTTTTCTTGAGGTATGCTTTTAAATATTTTAAAACTCTTTTTTTATCTGATACAAAATCCACTGTGCAGAGGGAATGTTTTGCAGTACAATGAATGTTTTCCACTACAACACTAATGACCTCAAAAATGAGACAATGACTTGCATTGAGAGAAGTTTGAGAGAATCTGTTGCCCCCATACTGGTAGCAGGAGAAAAGAGGAAGTTTCATCAGTTCACCAAAAGAAAATTTTCCCCTTTATACCATCAGTGAGTCAGCAACTATAGTGATCTTGCTTTCAAAATGTTTAAAAATTGGATATTAACTGAAGTACCCCACCTCAGTGTAACAGCACTGTGATTGTATCAGCCACATTACCATTTAATTGTGTTTAGCACCAGAAACCAGTTATGACATTTCAGTTACCCTCTGGGTATGAAAGTGCTATTTATTAAAGGATGGATTGAAAAGTTTTTGTGGTGAGTTTAATGCAGTCTTTGGGTACCTTGTGAATGAAAACTGCTGTTTCATTCATTTTAGGTAAACCAGTTAGTCCCTGTATATGTAAGTACCTCAGGAAATCCGTTCAAGTGGAGGGAGGTCTTTGAATTTGTCTTTATTTTCCTGACAGAGGAACAGCAGGCAAAAATGTCTGGATTCCTGCAGGCGGGGAGACCACTGATACCCAGACCTGCTACTTCTGCTGTTAATTCAGTGCAGTGTGAGGTGTCCATCTGCCTCGGGATCCTCACGTTTAGGTTCCCACTGAAGCAATGCAAGTATTTGTTACTTTGACAAGGGAAGCCTTCAAGAAAAGCAATATGAAGCATTTGGAGAGCCTGTGTATGAAAGGATGTGTATTTAACACGCATAGTTACGATCTAAGAAAGACTGGAGTGAGTGTAATGGGAAGCCGTTGAGATGGTCAGAACTGGAGCATGCTCCTGTGAGGAAAGATCAAGGGAATGGGTTGTGTTCAGCCTGGAGAAGACTTGGGGAGGTGGGGGGGACCTAGTAGCTGCCCCTCAATACATGTGAGGAGGCTATGAAGAATATAGAGCCGTGCTCTTCACTGACTTGTGTGATAGGAGAAAAAGAGGTCGTGGTCACAAATTGATACAAGCGAGGTTCTGACTAGGTGTAAGGGAAAACATTCTCTTTAAGAAGGATAGACGCAGCAGTGGGTTCCCCAGAGCAGCTCTGGAATTTCCATCTGTGGAGCTTTCCGAGACCAACTGGACAAAGTTTAAGCAACATAGTCAGAATTCGCTGTGAACTGCTTTGAGGAGAAGGTTGTACTACAAACCTCCTAAGGTGTCTTCTGGTCTGAATGATTCTATGATTTACAATGGAAACACAGAATAAAGCTGAGTATTCAATAATGAACACCTCTCTTAGCATCTCTATCTCCTGAAAGTGAAAAAATACTCTTAGATCAGCCGTTCTGCCAAATGAACCAGAGACATTATTTTGTTAATTACTTTCTGATGGCAGATCTCATTATTAAGTCAAATGCATCATCTTGGGTAACTTTGTGTTCAGTGCCTCTGACCTTTGATACATATTTTAATTTAGCCTGGGTTTGACAGCAGAGAAAATCATTAAAGAAGTCAGGTGTTAGGGAGCACGAAACGCCTTAAAATCAAATACCCCAACCTAAGAAAATCGCTGTTTGCAGTGTGGAGGTTTTTTTTTTCCTGGAGTAGGCCAAATTCACACCCCCATAATATTGCTTAGCCTGCTTGTAAATCATCTCAACTATGCAGTAGTGCACTCTGGTGTTTTCCGAGAGAATTGTTTAGGTGTGCTTGGTTGTTCTTGCAGCTTCACATTTTGCATTCTTGATTTTTCGGTAGATTTCATAGTTAATATGGCATGGATTTTAGGGACAGAGATCTTCCACAAAAATACAAGGACAGAGTAAAAAATAAAATTTCCCAAGGCTGCCTGTTGCCGTTCCTTCTTCTGTAAAAACTTTGTGGTTGTCAATTTCTTTTTTTCTGTTTCTCTTCTTCTCTGAAGAGGAGTCAAACACAGCTCAGGAGATTTTTTTTTGGCTCTCTCTGCTTTTCCCCTTACAAACAGGAGAATTGTTCTAATCAGACTTCAGAGATTATTTTACAGTGACTAAAAGTATGTGATACATGCACAAGAACAGGAGTAAGAAGACAAAGCAGGGGAGATGCAGTGGGTACGATGACGTGACATTGGTGTTATCTCATGGACACATTGTTCACTCTCTCATCTTGCATACGAAGTTAACTGCTTGATGTCAGGCAGGAGGTCAGGTGTTGAATTTCCAGAGTAGCTGTGTGTCCTGGAAGCACAGAACTGTATGTACAGAGCGAAAAAAAAAAATGAAGCCGACGTCTGATTTGGAGCGGAAGTTCGTGTTCCCCTCCCTGCTGCCCTCTCCTCAGCAGGTTATAAAACTGTTTGCATAACCTGCTGCTCGCCGTAGGCATCCCTCCCGTGGTAACTCCTGCTGCCTCCAGGCTCACAGTGATTGTAGTTAGGAGGGGAAACAGTGGTGTTCTTTTAGATCTGCTGGCTGCAGATGTAAAAAAACCCCTGCATTACTCTGTCACTATGGCTGTGGCCTGTGAAAATTAATGTGCCAATGGTGACATTGGTTGTCCCTTTATTTATCTTACTGGTGTAACATGGGGGTCCTCCCCACAAATGCAGCTGTAATAAAATGAAGAATTTGCTTAGGAACTGAAGAGGTCTAGAAGCTTCCCAGCAAAAGAAATGGGTAGCCAAATTCAGGCTCTGAATTCTGGCAGAGGGGCCTCCCCATTTCCTCTGCCAAACAGCCCAGCGGGTGGACAGGAGTGTTGCCCCCCATCCTTCCCTCATCCCCCCCTTCAAGGCGGGTGCAGACCACATGGGTGCTGTCACCGGGGTACTGAGATGATCCCCTGTATTCTATGCTCTAGAAATTTACCATGGTAATCCACAAATGTGTGTTTGCAGCTGGAGAAGGTTATCTGATGCCCTTGGAATAACGTGGGAGACCTGGTCGGTGTGGGAAGGTGACAGGAGGCAAGCATGGAGTAGGGTTTCCACATCCATGTACAAAACATTGCCTGAGCCTCTCATAGCTCTCTGGGGTCTCAGATGGAGCAAATTAAGCTGAAGCTCCAGTGTTTGAGCAACACCTGTTTTTGGGGAGGGGGAAAGTCACATGGCCTCTGAGAGGGTCACCTCCTGAGGGAGCTGCCTGTGACACAGGTGTGAGCAGCTGTGCCAGCCCCGGGGGGCTGCTCTTGTGTTGCGGGGCCATGTTGCAGTGGTGGGGTTTGGCTGTGGCTCCAGGGCACTGAGTGGTGCTGACGAGCGGGGTTTGCTGGCAGGTGTTGCCATCTTGGCTCTTCTGCAGGGACCAGCTGGGAGCATCAGTGCTCAGGGGAGGGATGGCTGGCAGGACCCTGCCAGGGGGTGGGGCCACAGCAGAAGAGACACTCTTATCTTTTGAGTCATGTTGGTGAACTTGGGCCATGGGCAAGTGGGTTTGCCCCAAAGCTGGATGCCAGACTAGGCTGTGGAGATGTGGTTTTTTAGGACAAGATGTCTTTCTGTCCCCAAGACCTGCCTCAAATACTGTTGTCCCTCATGACCCATTCCATGCCCCTTTCTCTCATCTGAGATTTTCCAAGACCTGTTTTTAAAACCCTTCTGTAGAAATCCACACTGTGTCTGCCAGGAAGGTGGGCTACTCCAGCATGACAGGAGATATTTTTCCCAATGTACCAGACAAGAAGACATAAGAACCATTAAATGGCAGCAATATAGAACATCACCTGTAGTCATCTCTCTGCCCTGCCTTCTTGGGCCTGAAATCTTTTACATAGTTAGAATCAATTCAGTAGCATTTGATCATACTGGAAATCTTGGCTCAGGTGGGTCAACAACTGAAAGAAATCAGAAATACCATTTTCCTTCACCTTAGAGAACTATAAAACTTTTTATAGAACTCTACGTATTTCACCTCAGTAGCAGCAGTGTTCTTTGGCAGAAACATAATTCATTTTAAGCTCTTTAAAGCACAATAGAAACTATCATAATGATTTAAAGGAACAAACAATTTCCTCGTTAATAATTTTTTTTTTTTTTTTTTTAGTGTGTGGAGGATTGTGTCATGAGGGTTTCTGACTTGGAAAGAACACAGGATCTGAAATTAAAGATTACTTTAAATCTTTATCAGCAGCCAAATTATTCTTCTGGGTATATCATGGCCCTTTTTAAACATCTACATATTAGTTTAACTCAAATAGCAAAGATTAGTATAAGACTACCCTGCAGCTACAGCATAATTTACATGGGCAGTGAAAAGTCAATTGTCTTGGACTAGAAAGCACTGTAGAAAACTGACTGCCTTCAGCATCTGTGAGAGGAAAGGCACATTGTAAATATCTGACAGACAGGAAGAAATCCACCTGAAAAAGACATCCTCAGGTAATTAATTTTTTATGTCATCTTCATGTTTATGCTTCTCCTGAATTATATGAAAGTTATTCAAAACAAAAATAATTCTTGCTATGTAAAGAGACATGTAACAATTTAATTGCTAATGTGCTTTTACAAGAGCTTTGTGTAAGTGCATCACTTGTCAGTCCACAGACCTGGAAAAGAAAACTGACTGCAACAGAATATTGGTCTCAGCCAGAAGTCAGTTTCTCAGTTGAAGAAATCATTTAAAATTGTGACACATTTTATTTCCACATTGCCCTCTACTAGTGCATTTCAGGATGTTTAAAAAAAAAGAATAGTAAAGGTAACTTTCTTGCATCTGTCCGACATAGACGTATCATTATCTACCTTTAAAAGGTCAGGAAAGAGAAACATGTAAGGCAGCCTCTGACAGCAGATGTGTCAACAGAAGCTAGGATGTTAAACAGTACTACATTTTTATTTAAGCAGAAATAAAAATTTAACACACAGTTTTGTAATTCTACTAGATAAGTACACATATGGGAATAAAGTCTCATGCCCCACTTGCCTCAACTTTGGCCCTTGAACGTGCAGTGAGGACTCCCAAACAGAGCCAACCCATCACATGGTTTTACTGTGGGTGATGCACACAGATACAATAATGCCCTGGAAACTCCAGCACTTCCTCTGGTCTCGCTGCTTACAATTGTATCTGCCCACATCTCATTAGTTCTTCCAACCATAAATCTGTTGTGCTGCAAAATGGAGATTAACATTTATAGTGTGCCATTAATATATATGGTGTGCCCAGTGAATACATACCTGCCTGTGTGTGCCAGCATGTAGTTTAATGTGTCTCCCAACTGAATGCAGCGGTGTTTCTCAGGTCTAGTTATGTTTTTACTTAATTAAAACCATTACTCTTGGCTTCTTTCTGTTCATTACCTTAAATAAAATGATTCAGAGAAGGGAGAAAGAGCTGATAAGGAAAGGAACAAAAATAATATTTAAAACCTAGTCTGTGTTTTTATGTTTAAAAAAAGCTTTGTGCAAGTAGTAAGCAGCTGGTCTGGGGTAGCTGGAGTAACAGAGAACATATTGATGGGTTAACAGGAAAGGGCCCTTGAGAATGCCAAGATTTCATTGATTATTCCAAAACTAAAATTTACACGTGCCAAGAATTTACAATATGGCAAAAGACAGCAATGAAAAAGGTGGCTTTTGCCTTCCATAATTACTCTATTTTATGCTGTCTTTAGATAAATTATGGTTTGAAATAATTTTGTGAGATCATTTCATAAGTTTTGTTC
Organism: Lepidothrix coronata; assembly: GCF_001604755.1. Lineage (NCBI taxonomy): Eukaryota > Metazoa > Chordata > Aves > Passeriformes > Pipridae > Lepidothrix > Lepidothrix coronata. The sequence continues at coordinate 19,001,776 of NW_016690180.1, forward strand.
ACCTTCAAAAATCTCTTTTTGTTCTTTCAGAAGCTGTCCAAGTGTTATCATTTTTATTCTTGATTTCAACCTAATGCTGGAGTGAAAGAGGCCTGACTGGTGCACCCTATCTCACCCTCTACCACAGCAGTGGGTTAGCCATCAAGCCCTTTCCTGGTGTAGAGCGTAATTACTCAGAACGCTTCGGTCAGCAGCTTGTCCTAGTTTAGAATAGTTTTGGGCTTTTAGTGGTGCTGAAATGAGGAAGGTCGAAGGTTTCTTTGCTGAGCTCAACTGTACTATAAAATACTGGTGTCAAAAGGAATTGGCTAGCTCCATTTATTTTAAGATCTGAAGTCAAATCCTGACCTAGCACCACTGTGTTCACCACTAAACCGTATCCCCAAGTGCCACATCACATACCTTTAGAACACTTCCAGGAATGGTGATTCTACCACATCCCCGGACAGTCTGTTCCAACCTAATATCCAATCTATATCTCCTCTGGCACAACTTGAGGCCATTTTCTTTTGTCCTGTCACTTGTTACCTGGGATAAGACCTCATCTGGCTACAACTTCTTTTCAGAGAGTTGTAGAGCGTGAGAAGGTGCCCCCTGAGCCTTCTTTTCTCCAAGCTACACACCTCCAGGTCCCTCAGCCAGTCCTCATCAAATGTGTGCTCCAGCCCCTTCACCAACTCCATTGCCCTTCTCTGGACTCACTCCAGCACCTCAATGTCTTTCTTACAACGATGGGCCCAGAACTGGACACAGGATTCAAGGTGCACCCTCACCAGTGCCCAGTATAGAGGAACAATCACTGCCACGATCCTGCTGGCCACACTATTTCTGAAATGGGCCAGGATGCCATTGGCCTTCTTGGCCACTTGGGCACACTGCTGGCTCATGTTCAGGCACTGTTGACCAGCAGCCTGAGGTCCTTTTCCACTGGGCCACTTTCCAGCTGCTCTGGCTCCAGCCTGTGGCACTGCCTGGAGATGCTGTGGCCCGAGTGCAGGAGCCAGCACCTGGCCTTGTTAAACCTCATACCATTGGCCTTGGATCATCAATCCACCCTGTACAGATCCCTCTGTAGAGCCTGAAGTAACTTGGACTGTGTCATCAATGACACAAATAATATTCACTATTTAGTAAATAATTGTTTTAAATACTGCATTAGATAATCGGAACTCAGTTTCTGTAGGCTGTGGACAAGCAATGCAGGAAGTGGTTATGGGAAGGCTGTTCTTTACTAGATACAGCCTTCATCCCTGTTCCAAAACAGCAGGTCAGTTAACCAGGATTTAGGTCCTCTTTACCCACGTATGGGAGAAAAATCCCTACATTCCCTGATGGCAAGAAGTAGGACAAAGATGTGAGATTCCTCTACAGGCGCAGAGTAACAAATAGAATTAAAAATGGATAAAAGGTTACTTTGTGTGATTCATGTGATATCAAAGGGAAAAGCAGTAATTTAAACTAGAATTGGAATTGGAAAGCTGCACCATCAACGGTGACATTCTGATGCGCTGCTTTTCACCTGTTTTCAGAAAATGGAGTTCTGGCTCAACAGGGTTGAATACTTCTGAAATAGTCTGAAATACTTAAAATTGCTAGTTCTCTGCAAGCCCATTAAAAAAAATATTAGTACCTAGTGTTTAGGATTATTAATTTGTTTGTTAATTATCTCCACATGGAGGAGCTGTAGAGTTAGAAATGATCCAAGTAAAAACACTTCAGAGACATAGTATCTTCTCTTTGTTAACTAAGCAACCCCTAAATTTATCATAAATGCTGAAGTATGTGCATCCTTTCAGCTTTTGCTAACCATAAAAAGTTGCACTGGAAAGATAGATCAGGAAACCTTTTTACTTTGTTAATGGTTTCTATTCACTATATAACTGAACCTGCTGAGTTCAGTAAAATGAAAATGGCAAATAAGATTTGTCCATTCCTTTTGTCCTTTCTCTGTGCTTTCAGAGACTTGTGTCAGATGTAGAAAAGCTGGGAGCTGCCAGCCCACACAGCAGCTGTGAAATGCAGACCTTTACAGTCATTCTTCTGAACTGCTGAGCTTTCAACAGGAGTTTTCAGGGCCCCTTCCAGATGTGAGCTCTGGAGCCCTACAGCCTATACCATGTTTCAAGGATAACCCAAAGGTCATGGAGGACAAACTTTGTGGCTAATCTGGTCAGTGGATAGGTCAGGCTATGGTGGCTGATGTGACTTGTGGAGGCATAGCCTCTGTTAGTCCAGGAACACTTTTTCCAGTAGCTGAAACAGTTTCTTCAAAAGTAGTAATCTAACTCGGCAAAATAGTTGTCCCAACTGTGACTGCACCTTCTTGTTGTCTTTGCTGAGACACCTGCCATGGTTTAGAGGATAGGGCCAGGGTGATGTCAGTGTAGCTTGGCCATAAGTATTTTTAGCGACAGGATAGTTCTGAACAGGGACTGAAATCTGTTGGTTTCTTTTCATCTGAAATCCACTGAAATAAAAAATCCTGTTCGTTTTTTGCAGGATTGAAGTCTCTTTGGTGGGTGACCCCAGACATCAGTGAAGCCCCCCTCCAGTCACTCACTCCCTCTCTCCAATGGGATGGAAGGGAGAACTGGAAGAGAAATGGAGAGGAAAGAATGTGGGTAGAGATAAATACATCTTAATAAGTGAAAGGAAAAGGGGGAAAACAACACCAAGTGATGCAAAGGCATTCACTCTACACCTCTACCAAGCAGGCTGATGCCCAGTCAGTCTCCAAGCTGTGATTATTCTAGAAAGACAACCCCCAGTTTTATTGCTGTGTGCAACATCATACAGTATGGAATATCTCTGTGGTCCCTGTGGTCAGCTGGGGTCAGCTGTCCTGGCTGTGTTCCCTCCCAACCTCTGGCCCACCCCCAGCTTACTTTTTGGAGAGGGGGCACAGTGAGAAACAGAGGCAGCCTTCATGCTGTTTAGTGACTGCTAAAACATGGGTATGTTATTAGCACTGTTCTAGTTACAAATTTAAAACACAGCACCATACTGGCTGCTATAAAAACTTAAATCCATCCCAGCCAGACTCAACACAGTCTCCTACATCATAAAGCCCCTGGTTTTCCATTCCTCATTCCTGGTTTCCTTTTCCTGGAACAATTTCTTGGTTCCTGTTTCTATTTTCCCACTGTACTTAAAAAGTGTAAATGAAATGAATATTTATTCCATAGCAAGTGCTAGAAACATCTTGCTGTGCATGAAACCAGTGCTAAACCCCACAAAATTACCAGGCACTGATGAACTCATGAGAGTTTGTACAATATATTTTCTTAGTTAGGGTGGATCCACCTGTTCTCTCTCCACACGCATATATGCACCACTTATTTCAACAAATATATAATAAATATACCCACTAATATTAATGACTATAATAGAAAGCAGAAAACTATTCAATGCTTCTATTATATTATATTATAATCTGTATATGTACGTACATGTATATTTATTGCTACAGCTTAACTTATTCACGGAACAGCCCTAAGCTTTATGGAAAGGATCCTGAGAATAGACAAAGACCAGAGCTATCACTGATGTATAAACCAGACTTTTGAAAGCCCATATATCCTGACCAGACTGCATTAGAGAAAATCTAGAAAGGAAATCTAAGTTGCTTTGATTTCTGGAAGTAAAAGGTTCAGATCACGTGTGGTTCACAGAAGCACAGACACAACCTCGAAAGAAGTGGTTGGCAGCTCGGAAAGAATGTCTTCCTAATCTACCACATCTTGGCCTGTACATGTTCTGTCTTCATTCATTATGATTCTGTATCACTCTGCAACCACATCAGGGTGTGGAAGAATTTCATCACTGATCCAGTGAATATTTGAAATGTTCCGCACCATAACCATTCTCTGGTCTTAGTTCCCTTCACTTATGCAGGATCAATTAGTATTTCTGCTGCCTTCACAAGAAGTAATTAAGTAGAGTCCACAGTGTATACATGAGAAAAAAACCCTGAAACAAGTGCCTAAGTAATTTTAAATTCCCACTAAGAAAAAAAAGAAGCATCTTACTTTTATGAGAAGGTGGATTAGAACTAGAAGAGGGCTGAACCTCATTTCTTACCTTCATCCTCCTGAAGTGACTCTACAAGTAATGCCTTAATACAAAGACATTTTTCTGCTGTTCATCTGAAAAAGCATATGGGAGTTTTTCACTGCAATACTTCAATGAGAGATCAGGGATTCACAGCAGCTGAAAGAAGTTTTTGATTGGAGCATTGGGTGTGCAGTGCTTATGGTAGACTGCACTGAGCTGTAAGACAGTCCCTTGTGTTCCAGCAATACCGTCTGATGATTTTGTGTAATGTGTCCAATTCTGCCTTCTCATAGTTATGCATGACTTGCCATTACCCTGAGTAGACTAATGGCAGCCAGTAATTTACAATGGCATCTTTTTGTTATTTTACTCACTTTATTTCTCTATAAGAGGGCAATCCTTTGTCTGATCGTATTTCTGATTTTCTGGTCAGACTGACAGGCTTTTGCATTGCTCTAAGCTATGAAAATCTTAGCAGACTAAGATGGCAATTAGTCAGTGGTTGTTTCCCTTGGCTACCAAATCAACTTGAGCATGCCCTGAATATACTGAATCTATGGTAATAAATCCAGCAGCCAGCCTGCTCAAATAAAACCACAGGACAATGAAATGACTGTTCTTGGGAAATCTTTAGCTGTGCTTGAGATAGAGAAGTGATTAGCTTCCATTAGAGCTAAAAGTAAATGAAAATATATAAAATCAGATTTTGAGGATAAGTTCTTCCCGATATTGGAAAAATCAGTATGAAACACATTTCAGTCTAGTATCCCTCCATTTCATGTTATTTTTCTTGTAAGAATTTTTTCTTTATATATATAAAATATAGCCTTTCTATTCTATGAAAGATAAATCCTACAGAAGAAGAAAAAACAGGTATTTTTTTAATCTATGAAATCTCATCGTATTTAGTAATCCTGTAGCATTATCAAATGCAAATATAAAGTGTTCAAAATCTTAGGATCTGTTTAGATTTGGATATGTTTGCCACCAACTCTTGTATCGTAACAATAATTTTTATTATGACATCAGCATTTAACATCCTGTATAGAAGAGGGTAATCATGTTTAAGTAGTAATGGTAATTATTTATACTTCTTTGAATTGCTTCAGAGTCGAGGCAAATTTTCTTTAAGGTTGACCTAATATACTTTCAAAATAAAATTAAGGGAGAGAAGACATTGCAAATTTCCTACCCTTATTGAATTCAGAAGGCCTCCTCCTGCCAAGGTGAAACACTCAGTAAACTCCATTTGGCATCAAAATTTTNTTTTTTTGCTCTGTATTACCTCATTAAACAAGAGGGATTTCCTTTTTCTAGTGGTCATATTCCATCACTGGCTTGGATCTCCTTGGGTTAATTAAAACCACTTAGATTTTTCTGAAAACGCCTCTGTCCTTGCCTACAGAGATAAAGCTCTGCAGGTTTGAAAACAAACTCTCCCTTTTCCAACTCCACGTGACAGTGTGTTCAGTAGGCAGCAAGGGAATAGATTAACAACTGCTGACTGCCACGCATGAGCTGGGAGTCAGGAGGGTTAGACCTCTGCTGAACAGAAACTACACCCTGGCAGTAATGAATTTCAAGATATTTTAATCAAAATGTTGCCAACATAATGCAGCAAGTAAATGAAGAAATACTGCAAGCAAAAACTATGAACTTCATAGATGAGGAAGGGAATCAGTAATACTACACCTGCAAGTGATGGATAAAATTATTAAGCTGACGGTTTCACTCATAGATAACCACTGTATGAAGCAGCAGTGTTCAATTCATTAGTGTTTCAGGAATTTAGTTCTTAAATGTAAATGCGAACCTCTGCATGGACTAGAATTTAATTGCTATAATATAATGTCCTTACTATTTAGTCTTGTAAAATTCTCTTTTTTATTAGTTTAAAATTAATATACAGCAGTCATATGGTATCTGTTGTTCTGTGATTGACTTACACTTAACATTTGTTTGAATTACCTTGTATTTGTTTATTTTTTTATTGAGGTTTTGTGATATCAGCTTTCACTTGGACACTGTTCTGCCAAATTTGGGTGTCAGTTTTGGTCAGTTTGTGAAATAATTGGACACTGTTAAAGACTCAATGAAGAGAGAATCTAGTGCCTTTTTTTTTTCTTTCATATTTATTTAACTAATATGAATTTAACCCCAGGCCCGAAGTAACTGAAAGTTGTTAACTGATGAGTTTTCTTCAGCTTCTTTCAAATAATTGTGCCTCCATGTAGAATAGTTAATAAACAGATCTCAGTGCATTGAAACCATCATCACATTTTAAATTAACTGTACTCTTTCAGAGAAGTGACAGTAGGCTATGGAACATTCTTCTGAAGTGTTGGGCATAGGCAGTGAGATACAGAAGAGCTGGCAGTGGAGCCACTGCCTGTGTGGTAACTATTTCCTTGCTATACAAAAGGGTTTCAGCACTTAGGGCTGTTGGCTTACTGTCCTGTAAATCCTAGACTTATAGAATCAAAAAGGAAATCAAGTTACGAGTTCTTTGACTGAAGCTTGTTTACTTAAGAATGGAAATGTAGTGCCTTTCTACTTTAATAACTAAACAGCTCTCCATAGATTTGACTTCACCAAATTAGCCATCCACATTTGCCATTCATTGTGTGGATCAAATTGTCTTTTGATGAATTATCTGCCCTGTTTGTTTTGTGGCAAAACCATGTCTGCAGTTTACAGGGAAACAGCATTCTAGCCCAGCAAAGTCCACAACTAAGGTGAATTTTAAAATGTGCATGGCAGAAATAAAAAAAATAGATTCTTGGAAATCATATTACAAACAGGCTTTTGCAGAATTTTTTTTTGGCAATTAGGTGCTAATTAGGTATCTAAGAAATGAAGCTCCTACTTTAATTTTGTGTACTTTCTTTCCAGGATGACATTTGAAGAAGGTGACTGTTCTGATCAACTGATAGGACAACTCCCAGCAGGATTTTTGGGGTACAAAATGAACTATATGCCCAGGTAGGTGAAAGGCATCCACAAAACATCAGTTCATGTGTAATGAAAACAAAAAAAAAATAAAAATATATTCTAGGGGCATAGCAGTAAAACTTCCTGATGTCCAGACTAACCTCCATAGACTGAGACTGTATTTTATGCACCTAAATACATACATCTTAGTCTGCTGAGGTTTTGAAATCATCTAAGCAGGTTAGGCAAGAGTTCCAGCTGGCTCAAGATCATCTCAAAGATGTAAGTGCCCATGTCAACAAACTCTTGACTGCAGAATTCTCTACAGGAGTTTCTGCGTGCTAAAGACAGGAAGAGCCAACAAGTGTCCAGTTTGCCACAGCCTCGGGGAGGAAGCACCAAAGCAGCAGAAAGCAGATCACTTGTACAGCCTTTTCTCTCCCTATCCTCCCCCATTTTTATGAAGTAAGAAGACTAGGATACGTACTGTCAATAACGGGGCAGCTGAACTGAGATTAATATTAAAACTTATTTTGCTTATCAAAGCTGTCAAAATAGGCAGTTTTGGAAGCAATGAATGGTGGAGGGCTTAAATATTTTCAATACGTTGTGATTGATTTCACCACTAAATGGCATTTTGTAAACACCAACAAAAAATCATTGCAGCACCACCTACAAGAGAATTCCCTTTCCAGGTGAAGAACCAGTGTCATCTCCAAGTAAATATCTCTGACAAAGTCTATGACAGAGCTGGGACAGGAACACGTATTTCCTTCCTGTAAATTTTGTGCTTGGTCCCATTTCCCATGGTTCCTTACATATTTTAATTCTTCCTCTCTTACCTATTTGGAGACATTGTTCAGCTGTAATAGGAAGGTGTGTGTTGTGGTTTGGTTAGGTTTTTGGCTTTGGTCCTGAAACCAGATTGCTCAGGCTCCTATAGCTGAACCAATACCCTAATCTGTCACACAAAAATCAATTTATAGTATGTTTATACAAGCAATCAGGCACAATAAAACCATACCTAAATTAGTACCAGAATGTGAGGTTAGCATAGCCCTTTGACTTTATGGTGTCCCCAGAGTAATTAGCCCTGCTGAGAGGCTCATTAAGTACAGCACAGAGCCACACTAATACAGCTGCACAGTTTTGAGGATCCCTGCTAAATCCTAAATACTCTAGATAGTACTGTGTATACTATGTAACGTCAGTTTAGTATTCCTGAGCAAGATAGTACCTTGCTTACTACTCTCTTACATTGCTTTCATTCTCTGATTCCCTTCCAACCTGACATATTGTTAAACATTTCCTGATCAGGTCGTCCTTGCCCCCATCATCAGCCTTTGCCAGTGTTAACCACAAGTCTGTCACATTTAGCAGACTTTTGCAAACAGTTTCATAGTAACTCCTGCCAACCAAAGATGCACGAGGCAGATGTGGTGCCTGAACTCCATCAAAAAGCACCAAAGATAGCTGCACATACATAGAATAGGAGATAGTCCTGATACACAGATCAGACCATTCATATTTCAAATAAATGCACATTTCTGTCCTATAGTCACTGAAGAATTGCACTGTTCTTCCTTTTCTTGCTTCTGTTGTTTGGGTTTTTTTACAGAAAGTTAACAGTCTCCTTGTCTCCAAACCAGTCCAGACAATGCTGTGTCTATAGCTTTGTCCCTTTGTTTAATTCCATTTATATCAGATAGGAAAGAGCCAAAGAGGAATACCTGCCTATATCTTACACTAATTTCTACTTTTCTCTGTTCTTGCATCCCTTTTTAATTCTTGTATTTCCAAATCTTATATAACAAATGCCTCACATTTCTTCAGCAAAACCACTTGAAGCAACCAAGCTACAAAGCTACCAGCTGCTCTATCCATTCTTTGAGGGATGCCTATTCCCAGCTCTGAATGTGTTTCTATATTTGTCTAATGCTTGTTTCACTTTCATCTTCTTTTTCAGGTTAATATGCATTAGATGTGGTCCCATAATGAAATCTCATGATGTAACACACTTCTTTACGCACACAAAAGCTGGCAGAGGGAGGAGTGTAGATCAGTGCTGTGCAGCTGAACTGAGCCCTTAGGCCTCTCAGTCACTAATTCTGCAGGAGTTTGAATTTGTTTCTGAGTTGCATGCTTTTGACCATTTCATCATAAATGACCATCTCACCATCTCACCATCCTAAATGCAGAATGATAGAATCCTAAAACGGTTCGGGTTGGAAGGGACCTTAAATATCATCTAGCGCCAATGCCCTTGCCATGGACAGAGAGCCTTCCACTAAGACCAGGTTGCTCAGAGCCCTGTCTAGCCTGCTCTTGAACACTTCTGTGGATGGGAAGTCCACAACCTCTCAGGGCAGCCTCTCCTAGTGTCTCACCAACCTCATCATAAAAAGAAATTTCTTCCTTACATCTCATCCAGCCTTACACTCTTTCAGTTTAAAGCTATCACCCCATGTTGTACCATTACAAGCCCTCGTAAAAAGTCCCTCTCTGGCTCTCTTGTAATCCCCATTTAGGTACTGAAATGTTGCTGTAAAATCTCACTGGAGCCTGAATGGCCTGAACCAGCCTGGAGAGGTACTCCAGCCCTTGACTTAGTGGCCTGCTCTGGACTCCTATTAATTACTATTCAAATAGTTACTTTGGTTTTTTTAAGTACTTAATTACATTTTGAAAGGTAACTTTGAAATGCTTTGTGGAGTGGTTCTCACTATCATTATCAAATTCTGCTAAACGAAATGGTAGTGCAACTTGTTGAGGGTGTGTAGGAAACATCCCTCAATAGCTGGTAACAGCTCTTTCAGAGAAGCTCATGACCTGATAGAGTTCTTATTGTTGTTCATGAGGAGGGAAGGACTTGGCTAAAGTAACACCTGAATTACGCAAGCACACATTGTCACCCACCATAGCCAGGCCCTTTTTTTTTTCTTGTGCTAAGAATGAGAACTGGCCCTTTTCCAAGGAGGTGTGTCAGAGGTAAGTGAACATGGCACTGAAGTATCCTATTGTGTTGTAATAGTCTGACTGGAGACTTGAAGGTGTGTCTCTGCCTTTATAAAAACCGCGCTGCTTTTACAATGAGCTCCAGCTCTTTTGAAAGAGGTGAGTTGTGCCAGGATTGCGTTTGGGAATCCTCAAGCCCTGTGCAAGGTATGTCTTTCAGTTATCTTACTCTTTGCACTGTTCCACTTGCAGTAGAATATTACTGTCAAATCTTTATTCATTTTAATGTTATTAGTTGCTGTATTTGCAACAGAGCTGTTAAGACTACATGAGGTTCTCTAAAGAGGGTTTTATGGAGTGAAAATTTGTGTATAGTATAAGGCTTGAAGCAAGTCAAGTCAAAAATATGTGAAAGTAGGACCTGCTCACATATGCTGAAACCTGTGTGTCCTACATTCTAAATTTATGCTACCAAAGATATTTGCAGATAACTGAATGTTGAAACAGATTCCTTATTAATGTGGCTGCACACGAATTTCTGCTTTCCAACATGAAAACTTGGCTAAAGAAATTACTATGATGGAAACATCTGAAAAATACATTTAGGGATTTAATCATCTAAATATCTGATTTAAACCCTGCTCTGATCCTGAAAGCTGCTTCATAAAAAGAAACACCTATGGAAATAAATGTGCCCTGTGCAGATGCAGAAATCAGCTTGATAATAAGTTGCTCACTAGCTACATTTCAAAACTGAAGCTGCGTATTTATCCCTTGAATCTGGTAGCTTTAGACACAGTCTAGTACCCTGCAGGTATCTTCAAAAGCAAAAAAGTAGTTCTGTTTGTTTAGCAGTCAAAGGGGCAAAGAATGCGTCAATAGTTTTTTTTTTTTGATGTCTGGAAAGACTACCATAATGTATTTCAACAGAAAACTGAAATACCGTCATAACCAGTGAATTACAATGATTTTCAGGATGCCTACAAAGTAGTTTTCCTCAATTTGAACCAGATGGTTTCCTTTCTCTCTGGCATATTTTTGAAGAATAGCCAGAGGTCAAAATCACTTATGGGACATTTTACAAAGTGGGAGATTGTGGAAACAAATTTATTGTTGCAACTTAAGATATCTGAGATTGACAAATCCCAGGTTCATATTCCTTTGCTGACTACAATAGAGATTTTAATTAAGGTACCTCAGTTACTGGACAGTATCATGTCCTGACAGTGAATCTTCTGTTCCCCATTGTATAAATAGTTAAATTACTGGAATTTACTCTGCAGCCATTTACAAGGACAATTCATAGTGCTTCTAGAAACCAGATATTATTTAGGCAAAGGAGAGATCATTTTGCCAATAGCATCACTTTAATAGGTATCAAAGAGTAGTGCAATGCCATGTCTGAAAAACTTCAACTGTCGAATGGAGTCCAGCATTAACTGAAAATGTTTTTATGTTTTTGTTTGTTTGTTCTGAAGGCAGATAACAGCAAAATAGAGACCATGAGGATCAAGAGCTTTGGACTCCTTTGTGTGTTGATGCTGGTCTCCCAGATGCTGCTAGCCAATTGTGAAAGACAGAGGGAAAGAAAAAAGGGAAGACAAGGCAAAAAAGATGATGGGAAAACCCCAACTGAATCTACCCAAGGAAACGAAAAAGTGCAAAAGTCAAAAGGAGGAAAATCATCTCCTAGAGGCAAGTTTACAACCAAAGAGAATGCTGAGTGCACCTGGGCAGTGGCAGACATGAATGCTGCTACTGTGCATGTGGAGTGCAAGCAGGGTGACAACAAGTTCTGGTGTGAATTCTCTGGAGACCCTTCCAGCTGTGCACAGTATGCAGCAAACCAGAAAACCTACTGGAAACAAGTCTCCCGATCTCTAAAGAAGCAGAAGCATATCTGTCAAGACCCCAGAAGTGTACTAAAATCTAAAGTATGCAGGAAAGGCCCACAAAGTGCTCACCTCAGGCTGACCCACTCAAGCCTACTAACAGCAGTGGGTGCTGACAAAGGGAACACAAAGCATCACGTGCAAGAAGTTGTTCTGACTCCAGCAGCTGCCTCTGTGTCTGAAAAAACACCAGAACAGAGTCCTCAAGACTGTGTTGAAGATGTAGATTACATTGACCAGAGAAAGGTGGCTGAGGAATACTGTCCAGAAAGTTTGCTTTCTTTCTGCAACTTTTTTATCACAATGGTCCAAGACAAACGATGCTGAAGAGGTGTTTCTAAAGCTCTGTATCTGAAAGTCTAGTCTCATCTAAGTTACTGCAAACTATTCCAGATTTTATTCTCATGTTATATAGTGTATATAAGAAAAAAGGAATATATTTTTCTGATTTTGTGTATACACAACAGACTACACTTAAAATAAATGAAGATGTTATAAATTTCATTTGCCCATAGATTGCTACACAGGTATCACCAATGGATGTTACGTACTTTATGCAGAAGTGTGTGAGTTGTCTCCTTGGTCCTCTTTGAGCTGTGCTAGTCAAAGTGATGTATTCAGTGCTATGCACTTGGTTACATACAATGCTTTTGACCTAAAAATTATTAAGAAAAATAAACTTCAAAATACATTAAAAATATGATATCTCTCTGTGTTTAAGTGCTGAAAGTGTTGAAAGTGCTAAGCTTTTCTTAAAGAATGATCTTTCACAGTACCTATCTAGTGAAGTGTTGCTTATAAAGCAGTTTTGCATCTTTGCAGACTTCAGCTTTTGATTGGTAGCTACATTATCGTTACACTTTCATCATTAAAATAGTGAAGGGCAACAAGGTTTTCAGATTTTTCCATAAGTATGCAAAGCTTCGGTTTTCCAATCTCATCAAAGGATGTCAGAAAACTTTGAAAACATCAGTTCTCTGTTTTGTCCTATAGTCTGAAGCACAAAGTACTAAATTTTTGTCAGGTAAAGAGAGACACAGGGATATAATGACTTACATAAGTTTGTACCTAGGCCCAGGACTGAACCTTTTAGTCAAACAGCTAAAACTCTTGTGCTCAATATTGTCTGTGTTGTCTTGAAGTTCTATATTCTGTTATCTTTATGTATGGACAACACATTCATTAAACTTCATCTGTATTAAAACAAGCAAACAGAAACACAGCAAAAAAAGCCACCCAAAACTCCATAAGAATAGAGATTTTAGAAAATGTAAAGCTAAATGATTACAACTGATCTTTGCTAATTTTTGAAACTCCATCTGGAAGAAATGTAAAATGCAACTTACAGTTTTCCTGTGGATCTGAGCACAGAAGGATGGTCTTCTGCTGCAGTGGTCCATGTGGAGAAACTTGAACTTTCATGAAAAACAATTTCCCTGAGCACTTCTAGCAAATTAAACTAGCATTTCGATTTCTTGAGAAAATACAGCCTATTTCCTTCTGTAATTATCTCATTGCTAGAATATTTTTAAGATGGGATGTGAGATGCTGCTATTAGTCAGGCAAACTGTTTGAGAGTGATTCAGATGTATTTTACCAAGTACAAATGGCAAAAAAGAAGCAGGTTCCTCTTACTGAAGTTCCAGCCTCTGCATGCCCTGTGGAAACACTGGTTATTACCAGGCTGTGCAGGATAAATTCAGTCGGGCTAGTGCTCATAGCAAAGCAAAATTCCAGTAAAAAGGGGATCAACACTAACTTCTGTGGAGGCTGGAAGACAGTCATTCCAGCAGGGTGGAAAACCAGCTACTGGTTCCTTATTATTAAGGTAGATACATGAATACTGCAAGGGCGGGTGAGTTCCAGCTGCTGGACACCTTGTGTGTTGGCCTACACTACTTCACATTAGGAGATGGTTGAGATAAGAAAGTAAAAAATGCAAAGAAAGGATTAGGAGCCTTGTTTGGCCCAAGCAATCATACACTGCAGTAATTAATATCTATTCCAGTATACAGACACCTCTCTAATAGTTCCAGATCACAATGAGAGCACTGGACAGCCCTGGCTTAAGAGGCTCACTTGTTCCAGATGCTTTGGAAAATGTCCAATCCTATCTACCCCCAGCTGCTGTTACCCTCAGGAGTACTATTGAGGACTCTGGATATGTCTTGCTCTGAGTTGCCAAGAGGCACTGCTCTCCCTTGTGATTGGCGGCCAGCCAGGCACACATCCCAGAGCAAATTCCAGCCCAGTATTCCAGAGCTGAGAGTTACATCTCTGCGTGCAGGACTGTCAGCACCTGGACCCGCATGTTGGAGCTGCACCTTCCTCTCCAAGGATGCATTGTATTTCTTCTGCCTCATCTTCTTGTTTCCTTTCAGGGCAGACTTTTATCTTCACGTGTGGCTCTTTACAGGAGGCAAACATGCTCATTCTCAGCAGTTCACGTGTGCATTTCACCTGTGATGCAAGCAGCTGTGCAAGGACAGTGTGGAGCACCAGGAGAAAAAGGAGATCTCTGTGCAGTCTTTTTTCTTGGAAGGTGGGCTAACGTGAGAGTGAAGATCTCAAAACTGTCTCAGCCAAAGCATGGGATTTTTAACTTCCAGGGGTATGTAGTTTTGACTGTTCTTCAGAAGAGTGCATTTCAGAATAGCAGAGTCTGAGGCAAAAATGTCTGGAGTCTAACTTCGTTAACAGCCTCTTCCATAATTGTATTGACCACAAGTCTGTGGCTAAGTGCATCTAAGGTCTCATTGCACTTACCAAGCCTTGTGTTTCAGCCAACAACCATAAAGCAACCCCTTGATACCAATCACATATAAGTCACTTTATTTGGGGCATTTACAGTGTCACTAAAGCCAGTATAATGTTGATGCTTCTGGAGTCAAGCTGCTTAGCATCAAAAAAATATTTCCTGGCATTGTTCATCTTAGGACTTGTGCTCATTATGAAGAAGTTCACAGCTGAGCTCTATTCTTTGACTCTTTGTTCCAGATGTACCAATTGTCATTGCATCAGAGCTTCATGTTTGAAGAACTTGGTGGTAGTGACTTTTCTAACAACTTCTATAGCAGGGCAGTGAAGGAAAACGAATGGGTTTAAATTCTGTCTGTGTAGCCCAAGTCCTCTGTCCTACCATATTGAAAACATAAAAATCTCAGCTTTCTTAGTTTTAATCTGAGTTATGGAAAAATTGTCTCCATTTTGCACCTGGGGAAACAAGGTATGGAAAGGCTGGATGACCTTGACAGTCATGGGAAGAAAATCAGTGGCTGAAGTAGCAACCAAAAAGAGGTGTTCAGAGTTCCAGTGGTTCCCTTCTCCTGTGCTTCATGATTAGACCATTCTGAATAAGAACTGCATGCATTTGTTCTTGAAAACACCCTGCTAATTTCTAGGTATTTTAAAATTACTAGGAGTATCTTTGGGAAAAATTTGCTTACTTTCTCAGCAATATAGTTTATTTCTCCAGACAACTCTGGGTATTATAAAATGAATACTTACTTGGAAAGAAGGATAGGGCTTTCGAAGACAGGAAACTCATTCTATCTTCAGAGGTGAAGCTTTAGGGAGTTTTCCTTCTCTTGCAATATGGAATACTTGTACATTTGAAAAATGTTTTAGATGGTGGATGATCTTTCTTAAGGTGGACCCACCCCTCACATACTCCTACAAATTCTTAAACCCTCATCAAACTTAGGAGAGTCAAAAGTTTGTTTCAAAAAGGGAAGAGATAAATTTGGAATTTAAGAGTGTTGCAAAAGTTATCTCTTAACATATGATGATGTTATCTAAAAAATGTTAGATATTTCTTTGTATTCACTAAGAAAAGGTAAAACGTTGTTAATTCCCACATGATAGCTCTGGCAATGCAACACTTAAGAATCTGTAAAATTTCAGCTCCTTTAGCTTTAAAGTTTTTATTCTTTACTATTTTCTGTATTTTGTGCTCACTTTCACACAATTTCATTTGAATGGGCTTCCGTTCCTTTTGCAACCTCCTTTATTCATTTACCACTTTGGCAAAAGTACAGATTACATATCTAATCTCATATGTTGCTTGACTGCTTGAAGGAGAATAGAGCTGAGTGACTCAGCCTTCCTGCTTCCAGGAGTTCCCCACCCTCCTCTTCCCCGGAGGGGGCCAATGGGTACCTACCACCTGATATCACCTCACCTGAATTTGACCAACCATAGCGGAGGCTGTGTTCAGACAAGACACATTTTACACTGCCATGCTCACTCTGTGTAGACATAGCTGAACACAGACAATAAATTCCACTCCCTTTTCCACTTCTACCTTATTTTTTTCTGATGCTGCCCTGAGCAATGCAGCTCAATACTTGTTGGTTGTTGCTGCACCTCACCCATGCCTTTGCTGGGTTTGCATTCCAGTCCAGTAAATTATATTTTTTGTTCCTCCAGGCCATTCCAAGTGATACCACACTGCGAATCGATCAAATGGGAAAATCCAGCTTAAAGGATGGGAAATTCAGCAAGTTCCAGCCTGCAGAGTTTCCTTGATATCTTGTCACTTGGATGGTGCTCCTAATAGGGGCATTCATGGCTTCTACCTGTTATCACCATCACTGGTGCAAACCCTAGGGCATTTCTGTGTTGTAAGATCCTTGAACCTCTTTCTGTTCTCTCCTTGAATGAACAGGGGAACGTGGAACCCTGGGTGCAGTCATCACCTCTCTTCAAAGAAACAGAGACAAGAAGGCAGGGTGCAAGAACCCTAGTAAAGTTAGTGTTATCAGGCACTGAACACCTGGAGGGCTCTAAAGGATATCCGTGTGTCTCGCTTGCTCCTTTGCCATTATTGCAGTGAGACAATCGAGAGCCACAGAGACAGGACTGGCCACGTCACAAAGCTTTTTACCTGTTTGTAGAGTTTTGTAGCAGGAAAGGATTCATTGAGGCCCAGCTTATCTCTTTAACAAGGATTGATACATAACAGATATGTCTGGAAATATGCTGCCACCCATGTAAGGTATGTGTTTTATTTAGCTGCTAGAAATTCTTCCAAACTTGCTTATTGATCCTGCTAGAAACAACTACTTTTAAAAGAAGTAATAATGAGCAGCTGGAAGAACAGTGAAGAGTTCCCATCAAGTCAATGTTACCTGGCTGCCTCAGTCACTGATCATACCAGGATCCATGGGAACGTGATAGACTTAATTAACCCAAAGTTCCCTGTGGACCTTGTAAGTCTCACACTGTTTTCCAGGCAATAAACAGATACATCAAAGGGACTTTGTTATATAATGAGAGCCTGCAGCATGTTCAAAACTGTCCAAAAGTGTGCATGTATAAGTACTCTGTGGTGCTTTGTGTATGCCAAGGAAGAGGAGAGCTGTTCCAGTCAGCCAGAACATTTGAGGTTAAAATGAATCTTAAAATGCAGGAATTGCAATATTATCTGTAACAGGAATGTATTCTATGCATCCATAATATGTGCACTAATCATATGTAATGAATGTACTTAGATAATAGAATATTATTTAAATAATATGAATTACCTTCACATCTATTGCCTGAAGGTTATGTGGTTTCTAGAGTCACTCTAGAAATGGTGTGTTCCCTTGAAAAATCTTGCACTGCTTTTGGGCTACTCCATAGCAGATGAGTCTCTACAGATGTACTTGCCATGGCAGCTCAGTTCCTATTCCTTGTTCCAAAGGGGTCTCCAAAGGATGGCTGCCGTTCTTCCCTTCAGTGTAAGGTTCTAGGCAATTTTCTGTATTGTCCCTTGTGCCTGCAGCTATGAACATGGTCTTTTCTCTGTATGTGTGGCAGCCTACAGTTCTTAGTGACTTACAGGGATTTTCAACTCAGAGACTCTGTATTCCTCACTTATATGTGCAAGGCACAGGAATGAGCTAAAGAGGTAAGTTTGAAGACGGAGAAAAGTCAGAACACTAGGGGTGCTGGTTTTTGTGTGACTCCAGAGGAAATATTATCTCCAAAAAAACCCTAGCACAAAGTATTAGGGATTGCAGGTGATGCTGCAGATGGGTACTCGGGTGCACAACACTCCATTTGGGTTAGTGATCAGGTTGCTGGTTGTGCAGGATCATTAGAACTCCCAGGTCACTGTCATTGCAGGAGTGAGGATGTTAGCTGATGATGTCCTGGCCAATGTCCAGCGAGGTAATTACACTCTACAGCCCAAGCTCTTCTCAGAATTTCAATCAGATGCAGCTTTTTTCACCATCTTGAACTGCTTTGTGCTCTGACTGCTAATACCCTGGTGTGGCTGATTTTGTGTAGGCAAGGGCCTGGGAGAGTATTTACTGGAGTCCCCCAGTCTGAAGGAGGGCCAGTTGTTAAGGTAATTTCTGACTGTTATTTAGATGGTGTAAAAACGGAACCCAGAAAATCATTGTTTTCACAGAGGCAGAGTTAATATTAACAATTAGAAACATAGTCTTTGTATCCAGTGGTTTTATCTTGAATGTCCTTGTGCTTGATGTTTTTTTTATACTACAATCCACAATCCACACAATCCTAAGAAAATGTCTATTTGCCCTTCCAGTATGAGTAAGGCTTAAAAACATAGACAAGTCCACACCAGCTGTTCAAAAGCCAAATGCCAAATACAAAGAGCCCCCTACTTATTACTACTTTAAAAATTGCATTCTAACTTAATCTCATAAGTGTGGTCCACGACTTTTGAGTGCTTTAAACTGAGATGGGAGAGATTCCAGGCAATCAAATGCAAGCAGTATTAATAGAAATTACATTTGTAAAGTTGACTTTTTCAAACAAAAAGGAGCAAAAATGTACCTGCAAAAGAAATGTTAAAAATTGATCACATGAGATTCTGTAGGAGCAATGCTTAGTGATGGATAAAAATATAATTCAGAGACTGGTAATGTATGTCTACTTTGATTTCAGTGTATTTTATTCAGAGTATAGAGGAGACTCCTCATAATTAAAAGGCTCAGAAGAATAGTGTATGTTACTATATTATGCAGAAGAAAAAAGAGGAAAGACCTGTTTTAATGTACAGCAAAGTTCCAGTGGAGCTTCCCTTTTCAAAAGCTGGCAATGTTTAGCTGGATGCCTCTGCTATCTCACGTACTTCTTTCTTGACATTGTGAGCCTATCCCTTATCTTCAGGCAGATATTCAGGTACCAACATGCTTCACGGGCCTTTGTGGAAATGAAAGAAGAGAAGAAGTACATAAATCAGGGTCCCTCCAGAAGCACATAACACAAATTTATTTCTCCTTCCTCTCCATACAGATGAAGTATGAGTTGGGGATATATGAAAAAACAGACAAACAAAAAACCCCCAAAAAAACACAACAAACCCCTCCTGCTCCCCTCCCCCCCCAATTGTTACAGAGTAGGTTTGGTAAGCCATTACAAACTCCTGGCTTTTTGTACCCTTCTGCTTAAAACTGCGGGTATTTCTTTTTCTTCTTTTTTCTTGTTTTGTACCCAGTGTTGCAGCACTAAGCTCACCTTAAGGCTGGAATTTATGTTTTTATCAGGAGCTGATGATACCAGATCATGCCTGCATGGCTCATCTGAATTTGCTCCATACTTTTCCTGTAGACAGGTCTGGCAAGAGTACAGATATCATTTCAATTAGTATATTGGCTTCAGTCTTTGGAAGCAGGGAAAGATATTGAGAGATTAAAACTAACTTATTTTCCTGCAGAGCACCAGTCTTCATATCACCCTTCCTGTCTCTTGAATGTTGAATTTGGCTTGTCTTTTGCATTTGTATTCCTTGAGCGGCCTTGTGTTCCCCTCATGAACTCAACCCATTTTTATAAGAACACTGTTTTCAAAGGCATATGCCTATTCAATACTAATGAAGCTCCTCTGGACTTGCATAAGTACTACTAAGAAGTAAATTTGGCTAATACCCTATCACTAGGATTAATTTTATCCTTTGAAATGGCTACTGTAATTTACTATTGACTAGTAAGTCAGAGGTGGTAAAATGATTAAATGCTTGCAAATAGCATTAATTGAACAACTGAAAACAGGATAAAAGGAGAAAGTAGCAAAGACAAAAACAATGTCTATCCCTCAACAGCTCTCTCTTTCCACACTCTTTTATGTCATGTCATTCAGGCTACGTCTTTTAGGCTTCTTCATGAATACAAGACACAACTGCTGCACGAGTTCAGCAATCACTGCAGTAAATATGACTCCACTGATACCTAGAGGTAATATATCCGACCTGATGGATATGAAATTGTGTGCCTGAGAAGATTTAAGCATGTTCTTTCTGCTTGGTACTGTGACTGGGACATCCAGTTATCATGGAGTGTTATTTGCACTCTTGGGCTGGTTGCTCCCGGCTTTTGTTGAAGATGGGATGTTCTTAAGGGTGCCATTCCCTTTGAGCCCAGAGTTCACACTGATTGTTGGTAGTGAGTAATAGGCTCATCCAGTGGCTGCTATTATGCCACAATATCCTTCCTAATTTAAGTGCAGAAAGAAACAGACTTCACTGTTTGTAGCAACAGCTGAAATGTTTGTTTTCTTTAGGCATGTTCTCACTAGTTTAAATGTTCTCATTACTGCAGCCAACTATGATGAGTTTCTGCTCATCACACTCACCTCAGATTTCATCTACCAGTTGCAGGTGTGCAAGAGACTATGACATATCTGATGTTTGTTAGAAACGTCTTTGAGACTATATGGTCCTATTTTCTCTCCTATATTTGGGACGATGTTTCCAAACGCCTCTGGTCCTCAGAAGTCAATCAACATGCTCTTAAACTTGACCTGTGAACTCCAAATGTCATAAGAAAACATATTTTCATGGAATCTGGCAGTCTTTGGATTTGAGCTGTCAGCTGATGAGTTAGAGGAAACTGAATTATTCTTCTGAGCTCTGATGGAGGATGTGTAGTTCCTTTCCTACTGTGTTCTGTTTAGTCGTATGGTACTAATTCACAAAACTGACATGCTGCTGGTGCACAGAAAATGACAAATAACGGGCACAATCTGAGCAGTGCATTGCATTGCAGACCATTCAGAAGCCTCAGGGACTCCAGACTGGAGGTATAAAAGAAATCTCCTATGAAAATCATTATAGAAAAACAGTTACCAGTGCTCCTTTTGTGTCAAGTTGATTTATTGCACATTGGTTATGCATCTGTCTGGCAACAAGCAGGGCATACGAGCAATGTTTTCTTTGCTCTTTCCAGAATCCAGCTTGCTTCACTGAGATTTGAGGAGACTTCTCAATGAGATGCTAACAGGAAGTGAAGTCTGTGTGATGAAGATATCATTACTGATGAGCTGCCAGGTAAGATTCAGCTTGAAAAAAGAGTTTGAAAACATCCTTTGTCACCCACAGGGAAATTCATGTGACTCTTTCGCGGTCAGCATCTCAAAATCCATGAGCAATGGATGCAGAAAATGAAACAAGCCAGCAATCCCAGCCACTGCTGTGCACAGCCTTTTAAAATGTTCAAGCAACGACTTCAATTTTCTGCACAATTCAAAAAGTTTCATATCTTCCACATCCACATTTAAATCACTGAACTCTGTATGTTGCAAGAAATAACCTCCTTGGCCTCACTATTTCTTTAGATTTCTAGACTATGCTGAGAGCTGCTCAGGTCTGCAATATTCATCCTGCCTTGGAGGCAAAACACAACGCTCCAACAAAGATCCCACAGATGCAGGTGAGTCCCTTTCATATGCCTTACAGCTGAACTTTAGTTGTGCTTCCACTGCAGGGAAGACATGAATTCAGGTCAAATGCTGTTGGAATACCCCACAGTTATCACCAAGCTGTACATATATAAAAAAAAATCAGACTTTGGACAAATTTTTGGAAAAATCTAAGAGCAGAATAATATAACAATAGAATCAAATAATCGTACCTGCTGCTAGACATATGTTTAATGGCCATCCATATGAAGAGGTGAATAAAATGTGGAATGAAATATTCAAACTGTCATGCATAAGATTTTAGCTTAATCAAAAGCCTACAATTATTCACTACTCATTCATTATATATCACCTGGCAATGAAGAAAGATGAAGAGCCTTAGGATATACAAGGGACATTTAACTGCATGTAACCAAACATTTGTAGTGCTTGGTTACCAGCAGCAGTACAGAATACCCTGATGGGGAAAGCTGTTGGTGTTTTGGATCAGCAGTGGCAAGACTTTGGACAGGAATGAGATGGGAAATAATGAGCAGCATCAGAGCAACAGCAGTGATCATGCTGAGCAGTGTTGCAGAAAGCAATGGGGCATGTTGCATGGGCTTAGCTCACCAGCAACTCTGCACAGGCATTCTCAACCACAAGAGCTATATGAGGATGATGAATACCTTGTTTGCTAGTATCAGAACACAAACCTGTTACAATAAAAACTATGGAGATAACGGGAAAGAGAAGTGTGTTGCAGCTTGATTTTGCTTTGGGGAAATAAACTGTAAGACCAATGTGCACGGCCTTGCCTGAACTTCATCTCTTTTTCCATAAAGAAGTGTAGTCCTAGATCTCTCTGAGGACTACAGTCATTCACCTAGGATTTTGGACACCTAGTAGTTTAAACATAGCTGAGGGAAAACAGCACATGCATAGCATGTTAATAGATTTTGGATGTGCTGGTGACATTTCACCTACCATCTCAACCACAGCAAAGGATGGTATTTTTCTTAGAGGAAACAGAGAGAGCAGTGACAAGCTTGCAGCAGCTTTAGGGGTGTGTGATACCAGTGCTAACCTTATCTGTGCTACTTGCAGCGTAGACACGTGCCTTTGATGTGTGCTATTTTCCAAGGTCCTATAGGTCACAGATTGAGTTTCTGTTACTGCTGTGCTATTTCACTGAAATACTTACCGAAAATAACCCCATGGCTTTCAGGCAACATATTGTCCACAGAACCTGCTGATTGCAGGAAATTAAAAAATTAAAACTGAAGCTGACAGGTCAAAATCCAACATTAATCAGCCTCTACTTGCTTAGTACTATTGCCAGGAAAAGAGATTTTACCTGAGGCTAACTTGTCAATTTTACAAGCAGGAACATCCCATGAAACAATGCTTCTATAGGGAATAGTTTGTTCTGTTTCAGTTGGTAACAAGAGCTGTAGTTTTGTTGAGACTTGTGTTAAAATACTATATCCATGACAGGGAAATTTAGAATTATAAAATTAAAAGTTCTTTATTATGTTAGTTCATCATCATAATTATTATTACATGTATATTACAAATAAATATGTATTATTTTATTCAAGCACTGAATTTTTATTTGAATTCACTTCACCTGCTGAGCATGGAAAAATTTTGGGTGTTTGGAGGGCTTTGCTGGCTGCTAAATGGGAAAGCAGTCAGAAAAGCTGGCTAATCACACTCTCTAACTGCAGTTTCATCTGCAGCATGTGTGGGGAAACCTTTCAGAGATTTTAGAAATTACATATTTTTTACCAAGCACTGACCTTTTCTAAGGCAAGCAAAAATCCTGGCAATTACACCAGGAAAAAAAAAATCACTACTGCCTATGATGCATCATATTTCTTCCCTCCTCCTACAGCTTTCATTTCTGGGAAATGCTGAGTTTCTGCTGACAGGGCTCCTATCCAGCCACTGGGGGATTTTTTTTCCTGGTGTGGTTCCCATTTCCCCTTCCTCAGGTTTGAAATGCTTGAGCAGCCCCAGTGGCTGACACTCTTCTTCTCTGGGTAGCCTTCCACTGCCAGCACTGCTTTTTGCAATGGTGTCCATCAGGAATTCTGGTATTCCATGGACCAGGCTGCTGCAGCACAGTCAGCACGTTCAGGGTGCTGCTCCATCCACGAGTGTGGAGGCTTGGCTGTTTCCTGGTTAGACTCAGAACTGGGGACAAAGCAGAACAAAAAGCTGGGTTCTGTCTCAGTAATGATTAATTAGAATATCCCTGTCAATACTAACCAGAGTTTTAACTGAATTCAAGTAATAACAACATGCTTATCTCTGGCTAGGAATGTTTTTCAACAGATTCTTCCGTGAGTTCACTGACCAGGACGTGCCTATTAGCTCACAGGACAACCCAGGCACTTTCTACTTTTGCTGCCATTAATGTTTGGTACAATTCACCCACTGCTGAAAGTAGTACGGGGGGAGATATACAAATAATTTCCTATCCATTTTTAATTTACTACATCAAGCTTTGTTGTGTCAAGTCATGACCACAGTAACCTTTCCTGAGCTAATTGAAGGTTATTTCAGTGAAAAGGGCGGCATTTTTAGAAAGGCAGACTGGTGTATTTCTGCTGTGGGACTGCATAATTTTTGACATTGTAATTAAAAAGCAATTACATTTGCACTGACACAATTTGTCATGCTGTACATCCCCAGATCAAAATCAGTTATCTCCCAATAAATTATCTCTGCCACTTCAAGATAATATTGTGAGACTGTGAGCACAAGCAGTCCAAGACAAAAGAACATGGAATATTTCCTGATTTTGCTCCTTTTCTCTGAAATATTGAACATTTCTCTGTGGCTTCAGTGCTCATTTATATCCCACAGCCCATGTGCTTGTGCCTTTCAGTTAGCTTATTTATGGGCATTTCTGATTCTGATGATTAGAAACTAGGCATAAATAGTAAAAAAATAGTGGAATTATGGCCAGATGGAATACATGTGGCACTTGAGCAGGGTTGGGGAGTTAAAGTGGCCTCTTAAGCATTATCAAATCTACGGTTATGTTTCCATGATTTCTGTGCCTAAATTTAGTATTCGGATTAGGAAATAACTCATACATTGGTAAAGAGGTCTTTAATTTGCCAGGATTGTTGTTTTTCTCTTGGTAAATTGAGATAGAGATATGCTGATGCCAGTGAGAGATTTTTGGCTTTCAGGAAAGCTGATAAGTAAAGCTTAATACACATAATTTGTACTCATAGGTATATTACTGTGTAGAAATTCTTTTTCTCAAGATGGTTGGAGTGACAAAATGTCTGGATGAGAAAAAAAAAGATCAGCTTGTTACAGTTCTGCTAAGCCAGAATATTTAGGGAATAATTAAAGGAAAAGGTTATTTTGTAATCAATTAACCATGGCTAAATAATAAGAAAGTATTCTGGTGTAAATTTGAAAAAAAATCTTGCCCACTGTAATGTGTTAATTGATGCCATGATGTTGCATTATGAAAAGTAATGCGTGAAATAGATTAAATGACAGTGAAACTTGAAAGAGAGGTTCCTTGAAACACCCCTGCAGCTGAGTATTTTGACCACAATATCCACCCACTTACGCTGGTTAGAGTAACAACTGAGTTGGTTTTAAGTAGTAGAGAATCCACTTCTCAACTTTGCCCCAGCAAACTTGTTAATATTTTCTGCAATCATTTTATTATAACTCATTAGTTATAAAGACAATAAAAGTAGGGACTGGATTTCAGTCTACCTGCGTCAGTCTAATCCAATAGTCAATATGCCACAGGGAACAGAAGATGTCTCTTTGCACTACAAGAGCAATAAAGGATGGGAGAGGGTGAAGTAAAAAGTCACAAATTCTAGCAAATGTATCATCCTGAAATGTTTACAAATGTTGATCTCTTTAATTCTCAAAAAAAAAGAGAATGAGAACTGTCGGGATTAAGAATTCCTTTCATTGGGAGAAGCTGCCCCTCCCCACAAGAGAAATTATATTTTACACAGGATACAAGAAGAATCATAGAACCACAGAATCATAGAATGAATCATAGAATGGCCTGGTATAGAAGAGACCTTAAAGATCATCTTATTTCAACTCCCATGCCATAGGCAGGGACACCTTTCACTAGATGAAGTTGCTCAGAGCTCCATCCAACTTGGCCAATATAGGCAAATTATAAATTAATTTCCATTAATGGTGTGAGGCAATCACTGGAGCAACAGTGATGGAAAGAGTGGGTGCTTCATTGCCTCATGTTATCAGAGAGCATGAGACTACTGCCTCTCGGCAAAGGTTGTGTCAGCCTAAAGCACAAGTTGAGGACATAGTAGAGGCAAGGTGTAGGATGAAAATAAAAAGCTGTAGTATTCATAAAATCAGATTAGATATCATGATAACCCTTATGATCTTAAAATTGTAAAATATCAGTTTACTATTCCACCCATTCAGGCAGCATTCGCCCAGTGTCACATAGCAAGTCCCAGCAGCCCTAGAAATTAATCTCTGTCCACACAGTGCATTCAACACAGGTACAACTCAAAGAAAACTTGTAGTTGTTCAATAAAAAAAAGACTCAAGCATCCCAGGACCTGCTTAAACTTACCAAGCCATATGTTATTATTTTACTTGGTCATGTGAAACAGCCCTGTTACTCATAAAAGTTATGCATGTCTGATAAAAACTTGTGGAAACTGCAATTGTCTTCCTGCTTCCTATTTTTAGTAATATTTTTAGGATAAGGAATGAGCTATTATCCATATAATGATTTTGTTTATTTCTATAATTTATCTCTGCCTAGACCACTCTTAGTCTTCATATTTCCCTACTGTAAACCAAACATACAGCCACACACTGATGTTGTTGAAAATCTGACTTGGGGAAGCAAAGCTGGCTCCTTCTGGTCACCTAATGTTGTATGTAGCATATTATAGCACAGTTATGGCTCTGCACAGGGCCTCATCATCAAGAAGTTTATCATCTGTCCCAAGGCAGCTCCAACTGAATGTTTAGTGAGTTACACATCCCCTCTTCTTCTGACCCACAGAGAACAAAATTTTGCTGATGTTCTCAGACAAGAGGCCTTGTATTCATTCCCCAGAGGTTCAGACCTCAGCTGCAGAGGTCCCAGGTCTAATTACAATGCAGTGCTATTGATTTGATTAGTATTTCAAGAAGAGTAGAAACGGAAAAATGTTTTTCCCCAGAGTTTGTCACAGTCCTGTGCAAACCATTAGCATAACTCTCCTCTCTGGCTCATTTCTGGATTTTCAATTTCAATGAGAGAAAAAAGCCCCACTTTTAAGCTACCCTTTAAGCTATTTAAGGTGTTAATATAATTTATACCTGTTGCATTTTTACTCTACTAGGCAATAGGAAAGAAATTGTAAGATTTTTTTCCATGGTAGCATCAGGAAATTTTGACTGTGCTTCTTTAACTAAATTGGCAAAAAAGCCAAAAATCTAAGCAAGTATTGCATGTGTACAAAAAGAAAACCCTAAAACAAGCAAATGTGGTCTCAGTCTTGGAAATTCAGGTAGTCAACAGAAAAAAATACATGAAACAGAATCAGCAGACTAATAACAATTTTTTTCTCTATCAGAATGCAGATTTTCTAATTGACTGCATTTGATATGCTTAAAAGACTTCATTATCACACAGTCAGTTCCTGAAATGGTCAGCAAATTTTATAATTGTGGTACTCAGAAAATGGATTGTGAAATCATAATTTTTAAATATTTTGGCAAAACCTTTCATCTGCAGTGTGTGAGAGGATGTTTGGATGTCCTTTTCTGTTTCAGAATATTTCTCACAGGGAAATATGTTTGAGATTCACTTGATGCAATTTTATAGCTACCTGGAAGCTACTTTTATAAATTTGAGCTAATAATGTAGGCAACTTTCACAGTGAGTGGAGAGAGAGAGAAGAAGCTTCTGTTGGAGTGCACCCCTACTGTCCTATGCTCACTACTGCAGAGCAGGATAACCGTCTTAAGTATTTAGTATGGATTTTAACCCTCTCTGCTCTACTGCCCCTCAATGCACACCCAAACCCCGGCAGTGAAAGGCATCAGGGTTAAGTAGCTGTACTGCTGTAAAATGTGCTGGTGTGGAGCAGACACTGTGAGATGTGCTTCTTTGGTCATCTGATTTGGGCAAGCAGTGCCACACAAGAAAGGTGGAACAGTGAGCAGGGAGCTGCTCTCTCCCTCTACGCAATGCAGTGGTGAAAATAAACATACACTTCAAACTAAAAATGTTGGGGGGGTTGTGGTTTTTTTGTAGGTTTTTGTTGTTTGGGGGTTTTTTTTGGGGGGGTGTTTGTTTGTTTGTTTGTTTGTTTGTTGTTTTGGATTTTCTTTTTCAGTTAGATAGAAGATTTTTTTTTTCAAGCAAGGAAAAAAAATATCATCCCAGACTATTTGCCTTTCATCAGGAATTTCATGAAACATTTCTGTTGGCAAAGTAGAGGGATGTTGCTGCAAGACAAAGGAGCAAATTAGAAAGGCTGCCTGAGGACTACCTAGGCCTGAACAACTCTCTGTGGCTCTGTCAAGTGCTGAATTCAGCCCTTTAGCTTTGAGGGCAGGTAGATATACACCCTATGGTCATAAGTATGTAGGCAGTATAATCATTATGATCCAACCACACAGCTAGATCTTTTCTGTATCTGTTTCTTCTTCCTCTGCAGCCCCTGTTACATTTACTGAGGTTTTGCTTCTGCCACTCAGCCATACTATTTGTTTTTATCCTTTCACCAGCCGTCATGTTTTATATGCAAAGCATTTTCTTTGGATCGGCCAGTGCATTACTCCTTTCAAGCTGTTTAATAGAAAGTATCAGCCTCTTTAATTGTTGTCTTAAGCCTGTAAATGATACTGCTGTTAAGAGAGAGTTTCTGAGATGCAACCTGTTTGCGGGTCTCCTACCTGAAGGCTTGCTAATCTCATTTTTCTGTTTTTTCTACTGAAGAAAGACAATGTCTGAGGGTCACTATACTGAGTATCAGGGAGTCTTCCCAGGTACATGCATGAAAGGTAGCCCAAATAAAGCAAGGGGAAGCTTCTGCCTCATACTGATAAACACCGCAGTGCTGCTACTACATCAGGTTCCACCCAAAACCCTATTGCCAGTGTCCAGGGGGACTGAGACCCACTGCCCAATATGATGTCAATACACATATAAATGAAATCAAAACTCCTTCTCCAAAGACTTTTCCTCATAGATTGTATTACAGTGTTCAAGGACAGGTTAGATGGGGCTTTGAGCATCCTAGTCTAGTGGAAGGTGTTCCTGCCCACGGCAAGGGGTTTGGAACTATGTGACCTTCAAGGCCCCTTTCAACCCAAACCATTCTATAATTATATGAAATCAAACATAAGTCCAAGAGATGGCTATCAGGGAGAACAAATATTTCTGTATGTTATATGTTACCTAATCTCGTAAGTTTAATAATTGCAGGTTCTTGTCAGGTTAAGTGCATCAAAGACTGGGAGAGCAGCAATGCTGTCATGATAGGGTCATAGCTTTCCCAGTGCTGTGTGGTTCTGGGAGTGCATAATGTTGATATCACCTTATCACACAACAACTCAGATTCCTCTTGTGTTTCTGGGCAGTGCTCTTTGGTGGTGTTTGCTGTGGGCCTGGGGCACAAGCCAGTCCATTTACCTTGAGCAAATTATGACAGAGTTAGCTTTCTCAGAGTGGAAGCACATTTTCAAAATTCAACCTTTATCAAACTATATTCAGAAACATTTCTTCCCTGTAGGGGGAAAAATGTATAGATTATTTTTCCTTTTATTTAGTTCTCTGTGAATTTGGGACAGTTTAGTTTGTATTGGTTTGGGAGATTTTTTGGTTTATAAATTTTAAGCAGAGCAATAGGACTTGAAAGTATACTTGTCTGGTAGGGTATGTCTGCACAGCATTTCCAATGCGTGATCATGCATAATAAAAATGTTTGTTGGAAAAGAGCTTGCTCGTGTTCTTCCATGTATATAATCTGAGCAGCACAGACTTGCCAGCCACCTGTGTTACAAAGCCATCACTTATCCCAGCACAGTTGCCCACATTAAGTGTGTACCTCAGCTTCCAAAAATACAATATGCTTCTTAGTATCTTACTACTTAACCACTGATAAGAATAATCATCTTTCTTAATTATTATGACCAAGAACAACATATATATATATATATATATATGGATGTCTGTAATCAAGGTAAAGACTCAGGATGTTTTCCTTCCAGCCACCTACAAAGACAATGACAGATGGAGAGTATAGTCTGGGAAGGATGTGCTGTGTGACCTTTCTCTGCTTTCCTGGGCAAGTGTGTGTAGTGTTTCATACAATTAATGAATTTCTGAATTATTTTTAGAAAGTGGTTTATTTCCTTCTTTCTTGACTTCCAGAGTTTAAGTAGTATGTGAAACTGAATTAACAACATTTACTATCAACAATTTTATTATAGATCTTGATTTTACAGTTGATATTTTATATTACAAGAGAAGAGGTACAAAAGTGAGAATGAAGACAAACTCTTGACTGATAGTCAGAAGTAACCTATTGGAAGTATTGGTATGTGTCTGCGTTGATCCCTCTAAGTAGTTACATAACAGTGCAAATAAAAATACATTTCACTTAATGTAAAAATTATGGGTGAGGTCTTGGGTGTGTCCAGCCATACTCAGTGCAGGCCCTCTATTGCTCTTGCAGAGAAGAGGTTTATGTAGAGATGTTAGAAATTACACCAGCTTGTGTAGCTCCATAAACATGCTTTGCACTCTGGGTAGTCACTAAAACATATGGTGTTATAACCTTCTGCCTGTGGGATCATGGAAACCTCAGTCTGCCTAACAGATTGGCAACTGCTGGTGACATTGGCACCTCAGCACTAGCAGCATCTCTGTAGCAAAGCCTGCTCTGTTCTCTGAGCGTCACTGGCACTGCACAAAGGCACTACAACCGCGGCCACAAATTGGCCTCAGATATTTGTTATAAACACTGCATTTGACTATGTATATGAGACCAGTAAAACAGAAATCAAAGGAAATCAATGGAACCTGCCGTTTCAGTGTACTACAGTGAGTCTGTGCTTGTGAATTATACACCACAAGGCATCACCTTTCACCTCAGAAACTGAGGTCAAGAGAGACTCCTTATTGTGGCAACTGTTTGATGTTTGTTTCTATTCCAGTGGATGCCCAAGTTGTGGCCTGAGGGACCTTTTATGAAAGTTGGAAGGCTTGCACTTACTGCTATATTAAGAACAAAACGTAATCTGAACTGCAATGGAGTTTCCAGTAGGATTTAATGGGGCTCTCTGAGTCAGTCTCACTATTTTCTCTCCCAGTTACACACTCAGCAGTTCTTACAGATGCTGGCAACCCTTTGAGTGGTTTCTGGTCTTTTCTTGGCTCAGCTCAGCCCAGCTGTCTCCCCACCAGCTGCTTACTGTGATACCCACTAAAAGGTAAGAACCACTCTGCCTCTTCCATTGCTTGCTTTACCTGCTCAGAGGTGTCACAGTCCCTGGGGAGAAACATGATTAATATCCTGTGCCACTGGGCAATGTTCCCCTTTGGGGAATGTTCCACCAGGGCATGCATAGCATACCCTGATCATTTCCCACCCAGCCTTCCAGCAGGGAGGAAGCTGAGTGCGATCTGGGCAAATTCTGCCTCTGCTGGAAAGTCTCTGTCTTCTCTATGGATGCCCTAGAGAATTCCTGTTCTCTGCCTCTGGAGAGTTGTACAGGAGTGAGCGAACTAGGGCAAAGCTAGATATGTTCAGCTAAGTTGCTGAACACGGCCCTGGCCCTTCTGAAATAGTATATTTGAATGTGTGTGTGTACAGTGTCACACCTTAAGTATCATCTCCTGCTATAACTGCCTGTTAGTATCACAGCAAGGATTTCTGGTTATGGACTGGGTACACACCACGCTACTATTTATCACTCTAAGCTATGTAGCCACATCTTTTCCAGCTTTACACACAAATGATGAAAATCTTCAGTATCGTGGAGGCCACCCTTTCATGGAACTGCCGTGCTGTTGGTGCAAAGTCTGCAGTCTGTGTGGTCAGGGTTATGCACACACTGAAGGAGCTGAACTGGCCTGAGATAAAACACAAAAACAAACAAATATTTAGTAATCACTTTGCAAGTACAACAGAATAATTTCACAGTTAAATGCAATATGAAAGTCAAAGTGCAGGTTACACCTGTGTTTATCAAGCAGATATCTTTCTGTTGTGCCTTTTGCAATCGGATATGTCTGTCACGTATTGGCCTCATAAGCCACCAGCGTGCCTGTAGCAAATGTGGATAGAGCCTTCCCAAATCTTCGTTCACGAAGCCTAGCCATGAGATGATCTTTCTTAGGGTAATTCTCTTTGATCTTGCTGCAGAAATGTAACTTTGGTGTTTATAGGGACAGGAGCAAGTTGGTACAAAACAAAGTAGGATCTGACCTCACAGCATGTCAGCTATGCTGCAATATCAAAAATAATTATGAAAAAGAAGTAAGATCTCTTGCACAGACTGCAGAGCTGCTGCCATGCTGGAAGTTCACCACCTCGCTTACTCACTGGTAACCCCAATGCTACAACATAAAGTTCTTGCTATCAATGTCAGATATGATTAGATTTTTTGCTAATACATCCAGTAAATCTATTTTTTGGAGTTACTTCTGGAAGACACTGTAGACATGGACAAAGGCAAGAGAAAATGATCAGCATCAGCTGCTATGTGGCATGGAAAGCCAGATACAGACCCAACAGTTCTGTTTGCCATGACTCCAGGGGAGTGAAGCTAACTTACAAGGTCTATCCTGAAGTTTTTCTGTACCTGTCAATTTCTTATTTTATTATTGCCATGAATATAAAATAGTAAAATTAATTATCTGTGTTGCTCTTACACAGTTGTTTATATATATGTTACTTAAGCTCTGACAGAAAGCCCTACTTGTTAGCTTACCTTAAAAAGTGAGTTGTGAGGCACAGAAATGAGTGTGTCAGGCTTCAACTTGTGCTAAGCCATGAAGGATATAAGCTACTATATATTTCCTCTTCCTCCCTGGCCCCTTAGCTTATTTCATAATAGGCTAAAATAATCTGTACCAACTTAAAGTTCCTGGGAGTATTTGTTAAAGCCTACATTTACCCAAAGAGAAAATGAGCACATGATTTGGCAGATTTATGCACCACACCAGTGATAATTTTTTCACTGTGTGCAAAGCACCCACTAATCAGGTTCAGCAACACTCGGTGTTGAGGTTTTGCTGGCACTTTTCCTCCTGTCAGCAGAAATTTTAAACTCGATTGCTTCGTGGTCACTGTGGCCAAGATGGCCACCAATCTCCACTTCGCTCATGAGATCCACTCTGTTGACAAGCAGCAGATCAAAGAAGACATCTTTCCAAGTCGGTTACCTTAGGACTTGTATAACAAGGTAACTCACCTAGTTGATCAAAGGAAGCCAGCTGATGGAATCTTTTTGGATTTCAGTAAAGCTTTTGATACCGTCTCTCACAGGATCATTCTGGACAAAGTGTCCAGCACACAGCTGGATAAACACATCATGTGGTGGGTGAGCAATTGGCTCATAGGTTGAGCACAGAGGGTAATAGTGAATAGGGTAACATCACACTGGCCACCTGTCACTAGTGGGGTTCCACAGGGCTCCGTCCTGGGCCCTGTGCTCTTCAATATCTTCATAAATAACTTGGATGCAGGACTGGAAGGGATACTAAGCAAGTTTGCACATGACATAAAACTGGGAGGAGCTGTTGACTCCCTTGAAGGCAGGGAGGCCCTGCAGAGGGACCTCAGTAAATTAGAGGACTGGGCAATCACAAACCATAGGAAGTTCAACAAGGGCAAGTGCCAGATTCTGTGCCTGGGATGGGGCAACCCTGAATGCATGTACAGACTGAGGAATGAGATGCTGGGAAGCAGTGCTGCAGAAAGGGACCTGGGGATCCTGATCAAGGCAAGTTGAATATGAGTCAGCAGTGCCCTGGCAGCCAGGAGGGCCAACCATGTCCTGGGGGTCATCAGGCAAAGCATTGCCAGCAGGTCAAGGGAGGGGACTGTCCTGCTCTGCTCAGCACTGGTGTGACCTCACCTTGAATATTGTGGCAGTTTTGGGTACCACAATATAAGAAAGGTATTAAGCTCTTCGAGAGTGTCCAAAGGAGGGCAACAAAGATGGTGAAGGGCCTTGAGGGGAAACTGTATGAGGAGGGGCTGAGGTCACTTGGTCTGTTCAGCCTGGAGAAGAGGAGTCTTAGGAAAGACCTCACTGCAGTTACAACTTCCTTGTGAGGTGAAGAGGAGGGCCAGGCACTGATCTATTCTCTGTGGTGACCAGTGACAGGACCTGAGGGAATGACCTGAAGCTGTGTCAGGGGAGGTTTAGGTTGGATATTAGAAAAGTGTTCTTTACCCAGAGGGTGGCTGGGCATTGGAACAGGATCCCCAGGGAAGTGGTCACAGCCTCAAGCCTGTCAGAGTTCAAGAAGTGTTTGGACAATACTCTCAGGTACATGGTGTGACTTTTCAGGATGGTCTTGTGCAGGGCCAGGAGTTGGACTCAATATCCTTGTAGGTCACTTCCAACTCAGCATATTCTGTCATTCTGTAATGCCCAAACGGGAATATATTGCTCTGCCCTCAAAATTAAAGTCCTACCATTTGTCTTCTTTGCAGACCAATTTTTCCTTCCTTAAAACTTTTACCACAAACTCAGTCATTTATAGAAATGTGTGTTTACTTTGGAAATGTTCTTATCCAAATATGAGTCCTTGACACTGAAAAGCTGTTCCTGACAGATAAGACATAAGTAATATTGAACCTTTTCTGCTTTTCTAAAGAACAATTTCAATCTCTGTGAAGGTCTCTGAACCTACACAGAGGGATAAAGGATCTCAGACTTTTGTATTTCCTCAGCAGGCAGATGAAGATTTCAGGCAAGTCAGGACTTGGGCTGGTGTTTCCCAGACTCCTGGTTTTTTTCTCCTGACAATATTATAGTAATTATTAATGCTTATCATTTCTCATGCCTCATTCTCTGACAAAGCAAATGGACAGAAACAAGCTCAAACCAAAGAGAAGGAAGTAAGGATCATCCTTGGCACCCTGCACTAGCTGTATGCAGCAGGGAGGAAAGCTGCCCGTTTGTTTTGGATTATTTTAGGTAGAAGCCTGGTCAGATGAAAATCTGGAGGCTGGATTGGTCCTTTCCTGAAAGCAACATGCTCATTGGGAAGTGCAGGACAGAGAGCAAGACCCAGACCCAGCCAACACCAGGGCTGAGCCCAGCTGAAAGCCCCTGAGAAGGACACAGCTACGTTGGAGGGATGTCATGACAGTAAGGGGAAAGTCTGCTTTCATTTCTTGTAAACCTATATTAAGTCAAGAGGTAGATGCAATATTAATTCTATATCAGAAAGTTGTCACAGATAAGAGTGGGTAATTACCTGTAATTATCTTCACAGATGATCTTAAAGTTTCGCTCTTCCAAGATGTTTTTCAACCTCTGAATGGAATGACCTGAGCAGGATTCACTGCAAAGAGAAGACTTTCATTACTTGTGTTCCTTGTGTGTACAAAAAGCTCAGCTAGATTCCACACTATGTCACTGCTTTATTACAGGTAAGGTTCTTTAAAGGCTTCTTTGCTAATGTGCTGTAAAGTCCATTGGGTTCATGGAGCTTTGGCTACCATTGGGCCTTTGCTAGTATGAACTGTGTGATGTTCAGCTGTGAATCTTGCATGAGAACTCTGGGCAGGAAGACGTCTGTGGGAAATAACTCAGTTCCATTCACAGTTCAGTGTGTTTTACAACTGTTCTAGAGCTGCAGAT
The DNA here is from genome assembly GCF_001604755.1 of Lepidothrix coronata. Lineage (NCBI taxonomy): Eukaryota > Metazoa > Chordata > Aves > Passeriformes > Pipridae > Lepidothrix > Lepidothrix coronata. The sequence goes on from NW_016690180.1 coordinate 19,037,103, forward strand.
GGCTTCCATCCACAGGAGCACAATATAAGGCTCATTCAAATCCGTGGAAGGACAAAAGGATCAAGTCCTCTGTGTGATATGGCCAATCACAAAAATCAGCAGCTAAGTCCCGAGTAGGAAGTAAGATAGGTGGAAACAGATAGAAAACATGGGAGGAAGCAGGCTATGAGCACTGTCTGTCTGATGTAAAGATTACTCAATGTGCTTTTCTTCAGCAAAGCTCTATCCAATGGACCACATGAGTAAGCCTGGTGTGCTGACCACAGCACAAGTGCACACCTGTGAGCTGTGGCAGATATGTCAGCTTGTGTGGCAAAGAGACCCTTCTGGGTGTTTGGACTAGGGGAGGGGCTGCAACACTGGTGCTGGTACTGTGTCAGACAGTGAGGCTGTCTGAGCAAGGGTCTCTGCTGGGTCCACACTCCTTCCCAAGTTGCACTGCATCATCACAGCCTACTTCCTGACCCACAGCACCAAAACTGATGTTTCTGTCATGGAGATCCTTAAGAATGGGAGAAACTGTGTCAGTGCATTATAACCATGAGAGCTAGAGAACTGTCTCTGAAGTTGGAGTCGAAGGCACTGAACTTTATGCTTAGTGCTTGAAATGTGGTAGATCTGCAAATGAATCTGATTGGGATGAAAAAGATCACTGAGAAAGGCTCAGATGTGATTCATAGCACTGTTCTGCTATGAATAATTCTATGGGAAGTATTTAAGCTATAAATTTGTTATTATAAATCACAAAATTATTTAGGTTGGCAGGGACTGCTTAAGATCATCGCATTAGTTAAACTAATATCAGCTAGAGCAGTTGCTCAGGACCCAGTTATGTTTTGAGTATGTCCACAGATGAAGATGCTACAGCATCTCTGAGAAACCTATTCCAGCATTCAAAATTATTTTCTCAAAAATAGCCATGCTCAGCTTAATTATACTATTCCTTTGGACAAACGTATTTTCCAGCTGTTCACCCTTGCAAACGTAGCCTGCTCTCTGACTTCAGTGCTGCAACCATACCAAAGATCTGTAGAGCTCAGTGGGGTTGAAAGGAATTTAAAGGTCATGGGACCTCTTGAAAGCAAGGAAAATGTAACTGTGCCTTAGCCATAACTGTTCAGCAGTACCTACAAAAAACCCGAAAGGAAACAACAGTACTAACGTTATTTTTTCCAGTAAAGTAAGCAGCTTAGGAGGGTAGATGTAGAGTAGGTTTCATGAGTTTAAGGCAGTGTCACTGTCAGACCTAGCTGTGCTGTTTACCTTTCATATGCTGCTCATTGTTGTGTACCGGCACGACTTACCTTTGAGGTCCGCCAATGTCATGCATTACCCAAATGTGCACTTCAGAGACTTTATCTGGATTTAGATTAAAGACCTCAATACTTCCAAAGATGCTGTAAGGATGGGACATGAAACAGCAAAACATTCTCAGTTATCTGAGAAAGATGTACAGAGTATGCTCCCCAAATATTAGTGCTTATTAGTGTTGCTATTATTGTCATTGAAAGAACATTATCCCACCAATGGATTTTCATAGACTATTTAATTGTCTTATGGTAAAATATTTTCTCCCCATTCTTATCTCACTTTCAGGAGAACTCTCGAAACTGTCTGCAGACAGAAACAAGCTGAGGTTTCGCCATCTTTAGTGCCTCTTCTCCTGTTTAGTTTCTTGGCTATTGATTTGGTTTGGTGCCAGGGACATGAACATGGCTGTTCCCCCAACCAGCATATTCTTCATCTTTCAATATTATTCAAGACTGCCCTTCCAGCCAGGTACCTCCAGGATGCACTGTCTGTGCCAGTAGTTTAGACCCATATGTGAGTTTTCCAAAACCCATTCTGCACTAGGACTCACTGGCAAAGGCACCCTCACCAGCATGCAGGCCCCACAGAAATATGGATGGTTGCATGGTGAGTGAATACCTGGTGCTTCTGAAAGCTCCAGCTTCTATTGATCCATTGAGCATCACTTGAACCACACCACATGCTGCTTCTGCAAACTGAACAGAATCAGTGGGCATTATACTCTGACACTACATCCAGTGCCACATCAGACTTGGGGCTGGTAGAAATTACTGTAACTTCGTTGATGTCATCAGAACTGTCTAATACAAGTAGAGGATCCAGCCAATACTGTTGCAGAAAAAAAAGCCTCTAAAGGCTACATCGAAACTGTGATAAAGCCTCATCAGCCAGCTGTGAATTGACTGAGGTTGCATGGGACCAGTCAAGGAGTCAAAGGAGTACAGCAACTTTGCTGTCACTGCTGGTTTCAGTTTTTATGGGGCTTTCCAGAGCCCCAGCAGCTACAGCTGTCCGTAGTAACTCGGAATAATCCTCAGACTGCTTTAGCTCAGGCAGTGAGGATGACCCAGAACAGAGATACTACTAGTTTAAGGACGTACAAATCATCACATATTCATTTTCTTGTGACTCATGCTCTGTGTTCTTTTGTGGCTTGGGAATTTTTTCCCTAGATATTTTAGCAAAGCTCATCACAGAGTTTTGTTTGATTTGATTTTTAAATTACTGGGTTATATAATCACTGCTCTTTTATTCTTTAAAACTCATGGCCAAATATTTAAAGACTACTAAATTTTATAAAGTACCTACTCTAGATATATAATCTATTGTTAAAACAAACAATTTTTAAAAAGCTTAATGCAGGTGACTATACTTATCAGACCTTACAAGTCCTCTTAAACAATGTGGCTCAACCTCAGATCTTGAGAGCTCTGAATTTACAGGGAAGTTTCATTATGTCTAACTTTCTAATGTAACGAGTTTTCGTAGATCTTAAATTTATTTGGGTTAGGAAGCCTGCAGTTGAGATACCTGACTCTGTATGGTGGTTTTATCCCTCCCAGACTTTGGAACCAGGGAGAATTAATGAGAACATAGAAATTGTTTTGGCATTGGAAAAATTATGCACACTAGTTTCCCCACAAACCAATTAGTTATTTTACAGTGAGTAGACTTTTTTTTTATGTACATGAGAGCTGAAGCATACAGGAATGCTTGTTTTCCACCTGGGCAGTCATCTACTAAATAGTCATACCAAGAGTGAAGTCTTGAGAGACATGTAAAATTAAAGTGATACAGGACATCAGGTTTTTTTCTGGCCGTTTTTTCCTGTAAAGTGCTGATTCAACAAAGCCAGGCTAATTGCTTAACTGGGACTAGCAGGATCTCGTTCGTGTCACAGGAGCTGGCATGATCATATGGGTGGGGACATCACAGGAACCTTGCCAGATACAGATGTGGGAGGATGTGCTCTTCAGGTTTATGCCAGGAAGGGGCAAGGGGATTCTCAGCTGCTTTGAAAATTTCTGTGGCAATCTGGGCACTGCTCTCCACATTAGCATGCTAAAATGTATTTCACTGTACAATTTCTGTCCCATGATTTAATTAAGGTGGTGATAGTTTTAATTACAAGCATTATTTGCAGAGCTTCAGCAGTTGATCAAGGGTTGTTCTAGACGCTGGCACTCAGCCTCCATCCACAAATAAGAATGCCCAAACTACAGTGACATTAAACATCGTACATAAAATATGGAACCTTGGAAACACATATTTCCAACATCATGATTTTTAGCACCCAGAGCTAAAGCTCTTGTGAACTTCTACAATTCCGTTTTTTAAGTCCAGTCTGCAAACTCACATTTTTGGCAGTGTCAGGAACTTAATGCCTTTCAAGACTCTTGGATTCATGAAGATTTATTCTAGATCTTACCATCTTGGACGCCATTTTCCAGAACACAGAGCTGGGGTTGCTCTCACATTCACTTCGTTTTGGACAAGATTCATAGTTGATTCCTGAGAAGAAGTATGTTTATAGAATAGCTAAGGTTAGAATGAATATTGTTGCAATACTTATATGGCTTTGACAGTTGATTAACAATGGCAAAAAGATTTGCCTACTACCAAAGAAAGAAGGCTACATGAGGAAAGGGGTGCTGGAGGAAAAGGAATTTTCATGTGTTCAAAGGTCTTCCCATTTCACACTCATTTCAGGGAGGGACCTGCAGATCCTGTATGACAAATAATTCTCAGAAAACTGAGAAGGGAAAACACGTAGTCCCAAATGTGAGAAACAGGCTGGCTCTTTGACAAACACTGTCTGATTGCATTGAAAAATTAAACTTTGTCCAACATTTCCAGTAATTCTATCTCAGTTCAGAGGTTGCTAGCCATAAGCACCAATCGAGGATTCCTGCAGGCAGCAATACCCCCAGGGAACCCGAATACTGCCCCAACACTTTGACTGGCCTATGACCAGGTCCTTTTGAATGACATTCCTGTTTTGCAATTTGTACCATAGAAGCCAAAGGGATGAGTCAGGCAAACTAGGTAAAGAGGGCTAGATGTGAACTGTAATCCAAGCAGCAACTTGATGTTAAAATAACATCCAAAGTTGTGTTTTTTAAATTAACCTGAGAAATCAGTATTATTTTCAGTCTTCCATAACATGGGACAGAAATACAGTTAAGGTTTTAAACTAAATCACCAGCAAACAATGTGAAAAGGATTGTGTTTAGGTGTAGATACACAAAAGAAAATCTGTAATTCCAGTGTTTGTATTTGTTTTGCAAAAAATAGGACTTATTACCTGGGGCAGAGGGGTCTCCACACCATGAAATCCTATCAGCCATATAACCCAACAAGGTGTCCTCCAAGGTAAGGAAATTTTGATTGGATTTTGTATAACGATGAACAAGGTCATTTGTCTTGCTCCAAAACAGTGACTGTGAAATAAGGTACAATGTCTGATAAGTGATAGTTAAACCTGTAGAAAACCAAAATTTTCCTGTAGAAAACCAAAAAGTTCATGATAATGAAGTAGTTTTAGTTTTTACTAAAATGTGATGAGTTCACCCTTAGTGGGTCAGTTCTTATTTGTGCAGCCCACACTCTCATATCCAAAATATTTTTGGGTGGGGTTTTTTTTGTGGAAATGGACATGTTCATCTTGTGAAGCATTTTGAAAGAAAGGTTTTGATTAGTTCTCATAGGATATATACCCAATTTGTTATTTGTTTTTGAGCTGCACATGGAAGAGCAGCTTCTTGGAAGCAGCATCCCTCTAACAGAATGATCACATGCTCCTTACAGAGAGCCATATGCTCAGGGAACAGGGATATCTCTGTCACTTCCCCAGGATGACCCTTATGCAGGGATGATTCCCAGAGATAGAGTATGGACAGGGTTACTGAGGTCCAGAGGTGATAACTGCAGGGCTATTGCAGTAAGTGCAAAAGCAAAATATCATCCTTGTCAACTTACAGACCCTCGCAGTCATTATGGACGTGATCCCATCACTCAGAGCACAAGAGAGACTTGTTGTCCCACCACAACCCTACTTTTCCAGCCCATCATGCATTGTGATGTTACCTTGTTACAGGGTATAGGATGACTTGCTAACTCCATTAGAGGCTGATAATCTTCTGTTGTGATATTACAGGGATTCTTGTAAATGAACGCATCTTTTAATGATTCCCATATTTTTAGGCAATCCTTATCTCTGCCGGAAGATTAAAACATAGTTAACCAATATTTATGAGTATTTGTGTTTGTGAAAGGTTCTCCTGTTATGGTCAAACACTATGGATCAGATATTAAAAGAATTCCAACTATGCTCAGGCACCAAATACATTATCCATTACAAAAGCAGAGTATCTTTAGCAAATTAAGTATAAACTGAGGAATGAACAGTTCCAAAACATTTCTCTTTTTCCTGCATTTCAAATTATTGTTTATTGCAATATGTGAATGTCATCTATGTTTTTATTCGTTAAAAAGAGCGATGCTTATATCACATAACCAAAAGACTAAATTTCTTGATTATTCATACCAAATCATGAAAAACAAATAGCTTCTCTGACTATAGCTTGTACATTTTAAAAGTATGGCCAAAGGATACTGTCCCTTCAGGTACAGCAAGCCAGAAATATGCCACATGTCTCCCTGCAAAGAGTTTGACCTTACAGAAATAATATCTATAATTTTATCTGACACAAAAGCAGGTCTATCTGTTTTGAACCTGAGGTTATTTTTACTTATGCGCTAATTTTCAGCTATTGACTTTGCAGGAGCCACAGCTGATTTTCACAGGTATATCCAAGAACCACATCAGGTGCTTGGTCTCTGTGGTTTTTTTCAGTCTCCTGCTGATCCTCCACTGTGTTACATGTTCTAGCCCTTTTGCTCTCACTGGCATTGAGTCAGAGGAATTCCACTGAGTTTACATGAGGGATCTCCTTCATGCCCCACACGACTCTGTCACCTCAGCCTGCGCTTGTTTCTTCAGATGCTGCTTTGTCAGCCTAGGAAATAAAGCACCTCTCCACTCACAGAAGCAGGGCTCCTTTGGTACTACCAAGAGGAAATCTCTTGCACAGCATGGGCAAGCAATCATATCTCTGTGCTGAAGCAGTGCCATGGGGGCTGCAGCATAAATAACACTTTGGATGGCTCAGGACATTTGCTTTCTTGTTCTTGAGGTAATGAATGAAAACTTTGCACTTTCATAATTCATAATTATTGTCTGTCTAGTATGTGTTCTCAAGGCTGTCCCCCATGGGTGCACTTCCCTTCCTCTTCATGTTCCCAGAGTTTCAATGGCACATGGAGAGCCTCCCCCTCACATTACAGCTGCAGTGATTCTGCATCCCTCTCTTCCCCATTTTTATGTAAATTTAAAAGGCTGACTGCATCATTCTAGTGTCTGCATGTCTCTATAGAGCTCTTTTGACTATCTTCGAGTCACTCTTTCTTCACTGCTAGCAATCACCTCCCAGTGTGTTCCCACTAAAAGCCATTTGAAGAATGGACTCTGTCTTGTGTGGAGAAACTGATGCCTTCAGAGCACTATAAAAATAGCACTGATCGATTAGGACTTGACAGACACACAGCTGCAGGCTTTGTTACCAGTTGTTACTCAGGTAACAGGTAGGAATTAAGAAAAACAGCAGTAACTCATTGAAGATTTCCTAACATTTCCAAGTTAATCAGTTGTGTGATCTCATTCCTGCTGCTGAACTTGATCATGATTTTGACCGAGTGCCTACTCGAGGATCAGAGGGGAAACTGGAATGCAGAGAGTTGAGCTTCTTGTATTACATGGGTCACACCCAGACTTTGGGACTCAGAGCCACTTCCTCACTGGCTGGACATAAACTGTCTCCTTCCCTTCCTATGTTTATGGAAAACAAGCATCACACAAAGAGGAGGCACAAACAGACTCTTGCCCAGAAGAGAGTGAGAGCACCTAACAGCACCACACACCAGAGGGGATTGCCTCTGTCAGACCCGCTAAAGGGGCTTGGGGCAGTATCATGCCTGGAAGGACCTGCCAATCCACAGCAAGATGTTCCAGGCTTTTCCTCCCTTCTACCTTTATTTAGGAAGTAAAAAAATCTAATTTAGTGTTATATATGATATTGGCTATTGGGAGGTCATCCCACCAAGGTGGGTACAGAGCAAGCTCCCATGCTCCAGCTTCTTCCAGTCCTCCTCCAGAAGGTCAGTGGTGGATATGCTCCCATGTCTCACTCTTGGGGCAGTCAAGTGCAGTACACTGCAGAGCTCTACCTGGGCTTAATTAATCACTGAACTTGATGAATTAAAAAGATCTTGTGTATTGCCACTGTGGAACACAGACAGAGCCTGGGGGCAGGGACAGGGCACATCAGCCTGAAGGCTGGAGCCAAATGGCTACTGGAGGCAGCTCTGGTGCATCCCAAATTTCCTTTCATGTCATGCCAGTCTGTTACAGGGGCAGCCCCTGCTGCATTAGGGGCCACACCTCTTGTTTATATGAACCAAATTTACTTCCAGATAAGTAAAGATGAATAACAATGATGATTTTTTACAGGACTATTGTCTTTTATCAAAGAGCCTAAATGCATTTTCAGTTACAGTCACTGTAGAAATAAGAAGCCAAACTGCAGGTGTTGTAGGGAGCAGAGTCATTGCTTTGCTGTTGCACTGTGGTGTCAGTG